>NC_136790.1:48172389-48904889 GCF_951216825.1 Electrona antarctica
AGCAAGTATCATCCATCTAGTTTGAGTGCTAAACGATCTGGCCATATATCTCATTTTACCCGAGCATGGCTGTAGTCATGTGA
Source organism: Electrona antarctica (assembly GCF_951216825.1). Classification (NCBI taxonomy): domain Eukaryota; kingdom Metazoa; phylum Chordata; class Actinopteri; order Myctophiformes; family Myctophidae; genus Electrona; species Electrona antarctica. Next base: position 48,172,473 of record NC_136790.1, read on the forward strand.
GATATTAGAGCATCAAACATTCTGTGCCATCCTGGACAGCACAGACACTATAATAGATGGTCTGTCTTCTCCAGCAGGTTTGCTCACATTTGTTTTAGGCAACAGACTACATGTGTACGTTCCAGAAGATGTATTGCACCCACCGTTTAATGATCTATCTAAGTGTCCTCTCATCGGCATGCGTTTGCTGTACCTGCTCAAGGTCCCTGTTGTGAAAGAGAGAGAGAGAAGAGAAAATTAAGGAACGCATGGAGAGTCCTTGCTTCAAAACAATCTGACTTGACATCTACCCTTTAAAGCAATATAATTCCCATTATTACTAGGTAACCTAAGGCCTTGGTTGATAAAAGAACACTTTAATGTGAATGATTCACATTTTGTATGCAGTGATGTTAATGATAACATAAAAAGCCCAACAATCATTCCACAATGACACGGTTGTTACAACTAAACAGCCATGTCCTTTAGCCTCAGTCTTTTCATCATACTAATATCTAGAATCCCACCGGTCCTGTGTTTGAGCCACAATTCTACGGGCTCCACCTAAGCGGCCTGAAAGACCAATCATAATACTGAACTCATACAAAGAGACCATGTGTGATCAGACAGAGTAACACCTCATAACAACAGTGGGGTCATCACTGCAGGAGAGAGTTCATGTTCACTCACCACGAGGGATTATAATAAGTACTATTGCACTTGCCCATGGCCTATATTGCACCTGCCAGAGAGAACAAAGTCGTGTGTGTGTGCGTGTGTGCGTGCGTGCGTGCGTGCGTGCATGCGTGTTTTTTTTCTTCCAGTGGGACAGTGCAGCTGTGCCATATATACGGTCTAATCGGGTGCGGCCCCTCACTTCACACAAGTGTGATTATTTGTATATGAATGTAAATTAGTGCTCTAATTTCCCTCATCATCCATAATTCATGAAGATGTGTGGTGGTGTGTTTTCATTATCATGATGGGAAATGGTGGTTGTTTGTTGTCATCAAGGGAATCAGAGCATCCCTGAGTGTGTGTGCGCGCGTGCGGTGGGGATTTATGGGCTTGAGCGTCTGAGTGAATTGAGATCTGCTTAATGTAAGCAGTAATTAAAATAACTAAAATGAGATTAAATCTTCATTGATTTATCCAGATGCATACAGCCTTTGTTTTCCTCATCTCATTAGTCCATTAAGGGATCCATCCAAACTTTGTTCTTTTTTTAATCCAGATTTATACCTAAACTCAGATTAAATCTTCATTGATTTATTTAGATGCGTGCAGCCTTTGTGTTCCTCTCGTCTCATTAGTCTATTAAGGGATCCATCTATATTATTTTCTTTTTTTTAATCCATACTTTATTGACCTCGCCATTGTTCTATCCATGTAGGTATACAGTAGTTGGTGTCCTCTGTTTCTCAGCAGTGATGTACAGTAAACTTGAACTCTGTGGTGCTTTGGACTCACTTGTAGGAAAGATTGACATCCCTTAAGCCTCTGAAATCATATTTCTGGGCAAAGCAATTAGGATTGTGGAAAATCAATTCTCATGCAAATGAAAGTTCAAATATAATTTGAGAAAGCTTATTGTCTTTATAGGGAGGATCAAAGTTACGGAAATTAGAACGTGTGTGATTTTAGCCTCCATGAAGTTAATTTGTATGCTTGCATTAAACAAATTAAACAAGTTTGACAGAAACCTTATTGAAGGACCTGACTTTGCATTTTAATCCCAGGGGTTCAGTTGGTTATGTCTTTATATTTACTTTGATGTGCACTTCCTCTTTTACCATCGACCTCTTCAAACCTTTTGCCCGACAGCTCGTATTCCAATTATATTTAGTATGCAGTCCCTGAACCTCATTCAAGTCACATGATTTCACTTAATGACAGTTTTCAACATCCTATGATTTACGTCAAGCCAGTTCTATATCGGGCGCCTCATTTAACAACGTGTGTAATGCTGAACAAAAACCCATTACATAAACATCGACTCTACATATGATTTAATATCACAATACCCGCCTGATGGTAATCTTTAGTTTTATGTCTCTCTCACGGCCACTTCTCTCTACCTCTCTCTCCCCTTTTCCTCTTTCTTTAAAAGTCCTGGTCTTGCTGATCGTGAGCCTCAAGCGGCACAGGAAGGTCCAGCGGATGTCCGAGGACGAGGAGGACATGCGCGACAACGTCATCAAGTACAACGACGAGGGCGGAGGCGAGCAGGACACGCAGGCGTACGACATGAGCGCCCTGAGGAACCTCTACGACTTCCCCGAGGCCAAGAGCTGCTCCTCCGACTCTGGGCCGGCCGAACTACGCTCGCTGCCCCAGTGGGTCCAGACGGCCAGCCGGACGGGGGCGGGAGGGGTCGGCGCAAAAGGAGGTGGGGCAGCGGTGGCGGACTTCACCGTCTTCAAAGGCTACATCCGCAAGAAGGTGGAGCAGGCGGACGCAGACCTGTCGGTCCCGCCGTACGACTCTTTCCAGACGTACGCCTTCGAGGGCAACAGCTCGCCGGCGCTCTCGCTCAGCTCCATCCACACGCTGTCCACCACCTCGGAGCAGGATTTATCCTACCTCGGTGACTGGGGGCCGCGCTTCAAGCAGCTGGCGGGCTACTACGCTCACCCGGGGAACACAGAGGAGGAGGAGGGGTCCTAGCACCGAGCTAGGTTTGTGCCCGAGACCTGAAAACTCTCCGCTGTGCTCTTCTGCCTGTAAGGTTACTTCCTCCTCCTCTGACCCTCGAGCGTTCGACTGAAGGCCTATTCATACTCCAGTTTTATTCATATCGAATAGTAGATCAAAAAAAAAATGTACTCAATATGCCGAATATAAGACGACCCCCGTTTTTCATGACTCACTTTGTGGAAAAAGAACATTTATTGTCAAACTGTCTAGTCCCAGATTATAATACGACCCCGTATTTTTTGATATTTCCATTGGAAATCTTATATTCAGGCCAATATAGTGTATAGGGCAGGCCCCTAGAAAGGCCCAAAGTGCCTGGAAGGTTAGTCAACCTAACAGACAATAATTAGAGTATACACAATGCATGTTTACAAAATACACTCTAGAAATATGAATAGACAATAGATAAATAGAAAGACATTAAATATCAATTAATTATAACTGTGATTTATAATACAATGTAAAGTATTTTAATGTATTCCAACTATGGTAATTATAATACTAAAATAGATTGAGAGTGATTATAATACAATATAATCTATTATAATGCATTACACAACCATGATCCTGGTCTAAATAAAAAGTCAGTGAGAGATCTAGCATTATGAAGTGTTTGGCCCTGCTTAGACGCAGACCCACCCTGGAGTGGGCACTTTTTAGGCACTCGGTTGTTACCACTTTGACACCACTCAGCCCAATTCCTTGCAGTGGAAACGGTGGTACAAGTATAGGCGGTGTCTGATGTCTTTGACCACATCAGAGTGTACCTTGACACCTGTCTGGTGGCATAGCTTTTATTGTTCAGTTTGACCCGCAGCCTCTTCAGGTCAGTTACCTGGATGGATTTACACAAACGTTTTCTCCTTATGCTTACATGTTCGTCACATTTCTTTATGGAATCGCTTAGGGCTGCGACTATTGATTATAATATAAATATTTAGTTTTGATTAAGAAAAAAAATTATGAAAAACTGAGTCAGTGCAAAAATAATGCTGATTTATTTATTTATTTATTTATTTATTTATTTATTTATTTATTTATTTATTTATTTATTTATTATAAATTAGTCTGATTAACCACTTAAGCCATATTTCATTTATACTTTGTTCTATAATGGTGTCATGCAAAAATATACAGCAACTGACAACTATTTTCGGTAGCCTACCGGTATTTAAACATACATTTTCACCTATAATTCACCTAACATGCTCACATGTTTTTGTATAATTAATTTAATTGCAGTTCAATTATCTGTTGCGCCTCTAGAATAATTGATAGATATTATTGACAGACTTTGACTGTATAAATAACAAATACATGTAATATAATTTGGTAATATAGTACCGCCCTATTCTTTCTCCCAACAGTTTGTACGCTGGCAGAACTGGAAGAGGCTGCTCTACGGGTCCCTGGTCTGCCTTCCGTGTGTCACGACCTTCCTGTTGGCCACGGTGTCACAGCGTGACCCTGAAGAGCTGCAGAATGGCCGGGTCCAGCTTATCTTCTCTGAGGAGAGCAGAGACAAGCTGGTGACAATACAGGTGAGACCCTACAGTGTGTCTAATGGAGAGCAGAGACAAGCTGGTGACAATATAGGTGAGACCCTACAGTGTGTCTCATGGAGAGCAGAGACAAGCTGGTGACAATACAGGTGAGACCCTACAGTGTGTCTAATGGAGAGCAGAGACAAGCTGGTGACAATACAGGTGAGACCCTACAGTGTGTCTAATGGAGAGCAGAGACAAGATGGTGACAATACAGGTGAGACCCTACAGTGTGTCTAATGGAGAGCAGAGACAAGCTGGTGACAATACAGGTGAGACCCTACAGTGTGTCTAATGGAGAGCAGAGACAAGCTGGTGACAATACAGGTGAGACCCTACAGTGTGTCTAATGGAGAGCAGAGACAAGCTGGTGACAATACAGGTGAGACCCTACAGTGTGTCTAATGGAGAGCAGAGACAAGCTGGTGACAATACAGGTGAGACCCTACAGTGTGTCTAATGGAGAGCAGAGACAAGCTGGTGACAATACAGGTGGGATGATAAAAGTAGCATGTCCGGAGAGGCTTAAGGCTCATAGTCTGGATTTTGGTGAGGTGACCACCGGAGCTGAAATAACGTTGAGCGGTGGTGAGTAAAAACAGAGAAGGGCTGGGGCGGTGGCGGTGGTTTGCTCTTCACCGCGGCTCGTGACGTCATGTTGTAGTTCGGTGGTCACCTAACCACCGGAAATCCAGACTATGAATGAGCCTTCAGACACTTGCTAGTTGCTATAAGGATGCATGAGGTCATCAACACTGTTTCATTCAAATCCTGGCCAAGTCATTTTCTTTCCTAAAGAAAGATACAGATGAGCTGTGTAATAAATGTTAACACAGCTTATACATGGTAGTAGCACCACTGTTGACGTGACAATATATAGTATTATTTTCTGTTGAAAAAGGAAAATGTTATAGAGTAACACAACACTTTGAGGCCTGACACTGTGTGTGTGTGTGTGTGTGTGTGTGTGTGTGTGTGTGTGTGTGTGTGTGTGTGTGTGTGTGTGTGTGTGCGTGTGCGTGAGTGCGTGCGTGCGCGTGTTAATGTAGTTTATGAAACCGTGCATGTTAATGTAGTTTATGAAACCATTTTCTTAGATTTCTTTTTTTTTCATCAGGTTTGTTCGTGCTGCAAAACGACAATGCAGTGTGTTTCCAACGAAGAAGAAACGGAAGAAGTAAAAAAAACAAAAAAACATTTCAAGTGACAGTTTACCATCACCGTCTCCCTCATGTCTGCAGAGACAGTAACTGAGGCCAGATTGCCTTCACCTGTACCTGTAGGACCTATAGCGATGACAACCAAAATGTCTCCCACATGTCTATCACTGTCTGACACCAAAACAGGCCTGAAAATCCACCTTTCAGCAGGCCAAAGGGAGGAACCATTGCTCCTCCCTTAGTCAAGTGACTATACCTCTGTATAGCCCCCCCCCCCCACCCCCCAACCTGTACAAACTTTTTATTTTATTTGTATTACTTGTTATGCTGATTGGAATTTTGTTGTTATTTTTCATGTCATGAAAAAAAAAAGTTGAATACCCAGGACCTGGTATGGATGGTAACAAGACTGCAAGGAGTTTTTCCCTGAGATTTTCATTCATTCATTCAAGTTTTATTTATTCCCAAAAATACACAGAGTAATTAAAGTAATTTGCATTTGAGTAATACAATTTGGTACGTATAAAACAACATCACAATACATCAGAGGATTAGGACAAAGGAAAAAAAGGCATACATGTGAAATATATATAATGTTTACTAATAAAAACCAAGACAAATTTAAAACAATGTAAAAACAGTTTACATATTGTGTGCATCTGAAGTGTTTGACTGTACTCTGTACCGTTTACATTTCTGCCAATAAAGTATTCAATCAATGAAACCAGAGACAGTTACTGAAGCCACTTCTGATATTGTTCTTTCCCCAGAAGTTTTCAAATCTATAAAACATGTTTTGCAAATAGCAGATCTGCAGACGTGAAAGCAAATTTCGACAACAAACAGTGATTTTCGTAGCATTTGTCAGACACAACCATATTGTACATTTATGTACTGTAGCAATGTAACAATATTGTAACTGCATCGAAAAAACAGAGGAACACAAAAGGAAAATGTATTTGTATATAATATAGGACTGGTACACTGATGGAAAGCTTTCACCTGCTGGGGTGGTTGAGGCCCTGCCATGCTTTGTACGGATGCTTGCAGCTGCAATATGGAGAGTGCCTCTGGAGAACTGGCAGAGTTCTCCAGCAACAAGCCTATAGTGGCATGACCCTATACCGGGGGGACATGTTTGTGATGTGTCTCCTCCTGGACTTTGTGTTTGAGGGTATAGTCAGGTGGATTTGTAAAGGCCCGGAGGATTTATCCTGAACTCCTGCCTGTTCGGACCAGGCCAGCAGAACTGGGGATTAGAACCCCAGAGCGGAGGAGGAGGAGGAGGAGGCCTGAGGACTGGATTGCTAACTCCCCAGGCGCTCCTCTCAGTGGGGAGATCAGTGGAGGCTTTGTAGAATGCCAGCAGGGGATCATTTGCTTCCTTGGGGACTTGTGTGTGTAGTGCATGATGTGCTGCAGTGCAGCACACAGCATGTGTGTGTCTCCGTGTGAGTGTTCGTTCATGGGAGTGAATTCGGTAGTGGGAAGTTGTGTGTGTCTCCAACTTCTGTGGAGTTGCATAATCAGCATGATTGTGTACATTTCTGCATACTGGATTTGCGTGCGTGCGTGCGTGTGTGCGTGCGTGCGTGCGTGCGTGCCTCATGTGTGCGTGCGTGCCAGCACGCATGCTCTGATGCATGCATCGACCAGCAAACCAGCAACAGTGTCATCCTCAACTAAATGAAATATAGGAATGAATTTCCCCCCAGATATCATACATTCATTCATGCATTCAATGACTGCAAGGTCCAGGGCAGGCCCAAACAGGATTACGTTTATAGGGCCTGCCCTGACCTAACCTTTACTAATGGATCTGCTAGTGAACCCTTTATCACTGGGTGGGGAATACGTGCTGAACAGTGACCTAAACTAATGCTGCAATGGAGAGTATGCACAATGCACACGCATCACTTTTACACGGGGATATGACATTGAGCATGGAGCATTGGAGTTTGGAAGCGGTCCTGAGATCAGCGTACCACCTGTTTCTAAATTGCACAATTATCCACTATAGGCACAATTATCCCCTCTTCATCCGGAACAGAGAGAGCGATTTAGTTTTAATAGTATGTGCGGGGCCTGTGACACACATCAGACACACAGGACATGTGGCGCTTGTGCTCACTTGGTGGATCTGGCGTCATGGCGACCTGAGAGAACATTTTGAAAGAGGAGGCCTCCACTATAGGCACAATTATCCCCTCTCCATCCGGAACAGAGAGAGCGATTTAGTTTTAATAGTATGTGCGGGGCCTGTGACACACATCAGACACACAGGACTCACTTGGTGGATCTGGCGTCATGGCAACCTGAGAGAACATTTTGAAAGAGGAGGCCTTGGTGATGATGCAGCTCTGACCTTTCTAGTTTCTCTGGGAAGGAAGAATGAACGAATGCTGCATGGCACGGCGACATGATGAGGAGAAATACTGCCAGCTTCTGTAACAGCTAGCGCTGCCAGGGCCGCAAGATAGCATTTGTCAAGATTAGTTTTTGTTAGTTTGTTCAACTGCATTAAATCTCATGTCTGAATAACTTATGGATCAGTATCAACAAAATTGTAACGACTGTGTTGTCCCGGAATAACTAACTCAATTGAGAATAATAGGAAAGCAATTTCTCCTTCCTTCTCCTTTGTTACATAAGGAACCGTTGTTTAATGTTAAATCGTGTACTTTGCAAATGTGACAATATGGTAGACATGGACTAATCCCGTATACCCCGGATAATAAGAATGTGGATATGTTTTCAAACTTTGAAATTAATAATATTGCGTTGGAGAATCAATGCCTATTAAAAACATCAAATGCTCATACACATTCATTTAGGCTAATGAATCAACAAGGGGATACCGACAATCACACTGTTGATGGAATATATTTGCATATTTCATGTCGAGCTGTTATGATAAGTGTCACTATTGGTTGTTTCTAATGTTTGGATTAGCATGATTCTAGTAATTAGTCCCATGCCACATGCAATATGATAAATATGAGCCTAATGGATGCAAGCAATGAGTTAGAAAAAGAAGTGGGATTCAACAGCGGTGAATCTCAGTGGAGCTAAAGACAAACTCCAGTAAGTATATACTGGAGTTATATTCCACACTGGGGGGAAGATTCATATTTCTGAATTCATTAATGTCAACTTATATGATTTACATATCTACTAGAGGTGGTGATATTCTGAAGAAATTGGCTCACAGACAAATGTTTGGATATACACTCAATAATCTGTGTGCTTTAATATAACCACTTAAACCCTGTACTTCTTTGAGCGAGTCCCCGGGTTGGTCTATCCTGGGCCACCACCTACAGTACTCTACTCGCGCTACACTGGATCGGTAACCGGAATACTACTTATTTCCGCCGACTTCACGCCAACGGCTCGATGGGGCATGCAGTTCTTGTATTCTTGTATTTGTTTTGCTGATAATAAGGTTAGGTTTAACCGTTTAGAGCATACAGTAGTTTACTGAGGTTACGATTAGGAATACCAGGCAGAGTGTTCTGGTATTCACAGAATCCTTGCCAAGAATAGCAGATCTACATGGAAATGGTTGAAATGGTTAGTTACGGCACGCTACAGAAACGGTAGGGAACCATTGGCTCCCAAGGCTCCTTTACGTGATGCATTGTGACGTGTTGGTGTGAGATCATACTGTATTGTATTTTCACTGAATGTTTGCCTATTATAGCGTCTCTTTTCTTTCCTAGAATAGGGACACTAGGGTTCATGTGATGTGAGAGGCTCTGAAACATCTTTTTCTGAAACAGTTTTTCTGTTGAGCCAAAATGAATAATGTGAATATTTTGTCTCCCTTGACTTTGAGGTTTTGGATGAAAGAAATTGTCAGCATCTCTCTCTCTCTCACTCTCTCTCTCTCTCTCTCTCTCTCTCTCGCTGGTGCAGAATCAGTCTTCCTTCTACATCGCCATCATTTATTCTTTTTATTTTTATTTTATTTCCACCAGCTGTTGCTTGGCTTTCCACAGCATATTCACTCAACTTGTATTTTTCGCTAAAAAAGAGAACACATTCGGTGGACATTATTCCAAGGTGTCCCCACTCCCACCCACTTTCCATCCACATGGTCTGTACTTTATCCAAAAATAAGTGCATGTGGCTTATGACATATTTGACTTCTATAACTCAATGTGTCAGAATACTACAATAGCGCCTGGACGGATTCCGTTCCTTCACCAACAGCCATTTAATGCCAGCTAGCATGAGGGCAGCATTATATGCTGCAATGTTTCCTTCTCTATCTTGTGTATATATCAGTCCACGCCCGTCCACAAGCCACTGCTGGAGGATCAAGGGACATGTGGGGCTCTGGCAGCTGCTGATACAGAGTGGCAACTCTGAACTCAGTGGAGGCTGCGAGGGAGGACGGGAAAGGAAAGATTTGTGATGCACAGCGGCATTATTTTACAATTGTGATAAGAGTATTGTGCTCTCAGAATAAGTTTTATTAAAGATTAACAATGCATGAATAGAAGTTTGACATAGTTATGACCCATGTATGTAATTGTAAATGAATGGCCTTCGTGTTACAAACCTCATGTCACACAAAAATAGCTGATCTACAAGATCGTAATTCGTCAAAAAAGGCCCCACATGGCCTGTGCAAAAGGGGAAGCAGAGAGAGAGAGAGACCTAAGCCTTGTAAACAGTAGTATGTAATGTGCCCCTCCTCCTCATACTATGGAGGCCTATTAAACTTGGACCTCTCTTAAATTATTCACAGGACCAGCAAGGAGCCACAGGCTACTTCATCAGTCAACCACCCGTCCCATACTACATTAGCCTGTTGTATTTAAACTAGAATTTCGCGGGCCTTCGGCCCGCTCATCCTCGCGCCATGCGATGTGTCGCAAATGGGAAGAAGGCAATGGCAAGCCATGATGTTTTAATTTATGCATTTGCTTGGAAAGCGCAAAGTTGCCAAGCTGGCTGAGTGGCCCTGTGTGGTTTGGTGTATTTGCGTCTGAAAGTGAGCATGGCAAGGCGCAGGAACAGTATACTGTACTGTACTGTGCTGTACTGTAAGTCTTTGTACTGTACTGTACTCATGTGTACTGTACTGTACTGTTCTCTGTGCTGTTGTATTAGTGTTATTTTTTATGATTATTATTATTATTATTACATGGATTAATATTCTGATGTACTGTTCTCTGTACTGTTGATATTATAGTTATTAGTGTTGTGTTATTATTTCTTATTATTATTATTAGTATTATTACATGGATTAATATTCTGATGTGAGCTTTGTTTCTGTACTGTACTCATGTGTACTGTGCTGTTCTCTGTATTGTTGATATTATTGTTGTTATTAGTAGTGTTATTGATTATTGTTATTATGATTGAAAGAGAGCATGGCAAGGCGCAGGAACAGTATACTGTACTGTACTGTACTCATGTGTACTGTACTGTACTGTTCTCTGTACTGTTATTAGTGTTGTGTTCTTATTTATTATTATTATTATTATTACATGGATTAATATTCTGATGTACTGTACTGTACTGTTGTCTGTACTGTTGATATTATAGTTATGAGTGTTGTGTTATTATTTGTTATTATTATTATTATTGGATATGGATTAATATGCTGATGTGAGCTTTTTTTCTGTACTGTACTGTACTGTGCTCATGTGTACTGTACTGTTCTCTGTACTGTTGTTATGATTAGTGTAGTGTTGTAATTTTGTGTTATTATTATTATTAGCGTTTTGTGGCGTGTGTGTGTGTGTGCGTGCCATTTCAGCTGCATCGCGAGGCGATCCAAATTCCCCCGCCCCCCCGCGCACGCACGCACGCACACACCACACACACACACACGTGTCTGCAGTGACACTGCGTTGTACACAGCTGTTGTATTTCATCCGTACTGACTGCCAGAGGCAGTGCTTAACACTGGACGCAAATCATCCAGTGTTAAGCAGTCATCCAGGATTCATAGAACCATAGTTACATACGTAACTTACGTTTTGTGTTGCATCGCGTTGTTGCAGCGTGTGCGTGTAGTGTTGGCGTTGTTGTTGTTATCCATATATGCTCGGTTCGGCCCGATTGTACCACGCCAGGTGTCGATGCGGTCGTGTTTGCATGATTGTAACTTTGTATGTATGTAATCGCGGCGCTCTCCATCCAAGTTAGAATCAGTGTAGAACCTGTGTTGTTGTTGTTCTTCTTCTTCTACTGTTGGTTTCCGGCAGGCTGTACACTGTGTGTGTGTGTGTCACACCAAAAGTGGTGACCTATAGAATCCTGTACCTAGAAGCATGACGCAATCGTCTCCCTCCCTGTGTGGGTCACGTGGTGGGCTGTGAGCGAATGGGAGAGGGAAAGTGTGGAAGGTAACACGAAACACACGTGGGTCACGTGGTGGGGTTTTGAGCCATTGGGAAGGGGTGATGTAGTGTTGCCAGGTCCACGTATTGTAAGCGAGTGGTAGTGTGTGAAAGTATAGGCTGTAGGCTGTAGGAAGTCAGGGTTTGCGGCCTTGTTTACATAGACGTGGCAACAATGTTGGCGGCGCAGCCACTCTATGGCGCAGCCAATGAAAAGAGTGGAATGACGGGATGCAGTGTTGCCAGGTCTGCGAATTGTAAGCGAGTTGTAAGTAGCGTGTTGAATGGCATTTTTTCTGTGCTTGTTTTCATAGACGTGGCAACAAATTAGGCGGGGGTGTCGGTGCTTGTGGCGTGTTTGTGTTTGTTATTGATATTGATATTGTTTGCGAGTGTGGACCGGAGCCGGCTTTAGTGGCAGTGCGATGACAATGTTTACGCGGCTGGTGTGGAGTGTGGCCGTGCGGCGCGACATGAGGAGATAGGGAACCAACGACGCGGAGGGTAAGTGTGTGACGTGTTAGTGTGTTGTTGCAGTGTGTGTTGCAGCGTGTTGCAGCGTGTCAGTGACGTAGTAGCTGGTGCCTTTTGTTCCTGTGCGTGCTTTTGGGCACATGTTTTCAATTGTAATATAGGATACATCTGGCTGGGCAGTGGATCTTCATCCGTCAACCATCTTAAGTTATGTTTGATTACGGGGATGATTGATGCAAAGCGATTAATCCTCCAGGCAATAGTAAGGGTGAGGGTGCTTCTCGCCCTCAGGCGTCTTACTGGTTGTCTAATTCTCAAGTGTTCTTGTAGATTAACAACCTTCACCCTATAGTGATCCTATATTGGGTATATCATTATAGGCAGAGATCAAAAATGTTTCAAAATTAAAAAGGGGGGGGGGGGGGGGGAAAGCTGATCTTCAAGCTTAAAGCATCACAATGGGATTTTGAAAATAGTTGAATAGGGTTTAAGTGGTTACTACTGTATGTACTCAACTCAACTTTATTGTCCCATCAAAGGTTTACAAAAGTGGGTGAAATTCTACATCATACACGTCACACAAGCTCCAACAATAGCAATTTAAGAAAAGGTGGAATGAGATAGAGAACTCCCAACACGCTCCTTCCTGGAAGGTGATTTCAGAAGAGTATCTTCATGTTACTTCTCTTCTGTCCTCTTCTGACCTCTCCATCTCCTCTCACTACTCAGTTTGGAGTTGGTATTTTAGGAGGCCTGCCTCTAGCTCTTCTCAACCCCCCCACCTCCTCTAGCTGAAGCTTTTGTCACTTAAGAACATTGATGATATCAAAACTCTTACATTTCTCCTCGTCAGCTCGCCCCAATGTAATTAACGAACCCATCTACTGTAATGCTATCCCCAACATATGTGACCAGATTTGACTGAGAGACTGCCATCGCGCAAATTCCAGCTTTTCACCAAAGGAGAAAAACTTTTTTTTTATTTTCTTGTTTTAAATGAGTTAATAGCACAGGCAGACTCTTCACATACTAGAGCATGTCTGAAATAAGTGTCAGAGCTGAAATCGACATGTAAATATGAAATAAATGCTTAAACATGTAGCTAGGTGTAATGTTAGAGACCACAGAAGTGAACCTTTCAAGCCTGTTTTCTCAACTCGCTGTTTCTCTGCAAGACATTACTCTATAAGCCATATCTTCAAAACTGGTGGGTCAAACTGAACAACCAATATGTCAATTTGAAGCTATGATTCTCTGCTTTCATATGACATGAAAAAACGAAAATTCAAAAAAATCCAATGGCAGTCCCTCAGTCAAATGTAGTCACATATCATGCATGTCTTTGTTTCCGACCGTACCAACCACCTGTCCTAACAAGACCCCATCCCCTATATTGATATGATCTTCCACACCATTAGCCCTGATCTACTCCCATTCATTACCAGCATCATTAACATTCCTCAGGCAGTGTCCTGCCTTAGTATCCTAAGTTGTCTTTGAACTCTATTTTATTTGACCTGAATTTACCCTGTCGTTTGTTGACTATGATTCATGCCACTTACTCCAATCCTGTGCTCTTGATGCTAAATGCTTGACTTGTAATTGTAATTAGTGGCTAATCAGTCGAGAACAAAAAGCTCTTTTTGATGAACATATGCAGTGAACCTACTTCTTTTCTGTCAATGGCTCTTTTTATTTCCGTTAATTAGTGTGCTTGCCAGAGTCAACCAGACTATAGAAATGTTGTTTTTCTACCATACTCTATAGAGGGATAGAAACCTTGAATAGAATCCAGAAGTGATTGGCAACACGGTAATCAAGCCTTCAGTATGTCTAGACACATCTCATCTCCTACCACGAGACGCAAGACAGGGTTGCATTGCTTTAACCCTGACATTACCTCAGTTCATCTTTGGTGGACCATTTCTATCAGTAACATTAAACACTCTAAGGCTTCGTACACACCTTTCGGACACACAGATCTGTCCGACCGACCACTGATTACATTTTTATGATTTGATGCCTCCATGTCCCACAATGCTTTGCGCGATTTGGGCGGTGCTACATACGCGGAAATAGATGCACATATGTTCAGTGTAGTTTTCTTGACTGCAGCAGCAGCTAGCGGTAGTTTGTCGAGGCCGTTTTTCACACTCAAAGTTCACTTAGAAGGTCCGGATCAAGGCCTTGACCAAATATTTGCATTTAGATTTTGGTCCGTTTGGTGTTCACACTGGACTTTGTAAAGCGTACCAAATATGTAAACAAATGACACGTGGACATGTTAAGCGAACCAAATGGTGAAAAAAAGAAAAGAGGTCATTTTACGACGGAGGGAAAAATAACATGAGGGGGTGCGGGAAATCACTGTCTACAATTTTTGGGCGCAACCTTCAGTCACACAGAGAAGAGAACAGCAACATGAATCATGATTGCAGCAACAACTTGAAATTGCATTAATTCTTAATAATTATTTTATTAGCCAAATAAGACAACAGATGAACAGAGGAGCAGGTGTTTAAACAATAATGTGCTTGCTGCTGGTGCATACAATTCACCGGAGACGTATAGCCTACAACAAAGTATCCCCGAATCCCGATAAAAGGGACTTTTCTTCCATGTGTGCACCTTAACCTGATTCGATATAGGCCTATGTTATTTCTGCGCATCAAATCGACGGGCATTTCCATGTCATATTATGGTTTAAACTTGAAGCCGTGCTGGTCAGTTAAGCTTCAAGTCAGAACAGCTACGCTGCAGTTGACCTATATCACGTCTTTTGCTATAGTGATGATTAATCATTTAGGACCACCTGTGTAGCTTATTTAACATTTGCTCCATTGGCTCTTTATGCGTGCGGCCGTGCGCTAGAGCGAGACAGGATGATTTTAAATATTTCTGTCTGCGTCTCTCCCATAAGAGCTATAAAATATATCGGGTCTCTCCCCCCACATGTGCGCGCGTCATAACTTTGCGTGGTGGCGGTGGCGCATGCTTAAAATAAACAGATCTACAAGCTTACATCGTGTACCATACCGTAAGTACCATTCGTGTCGATAACTTGTACATCTGTTATATTTGCGCATGTGAACCTCGTACGCTGCCATTACATTTCTACTCTAGGCTACTCATAGACATATATGCCGCGTCTACTATTAAAATCAATAGTGATCCCCGTAAAAAAGACATGCTTTTAGAACTAATTATTAATGCAGCCTCACAACTGCCGAGGCCTGACGGCTATTTTGGCTATCGTCCTGTATTTCTGTATATAGAATAGAACTTAGTACCAGACTGGACTGGAGACAGCCGTGCGCAACTTGGACTCTCCAAGTTACGCACGGCCGTAGCCAAAAGAAGACATACAAAACAAGCGATATAATAGTCTGTCACGTAACTCAAGAAGACTACAGCCTAAACTCCACCCAGTGCTGTCAAGAACGGAAGTTCTCTCCTATTAGTTGGCGGTTAAAAACCACCCTTCTGTCCGATCTGAAGTCCCACCCTGTTCGTTGGCTGTTTTGACTACAAGGTGTCCGATGTGTTTGTTGTGCCCTCCGCCCCCACATCGGACAGGTTTGTCCGATCAAACGACGTGACTCCCATTGAAAATGAATTGGAGCAGCAATCAAATAGCAATCAGGCATCGCACACGGACCAAACATTTGTTCTTTAGGTGTGTACGCAGCCTAAGGCCTCATTCACACGTACCAAACACCAATCAAGCAATGTTTGGTCGTTTTTTTGTTTTTTTGGGGCACCACAATGCTTTTCCAATGGGAGTCACATGGTTTGATCAAACATTTGTGTTTGATCGCTGATTGCTGATTGCTCCCCCCTCATCAAACAAAAATGTTTGGTCAAACCATGTGACTCCCATTGAAAATGAATTGGAGCAGCACTCAAAAAGCAATCAGGCATCACACACGGACCGAACATTTGTTGTGTAGGTGTGAACTAGGCCTAAGCCATGCAGCGCTCGATCAGAAAGTCATTAGCAGGGTCAAGACCAAACAACTAATTATTTATAAAGGCAATGATACGACGAAAGCAGACAATGAAAGGGGTGGGCCATGGAGAGAGACAGTGGACAGAAAACGGAAAGAAGGGAGACAAAGATAAAACAAACAAACAAAACAACAATAAGTTACGGTCTAATAATAGCTTCCATGTGGATCTCGGTCTTTGTGTGGCCAGTCAGTCTGTGATGTCGGCCTGTTTAGCAGGGAACTGAAAAGAATAACAACGTATATAGGCCAGGGGTAATGCAGGGGGGGGGCGGCAGATCTTTGTGTGAAAGGGACTTTCTTTTTTTTTTTACATTAACCACTTGAAACCTTGCATCCCTATTCTGGGGATCTACAGGTACAAGCTCACAACGTGTCTGCGACGCATTGGGAAGTTCCGCTTTCGGCGAAGAGGTTTGTTGTACAGAGAAAAAAGGGCACACAAAGTATTTAGGGTTTAAGTCGTTAAATGTCTGAAAATACACATTTAAAATGAATCCAATGTTTTTTAGACTTTATGGCCCTCATTTATCAACCGTGCGTACGCCAAAATATGGGTGTACGCCGAAATTACCGCAATTTTCGGCATTTACCATTTGCGCCAACGTTTGATTTTGAACTTGAGCCAGGACAAAACTCACGTCTGGTCGGGAGCTGTCGTACGCTTTGTCCTCACCTGTTTTTCTGTCGTAGAACAGCGGAGCAGCATTGTCTGAACTGCTGACACGCTGTCACAGGCATCTAAACATATGTTTTCACTCCTAAAATGTTAATATAAAACTGTATGTATATACATGTAAAAAGAAAAAGAGAGATTTCCAACTTTACAAGTAATTAAAATCGCGCAATTAAAAACAATATAACATGTTTACAATGTATTAGTTTGTGCTTAATCAAACAGTGCTTTACTGGCCTTGTTATGCGAGCGCACTTGTGAGATGATTTGGGAGCGCATCGCATGCGGCATGAGCGTGACATCAGATGCCTATAGAATCACTGTGATATTATTTAAAAAAAAGGCACATGGACTGCACGCCTTTATTTCCAAGTGACAATGACAATCATACAGCTTGCCTATTTGCAATTGTAGCAGGCTATAGGCGTAAGGGGCTTAATCATTCACCATTTAAATAAGCGCTTTGACAGTTCAGATAAAAGCGAGATCATTTTCGGGGGTCGGGAGGCGTGCGTCGCCAGCCCAGGCCAGCACATACCGGCACACATGCAAACCTTCATCCATATGTTTATGATTCGTTCATCAATGATCAAATCACTCCATAAACGTTGATTATGACTGCCTTGACGACATGGTAGCCTATCTCTCATGCAGGCATCACTGACTCACCCACAGGACTTATCACAGCAGTGCGCAGTCTCACTGATCGCCTTCGCCGTGCACTGCGCACGAATGGGTAAAATTATTATAGGCCTACAAACTGTCATGTAGCCTTGAGGTGCGTGCGTGCGTGCGTGGACATGACAGAAAGGCAAGCGAGGTGAGAGGGAAACAGGTGAGAGGGAATTATTTAATTCATGCAGGTGTTCGTTCTTTATTTATTTAAGATACAACACACCAGTTAGTTGGGCTTGCAAGTTGTGTGTGTGTGTGTGTGTGTGTGTGTGTGTGTGTATGAGAGAGGGGGGTGAGGCGGGCAGTACGTTTTTCCTGTATCCATGGTTTCCAGGTCGTATTGCAGTTGTTCATGTCGCAAAAACGAGGGCGAGGCTTGATTTCATAGGGCGTGCCAGATAGATTTCAGCCGTCACATTTATAAACGTCCGAACGAAATTAAGGAAGAAACAGCTGTCTGCGATCACTTTGTAAATGCCGACCCGACGTGGGTGTACTACGAATCCTACACTCGAATTTGGGGCAGATTTTACACTCGATTGATAAATGAGGGCCTATGTCCATCATCCACTGTGACTTGACTGTTCAGTACTTTCCTTGGGATAGACTGTGTCACCTCCCCTTTGCCCTGGCCTGCAGGGCCTGTGTTGTCTGTGTCCCTTTGTACCGGTACTCCCCTATCTATGTGTTTCCCCTCACAGATCTATGTGTAGGCGTCGGCCAAGGTTCCCATCTTCCCCAATCATAGGTGCATTGGGAGCACCTGATCACTGCTCCCTGGAGCTCTATAAAGGAGTTGGTGGCAGCCATTTCTAGGATCCCCTCCAGATGACAGCACCCTTTTGTTTGTTTGACTTTATGCCTTGATTTACACACCATACAACACCCCCCACACTACATTGACCACACATCCACACTGACACTACTGATATCACTGACTTACACATAAGTTATTATACCTTTTTGTTAATAAATTATATTATTAATAGTGTACACTGCCTGCATCCTCCTCCATTTGTCATGGCCCCACGGGCCGGGTTGTGACAACTGCCATATATATGTAGAATTTGACTACAATTATATTTAGACCTCCGAGCTCATTCAAGAGCTCATTCAAAATGCAAATCCTGGGCAGTCCAAGTGCAGATGGCCATGCAAGACCCTAAATCTCTATGTATTTATTTTGGTACTTTATTCCTAATCCCTGTACATTACTACAAAATCTGTGTACTTTTCATACTGAGGTACTGCCATGACAGGTAACTGATGACAACTTTATTGATCCTGTTAGGATCCATATCATCCCACAAAACCAGAAGTAGATGTCAGCAGTGGCAGGAATTACATGTGGGAATTGTCATTAAGAATAAAATGTAAAATGAAGAAAAACAGCTTTGTTTTTTTTACCCAGCTCAGTGTGAGCACACAGAACAGTTAACTACATATACTGCTGTATAATGGCCTTGGCGTCGGAGCAGATAGATGCATGAGAAGATGCAGACTGCCCGATCGGACTGCGGAAACAGAGCTTTGGAGAAAGCGGGCCAATGTGGTGGCTTGTGCTGTAGTCTAATGTGAAACCATTGGTCTTTTATCTGGATCTCAATTATTCAACAAGCAAGCAGCCTCCCCCTCTGAGAGGAGAGCATGGATTGGATGCTACATTACGTTTCAGCTGGAGAATAGAGAGGCCGTCGTATATTCCACCTGAGAGAGCTGTTCTGGGACCAGGCTCCGGCTGTGCCCCTAATGACATCATCCATTTTGGGGGCCTCCTGGAACACGATAATTATGATTTACAATTTATTAACATCTGCTGCGGTGTTGTGCTGTCCCGCTCTCTGTTTTGCTGTTTGTTGCTGCGTGATCTACTTCTGGGCCATGAGGCACTGCAGATAGAGAGAACCAAGGATCTACTTCTGGGCCATGAGGCACTGCAGATAGAGAGAACCAAGGATCTACTTCTGGGCCATGAGGCACTGCAGATAGAGAGAACCAAGGATCTACTTCTGGGCCATGAGGCACTGCAGATAGAGAGAACCAAGGAGAAGAAAAAGCTCATACTTTTGCACTGCTGGATCCCTTTTAAATACATGCCTCTGTCAACATTCTGCAAACAATTTCTAAAAAACGTTCCTACACCACCAAATACTGGGCATACACTTAAATACTACGGTATATACTTTGTTGACTGGTGTACACTATACTATACTATACTATACTATACTATACTATACTATACTATACTATACTATACACTATGTCTGCTACCTTTTCCACTCTACACCAAATTACTAGATATGATCTACAAGCACAAGCAATGCAACAACATGCCTGTTTGTAGATCTGCTATTTTCAATGAATGTTTGGGGTGCATATCTTTGGTCCGATGTAACAGTTCGACATGCAATAGTCCAACACCCTACCCCAAACCCTAAACGTATCCCTAACCGGTCACGCATGTGTCTTAACCGCCAACGCATGTCGAAGCCACGGGTGAGTCTTAACCGCCAACGCATGTCGAAGCCACGGGTGAGTCTTAACCGCCCACGTATGTGTCTTAACTGGCAACGCATGTCGGAGCCACGGGTGAATCTTAACCTGCCACGTATGCCGGACTATTGGTACGTCGGACTAACGTAAGCCCCCCGAATAGAGACACATACATCCTCTAACACGTGCAGTACAGTAATCAGAACAAATATGTTGAATCGGACAGATGTCATTCATCTTTCAAGGGAATCAGAATCCCTGACCTCCAACAGAACATGACCACA
Organism: Electrona antarctica; assembly: GCF_951216825.1. Taxonomy (NCBI): domain Eukaryota; kingdom Metazoa; phylum Chordata; class Actinopteri; order Myctophiformes; family Myctophidae; genus Electrona; species Electrona antarctica. The sequence continues at coordinate 48,192,821 of NC_136790.1, forward strand.
TTCTGCAGATGAATAATTGCTGATGTGATGTGTGGCCAATATGTGAGTATTTAGACTAATGTTATTGCACTTCTATGATTGATTGAGCATGATCAAACAGCTCCTATCGCAGGGGAAACGGCTCCTACAGTATATTACAGTGAGTACAGTATACAGCTCCTATCGCTACTGCTGCTATCATGCCGTACAGGATAATTCAACTAATTTCGATTTCAATTTGACCCAAATCCCAACCAGCCGCTCAGGTCCAAATGGGACTTTGATTTGGAATTTGATGTGCCATTCGATCAGTCGGCGAACTGGACCTAAACCGTTAAGTGTGATACAAATGCTCATCAATCGGTATCAGTTGCACCTTAACCTGATGGTGTATCATCAACATGTGTAACGCCCAGGATTCTAACCCTGGTCTCCAGGGATATTAAGATATTAAGCTTTTGATCATCAGGCAGATCGAGGCTACTATATTGCTATGCTCGTGTGCACCGCCGTGCATCCAATCACATCAGGGTGCAGCAAGCTAGCCGTGTTGAAAGCCAACGTCTCAACCAATAGTCTAAGAGGGAATTCCCCCTTGACCAGCGGAGATATCTGAGTTTTAATCATCAGGCACAGACTCTGAGCCACCATACACATGCATGCATGTGCGCACACATGCACGCATGTGCGCACACATGCGCATGCACACCCATACACATGCATCCAATCACATCAACACATATTATTCACACACTCCTATAGACTCATCACCCGACTGACTCACACAAAACATTCAGATGGAAAGCAGATGGTGAGTTTACTAAGATGTCTCTCCTGTTGGACATTTCATTCAAGCCAGCGATCCAGCCATATAATATAATACATACAGTAAAACAGCAGCCCGGCTGCAAGCCATAATTATTCGTATCACGCCGAGCTGTTAAATTCACCTTGAATGACCTTTGCTGTTCAAGTGGGGCAACACGCCTCACGTACATGTTTAATACATGAATACATAGAGTACATACATGCCTTTCTTCATCTGTCTTTTTCTGTCTCACGCACGCACGCACGCACGCACGCACGCACGCACGCACACACACACGCTGTATTCTGGTCTGAATGATGAGGAGAAGACACTGATCTAGCCTCTGACTGGTGCAGAACTAATTTGTTCCACATTGCCGAGTGGAGAGGAGGTGAAGTTAGGCAGGTGTGGCAAGACAGCAAGCCCTGTAAGAGTGTGTGTGTGTGTGTGTGTGTGTGTGTGTGTGTGTGTGAGAGAGAGAGAGAGGGTGGGGGGGGGGGTGTGTATCAATGCATATTGAATTAATTTGAGGATGTACCTTATTCTGTTGTCCTTGTCCCTTCCCTTGTACCCAGCCTGGAACTGATTAGTGCAACTGGCAGGATTTGTCAGAGAGGAGTGGTGGGACAAGAAATAGATAAAGCTCACAAATTAATTAAACACATTGTGACACCCCCATGCGCTGCTTTTCCTCCACAGGCTTCAGAGAATGAATGGATATCTCCATCAAAACAAAACAACACACACCACAACACAACACAACACAACACAATTGTTTTTAACCAATATATTCCCTTTGTTCTCACCTACTAGGTCATGTGTTTTTTTCAATAATACCCATACATGGCCAGGAAATAAACCCTTTCACACATTGTGTCGGGTGCGTATCTTTGGTCCGACGTCCTAACAGTCCGATACGCAATAGTCCGACAACCTATACCCTAAACCTAACCTAACGTAACCCTAACCGCATGGGGAAGTCACGCATGTGTCTTAACCGGCCACGTATGTCGGAGCCACGGGTGTAGTCTTAACCGGCCACGTATGTCGGAGCCACGGGTGTAGTCTTAACCGGCCACGTATGTCGGACCCACGGGTGAGTCTTAACCGGCCACGTATGTCGGACTATTGGTGGTATGTTGGATTAACGTATCCCCCACATTGTGTCACATCAGGACACACCACTGTGCCTCAGCCCACCGTTTGGGAACCACTGGGTGAAATGGCATGTTAAATGATCTGTGTGGAGATGCATTCCAAGAACAGCAGGTTGCGAATGCAACATGGACCAGGGATAAATAGCATTAAACGGATAAAGATGCTATCCGCTATGGACCATTTTGGATGCACTGCTTATGCTGTCAGTGTTCAGGAGGAAATGTTTTACACTAAACAAATGCAGAAAATAATAAAAGTACAGGGCATTTTGTCTAGCCATATATCCTGCATCAGACAGCCTGCACTTCATTCAGCCACTCTGTGGTGACTTCTGTTTTGTTCGAGTAAGCAGCACTATATCACCCAGCACATTAGGCTCGTACACAATGTTGCTGGGTATTTGAGGACAAAGCTGAGTAAAGGTACTGGACCATTTGAATCACTTAGAACAACTAACAAGCCATTGTCAAATGGCAGTTGTCTGTTTAAAGAGTTTAACACAAAAAATGACTTATATTGTTTACTCAGCCTGTGATGTCTTGAATTCAAGGGGAATTTTGTATAACATTTACGGTGAAAATAGTTTAACAACATAATTGAAGACAAACTATTACGGCCAGCCGTATTTTAGCCTAAGTTTTGTATCTATGAATTAGGTTATTTGGGATTGTGCTTGATTGTTTGTACTTGTTTGTACTACTGGTGATGCAGATTGCCAAATGACTGTAGATTGCCAAATTACTGACAGCTGTGGCAAATGACACCTGCTTGTGGGGAATTCATCCCTGCCACTGATTTGTTGGTTGCATTAATATAATATTTTTTGTTTCCCTTTAAGAATTGTAACAATGGAGGAGTGACAAAAAAATCTTTTCATTTTGTTGTTGTTTACAAAAGTAAAATATATTAATATAATTTACAGTATCCACAAGGTAAAATAGTAAACACAGTAGTTAATCCAAGGTCCCTGTAAAAAGTGCACACAGTTTAGAGGACACGGGATATCCCAGTGGACAGACACTGTGGGATATCCCAGTGGACAGACTGTGGGATATCCCAGTGGACAGACTGGGATATCCCATGTGGACAGACACTAGGTGCGTTTCCATCAAGCCGTTTTTTTGCGCATTAAGGCTCTTGCGCAAAATCTCCTGGATGGAAACACATCAACATGCGAATAAGTCTCCATTTTTCGCAAAACACTTTTTCGCTAGAAGGTGGCGGATTTTGAGGCTATATCGAAAAAGTGAAATGCGCAACTGGAGCATGGAAACACTAGCGGAAAATGAACTCGCATGATATCGCTTTCTGATTGGCTACAACGTCTGTCATTCAATACATGCATCGCCTGCATCAAATCAGCCAGTCGTGGCTATGTGTGTTGTTGTTGTGTCGGTTGTGTCGCTGTTCTGGTGACATCACATGTCGTGTCCATGTGCGTTGTTGTGTCGGTTCTTAGTGTCGCTGTTCTGGTGACATCAGATTGCGCTGCTTTCTTCTTTTGCAGTTATATAAAGTCATTGGACTGAAAGAGTGCGCCACCTCCTGGTTTAACAGACCAATAATCACATATTATTCGCTTGAGATCCGCAAATGGAAACGAGAGACATTGCGCTTCACTTTTTTCGAATTAACAAACATACGCTTCCTATTTTCGCAAAGGCTTGATGGAACCGCACCTACTGTTGACGGGAGGATGAGCAAACCGTGTTGTGCTGCTTGGACAGGAAATGGCATCCTGCTTCATTTCCACACTTGGGCCTGAGTCAGCGCCCTGCTGAGCTCCTCCACTGCTGCTCTTTGAAGTGTGCAGCCATGCTGTTCATAGACACTCACATGCTGTCTGGCACACGCACGCACGCACAGCTCACTGAGTACTTGTGCAAAACAGACATGTATCTGTACTGTAGATGGTATATGTGCAGTAAGTGGCGTTCCCATGAATCTAGAAGATTTTGAACACTTTCCTGTGGTCTTTATGTGTGTAATATGTGTTTTTTTAGATATTTTGCAAAAGGGTATTCATGGACCATTCCAACTCATTTCCCCGGGTGGATTGTAGAGGGATTGTGGTAGAGATGGACGTTATTCAACAGTTAGTTTAGGGGGAAAGCTATAATATTCTTTTCAAAAAGATATATTAAAATGTTTAATGTTGATATGGTTAAAATGGTAAATGGTAAATGGTGCATTTATATAGCGCCTTTATCCAAGGCGCTTTACATAGATTGTGCATTACATTCACCCATTCACGCACACATTCATACACCGATTGCGGCGGAAGCCATGCAAGTTACCAACCAGCACATCGGGAGCAATTTGGGGTTCAGTGTCTTGCCCAAGGACACTTCGACATGTAGACAGGAGGAGCCGGGATTCGAACCGCCGACCCATGGATCATTGGACGACCTGCTCTACCTCCTGAGCCACAGCCGTTAAAAATGCTGTGTGATAATTGATTTGTTCATTGATATTTCTTGCTCTCAGTAGGAGTTGTCTGACCTACTGTATTAGTATAAGCTGCATGTTGGAACTTGGAACCTATACCTTTGGACAGAGAAAATCTCCTACAAGTGCCATATAGCTTAAAGGCTATAGGCCTAGGCTTATTGCTGCCTGATATATAGGATTTGTTTTATTTTATTGAAGTTTTGTCGTTTCTTTTGCTCATTTTTATTCTTTCAGCACTGGACATTGTTTGCACGAGTTTGAACTTCTGAAAGAAAATGCAAAACTTGAGGACTGCAGAACGTTTTCAAAGATCTCTTTGTACAGTACTGTATGTGTGTGAGCTGCTTGGTCAATCTTAGATTCTCTTTCCGTCATTCCTCCTCGCTCACTGACTTCCATCTCACTTTCTTTGGCTGAATCCTTTGTGCACAGTCTCTGCAGCCCTCCACTCCACATTGCCTCCCCCTTCCCCCCACCCCTTTGCACGCCTCCACTCCTCAAGCCATCCTCAGCCCCAAACTGAGGATTGCTGATTATCACTCAAGTTTGGCCTATTTAGTAGAACACATGAAAAAAACTGCATGGTGAGGTTCAAAACGTCTATTTTTCCACAGAATTAAATCGCCACAGAATGGCTTCCATTATCAATGACTTCCTGAAAGAAGCTGGCATCAGACTGGAGAGATGTTTGATGGTTGGAGAAGTCCCTAGCCTTTTTGCACGGGTCTATAGCTCATGCTTGTCAAGAAACACAATAGCCATATCCATTGCTCAACATGTATTATAGTATGTACAACAATGATACCATACTGTCATGGTACTACTAGAAATGTATTGATCCTATATGATAAATTAACTTGTCAATGCTTTGGTATTGTACACTAACAGTGAACATCAAAATAAATTAATTTGACAACAATATTCAAGGTTGTGTGTAATCCCATGAGAGAGAATACCGTATATTTCCAAATAGTATAGCCCGGGCTATATGCAAAATCGTTTTGCACCCCGGGTGTTAAAAAGGAACCAGGTGGCTATGCAGCAGGCTTTTATTTATTTTGCACTGGCCAAATCAGGCTGAAGAGACCGCAAAGAATATCCCTGGCTTTGTTTGGACGTGGCGTTTAATATGCAAATAATGTCAGACCCCTTGGCATTTAAAAGGAACTGGGCAGCTATTTGAGGCAGGGCTACTCTTTGGAAATATGCAATGTGTTTTATTCATTTTTAATGCATCTGTCAGTGGATAATGGTTCAACTGCTTGAACCGCTTTTTTGCACAGCACAGACTAATCTCGCAAAATGTAAAATGTAAAATCATCAGTTTTAATAAAGGACTCTTACAGTCATTTGGTTCCATTTTTTGCACGCACTCAGAGTTAAATTAACACTGAGGATGTTCCTGTGTAAGAATGGCCAAAGCAATTAAGCTTTTGCTGTTCATCTGTGGAGACCTGATTGAGTGCACTCATCAAAATGACATGGCTGTTCCGTTTGGCAAACTATTGCCACGTAACCCTGCACCCTCAATATGTCTCCATGCGTGATTGTTTGATTCCCAAGATACTCATTAAAATGCACAGGCATGGCTCACTAGGAGCGATTTCATTTGGCTAGGTAAATAATTGCTGGCGTTAAATGTCTGAGGCACGGGCTGCGTGCTGCCTTAATTGATCATTGCTGCTATGAACATGGCCAAATAGCTGTTGTAAACATTTCTAAATCAAGTTTTCGCATGAAAATATCCTGATGGATGGATGATGGCCTTGATTTTATGGATGAGTGGATGTTATTCTCTATCGTATCAAGACTATCTCTCCACTCAACATATTTCATATGTATGGGGAATGACCCCACCTCACTTGTGATGTGGATATCTCTTTAGGACACACCAGTTGTACTGGCACGCCCAGGTGTGCGTGATTACACTGATTTTTTGATCTCCACAGTCCAAGACGTGGTCTTCTCGACAGAAGTGTAGAGCAAGTTATCAACAATAACTGCATTTTTCTAGACTTTTTGAAAAGCAACTACTCACAAGTTTTGGCAGCCGGATGAATCCACTGCAGGATACATGTTAGAGAGCAGGAGATCGCTCCTCTCTGGATTGCTGTCACAGGTATAGATTAGAACAAACAAATGAAGGTTGGGAATCAGACGACCATACACTATACAGATGTATCGTTGGTGTTGCGCCAGCTTACGCTCCTGTGGTGTAGTTCTGTTGTGGAGCTGGGTTAAGTGACACAAACAGAACGTGCTGGGTCGGTCGAACATGGCCATACTTATAGCACACTATACAGGTGTATTGTTGGTGTTGCGCCAGTTTACGCTGCTGTGGTGTAGTTCTTTCTTGTGGATCTGGCTTCAGACACAAACAGAACACGCTGGGTCAGTCCAACATTTCCCTTCGAGTTGGGCAGTCATCACAGCGCACTACTGTTGTATTGCTGGCGGTGCGTCAGCTCACGTGGCGGTGGTGTAGTTCTGTCACAGACAGGACGTGCTGAGTCTGCCAGGAGCATGCCTGAATCACAGCCATTTGCACACTATACGGCGTATCGCTGATGGGGTCAGCTCACGCGTCCGTGGTGTGGTTTCGTTGTCAGATCCTCGAGTTGATTTCAGCCAAAGTAGCTTTCTTTGTTGACTTCTTAAGTGTTAGTTTCAAAGGAAAAAAATCATTTTCTATCGTTCAATTCTGTCATTTTGTACTTTATTTTCTGAAACAATACCCATGCCATAGCGGCCTACATGTCTCTCTTTCTGAAGCCAGCCCCTCTCTCTCTCTCTATAGGAACATTGGGGCAAATTATGGCACTGAGGAAAATTATCTCTGTCAAGCAGATACAAGTAGTATTGATAAGGTATGGGCCATCCACCTGCAGCACAGCCCTGCCATTACCCATGATGCACTCCTCCTGTATTTTTCCTGTCAGGAAGAGTGTCTGACGCCATGATTCGGTGAATGACTGATAAAAGCCTGGGCAATCACGGGGCCCCTGACATTAAAACCTTTTATAGATTTCCACATACTGCCATTTTCTGGTGAGACAGGCATTTTCAATGGGCCGTGATTGCTTCTGTCAGAGGAACTGGGCACGGAGAATGGGGCTGAAAGGATATGCGGTGAGTGAGGCAGGGAGGGGGAGTGGACAGAATAGAAGAGAATAGCCTCAAATTTGGTCACCTCTCCACTTGTTTTCTTTCTCTCTTCCCTCTCTTCTGTTTATGGGAGCTATAACTTGTTTATGGGTGAAAACTATACTACTAGGCTACTGCTTGGGTTAGAAGGGAGTTGGCCAGATTTGTGTTGTGCGTACCTGTATGCCTGGGCCTTTCTGCACGTGCGTGTGTGCATGCGTGCATACATTACCTGTACATACGTTTGAGTGGGTGGGTAGATTACAGTGAGTTTATAAGGTGTGCTCTATACTGTGAATGTTTTGTGAAAGGTCACATTACAATTTTGTGATCCACTGCAGGGAAACTGATTAATAATCACCTTGTTACCATGGCATCTGTTTTAAGTCATTTCAAGGTTTTGCAATCATCTAGCTATGATGAAAAAAGAGCCCTGCCCCTTGCAGGTATAATGAATATAAATGTTAGATTTAGTTTTCTATACGGAAACAAAATATTATCAGAAAATTAAAATGGTCTTCTCAAATTGACTTTCTCAGAGTTCATGAAATGAACTATTATTATTATGGTACAGAGACAGGATAAATATCATGTGAACACGAATAAAGAAATACCAAAGTTTGTAAACTACATCAAAGATGCGATAATAATCAATTTTAATGGATAAAGCCTTGGCCTGGATGAGAGGTCGTCAGGTGGTCCCCAACCTTCTTAGAGTGTTTCGACACTTAACCACAACACTCTCCAGTTGGCGTGTCGGCAGTGATTGGCCAAATCACTGCCCCTCTCATCCAGGCTTCCAGCTATTGTCCTCTCTCTTATGCTCTTCTGCCGCTTCTCCCAGACTACGAACGGCTGTTTTCCTCAAATGACCTCTCAATCCGACCTTTGTCATCAGATTCCACACTGACTGGGCTGGGAATCCTCGACATCCCACTTCCACTGTCATCAGCCATGCTGTCCACCCTTTGTCCCGGCAGTCCTGGACAAGTTGTTGGTACTTGGTTTTCTTTCTCCCTGCCGCTTCCTCACAGCCTTTCTCCCACGGGACCGTTAGTTCCACCAGAATGATTTTCTTTCCCTCTGGAGACCACATAATTATGTCTGGTCTCAGAGTGGTGGTCAGTACCGCCTCTGGGAAGTGGAGCTTCCTCCCAAGGTCGACCTCCATCTCCCAACCCTGGGCCGACTGCAGGAGGTTCTGCTTGGCTTGGCCTTGGACGACTGGTCTATGCCCCTCTTTTACAAAGGTGATGCTGCTCAGCGGTGGTCTTGTTTTGGCTGGATGTTTCTTTCTCCTCTCTTGCTCCAAGATGTCTGCGAGCAGTGCCAACACCTTGTCATGGCGCCACCTATATCTCCCCTGGGCCAATGCAATCTTGCACCCTGAAAGGATGTGCGCCATAGTTCCTTTACCGCCACACAATAGTAAAATGTAAATCACATCACAAGGAGCTATCATAATATACATTCAAATTGTTTTGATATAATGTAGCCTACTTAAGCATTAGTTAAGAATTAGTAAAATACTTAATTCATCATGAATTCCTCATTAATATAGCATAATTTATACGTTATACTAAGCATTAGTAAACACACTTAAAAGCGTTTTATTGCAGATTGATGACCTAATCCTTAATGTGCTTAATGATTGTATCATTGTACCATTTATAAATAAGTAGCATATCAATTGACAAACCATTTATTTAGGAGTTGTTAATGGATCATACCTGTAAGATCATTTACCAAGTCTTAATAATATATAGTTGAAACATGTATAACTGTGTTTACTAATGTTTAGTAATGTATGAATAATGGTTTACAAATGTGACTTCATGATGAACTAAGTATTGACTAATGCTTAACTAATGCTTAATAGTGTATAGTTATTATAAAGTGTTACCAATATTTCAAACATACCTTCATGTGAGTGGTTTGCTGCAAGTCCCCAAATACACAGTTACTACCAAGTGAACTTGATTAAACTGAGGAAACTGAATCCTGTTTGAGTCTTTCAATGGAATTTACAATGTAAAAAGAAGAAAGAAACGGCAACCAGAGAAAAGGATTGCAGCTACAGGATGTTTATGATCTGCTCATACTTCTGGTGACATTTTACCCCAAACACATTTATGTCACTTTGCTCAGATTTCTCAGTTGATAAATGTAGAGAGAAAGGGGAGGTGTGGGGGGGTGTAAAGGGTGAAGGAAACAGACAAAAGTGCCGCCGCTCGAATAAATAGCAGTCAGTAATTTCTCCAGAGTTATCTCTCATAAGATATTGTTTTTCCTGACGGTCAAAAGTTTTCAGGGGCAAAGTAAGCAAATGCAAAGCTATTCAAATCTGAAGAGGCAGTCGCTGAGCAACACAAAGAGCTTAACAATCTTTTCAGAAAGAATATAAATCTTTGTGATGCTGCAAATGTTTACCCCCGTGTCTAACTGAAGTCTTTGTACACAAGCCAGTAATCAGACAAGAGACAAGAGAGAGTGCATGTACTGTCGGCACATGGGTGAGCCGCAGGCACTCACTAATGAAGTATGCATATACACAGCCTTCATCACCATTCCACTGAGAATCTATGTCCGTCTAGCATGGAGGTGAAACAGTTCAATTAAACGTATTACTCCATTTTGCAGAACAAAGCCAGAGGGAGGGAGGGTGGCCAGCTCCTTTATTCAACTTGTTGTTTTGGTTTCTTAGAATAACATTAAAAGTTGGCTCAAACTAAACGGGAGACACTGCAAATGAAAGGTTTTATTGTAGGAATGGCAAACTGCAGAGTCGGCATACAGTAGCGCAAACGTCAATCACTCTCTGCTGATTTCTGATCGTCTGCACCTTTGTTAAATTGACGCACACGCGCGCAGCTGCGTCTAGATTCTCCCGGCGGATCCTGCCGGGAGCTGCCTATGCCATAGAAAGCATAGGTGGACCCCAGTCTAGTTGAAGCAAGGCTGAGCTAGAATGCACTTCACCTCCATTTGTCATGTGAATCTCTGTGAAGATATGCCAGTAAGTTCCAAGTACTGCACTTTTTGTTGTTATAATTTAATGTTGTATTGATGGATGTTAGCTTTTTTGACATTCCTGTGAGGATTTTGTATTTTGCTTGGTTAATTGCTTGTTAAGGACCATGTGCTCTGTGTGTTTGTAGTTTGTTTGCATAAATGTACAGTATGTACTGTAGCTGTTTTGAGTGTTATATTTTTGTGTTTTTGTTACAGTTTTACAACTAAAAGACTATACAAGAGAAGAGGAGTTTCAAGCATCAATTCATTCTTCTTTCAATGTGTGTTAGCTATCTGTCTAGTTGCCACCGCTGCAAACGAGGACAGAATAGTACAAAGACATTAAGACAACTCAAGAAACTTCGCATACTGAAAGTGCTTTATAAGTACATACGACATGTCTTCTAAATCAGTTGGCAAAACACAAGAGATGCAGCGCCATGACTATACAGAAGACTGTGAGTCACTTAAGACACGGTCAAGATGGCCTGGGCCATGGCTCAGTGGTCCAGGCACCTTGGCTGGTAATCCAGTCTGGCAGTGTGCCGTGGGTTCGACTCCCGATCCCGACGGCCATTACTGCATGTCTTCCCCCCCATCTCTCTCCCCATTTCCTGTCAGCCTACTGTCTGTCCCTCCATAAAATATATAAAATAAAGGCGAAAGCCACAAAAAAAACATACAAAAAAAAAAGACACGGTCAAGATTTGATGACTCTAAAGCCCTAACCACACCAAAGGGTCGCCATGCAACTCCTTGGGTCCAAACGGTGGCAAGGAGTTGCATGGTGAGCCTATGGTGTGGTTTGGGCCATTGAATTGCATGCATTGAGTCACTTGGGACAACTTGGGACGACGTGGGTCAACGTGCAACAGGACATATCACACCGCTGGGACAACGCTAAAACCGTCTCGACCCTTGTGTGGTTAGGGCTTAAAACCTCACATACACATACAAGATCATCAAGGCATTCTAGTCGGTCAGCAGCCAGTGGCGCGGCTGTCCGAGTGCGTGCAAAAGCAGAGGCTGCACGAGTAGCAGTGTCTTATGCTGAAAAGGAAGCAAATGTGGCGAAAGAGAAGGCACGAATCGCTGCAGAATCAGCATCTAAGACTCGAAGCAGATTTAGACGCACAATTACATGTTTTGTAGCGAGAGGAACGGCACTTCGATGATGGGCATGGGAACTAGCGGGTTGCGCTGTACTGGTCGGCGAGCGTTAATCAGACACTCGGGGCAGCTTCGGCAAAACTCGGCCACCGCTCGTTTTATGCCTGGCCAATAAAACCGGGCAAAAATACGATCGTATGTTTTCTTTTTGCCAAGGTGGGCCCCCAGCTGGTGTGTATGTGCAAGATATAATATATAATATAGGATTTTGGCACTAGTAATTGTTCAATGACATCGCCACTTCTACTGTTCGTCATCGTATATAACAGGCCATTGTAAACTACAAAGCATGGAGGATTCAGGCACTGACTCCATCACAGAGTTTCCCGTCTATGGCCGACAGCTGCCCCCTGGCGGCGGCGAGGTTGGGGTCGTAGCCTACCTGGTTGGTGGTCTCCCATAGAGATCCCACAGTATGTTCTTCTCACATGATGTACACACACACACACACACACACACACACACACACACACACACAACAGAAGTCTTATTTTATTTTAAAACAATTTTTCTGTCATTATGATATATGATATTTCTCTTTTCTCCATTTTCCTGCTCATCTGACATCTCATGCTTACATTTATGGTTTGGCCAAAACAATTGCCATGCGAAATGTCACTTTACAAAAAAATGATGACATATTTTTCACTGGGGGAGAATTGTATTTTTGTAGAAACCTTTTTTTCAGCCTTTCGTCTGAATGACAGCATGTTGGCAAGAGGATGAACTCCACTTCATCACTTGTCACTAAGCATACTAAACTAATCTCTTATGTCTCGTTTTGCTCACCATAGTCTGTCGCAGCTAGGCTCCCAAAATAAATAGCATGTCCTCATTCCTTTCTTCTGCAGCCAAAGAATAATGCCTGGACCAAAGAAACTAAAGCTGGAGAATCAAATTTGTAAGTCAGTATAGTTAGTAAGTCACATTGTTTTAACATAACATACTCTACCATACAGATTTAGGCTAACTAACTACAGTTGAGTGCCACCGAGCTCGTCCCAATCTATTTAGCTGTCCTTTTCCCTTTGCAGATATCACACAATTAGTTCCAAAATCAACCAGCAGGTGGAGCAGTTGAGTATGTTTTTATAGTAGGCCTAGTGAATGAACCCTGTATATGCCTGCTAAACTTGAGGTTTACGGGCAAAATACATGTGCAATTTTGAATCAGATTGACACTCAAGGAGAGAGAGAGAGAGAGAGAGAGAGAGAGAATGGATTATTTACTATTCTCTGCCTATCAGTAGTATTCAATTTGGCAGCACTGGGCTTTCACCGCTCAGCATGGGCACTAACTGCCCATCACTCACTCGGCTGGCGCTTCTCTCTGGCGCACCTCTCGGGACTCAAGTCACTGCTGACACTGCTTTGAAACGTCGACTCTAGATACAACATATCCGTGATTTGCAGAAACGTACAACAGCAACACACATACAAACTGTCCCCACCTCTGTTTCCTTAGCCCCTCCAATACATGGCTTTTGACGATTACGTCATATGCCAGCCAAGTCTATGGACTTTAATGTTTGTTTAGGGCATTAAATGACAACATAGGACATCATGCGGCTGTGGCTCAGGAGGTAGAGCAGGTCGTCCAATGATCCATGGGTCAGCGGTTCGAATCCCGGCTCCTCCTGTCTACATGTCGAAGTGTCCTTGGGCAAGACACTGAACCCCAAATTGCTCCTGATGTGCTGGTTGGTACCTTGCATGGCTTCCGCCGCAATCGGTGTATGAATGGGTGAATGTAATGCACAATCTATGTAAAGCGCCTTGGATAAAAGGCGCTATATAAATGCACCATTTACCATTTTATAAATACATCCTGTAACTCATTTTGTTTCATACAAGAAACAAGATAGGATGGATAAAGGAAAGAAACAGTATACACAACTGTAAACAATGTCGAAAAAGCTTCACAAGATAACAGTAAATTGAAAACGTACCAGAGAATTCATAGACGAAAGGAGCCAGAATGGAAAAAGGATACAGTACCACTGTAAGCATTGTAGAAAAAGGTTCAGAAAAAAAGTGTCATTTTAAACGTCACCAGAAAAAGGCGCCCCTCACTTCATACGTGTAATTTTTATTGTGCTTTTTTGAGCGGTGCCTCCGCTCCATTACGGAACTCTGTGTCTGTATGTCCGAGCATGGAAATCTGCAACACCTAGAGTAGCCAGTGCAGTACAGCTACTACAGCTACAGAGTAAAGTGTTACAGAGTACACTACAGTACGAGCCCTGGCCCGTTTCTGGAGCTCTGGATGTTCCGGGGACCCCCACACGGACTCGCTGGGGACCCCCACATGGTAACTCTGTCATTTCTCGACCGTTTTGGACGCGTGGCAGCTCGCCGGAACCGGACCGCCCCCCCTGGGCACGTTCCTGGGGGTTTGGATGTTGCGGGGACCCCCACATGGTAAAGGCTCATACATAGTCTGGATTTTCGGTGGTGGGGTGACCACCGAACTACAACACGAGCCGCGGTGAAGAGCAAACCACCGCTCCAGCCCTTCTCTCTGTTTTTTCAGCTCCGGTGGTCAGCTCACCACCGGAGCGGTGGTTACCTCACCACCGAAAAACCAGACTATGAATAGGCCTTAACTTCGTCGTTTCTCAACCGTTTCGGATGCGGGGCGGCTCTCCGGAACCGGGCCGGCAACCTGGGCATACAGAGAACAGTAGAGTACAGTAACTATAACAATAAATGTATAGTTGCACCGCTCGGCACTCAGTTCACACAGATGTGATTTTTCATCTCTTTGTTATGCAGTAGAAGGTTTGAGAATTGTGCTTTCGATATGTGGTGAATGCTTTTTTTCCATTCAGATATTTGTTGAATATCCACACCAGTGATATAATTTCTCAAGATGAGCACCACAGACTGAGGTCCTTATACCTGTACAGTATTACTCTGCTTTATTTGTGCTCATCTACATCAAAGCTGAAATTGTTGCAGCAAAATCCACACTGAGCCATCTTTCCTCCTGGATAAGTATGCAGCTTCAAAGAAGGACCGAGCGTCACTTCAAAGACCTCTCAATCTCTTTGGGGTTTTTGTCGTGTCTCATTTGCTCAGCTGCTACGTGTTAAGTGTGTTTTAATCTAGACCCCTGCAATCTTCCCTATATACCTCCCTCTTCCCTCCTGCCTGCCCTCTGCACTTCATTCTAGCTAATGATTTACTTATTTCTTTCTTTTTTTTGTCGCTCACTCAGCTGATCCCACAAATCAAAGATTCATAAGAACATGGCTCTGACATACTCTTTACATCTAAGGCTCTTTGGCCTGAAATACCGGTATCATAATCTAGTTACAGGTGGTAATACTAATATAAGCTGTCGTGGCCCGGTATAGAATTTTAAAAAGAGCAAAAAGGACAACCTTGTCTGCTCTGTTTCCACATATAATGAGATATCTGCCCTTGAGATTCTATGGTTTTGAAATCAGCGTGGAACAACAATGAAAATGTGGCATTGATTAATCTCTGCTCCATCAGTCACAGACCGATTGAAACTCAACCTTCCATGGATGTTTTTTTTCTTCCTAATTTTCATTTTAGGTATAGACTAGAGAAACACCTAATGTACTGTACACCTCGACATGGTTACAAAGAAGAATATGATAAAGGTGTGCCATACTTCTGAAAAGCTGACTGTATGTGTAGCACAATATAATATAGCTGCGATTCTTTTATAATGGTTTATTGAATTTATAGATGCAACACCAGTCATGGACAATCCATTCATCCAAACTGATTGTATTAAACAACGCTTGAATTATCCTCTTTCAATCTGCAAATAGTTTGTTTCATAAAACTCCTCCTAGCTACTTCCTGTCACGAAATTCTGTCAAAGTGATAATGTTTTACTTGGAAGTCACTCAACGGCCATGCGTACCACCTGCACATAATGCAGGAAGCAGCAGGATGTTGAGTTAATGAAAACGAGCGCTTCCAAACTCCAACAAACTCAAACTGTATACTACTTTGTGTACAATATTGGCCTTCAAACGTATATTGTAAATTACTAGCATTCAAAATGTGTTATAATTGCAAATGCAATTCTCCGGATGGAACCCTTTACTGTGAGAACCGTGAAATTAAATGCATTTTAATGATAAAGTGTCACTGGTTGTTTGTATATGGAGCATTGTAAGTGTGCTGGTTTGAGCTAATGTTGGTAATATAAAAAGCTATTAGTAGCTGACATTGCTATGTCTGAAGAAGAAAAGAGAAAGAGATTACATTGATTATGACATACTGTACCTGTTCACGTTTAGGCTGCTTCAGTGTCCTCCTTGCTTTCCTGGTGAACCACTCTCTCTGATGGGTTCAGAAACTACCGGTATCTTTTTTATGAATAATTTTGACATTAGGGTTAGGCCATTTTATTATATTTTATAAAGAAATTGTCATGCCATCCCGGCCTGAACTCATGTCATGTCAGGTAGTTGATAAGGTTGAAGCTCTGTGTTTGTTAGTAGCAGTAATTAACGGAATACATGTGACCACCAGGTCACATGTATTCAAAGGGCGTGGAGGAGGTATTCAACAGCTAGAGAAGTGTGTAGTAGTACATTTCGCATTCACAAAGGAGGTGTTATGTCAGATTTCTATAATTAGTTGTGCATCAAACACCGAACACGTTCACAACGTGTCGTATGGTATACTGTGGTGTGTTGGAATCTTGTGCAACATCGGTGAACATTGACAACTAAGTATAAATCAGACCTCAGAAGTTACATGGCCCTGAGCTGACATTGACATTCATCACAGGCAGAAATGTGGCCAGATATAGGGGGGGGGGGGGGGGGGATACTTTTCTCATTAACATACAGTGCTTTATATACCTTACAGCTCTAAGACATACACCCCCACTAACAGTAACAACTGAATATTTCATGATTTCACTTCACGGCTGAGGTCGTTGATAAAATAAATAATCAACCTCTTACTTAGATCCTCAAGAGTCTTCACAAAGCAAAGGAAATTGTATGTCAAACAAGTTGGATTATGTAGATCTCGTGATCAACATGGAAATAGCATGGTTCCAATGTAGATTTCGGACTTCATGTGGCTATACTATAGCCTTGTGACATCAGTCTTTGGGAGAGGTTTAAATAATGTAGTAAGTATAAAAAAATCTATGGGGGAAAGAAATAAGATGGCCTGTAATGGATCTGTGTGCAAGACATTTGGCACTGATCTGTCCAGCGGTTTGCGAGATTAACTCCGGACAACAGAGTTGCAGAGTAGTTGGGGATGGCTGTAGCTGAGTGGGTTGCAAGGCTGTCTGGCCAATCAGAAGATTGTTAGTTCACCCTAGGTGCACCCAGTCTGTGTTCCTGTACTCATTGGTAGAAAGTAAGTAAATAACTTACTTAAGTATTGTACAATTTTGAGGTATATTTGTACTTAACTTGTATATTTCCAATACTTTTACTTCTACTCCATCTTGGGTCCGAATATTGTACTTTTACTCCACTGCATTTATTTGAAAACTTTTGTTACTAGTTACTTTGTTGTTGTGATTATTACGTAATTACGGTACATACGAGGACAATTACCACGGTAACAACAATTCAGGTGCTGTATTAATAGCACCCACTGCTCCTAATAGTGAGTAAATGCAAATTTCACATTATGTACAAACCTATAGTGATGTTTGATGTATATCCAACAACTGAAGGGGACTAAATTATCATATTATCGTAACAAAAACTGTACTACTCTAGTAAAAGTATTGTTTATTTTTATTTACCATGCAGACACTTATCTCTTTCATGGCGTGGAGATGCTTCATGTTTCATAACGAATGCAGGTCACATAGCGGAATTGGGCTGTGATTGGTCTGCTTTCGAGGGGACAAACCTACATACATACATATGTAAAGCGCGCGCGCACGCACGCACGCACGCACGCACGCACGCACCTTCGTTCCCCCGACACGGTCGAGGCGGATGGCCGTCCACCCTACAGCCTGCCTGACCTTTCTTCCAGTTAAGAGGGAATTTTTCATTACCACTGTCGCAAAATTGCTTGCTCAGGGTGGTATCTCTGTCGGGTCTCTGCTCTACATGTAAAGTGGCTCGAGACAACTTGTGATTTGACACTTTAATAAAAATCATCATACATCAATCATATACATCACATTCCATGCTCAGCCAATCAAATCATCACTTAATGACATTCCGTCCAATCACAAGTTGCATCTTCACTTTACAGTCCTCACATTTGTCTTCAATGTTTGTGTTTATACAAACACTGAAAGCTGGGCATAGGAGGGGCTAGCGCCCCTCACAAATGTAACTGAATTATAATGTATGTCCTATAAGTATGGAATTTGTTGTGTGCAAAATACACAACACTGTGTGGAATATCACAGAAATACTGTGTCAATGATAATGATAATAATAGCCTTTTTGTTAACATGGGAGGACATTTTCATATCAGCATGATTCTTGAATTAATACTATTTAACAATAACAACAACAACAACACAGTGGGGGGAATTATAAACAAATAAAAAGTAAAACAACCTGGTCCCAAAGTGCCCCAGATAGATACGTATGACACTTTTTTACTTTAATGGTTTCCCTCTGTCAGCCCCAGTGGAACGGCAGCTGGCTGATGGAGCTGCTGCTGATAACTGGATACAACGACATCTCTGTGGAGGGACTTCCATTTCCACTCGCTAACATCAGAGACTGTTCTGGGAAAAACAGCTCCTTAAACTAAGTCAGTCGTGCTGCTCATTTGACAAGTGAGGCTATCCCCACTGAGTGTTATGGCATTGTTAGAGCCAATTTGTACTTGTGAGCTAATGGAGCTAGATGTGGGAAATGGAAATTGAGTTCAGATACTGTTACAGATGTGGTAAACTCTCCAAAAATAACTTTGTGTTGTACTATATTTTCAGGATTGTGTGTGTGTGTGTGTGTGTGTGTGTGTGTGTGTGTGTGTGTGTGTGTGTGTGTGTGTGTGTGTGTGTGTGGTTGCAAGATGGCGGCAGGAGTGAACGCTGGTTTACCAGCCAAAATGCACTCATTCCACATTAAAACACACCCGTCGTAACTACCGTCGTCAATGTAGGGAAGAAAGGTTATTATTATTATGGATGTAACCAGATTGCTGCTCGCAATGTGCCTCATTGCGGTGATAAAGTCGGCCTTTAAAGCTGTTTTACCAACCGGTAGAATATATCAACAAAGGTGGAGGGTGTTCGACCCCACGCCAACAGCGGGGAGTCCAAGCACCTGGACAACATTTTCAATAGGTGGCTTAAAAAATAAACACATCCTGTCTAGTAGTGTCAAGTAATAGCATGTCATCAATGTGCTATCTTTTTTTCCTCTGTGTGTTAAGCATGTGCAGCAGTTATATCTGGTTGGACCATATAATGTAACCTAATTCTGATCAGTGTTTGGGTCTATTGTATTGTATTGTCTATTGTATCTTGTGCAGATCCAAATAAAATAATTAAAATGTGTGTGTGTGTGTGTGTGTGTGTATGTGTGTGTGTGTGTGTGTGTGTGTGTGTGCGTGCGTGCGTGCTTGCTATGTAGGCTGGCTATCGGCAATGACTTGGTGGATTAAGAGGGAGAGCTCTCGCCAAGATAAGTACCCACCCAGGGTCCACCTCTCACAGTTCCCCAGGCTGTTGTTGAGAAGTGGTCCATTAAGAGGCCCTCAGGAGGAGTTGCCTGCGGTTTATATTTTTATGAATCTTCCAGAAGGGTTTTTACAGGCTCTGCCTGGCTGCATCCGGCAGATAGCTCCCATGGCTACGGTGCGACGCATTAAAGGGGAATAGTAATTAACGGAATAAACATTTTATGAAGGGATGCGGTGACAATAACATTATCTGTTAGGCAGCAGGCTTTTTCTCAGGAATCACTGTGATTCATTGGAGGAGGTAGGGCGAAAATAATTAGAGCTGACGCATAGTAATAGCTTGATAGCAATTTGTTTCTCATATTTGTGGCATTAACAAATTTGTCACATTGAGGGGCAATTATCATGACGAAATAGCAAAGATGCGAGATTGCACAATTATAAGTTTGCCGTGACATGAAATTGCTCTGTTGCCTGCTGAGTGTATTTAATGAAGTAGCTACAGTATGTTTAATCAAAGTAATTATTTGGATGGTGACCTCAGATTGACTGCAGACGCACACAGAACATCTGCGGTATTAACCTAGGCTGTATTTCACCACTAAATTGCACACACGCCTTTTGAGTGAAAGAGCTTTATGATGGCAGGATTCTCCTGATCCGCCCTTCACGCTGCCAACCCAACAGCACTTTAATGCAGTCCCAGCCCAAGACATCCGTCGCTCAGCACGGCTAATCCAAGAGGAAGGAACTGTAAAAGCAGAGGCTGGTTACATCCTCACCACCCCCACACGACACCCTCACCCCCCGCCCAAGCGTGTCCTCCAAGCAATTTACCTCTGATTAAGCAGTTAATCTCTGGGAGTATTTCCGAGTGATCCATTTCCCTCCTACCAATCCTCTTGGCACTTTGTGGTCACTCTGAGGTCCAAATCTTCAGTGGGAAGTCGGAGAGAGAGAGAGAGAGAGAGAGAGTGAGAGGGCTGCACACTACCTGGGGAGAGACAACAGTTTTCTGGGCTTATCTGTGCTCTCCTGGCCGTCCTGCCAATGCCTTATAGGAAGAAGATGGAGGAGGAAAGCTTTGAAAAGAATCCTCCAGCACCAGAGACGATTAGACCGGCCAAGTCCCAATCAATTTGCCCTGTGTTTCTTGGACTAAAGAAAACCCATCTTTCTTCCCCTCCAAAGGACCAAGTGCACCTTTACTATTCTTGAACACGCTTTGCAGACAGAGCCCTCCGGGGTCTCTATAAAGTAGTTTAGTCAAGGTGTGCAAATTGTCATTTAAGTTTCTCTTACTGCCCGCAAAGGACAATTTCATTTGAAAATGTTGACACTTACTCCTGTATAGTGATTGATGTCAAAATTCACAGTGAAATTAAGTTGTAGTCAGTGTTGTTTTTGTCGGCTATTTTTAAATTTAGTCTCAGTCTTAGTCCAGTTTCAATCACCGTTGTTAGTTTTTATAGTATTTAGTCGAACTCATCCTATTTTTATTTAGTCACGTTTTAGTCGACTGAAAGTCGAGCATTTTAGTCTTAATCTTAGTCCAATAATCCGTAAATGTATTTGTCTAGTTTTGGTCAACAAAAACTGTTGACATTTTAGTCTAGTTTTAGTCTGACAATTATTTTAGCCCTTTACTTTTTTGTCAGCCAATATGTTTCGATCTAATCTAAAAGAATATTTCACATAGCATTTTCTGTCATCCTTTTGATGAAAAACACAATTGTAAGAAATACATCCAGGAATGGAACATGTTTTGATTGAATCTGCAAATATATTTGGAACCATAACCAGTCACAGAAATATCGACGCTTGCATCCTGTTTAACTACTGATCCCAGTACAGTACAACAAGACAACACCAAATGATTAAACCAATGTCCAGTTCAACCAACTGAACCCATGCAGTAGCCTACTTCCAGGGTGGTTGGTTTACCAGGCTAGTAGCCTATAGACTAACAAGACAACATCAACATCTAGTTATAGAACAATGTCCAGTTCAACCACTCTGACGTGGTTTCGTCAGATGATTCTCAACTGATTCTTGTAACTTGGGGTCACCGTTTAACAATTCAAGAGGTGCAATCAGGTGCTCTGAATTTCAGGGCTGTTTATTAAGCTCAGCAGTCCATATACTGAAATAACATAGGCTACTTGAACATTGACGAAGTAGAATTACAATCAGAAGAACTTTCAGAAGCATTCAACCAAGCCATTTAAATGGTGTGCCATTTATATTTTGAATATAGGAGCACAATTACCTAATTGTGCTTCAAGCTTGTGCTAATTGAAGCTTGTGCTTCAAGCAGGATGGAAAACTTAATATAATGACTCACTCCCACTGGGTTAAAAAAAGGATACATAATTGCTGTCCAAGTGTTCAGAATTCAGATCCACCATGGGGGAACAGTGGGTGACGTGGGTCTGCACAAACCTTAAAGACATAGGGAAATGAAAAATATGTTTTCACACTTTTAGAGCATATCCAATCCTATCTATGCCAAAACAATGGGAAAATGTCAATTTTTGTGTATTTTTATATCAAAATTCCATAATTAATTACTTCCTTTGAACGAAAACGCGATGCATGATGACGCGTCGAGGCCCGCATGAATAAACATTGTAACATGTTGACAGATTTTCAACCATTTTGGGCCACGGTGCTGCTTTTCTTTTCTACCTTTCATTACACAGTAGGTTTTGACATTTTCTATGTATGAAACATAAGCTTCTGGCTAAATGTACTATGTGTATGTTTCATTGTGCTGGGTGTCAACCACTTAAGTCTGGAGCTTTTTGGTGGAGCTGTTGCCCACGCAACCCGACAAATAAGCGGTTGAAGATGGATGGATGGATGTACATATCCACATTCATGGATAAACACGCCAAAAAGAAAAGTTGATGCATTAGATACAAAAAAAGAAAATAAATCAC
Organism: Electrona antarctica; assembly: GCF_951216825.1. Classification (NCBI taxonomy): domain Eukaryota; kingdom Metazoa; phylum Chordata; class Actinopteri; order Myctophiformes; family Myctophidae; genus Electrona; species Electrona antarctica. The sequence goes on from NC_136790.1 coordinate 48,215,102, forward strand.
ACCCGTGTGAGGTGAGGGGCACTAATATATTAACGTCTAACTCATGTTGATTAGGTGATGTAATGGTGATGAAAAACAAACATTAAATTATCTTTATTGTTAATGGGACAAGATGACGTAAATCTTCCCTTCATTGTCAATGGCGTTTTTAAAACAAACATTGAACTAAAAACAAACATTAAACCTGTATATCAAAAAAAGAAAAATCACACCTGTGTGAAGTGAGGGGTGCTCTTATCATCATACATCATCAATATCATCCATCATCATATGTCACATTGCGTGCTCAACCATCAAATCATCACAAAAGTCATTCAGCCAATCACAATTTGCGTCCTCACTTTTCCGTCTTCACTTTTGTCTTCAATGTTTGTGTTTACACAAACACGGAAAGCTGAGCATAGCTGAGTGGCAAGGGCCCCTCAAAAATATATTTTATGGGATTTGGGGGTTTTCAGGCATGAAGGGGTTAATATGCATTAATTAATGATGCATTAATCATAAATCAAATACATTGTGCATATCCACATTCATAAACACTGTAGAAAGAAAATGTGATGCATTTAGACCAAGTATTTTTGCATTAAATAATATAAAGCTTTATTTTCGGGGATTTGTTTGTGTTTCGGGCATTAAGGGCTTAATAACTAAAAATGCTCAAGGGATATCACTGGGCATCCTCTTGATTATTGTTAAGAAGTGACCCCAAGCTACAAGAATCAGTTGAGAAAAAAACTTTATCTGACGAACCATGTTCACCCCCACGGCTCCCAGACTACCACACACACACACACACACACACACACACACACAAACACACACACACCTGCACGCACGCACAATTGCGGGCGTGTAGAATAGATCATTTAGAAGTAATTTAGAAATATAAATGGACTTGTCTTGTAGTTCTACTCTTGTCCACTAGTCCCTCCTTGGAATTTTAGTATAGTTTTTATTTGTTGACGAAAATGTCATTATATTTAGTTTTAGTTTTAGTCATCATAGCTTAGTTTTTATCTAGTTTTTATTTGTTGACAAAATTGTCAGTATATTTAGTCATAGTTTTAGTCATCGTAGCTCATTTTTATTTTGTTTTTATTTTGTTTTCCTCAGTGTAAAAGGGCAGTTGACGAACATTTTTTGTGGTTTCTGGTTGTAGTAGACTTGTTAAGTAGCAGACATTTCTGAGGTAATTTACAATATTGTCCTTGTTTTTTTTACTCATTAGGGCACCACTTTTCCTGTACAGGTGTTTGTATGCCCTCACAAAATCAGATCTACAAGTTTGCAAGGCATTACGGCACATTCTGAGCTTGTTGGTTGGCTATTCAAATTTGAATAGAAAAATAGCGCTTCATTGAGTAATGTTTTGTAATAATAAACAAAATCTAAGTAACTTGTATAAGTAAAGATTTCAAACAACTGCAGTACAAATTACAATACCGGTATTTTTCTGTGAGATGTAGGGGAGTAGAAGTATAAAGTATTAAAAAATGACTCAAAACATACTCAAGTACCTTTAGTAAAAGTACCTTGAAATTTAGCAAATACACTTACAGCTCCGAACAAAGGGAGTCTGCCAAGGCGCCTCAAGCCTAAAACGGCTGATCCGGTGCTTCACAGGTACAAGGACTGGAGTTGCAGAAGGAGAATAGACTGGAGCAGCACGGACATTTAGAGCCTTTTATTAGGTGCTAAAGTATACAAAAGACTAACGTTTCGACCTTGCGGTCTTCATCAGAGTCATCTTACAGATCCTTCTCAAAAAAATTGAATAATATAATTCAAAAAGTGAAACTTTCATATATTCTTAATTGGGAATATTTATGCATGACCATTTCTAAGGAGTTTGTGAAGTTGGTAACCAGGTGTAGCAAAAGCCTTAGAAAATGGACAATCCAGTATAGAAATCAAAACGGTACATTTCATTACAAATTTACCCTGCCACACCAAAGTTTGCTGGTTGTATACGGACATGCATTTGAATTAGGCTACGTCTGTAAATTGGACTATTCGTGAACGACAAAGTTATTGCACAGTGCTTGAATTGGGCTTGCAGTGCTTGAATTGGGCTTGCAGTGCTTGAATTGGGCTTGCATGCAATTAGAGTACCAGTACTGCAGATTTGGCCCACCTGACTGAGTACCCTAATCATAAAACGTCCCAGCCGACACACTCAACCCCAGCTTAAATTATTTTCTTTATCCTTTATTGAGATAGGAAGGATAGTGTAGCTACGTAGCTATAGATAATACACTCCCACTACACCCACACGGAAAGAAAATATATGTCCACCGTAAGACTAACCTAAATACAGTAGGTTTGAATGGGGTTTCTAGGTGTAAGTATGTAGGACTAGTAGGCTTCCAAAGTTTGTGCTATTGCCATTTAGAATGCATTGGACGTTTAAGTTAAATAACTCAGAAACTACAGAACAATTCAAAGTAAAACGTTAGAGCATCTGTCTCCACAGTAAGCTGACTTATAAAAAGTGTGAATGGAGTTTCTAGGTGAAAGTGACTTTTTTGACATGCCACTATCTGCCATTGAGCCCCATTATACATTTCATTTATAATTTATAACAATATTGACATAGTATGTCTTCCGAAACCATGAACTATAGTAGGCCTATGCCGTTTTGCATGATTTTGGAGGATTTAAAAAAATTATGAAAATGATGAAAAAACAACATAGGCCTACTATAGTTAATGGTTTTGGAAGACATACTATAGTATCTCGTTTTTGCTAGATTTTGGAGGATTTAAAAAAAAGTGAAAATCATGAAAAAACGACATGCTATAGTTAATTGTTTTGGAAGACATACTATAGTATGTCGTTTTTCATGATTTGGAGGATTTAAAAAAATAAAATCAGGCAAACTCCAACTCCAACTCAGAGGCAAAGGAACACATGCGCAAATACATCCAAAACAGTGAAATGACAGAAATACATATTAAAGTCCAAAATCTAAATAAGGACAGTCAAAGTTCACGGTCCGAGGAGCGGATCGTGACAAATTTAACACATTTTACAAGCAAAAACAGCAGCACAAGATTTTCGTTTTTTGGTTATACACTTGTATATACATTTCTGGCTTGTGACAAAATACTGCAGGATATTATGCGGAGAACTTTTAACATAAAGTCCAGAAGGGTATTGTCTATGGAAATATGCATTGAAATCGTAGTGCCAAAGACGCGGGAACGAAAATCATTTTCTAGGCACTTTTTCTTGGGTCGCAGCACGGCCTATGTCGTTTTTCATGATTTGGATGATTTAAAAAAATAAAATCAGGCAAACTCCAACTCAGAGGCAAAGGAAGACTGTGTTGTGGCAGGTAGCAAGTGGGTCACTGAGTTAGGGTGCTGTCACCATTGTCTGGAGATTGTGGGTTCAAACCCGACTCAACTCTTTACTGTGAAGTTTTCCTTTCCACACTGACATCAAGTAGCCCGGAAATTCCAGCTGAACTGTGTGCTGCTAGTGGCCCAGTGGATAAATCAGATGATATCAGTAGAATTTCTAGTAGAATTGTGTTGGTTCAAACCCAACAAAATCTATAGGAGGGTGCTGGTTCAAATCATCTTTTGACGTGCCAAAATCTGCCATTGACCCCCATTATACATTTCTCAAATTTGAAAGCACTATATTCCTAGAACTATGAAACATTTCAAAGATTCCTTTTCAGGCAAACTTGTTCACAGTAAGATGAACCTAAATAGGTTTGAATGGGGTTTCTAGGTCACGGTGTAAGACTAGTAGCATACCAAAGTTTGTGCTATTGCCATTGAGAATGCATTGGGCGTTTAAGTTAAATAACTCAGAAACTACAAAACATTTCCAAGTAAAAAGTTCCAGCATGTGTCTCCACAGTAAGCTGAATTATAAAAAGTGTGAATGGAGTTTCTAGGAAAACATACTATAGTATGTTGTTTTTCATGATTTTGGAGGATTTAAAAAAAATGATGAAAACGAAAAAACGACATACTATAGTTCATGGTTCATATTTCTAAAACTATGAAACATTTCAAAGATTCATTTTCAGGCAAACATGTCCACCATAAGATGCACATTTGACTTTTTGCGGGTGATACTGTGTTGCACAAACAAAATTATACTAAGGCGCCCCCATTTTTGGGATTTTTCTAATGCATTTTCACACATTTTCAATTCTGAACAAAACAAAAGGTAAAAATAGCAAATTTCTGTTTGCTGGATTAAATTGAACAAACATAATTATACTAAGGTACCTTGACCACTTTTTGTGATTTTTCGATTAGAGAAGCTCATGTCAAACCCCCGGAAACGCGGAGCCAGTGAAATGTCACGTGGCACAGGAAAAAAGAGGCACAAGTCATTGTGGCATTGTGTGGTGACATGATTATCTAACATGATATAACATAACCTAATGCAATATGACATTTTGTGACTGAAATCAGGCCACGGCATTGATGATGAAAAGGCCGTTTGAAGGATTGTCATATCTGTTGACCACAGCACAGCCATACTTACATATTCAACAATTCACCAACAAAAAATAAATAAAAAAAATACACACACACAGACAAAAAGGTTAAGTTTATGCCCAAAACGTTTGCCTATAATGACATGCCCAACATATAAGGACACCAACATGAAAGTGGTTAAAATGCCTCAGCAGCAGCAGTTGGCTCAAACAGGATTTACTGGTCGGCGTGCTGCCTGGGAGCACTGGGAGGATTGGTGCACAAATCCAGGCCATCGTTAACACAAAAAAAAATAAAAAATAATGTGGAAATCACAACTATACACAACAAAATCATACACCTTTGATACAAAGTTCAGTGTACAAAGTACATACTACATATGTGTGCTTTGGGGTCCACTTTTACTCTGTCGGAGTAAAATTAACAATGAGGATTTTAATATCGCTGTTGTCTAACAGAAACCTCCCATCTCCATAAAACTGTGTTTTTTATTTTTTATAAACGAACGCCATCATACTGCAGTGTCACACAAAAGTATCAAAAGTAGCAGATCGGTAAGCTAAGCGAAGTGGCACGCTTTGAGCGGGATGCACACGCAGATTAGACACACCAACGGACTGAGGAAACAACGGTCGGACATGCGGTCGGACATGCGGTAGGACATGCGGTCGAACATGCGCTTCTCCGTGATTGCGGTTAGGGTTAGGTTAGGGTTTGAGGTAGGTTTTCGGTCTAATGATAGTCGGACCTATAGTATGTCTAAACTAAAGCCTGTACCCCTTTGAAAGTAACAGTACAGTAACAACTTGTTAATCATGTTACCAAGATTGTCTTTTTTCACCTTAGAATCAGAGCCTATTTGTCATTGGACGATGCAAAAACGCTGATCCACGCCTTTGTTTTTTTTTGGCTTGATTACTGCAATGCACTTTTTCATCTTAGTTTTAACTAAAACTAAGATGAGAGTTTTAACAAAAACTAAGATGAGAGAGCATTATTACTCCAGTTTTAGCTTCACTGCATTGGCTTCCGGTTGTTTTTAGGATTGATTTTCAATGGTCTCACACCTTCCTACCTACATGACTGCCTGCCTAAATATGTCCCAAACCGCCCCCTCAGGTCTTCCACTGCTGGCCTGCTCGCTGTGCCTACTATAAACTAAATAAAACTATAAAACACGTTGTTATTCATGTCCTCACTGTATTGCATTACTGCTATTATTTTATTTATTTTCTTTTTTTCTCCATTGCTCTGTAAAGCACTTTGAGCTGCATTTGATGTCATGAAAGGTGCTATACAAATACAGTTTTATTATTATTATTATTTGCAGATCTGCTACTTTTTGCCGTTTCTGAATTTGATCGCTGAAAAGTTACAGTTTTGGACATAGTGTATGAGGTTTCCACCCGACAGATGATAATTATGCAGGTATACAGTTTACGACTGAGAAATATCGACGTATAGTATTTATACGTGTACACACATAGAAGCTTTAAATGAGCTCACAAGAAGTGGAAATCCCCACAATATTAATCAAATGCATCGTGTTGTTCAGCTGGTTCATACTAGATTTGAAGTATCAACGGCCAACCGCAACAGTGGCTGAGGAAGTGCGGTTAAGGTTTACCTCTGTGTTTGTTGCGGTTCCCCCGAAACACACAGATCCAACTGCCCCAGATAGCAACAACAACAATAATAATAATGATAAAAAATCTTCAAATGTTCATGTTTCTCTATGCTAAAAAACAGCACTGTGTATGCCTTGATCCCGCCTCTAGCTGCCGCTGATTGGCCAGGCCGTTTTGTGGCCGGAGCATCAAGTCTGCCTGAGAGTTCCCAGATGGGAGCAGGAGGGGGGAACCCAGTGTACTCTCTGCTGCCCCATCTGGCGGAGTCAGGTTAGGGATTTCCAGGGGGTCTCCAGAAAAATCGTTAATATAGCGTCACAATCACCACATTAACCATATTTTACATGCGTGTGTAGATCTGCTATTTTGCTATTTAAAAAAGTCATGAAAAGTTATGCAAATCTTTCATGTATATTTTTTTAAGCAAACATTTCTTTTACACAAATCTTTGCTTCCGGAGATCCCTAGCTGGCAGAAACGTTTTTCAGGTGCAGGTCCGCGCCACCCAAAAGGACCCAATTTGGGGGCTCACGACTTGAAGCGGTTTGAGAACCACTGTAGAGGAAGCAGAACTTTGGATTGGGTTGGCAACAGCTCTCTCTCTGTGTGTGTCTCTTTCACTGCACCCTCTGGAGGACGTAGACTAGAGGATTCCGATGTTGTCGATGGTGATGAAGGTGGAGAAGTCATGTGTCACGTGGAATCGTGGATCCTCTTCCGGTTGGCTCCCGTCGGGTAGAAGGTCTGGAAGGCCTCGCCCCTCTCCACGTCCCACCACTGGTACGCACGGAGAGAGAGAGAGAGAGAGAGAGAATTAGCAAAACGTTCATCTGTCATCTGTCTACACACAAGCCAAACCAACATGAAAGACGCACACCCTGCACGCACACACATACATAAACACACGTTTAACACGAGTTAGTTTAATCTGGGAGTGTGAGAGAATGTGTGAGAGAATGTGTGTGTGCGTGTGTGAGAGATTTTGAAAGAAAACGGGCGACTTCAGTCTCCAGAAATATCAGCAAGTACTGTAACTGTATGAGCGTACACACACACACACACACACACACACACACACACACACACACACACACACACACACACACACACACACACACACACACACACACACACACACACACACACAGAACTGTATCTTCCTGCTATATCCATTGTTTGTCATCTCCGTCTGTATTTCTGCCTCCTGGGTTTATGGAGGCTCATTTGGGAGGATAGATGCAGTTTAATGAAGCATTAACTGTGTGTGTGTGTGTGTGTGTGTGTGTGTGTGTGTGTGTGTGTGTGTGTGTGTGTGTGTGTGTGTGTGTGTGTGTGTGTGTGTGTGTGTGTGTGTGTGTGTGTGTGTGTGTGTGTGTGTGTGTGTGTGCGTGCGTGCGTGCGTGCGTGCGTGCGTGCGTGCGTGCGTGCGTGCGTGCGTGCGTGCGCACACACGCACAGGGTAAAAAAATGGGTTACAAAATCGTGGGATAAAATAATAATTAATAAACGTTCTTGGCGGCTGAATCACATGACCCATTTGGACTGACCTAACAAACCTCTTTCTCTTCAAGAGATTTATTGAAAACGTAAAAAGAAAAACATACTATACTGTAGTTAAACATTAATACCACATAACGTGCGATATGCCCATGGAACACACAGCACATCCAGAAGTTACAAATTCACCTAGAGAAGAACAAAAATACAATGCATGGATGCAACTGGGACGTATCCCAAGGTCATCGGGGTTTCGGGTCTCACGAACATCATACCCCTCACTCGCCGGGGTGATCAAGTCCCGACTTACGTCCCAGTAGCTACCCTCGATCAGACCCACTAGGGAAAGACCAGGGCCACACAATCCGTTGGAACCACTCCGGAACTACTATAACCTATTACTTTGTAGCTTTTCTTTTATGTGGATAAATCCAGGTCTCTACTGTAGCATTTAGTATTTCTTGGCTGTACGCCTGCATAGTGTAATCCTCTGTTTCTCACCGCCTGCTTTCCTTCTCTCACTTTAACACACTTATCTCTCTTTTTCACGCATCCACACTTGCACACAGGCTAAACCAGAGGTGTACTAACTTAGCCTGGCTAATAAGCCAGACCGAATCAGCCGTTGGCAAAGAAAAATTGCCTCCGCGACAGTGTTGTGTGATATTAGTCTGGCTTATTAGCCAGGCTAGTAATAACTACAGTAAGTACATTGACTCAAGTACTAACTAAGTACAATTTTGAGGCATTTGTACTTTACTTGAGTATTTCCAATTTCCTATACCTTTACTTCTACTACATCTCAGAGGCAAAAAAAAAACTTTTACTCCACTACATTTATTTGACAGCTTTAGTTACTTTGTAGATTGTGATTATTATTACAAAACATATATTAACCACTTCAGCCCTAAAAACATTTTGGCCATTTGAAAATAGCCAATCTACAAGCTCACAATGTGTTTTCAAAAGTGTTTTGATACACATTTGAAAACGTGTGAAATGGGACATTCTGCATACTGAGTAGGCCTTTTGGTACTTTAAGTACATTTTGATGCCAATACTTTTGTACTTTTACTTTTTTTTTAATACATTTTGAATTCCGGACTCTTTTACTTGTAACAGAGTCCTATTTCTATATTGACGTATATCGATACTTTTACTTCAGTATAAAAATGTAGTACTTTTTCCCAACACTGCACACTTGTACACACTACACTTTCTCTTCCAGTATTCATAGTCGCTGTACAACACTGAGTCACAATGAAATATAAATTAGGCTTTATTCTCACCCCACTGGCACAGGTGGCCTGTTCCCTGTGAGGCAGCCCAGCCCACCTGCTTGATCCTCCTGCCATCCTATAGGAAGAAGGAAAGAAAACTGAAGTTCCCGACCAGATCAGCTCCATTCGCCCCTCGGCTTTGAGTGCCATCTGGACGCGTGGTATTTGCCTGACATTCTAATGCTGTGTACATATGTAGGGGGAAATCTGTTTTGAGCACATGGTTGTTTGGTTTACGGGCACGACGTTCATAGTATGCATGTATGCACATACTGTACATATGCAGTATACATCTTAGTCAGTGTATTATTCATCCCAGGCAGATGGGGGCCCCGGATGACAGTGAGAATGTGTATGCGTTGTGATTTATCGACGACTTGGGCGTGTGCTGCGGCACTGTGCGCTGATCTCCATAACAAGTTTTCATTTGTATTACAGACAGGAGTGATTACAGAGAGAGGATGGAGGGAGGGACAGCACAGACTACAAGGAAAAAGTGAAAATGTGTGTGTGTGTGTGCGTGCATGCGTGCGTGCGTGCGGGCGTGCGGGCGTGCGTGCGTGCGTGCGAGACAAGACAGACAGTCGTCCAGACTCTGACACAATGGGCTTCATTGGCCTCTGCAGTTTTCTCTGAAAGTCTTCGTCCCAGCATTTAACTGCTTCCTTTTTACTTTTTCTGTTGAAACTTTCACAGTCCCAGTCCCTCTCTCTCTCTCTCTCTCTCTCTCTCTCTCTCTCTCTGATAAATGGAAGATTATAGGTGCTCCAAATGTAAATCAGCTGGTGGAGAGTTCAAACGCAGAATAGAAATGGTTACAGTTCTCCTGTGAGTCCCCAGAGAAGTAGAGTTTGTAGAACTCATGGGGCAGCAGCAATGCTCCCTTTTCTCTCTCTGTCTCTCTCCAAAGCTTATAGCCTACTGTGACCTAAAACTACACAGTTTCACACTTTATGCAGTGAATGCAAAGAGACGCTGTATTGCTTGACATAAATATCTTCTCTTAAATTATACACTTTGAGTGCATTTGAGTGCATGTTAGATGGGCCAAAAGTAGTAAATTAGTAATCCACTATACGTACATGGGGAGCTGTGTTTAACATGATGTCAAATGGTTCCAATTAAGCTGCCACATGCTAGCATGATGAGGATCCAATTACAGGATAGTGAGGCTAGTTAGTGATCAAAAGCCCAAGCAATTGTTTGGAGCACTGAAATTGTTTGCCAGCCAAGTCTATGGACTTTGAGGATATGTCAGCGTTTTTTAGAGCACTGATGACGTAAATCATTTGCATTTATATATATGCACACACACACACACACACACACACACACACACACACACACACACACACACACACACACACACACACACACACACACACACACACACACACACACACATGAATTAATTAATTTCGGTGCTTTACAGTTAAATGGTAAAATACAGGACTTTTAAAGTATTGACAATACTTATTATCTCAGTTTCAGTTACACTATTTATGAAGATGGAACATGGGTTTTGCTGGACAGTTTTGTCCTCCAAGCCCAGTAAATCTCTATGGTCTGGTATTTCATTTGCAAGTTGTTAATTTGCTGCTCTGAGGGCAGCTTTTGAATGCTGCTCTCAGGGCAGCTTAAATGCTATACATACGTTAACGGTTTTACTGCTCCTGGTGGAACGTTCCGTCATAAGGAATCCAACCAGCAACTGGCTTCTGGCGTAATGTTCCGTCCGATAAGCTTTATTATTGATATCAAACCGGATCGCTGATTTCTTTTTTTTTAAATATTATTTTGGCTTGGCCTTTCCTTCTTTAGCGATCCTAGACCGGATTGCGCAACCGTGCTGTAATCCACCTCCCATTATACAGGCTGACTAAAAAGCGGAATAACTCGAAATCTACGGAGCTCTCCATGGTTTGGATAAAATGCGCGATGTTCGGAGGTCATTGCTGATTATCCGGTGGTTTAGATGGAAACATTGGTGCTTTCTAGAGCAAGGACGGCTTCATTTTAGCTCGCTAGCATTGACGCTATTTATTTAGCATTAAAGATATCCAGACAGGATATGAGTCCAGCGTGTGCTGCATTGAAATCAGCTCGGCAGTCTGTGGTTGGCTCTGCGTCCAGCAGGAGGCAGTATATTAATTTGCTGCTCTGAGGGCAGCTTTTGAATGCTGCTCTCAGGGCCGTTTAAATGCTATGCATACAACTACCGGTATGTTAATTTGCTGCCCTGAGGGCAGCTTTTAAATACTGCTCTCAGGGCAGCTTAAATGCTCTAGCCTACATACACCAATATTAAATTATGCTCTCAGCAGGAGCAGAGAAGAATTCAGCAGGACCAGAGAGCAGATTTGGAAGCTGGATCAGAGTGATGCAATATGGCTGTCGCTCCAACATTCAAAATTCCATTGAACCTGCCTCCCACTCTTAGCCCCGCCCCCTCTCACGATTAGCCCCACCTCCCACTCTTGCTGATTGGATGGGCGTGAGGGCCAATGAAATTGAATGCTGCCCTCAGAACACATTGGCTGCCGAACCTCTTCTGAAAATGTGGTGTTCCAGGGACCCCCAGAAGCAAGCTATGAGTTAAACACGTTTGCTGTGAAAGAATATATATTCAAAGATTTGTGCCACATTTTCATGATTTAAAAAAAATAGCAGATCTACAAGCTAGTAGTCCGGCACTTGGTGCCACGCTATGAGCTTGTATATCTGCTAAAGTTTAATATAATGGTTAAAGTAGTTAGAAGCTAAGGTGACACAGATGCCTTCCAGGTCTTAGTAGTGTTCATTCATTCATGCTATACCACTTTGCTGTTTTTTTGGCACAGCACCCGGCACAACATACACATGTCTGCTATCCATTCTCACAAGGAAGCACATGTGATCCATTCCAAGCCGAAGTGTGTGTTTTTTGTATCATGCAGTATGCATGCAGGTATCTGTTTTCTATTATCCCTCTGATGGTAAATAAATATGGACCTTGATCTTTCTGGCTATGTCAGGAGTCTGTATAAATAACCCATGGTCCGTTTTGACAAATAGAAGCATCCGGGGGGGGGACAAAACACAAATCCTCTCTCTTATCCACTGTATTCCTCACATTCTGATGCATTCTCGAGTGAATTCGGATGCATTCCACTGTTCAATGTCTGTACTTTCTGCATATAGACTATTTTCAAATAAATGTTATGTGAAAAGTGAATCCTGTTTTCTTGTGGGAGCGGTGATTCAAAAGATACCTACTGCACCATATGCACAGCAAGCATTTTAATATTAAACTAAAATAAATATATATACAGCAGCAGTTCAGAGAGAGAAACTATACTACTCTACGGAGCGAAAGTGCAGTACGTTTTTGGGCTCGTAGACTTACAATTTCATTCGACTGACCAGTTGTGAGGTTCGCGGACTTCTAGTATAACAAATTCTCTAAAATGTTGCCATGAACACAACATCCCTTTCATACCTAGCCTGGCTAATAAGCCAGACCGAATCAGCCGTTGGCAAAAAAAAATTGCCTGCTGGCGGATTACGGTCTGGAGAGGCTCAATTGTACGCCCATTTCCTACACCAGAGAACTGGTGTGGCCAATCGGGACACGGTATGCAATATGGGCGGGCTTTGGTACAGTGACGTTCAATGCTTGAGACCTTTGACTGACAGTAGCTCTAACCCAGCGGTGGGCAACTTTGACAATGGAGAGGGCCACTATATTTCATCACTCACTCCCTAGGGCCATATATTATGGTCGTCGCAAAAATAGCCGATCTACAAGCTCAAAACGCGTCGCAGCGCAACGCGTTTTGAGCTTGTAGATCGGCTATTTTTGCTATATTCGAATTGAAATCTTGAATTTTTGCTATTTTTTCTGAAAATTAATATTTTTCATTTCAAATGCCTTTAATTATACTTGTGTTGAAGCATTGAGCTACTAATTTAGACTGAAGTAATTAAAGCGGGTCATGTTTGCATGTTGTGGAATTGTAATCAGCTGAAACCAATATTATATCAGAATTCTGACATTAACCTGAGGGCCGCATTAAGTGAAGGTGGGGGCCGCATGTGGCCCCCGGGCCGCCAGTTGCCCACCCCTGCTCTAACCAATTGCGTCAAAGAGAAAATGTTTGAACCCGCCCCCCGGGAAACAAGATCCATACACAGCATCTCCAGACTCAAATTCCACACGACAGTGTGATTTGAGTCTGGCTTATTAGCCAGGCTATTTCATACCACCCCTTAATAGAGAAGGTGAGATATCTGATATCTCCGATCAGAGGGGAAGGTGATATAGCCTATCTGAAATCTAAGATCAGAACGAATAAAATACTGGGTACCATATATTTTTGTCATGACCTGTATTGCGGCATTAGTATTTATTTGTATTTTTTATCTCAGCAGCTGCAAGAGATGAGCACCGCGGTTCTCCAGATGGCACACGTGTGACTTTGTGTCTGCCGTTCTCCCTGACAGCCACATTAAGCTAAATGTCTCGCTGTAGATTCACTGCATTCAGAGGAAATATGCCTCATGAGAATTACCCCCTTCGGACATTTCAATAATGAATGATCCCTCCCTGTCTGAAGCTCTCCCATGGGTCGGAGAAGGGCTGATGTATGGAAAGCCAGAGGGGACACACAGGACACATTGACTACTGGGGCGGAAATTAACAATACGGTACTCTGACGAGGAAGCGATGGGGTGATGATTGACGATGATGATGATGATGACGGTGACAAAGACAGAGAATGCCAGCATCATCTGACAACTCTCAAACAAACAAGGTAGGACTATTGACATTTTGGCTATCATCAAGTTATTCCCTCAAAGGCTATAAAGTCATTTTTCTCATTTTGCATACAAGAACCATGATGAGAGCAAGGGCAGGGGAGAGAACATCTAGCATAACATAATTCCTCGCTAGCCTTTGGGCAAGCTGTGAAATGTTTTGTTAATCATTCATTACACTCCTCATATATTGAATTTCTGTTACGGTGTGTGCCTGCTTTGCATAGAAGAGGCCAATTAATCCAACTTGGCTGCTGCTCCTTTGAGAAGCCCCACTAATGCCATTAATGGGATGGCGGGTAAAGCCTACGAGGGAGCGTGGGTGACCACGCTTGGCTAGGGGGGCCAGAGCAGCCAGAGAGAGAGAGAGAGAGAGAGAGAGAGAGAGAGAGAGAGAGATAGAGAGAGATAGAGAGAGAGAGAGAGGAGAGAGAGAGAGAGAGAGAGAGAGAGAGAGAGAGAGAGAGAGAGAGAGAGGAGAGAGAGAGAGAGAGAGAGGAGAGAGAGAGAGAGAGAGAGAGAGAGGGGGGGGGGGGGGGGTTGGGGGGTTGACTCTGAACTTCAAAAAGCGCTTGGTCTGATGAAGAAATATTCAAATCACCTTGAACAGCATCTTAAAAACAGAGATGTGCACACACCCAAACTGTTGAGATTTAATCAGCACAGGCCCATGTCTACCAAATGACAAAGTTTAGTTCTAAGCACAGAACAGAACTGGGACATAATGGATAAAGTTGTTATACTCTACTTACAGTATAACCACAACTCAGGATTTCAGTTGCCGATAACTATACACAATTGGAAAGTTCACTATCTCTAGGGCTTGCTGTATTTTTGAAATATTGATACAAATTAAGATTAAAAAGGTCTAACCCTGTATGCATGGGCTTTATTTGAAAAGAGCTTCTTGCTGCTTCACCTCCCCCAGGATACCAACATCACGAAACTATTATGGCAGACAAATAAATTGGAACGACTCCATGGCGTGTGCTTATGTGTGCCGCGAGTCACCACAGTCACAGTTAACTCCGTCCGGCAGGGGCCGCGGCTGCACAGGAGTGCAAAGCGGCTCTAAGTGGTCTCACAAATCCAGAGACAAAAGGCAGACACGAGTGAGTAATTTATTGCTAGCTGCTCTGTGAAGAGCCTCGCACAGCCCACACAGACACGGGGGGGGGGGGGGGGGGTGTTGTTGGGCATATGCTGTGTTAAAAGACAAGCAAGGATTACGCTTATCAAGCATCAACTGTTTGGTCGCGCAGACAAAGGCTTATTGCTGTGGGACAACTTTAATGGCCCGTGGCGCACTGCGAAGAAGAGTGCCTTTTTATAGATCAGAAGATGGGCGAGCTGAGCGAGAGAGTCAGAGCAGGGACCACATTACATGCATAGACTATAGTCAGTGGTACATTGACTTAAGTACTGTACAATGTAGAATGTACAGTACTTGACTTGAGTATTTACAATACTTTTACTTCTACATCTACAAAAGCTTGCCTCCTCTCTTGGTACACACGCCCCAGAGCCGAAGGAGGCGCCTACCTATTTATGTACATAACGGCCGGGTCCATTCAGTTTTGGGTAAAATATTCTATGGGTCGGTCAAATTGGACCCATGAAGACCCCTATACAGTAGGCCACCATCCATTCAAGGGTAACGTTGTGTAATGGTGTATCTGTAAACGAGAAGAAGTTTGGCATGTAGCACATCAATGCACCTCTACCACCTCTATTCCACTCCATCCATCTCCAACTGCCCTGTTATCTCCGACTCTGTCTTTTATCTTGCATGTGAAATGAAATGTTGCAGAGAAACATTCTATTATTGTGCTCCATGGTGTCTAAGAGCTCATCTCCCTGCAGGACTACAGTAATAGGGTCAATTACAATATGCGCAGTGGCAAGCAAAATCAAACCCGCCATTAGCTGCCTGGCAACATCTGCCTCATTGCAGGGTGAGCACGCAGAGCAATGGCATACATTTCAGCCCAAGTATTATTATTTTTTCAGAGAACATACTGTGCTGAGTTTGCTCCTGTTGTACTAAACCATTATTATTGTCAAGGAGGTGTATCGCAGTAAATCTAAGTCAGAGACGGAATAGCATAATAACGGATGGCTCGGGGCGACTGCACAACTACTGCATGCAGTTGTTACTGAGAATAGTTAGTTGAAAAATGATAAGGTCTGCCTGTTAACATGCTCTGTAGGTCTTGAATCTGTAATTGCATGTAAGTGCAAGTTACGTACATGACACAATGCCATGCTACAAAACAGTGCAAAATAAATCAAGATTATATCATTTATAGCAGCACAATTCAGCACATACTGTAACTGAAAAGCATAATAACATCAGCACCCAATGAAATCCCAGCGCATCAAACTCAGCACAGCATCATTACACACACACACACACACACACACACACACACACACACACACACACACACACACACACACACACACACACACACACACACCAAAGGGAATGAAAGTCAATCAGGCATCCGCCGTTTGTTTCTCAATGCCAGAGACTTTGCTGTGAAGTCTGTGGTGGCTGCATGCTAAACAGGGACCATGCAGTCCATGGCTGTGTGCAAGCGGCACCGGCCTCAATCAACTCCCCCTGAGACTGCATGCGGGTTCCCTGCCGGACCCAGAAAGGAGCAGAGACTTTATGCATTGATACCACCCACCAAGGTAAAGAGTTTCAAATGGCTGGAATTACCGGATCAATAGGTGTGATTAGCAGTGGCCTTGTAGCTATTGTGTGCTGCTGGTAATGCATCACGTCAAGCTCAGCCCAAAGGAAGGACTTACTCTTGCTGCTGCTAATGGGGGTCCAAGGAGGAAGATAAGGGATTGGGAGGGACAGGGTGGGTGGGTTACCAGCCTAGTTTCCCGGACCGCTAGGCCGGCCCGGGCCAACCTGATTCAGCATTAAGTCTATTCGGCAGCACATGTTTGGTCCGCTCTCTTTACCTAATCACTTCATTACTTCCCTTAAAGCCAAACATCTTCATTCTTAAAGAAAAGGGGCACAACTGTAATAGAACGTGAGTCTCACATTTCAATTCCTGATGCTCCAAACCATACCTGACAAATTAAACTGAACCCAATGGTTCAAATCCCTAATGCTGAAGGTTAGTGTGTTTCGCTTAAATCTAATTTCTTAAAAATTATATCAACACACACTTTTGTCTCACTTATTGCCGACTTTAAATGAACATTCAGGCAATGAACTAAAAACACAATGTCAATGTTGCTTTAGTTGGAGGGACCCAAGCCATCACAAATGGTTAAAGTTAATTTACGAGACATGGAATGTGGATACAGCTTTCCTTCCAGAAATGTGTTTTTTATCATATTTTGGTATTTTGTCTTCAATCAGGCTTTATGTAAGGCAAAATATAAATAAACAGCGGGTGTGATCAAAATTGTTGAGAGAAAAGTAACTGAGGCTGCAAATTGTTATGGAGATGCGATTAAAGTTTATTTAGTCTAACCATATTCACTTGTCAAATCCGCTATGACACGAATAATATCAATCCAACTAAACATCCAAAGAAAATGCATAAAGAGAACTGAGGTTGACTACAAAGTGCAAGTTATTTGTTTTTAAATTGCTATTCATACTCCACATAAATGCCTTATTGATGCCATTATGAGCCATTATGATGCCCAGTACCGACATTATTCCAGCAATTACGGTCAATTTGAACATTGCCCGTAATGGGGTATAATCTCTGACTCAAGTTGTCTTTTTAAAGCAGGTGCATGATAATTACCGATACCCTGGCAGCAGTGGCCCAGGAGGCAGCTGATTGATTGAATTCTTTATTAAAGCGCAAATAACATGCATTTTAAAACTGCTTTTAATATTTAATATCATATTGTCTATGCCCCTCAAAGTTATTCCTAATGGTTTGAGCATCAATCACCACTCTGATATAACCAGTCCTTGTCATTTCTTTCTGGACTTTGAAAGCAGTTTTAGCTGCAGTACCACAATGTCCTGAGGTGGTGGGGGTGCTGATATGCAGATTATTTAATATTTGAGTCATTATAATACTGATGCTAGAAGAACCCAGGCTTGTTTCCATTCCATGCCAGCTTGGAAAATCAACAATGGTGGAGATTGTAAACAACGTGGAAATGAAAATTTGGAACTGCAGACTGTAGAAGAGGAGGAATTATAAAAAGTAGGGTGACATTGATGACATCACGATGAGGACAAAATCAGTTGAGCTGTTCCTGAGAGCAATTTCCATTAAAGCACCTATATGATATGAAAGCCTGATTGTTCAAAATTGGTTATTTGTGGGAATGGAAAACACATATGGGAGCCCCAAAAACACAAAAGAAATTGAAAAAGTTGAATTTTATGTTATACATCCTTTAACAGTTTGAAAAAACGTACATATAGACCTATATTTTTGTATTCTTATAACTACAGTTATACAATAATACACAATAATGTTGTTTCCATTGTGGTCCTGTGTAGACTGGCCGCCTGGGAACCAGACTGTCCCGGTCCGATCCCATCCGGTCGTCTTGGCTTCGTGATGGGAGTGTCCTTGAGCAAAACACTGAATCTCCGCTTCCCAAAGTTGATGGGATGAGTGGTTCTCCAGAAATGGTCCACTCCAAATAGGCACGCATATTTTGGGAAACTGCTCAACCGAGCGACTTCACATTTGGCCAGTGTATTGCTGAGTACCCCAGGCAGTGCATGTGTCCAGTGGGCACTGTGCAGTCGATCAGATGAGTGCTTCTCCATCAGAACCAGCCAACACACAGCCTAGCTGAACGGCATAACTGGTGGAAAAAGTCAAACAAGAATGACATGCGTATCATTAACTGCCAGGTGAAAGAAGCTCTCTCCGTTGTGCATCTGTCCCTGTCAAGTACAAATGAGCCATAGCCATTTCAAGCCTTTATAAATGTCCAAAGATGAAGGAACTTGGCGTGTGGATTTTTGGGCAGAGCGCAAAATGAATTGGCCTCACAACCTTTTTTCCTTTAATTTTGTTGGCAGCCACACCCTGCCAAAATCCACAATATGGAGAAAACACCCTGTGGGCCCAACACAGAGTGAGTTTGCCTCTCAGCAAAATTGTATAGCATTCTGCCAGCTTAGGGAGGGATAACATTTAAAGACAGGGAAACAGATCGTTTTAAATGTTGGAAATTCAAATAATGTGGAAAAAGTAAAAACTGTTGTTGTAGTTTGGCATTCTCATGTTTATACATTTTGGAAATCTGTGTTTGAACAGCTCCAAAATCTATCTATAAATGCACCATGTCTCTGTCTTTACGTGTGTATGGCTGTAATCCATGCAACTCGAGAACCGTTCGCCCCACCTACTTCAAATATGACACACGCATTCCACACCCCCACAGGGAGTGCAGTGACCAGTGTCACAAAAGGCCTCTGCCCGGGCTCTGGACGGGGCCCCTGACCAGGCTCTGGACGGGGCCCCTGACCAGGCTCTGGACGGGGCCCCTGACCAGGCTCTGGACGGGGCCCCTGACCAGGGTCCATATATTGAGCTGGCCTGTTCTGACATCACAACACTCCATATTTGGCCATGCCTCACACAGAACCCCAGATAGGAATAAAGGGACACAGATGCACGGACATCTACATAGACTCCATATTTGGCCATGCCTGACAAAGAACTCCATATATGGGTATAAAAGGGACACAGACGTAATAACTGGGTGGGGAATGCATTCCCAACTTGTATCATTCAAAGTAGGCCACTGCCCAACGGGCACCGCTCTAGTTAAACAAATGGCCGGTAAATAGTCCACCTTAGTAAATTCACCCAAGCTGCCATACAAATAGCTATAGTTATGTAGGACCCTGCTTTTCAGATTTTCTTTTTTAAAGCAACTGATATTGTTGTATAGATATGGACTGATGTGTAAATATTTGAGGTTGTCCCTTCTGTTGCTGTATCCTTAACGTACAGTACCAGTTACGTATTTCTATTTTTTATCTCCACATTTTGGTTCCATCTAATTCCATTAAATCCATCAGTCAAAATGTGGACAAGAAAGACAAAAAAAGAGCTTTATAATGGTTAAAGACAAATTATTGTACTGCATTTCAGTATTCTTCCATGTTGCCAGCACACAAACCACTCATCACCCCTGGTCCCCCTATAACCTCTCCTCTCACCTGACACTGCTGTATCATAGTCAGTTTACATGTGTTTAGTCCAGTCCTGGTGGTGCGTTTGGAGTTGCTGACTTACTGAGTGAAATTCATCACAGCATTCCATTACACAGACAAGCAGCTGTGGCTGGCCCTGGGATGAGAGGGGCCAATCAATACATTCAGTATCTGCCCCCTCTAATCTCTGTCGCCCATGTCAGCCCTTCTATCTGAAATAGATCTCTGGGATTAGGAGGCACCTCTTTTAAGACACTGCTGCCTGCTTGGTGCTGGCTGGCCAACAGGGGCCTGACTGTGCTGATGCACCATCAGACCAAGAGCCGAAAGACACACACACACTCCACAAAACAGACGGAAGAAAGAGGCATGAGGGAGATTCAAGGGGCATGGAGAAGGAAGTGATGAAGAGAAAGACGTATGAGGTGAGAGAGAGAGAGAGAGAGAGAGAGAGAGAGAGAGAGAGAGAGAGAGATTGGATGGGGAGAAAACTGAGAGATGTGGGGAGGGGGGGGATCGGGGGTGGAGGAAAGATGTTATACAAAAATAGAGAGTGAAAGATTATGGGGGGAAGAGAAAAAGGTGAGGTGAGGTGAATAATGTGCGGGTGCGAGTGAGTGAGAGAGTATAGACTAGAGAATGCAAAAGGGAGATAGATCCAGAAGGGAGGGGGTGGCAGGTGGAGAAGGTGGAGGGAGGGAGCGACAGGAGGATGAGGGAGAGCAGAG
Source organism: Electrona antarctica (assembly GCF_951216825.1). NCBI lineage: Eukaryota > Metazoa > Chordata > Actinopteri > Myctophiformes > Myctophidae > Electrona > Electrona antarctica. The sequence goes on from NC_136790.1 coordinate 48,235,679, forward strand.
GGGGAGAGAGATGAACTGAGGTACAGGGAGGATAAGACAGGAGGATGAGGGAGAGCAGAGGGGGAGAGAGATGAACTGAGGTACAGGGAGGATAAGACAGGAGGATGAGGGAGAGCAGAGGGAGAGAGATGAACTGAGAGGTACAGGGAGGATAAGACAGGAGGATGAGGGAGAGCAGAGGGGGAGAGAGATGAACTGAGGTACAGGGAGGATAAGCTGGACAGGAGGATGAGGGAGAGCAGAGGGGGAGAGAGATGAACTGAGGTACAGGGAGGATAAGCTGCAGAAACAGGCAAGGCGAGAGAGCCCATGTAATTTCTCTAATCCTCCTGGCATTTATACTTCCACCAGCCAGATAATGAAAAATAAAATGGAAAACCTCTCCTCCCAACTGGCCCAAGGTTTTTTTTATTTGTATTTATTTTTAATCTGTTGCATGCCTTAACTTCCCTTTCTCTCTCTCGCTTACTTTCTCTAGCGCTCCTCGCGGCTCAGTGGACGAGTACTGAGCCAGCAGAGATGTCGGTTTGTTTTATTTTGGCAGGGAGGGTGGTTTCTGGTTGATCCTCACATGCATGGAAAGATGGTATCAAATGGAAATAAATATGTTATGGGAATTCAAAGACCTTCATCAGGTTCAATGTCTACAGACCAAAATGTTGTGATTCCATAACATTGTATTTGCATTTGATGTAGACAGTATGTGGGCGTCTTTCCTTCTGCGTTGGTCAGCCATTGGTCTTGGCTATATAATGTGCATGTAGGAGTGACTCTAGTGAGACAAGCTTACATCGGCTCTTAAGTAGAATTGACAGCTGCACCAATTAAAGACAAGTCACTGTAACCTACAGTATGTTAAGTTTAGTGTTCTTGCTGTTCTGCTGAGAGCAGAATGTGATGCAGAAACCAACAATCAGGCCTGACATTCAGCGGACATTATCTCCACCAAGGAAATTATTACGCGTTTTCTTTTAAACGATTAACAGATACTGTAATACTAAAAGGTCTTGTTGTAACTCCAGTCATGTTTTATGACACTATTGTCAAAATAATGATTCAGTAGAACGGACGTGCAGAGATGGTTTAATAATTAACATTCTTGTGTCAATTAAAATTCTGCTCGAGCACGTATATCGGCTCTAATAAGCTACGCTTCTCTGTCTGATTGAAGCCTGTTTACCGCCATGATATGACTGTTATGACTGTTATTTTCACCAAATGAAATGATAATTTAGCCCTGACATGGAAGAGAGCTGCAATACGTGTCAAAAGCAGTGAACATAACACTTCCATTCTGCTCTTAGGACCTGCAGCCATCTGACAAACCCTTTTTTTCCTCACTAAGCAAATGGCAATTAACCTCCAGCATCTCCGGGTCAGAAAGAAACCAGAAACACAAGGCAGCATTTCTACAAGTTTGATGATGCCACTGCCCTCCGTTCTCCCCTGAAACACTCACTCTCCTTGATTGGTTCAACCGAGTGCCAGAGTAATGTCTGTTGTTACCCCTCAGCCCCCGGGCAAGGAAATCTCATTTCAAAATACAGAAGTAAAAAAGAAAGAACCAAATGAATGAGTCACTAGAGCTGATATGAATGTGATCAAAGGGAAAGGGCATTCATTGGAGGTGTTGTTTATCACTTATCGTTGGTAACCTTGCTGTGTGTTTATACGTAGTGTATAGGCACAGTATAAAACTTGGATGTCCTCCACATTCGCAGCCTGAGGCATCCAAATACCATGCATTATTTTTCATAAAAAATAAGGGTTTAATAGTCAGGGAGCCAAAGGCTGATTTTTGGCTGAACGTGGTTTCGTCAGATAAAGTTTTTTTCTCAACTGATTCTTGTAGCTTGGGGTCACCTCTTAATAATTCAAGAGGGTGCCCGGTGATATCCCTTGGGCATGTTTTGTTATTAACCCCTTAATGTCCAAAACACAAAAAATCCACCCAAAATAGAGTTTTATGGTATTTCATGCAAAATACTTAGTCTAAATGCATCAAATTAGCTTTCTACAGTGTTTATGAATGTGGAGATGCACAGTGTATTTAATTTATGATGAATGTATTATTAATTCATGCATATTAACCCCTTCATGCCCGAAAATCCCATACAATCTTTTCAGATTGTATGCACAATAATCAAGTGAAATGTATCAAATTTGCATTCTACAATCTGTATTAATCTGTATTAATTAATCTGCTTTGCATATTAACCTTTTCAGGCCATCCATCTTGAGCATCTTGCACCAAACATCCACCGAACATTTCCCACAAAAATAGGGTTATGCTAGCCTATTTCATTTACTTAAATCCAAACCATCAAATTTACTTTCTCCAAGATGTATTCATACATGTGGTGATGTTCAATGTTTTGAACTGACAGAGTACTTTGACCCCATTAAATAATACTGGTCTATAGAACACAGATACTATTCCACCAAAAATAATAAACATACTCAGCTGAAAATCACAGCTATGAATATTATCAATTCAATGCTGTAGGCTACAGATAATAACCCCAATTCATACATACTTTTTCCTGCTATGCATGCCTTGATGATTTTGTTATATATAGGCCAGTAGGTTCACTGTTAGCTGAAAGTGGGCTTTCTGGTGTTCTGTGACTGTCGGATGTTTTTGCCAAGATGTTGAATGGGAAAGAAGTTCCTTCAGAATGTGTGTGCGTGCCCTGCAGTTGATGGCTGAGCATGTTCTACAGAGTGATTGTAGATGGAGGCTCCATCTATGATGGAGGCTCCAGAGGCAGAGGACCTGATGTGAGCCCAATTGGGTCAGATTACAATTGCTGATGTCAATTGTCATGACATCTAGTCTGAACATGAGATGACTGCCTTCTCCATCTGATGGTATGGCCTCTACTACATGTACTACATGTGCTAACTCTACAGTGTACATGTTCAAAGGTATTTTTATGTGACATCACCTATTGCTGGAGCATGGAATGGTCGGTGGACCAACAGTTCATAGAGTTCACCTTCATGAGGTATGGCCACAGTGCAGGATGAGTTACCTATTTGAATAACCTTGAAGCAAGTGACCCGGAAGACCTTGGACCTGACTTGTCACATCTGCTCCAAGATTAAGACAGACATGGAAGAGACAGGGATACTGCAAAGTCTTCTCCCATGTCTGACTACACTCTCCTCATCTTGTGCTATAGGCATTCCAGGCGAGTGCCATCTGGACCTTCAGGTCCTGTTCCCTTAAGGAAATTATGGAGGAAACTAGACTACTAGCCTGGGAGAAAAGAATGTGGGAAAGGACATGCATCTACTTCAAACCTATAGCTGCACTACTACCACCAACACATCAATCATTCATTGAGAATGTTAAGATGCAAATACACCAGAGTAAAGCCAAGTGTGGACAAGGACGGACACATGGTGGTGAATGGAACACTGTCCCCCCCCCCTCCCAGTGAGCTGTGGCGTTCCACAAGGAAGCATACTAGGGCCTTTACTGTTCCTAATATATGTTAACGACATGACTTCAGCTTGTGACTGCAACTTGTTCCTGTCCGCAGATGACTCGGCACTGCTAGTCTCGGACAGGAAGAAACTGCAGGTTGAAAAGGCCCTCAGCTCTGAACTCGGTAGAATCTGCACCTGGCTCGCTGATAACAAACTATCTTTAAACCTGGGAAAAACTGAATCCATTCTCTTTGGCTCTAATAGTAATCTCAGCAAGGCAAATGGCTTCTTGGTTAGAGTGGGTGACAATGTTATCACACGTAAAGATGAAATTACCTACCTAGGTTCCATCCTGGAGGCTAATCTTTCCGGTGATAAAATGGCCACCAACGTAATAAAAAAGGTCAACCAAAGAACAAGATTCCTTTACAGGATCTCCTCACTGGTCAACAAAAACACCTTGAAGACCTTAACAGGAGCCCTTGTACAAAGTTTCTTTGACTATGCATGCACCTCCTGGTACCACAGCACCTCAAAGGCCCTTACAACTAGGCTCCAGACTTCCCAAAACAAACTGGTCAGGCTCCTACTTGGCCTCGCCCCCCAAACCCACCTCACCCCTGCCCACATCGACAGACTGGAATGGCTTAGGGTCGACGACAGAGTACAGCATCTTGCAATGGGTCTGGTCCACAAGATTCGATACACCACCAAGATACCCATGTACCTGTCTAGATACTGTCCACACCCACAACACCAGAGGGAGTGCAACGAACCATGTACAACCCAGATTCGGCACAAACAAGGGACTAAATTATTTTTGCTCCTATGCCACCAAAATGTGGAACGCCCTACCAACAGTCATTAAGACATGCGAATCCCTTGACTCCTTCAAAACCGCTCTCAAAGGGCACCTACGGATGGCTGCAATTCGAAACTGGCCCCCGTAAAATCTGAATCCCCCAAACACGGACGCAAGGACAACACAAGAGACGGTCGCGGCCACACAGCCAACTCAAGGTAAATGGCCACGGAGCCGACTTGGGGCCCCAACGCAAGGACAACACAAGAGACGGTCACGGCCACACAGCCAACTCAAGGTACGGCCACGGAGCCGACTTGGGGACCCAAAGCAGCTCCTCCAAGGCAAACAAACAAAGGATATCTGTATATGTTTCTTTTCCCTTTTTACCTCCATTATGATGAATTCCTGTTCTGTTCTTTGTCTATATAGAAGTGTCTATTTGTACGTCTCTAATGTTTTGATGAATTGAACATGGTGGACCCTCTTGTAAACAAGTGTAATGCTTAATTGGGTCGTCCACTCACAGTTAACAGCCTTTGTATTGAGTTTGTGCTTGAAATGTACTGTAATTCTGCAAACTGTTAATAAATATTTCAATCAATCAAACAAACATGCACACCGCACAGATGAACAGTCTGGTGAGACGTATAGGACACTAGGCAGGAGGCCTCTCAGTGCCTGATATCCCCCAAGAACACACAAGGCAGAGAGAGCTTCCTGCTAGTTCTGGCAGGAGAGAAAGACAGTGGGTGGGTCCGCGGGGGGTGCCCTGGGCGCGGCGGTCGCTGGGGTGTGGTCAGCACTGGTTTGCTGCACCTGGCCGGCAGGTTTTTCGCACTTCCCTGTTGGCCGGGTGTGGCTCTCTCTCTCCCGGTGCAGGTTGCGCCTCGGTGATGGCTGCTCACGGGGTGCCCCTCCGTAGACTTGTCTATAGCTGGAAGCCTAGAGGAGCAGTGACTTGGCCAATCACTGCTGACCCGCCAACTGGAGAGTCCAACCTTCTTAGAGGGTTGAAACTCTCTAAGAAGGTTGGAGACCACCTGATGACCTCTCTTCCAGGCCAAGGCATCCATTAGAAATGGATTATATTCGCATCTTTGATGTATTTACAAACTAAACAGAAGGCCCACTTTTAAGCAGCTTTGTGGCAAAATATTGATGGGCATCTTCCACCAGCATGGGACCCAGAGTAGTTTGAATGGAAATACACAGATCTATCAGGTCACTGAGCCCTACCACTACCTGAAGATTATAAAGTGTGGCTGTAAGTAAGAGCGAAAACCTGTGTACATAGTAGGCATGCCACGGTATGAGATTTTACAGTACGGTACGGTGCCGGTATTGAAAACCTATACCTCAGTATTCCACGGTATTTATATAAAAAAAAAAAGATTGCCCCCCCCCCCACCCCCCCTATGTCTAGTGACTACCCCACCTCCTTATAATCCCTTCTTTGTTCCCCAACCTGTAGGTCTACATATCTTATTTTTTTATTTTTTACCTTTTATGATAATTTGAATTTTGTTATTTGTCATGTGACTTGTCATGATTATGAATTGATTACCCAGGACCGAATGGAAACAAGACTGCAAGGACTTTTTTCAGTGATCCCTTTGGACATGTGTTTGACTGTACCCTATACTGATTACATTTCTACCAATAAAGTATTCAATCAATGAATCAATAGCTATTCCCCACTGTATTTCACTGTACTATGGCTCCCCCTAATGCCCGTTTTGTACCCTGCACGCTGGAGCGCAATCTGGTACAATCTGGTAGTGCAATCTGCGCATGCTCACAACTGCGTGCCTCTGTGTTGACAGTTCACACTTTTAGTTTAGTACATGTGGAAATATGGAATATACAATTGGATCTGGGTGTCTTTCAGCAACACTAACTCAAAGGTAGGAAGCAACTTTTCAATCTACTGCAGCTGTGTGGTGAAAATAAATGTTTTGCCTTAGTCTGGGAGTGGAGTTGCACTGCATGCGCAGCATGCGCCGTCCACCAACGCTGTATTAAAATACCGTAAACTCGGAGATCTCACGGTATCAACACCGTGGCTGTTCCTGTCGCAGTATTACCGAAATTCGGTAAACCGCGGCATGCCTAGTACATAGTCATTCACATAATGTTCTGTTGATGTTTTGGTGTAGAATGCTCATGACAGGCCTGAAAGAATTAATTCATAAGAAAAGAGATGTGGTGGACATGACCACTTCCAAATAAGCATTTTTTTAGAATGCATTTACATTGATTATTGTATTTTATGGGATTTTTCCGTTTTAAGCATGAAGGGGCTAATATAAAAACATGCCCTATTCTTACATAAAATATTGTACATATCCACATTCATGGATAAACACTCCAGAAAGTACATTTGATGCATTTAGATCTCAAAAGATATAGATTTTATGGGATTTGAGGGTTTTCGGACATGAAGGGGTTATTATGCATTTATTAATAATGCATTAATCATAAATGAAATACACTGTGCATATCCACATTCATGAACACTGTAGAAAGCTAATTTGATGTATTCAGATCAAGTATCTTGCATGCAATATCATAAAACTCTATTTTGGGTGGATTTTTTTGTGTTTTGGACATTAAGGGGTTAATAACTAAAAATGCACAAGGGATATCACCGGGCACCCTCTTGAATTCTTAAGAGGTGACCCCAAGCTACAAGAATCAGTTGAAACCACGTTCACCCCCACGGCTCCCGGACTATACTCAAGTCTAGTCTATCAAGGTTGAAATCTAAATGATGATGGCTGATGCCTCATTGTGAACAATAACAAATTCAAATGCAGAGATTAAACCATGTGAATGGTCACTGGTTATCATATAATAAATAATTAAATAAAAGGCCTTGCCCCTAAAATGACGGAATTCTAGGCCTGGTGCTCAGTGAAACTATACCTTGGATAAAAACAAGTTTAAAAATAAAAATTATAGTCTCAAAAATCTGTTAAATCTGTTATATCTGATGAAATTTGATGATTTTAACAGATACTTGTATGTGCAGGTGTTTGTGAAGCTGATATAATACACATTCAAATTAACCAATAAATATCCCTTATAATGAAATATAATTAAGCAACAGTTATGCGTCTTAAAGAAACTATGAAACCACAGGCTGTACCACAATAAGAAAGTACACAATGTTTCCTTCAACAAGTTTTATTTCAATCATGCTTACGATTTGGGCTTACAAAATAGATCACAAAAACATTTATGCAATGCATTCATATGCTAATTTCTTCTCTCTCAGTTGGAATGCAGACAATGATGTGAAACAGAAACCAGAGAACTGGCAGAGGGTGGAAGAAACACCTGGTCTTTTCTGTGTCACTGACCACATTTGACCACATCACAACACTCACTTGTGCCACAATGTCTAATATAAATATAAAATGTCTTATATACTATAAGCTGCATGGTCCAATATACAATGTCCAAGTTACAATATCAAGTATGCATGGTCAAATTTGACAAATTCTTGCACAAGTACAGAGAAGGTTTTGCAGCAGCAATGAGTAGCAGCAGAGATATCAATGCAGTCTCTTGTACAGGTGGGAGAAATATCACTGTACGTGACAGTACCAGTGCAACAGCAGTGGAGTGTAATCTCTCCATTGATTCGGTCGAAAGTTCTAATTGTTCCTCAAAACAAAAACCTCCACCTCAAGATCGCACACTATTGTGTGGACTTGCTACGACGCAGTGGTTTGGTGCTACTTGGCTTGGTGGTGATGAAGGGATGGTCCAACACCTGGTCAGGTGTTATCCTCTCCTCTGGATCCAGATGAAGCATTTGTTTCAATAGGTCCATGAAGACCCACGCGTTGCCGCTTTCATCAGCATCGTCACACAGGGAGGCGAACACTTCTTCCAGGGAGCAGCTATCGTCCAAGAAGAGGTCTTCATCTTCTGCTCCAAACTCTACCACTGCGGAATACTCCTCCGGTTTCTAGACAAAGTACATAAATAAACAAAAAGTTAGAGTTTCAGTGATTTGAATGAAGAACAATGTTTGTCTCTCTGTGTATGTGTGTGTGTGTGTGTGTGTGTGTGTGTGTGTGTGTGTGTGTGTGTGTGTGTGTGTGTGTGTGTGTGTGTGTGTGTGTGTGTCATACCATGAATCTCCATGTATCGTCGTCCTGAATGAAAAAGCTGCAGGTTGTTTTTCCAGCATCCAAGAGAGATTGCTCTGGCATACCAAGTGTCAAGAAGATGGATTGAACCTGCAGAAAAAAACACCAGGATATATTTCACATAATCATGTGTGATCACTTAAGAATGCGTGTTGTAATGTGCATCTGTAGATTACTCACCAAATCATATTCAGTCTTTCCATGGAATAAATGCCGGCTCAGCATCACATTGGTCACGACACAGCCCAGTGACCACATGTCAAGTGCCTCTGTGAGCGGGAGACCCAGGAATACTTCTGGTGCTCTGTGGGTTTTAAAATAACAGAATGTTAGCGGTATAATAACTGTATAACAATTCTTGTTCTTTCTGGAGAGCAGATAAGGCCAGGATAAATACAATTCAACACATAAATGTAGCACACATACCTATACTCAAGATTTGGCACAATCCTCCATTGCTTGGTCTCGGAGGCAGGAACGGCCAGACCAAAGTCAATGAGTTTGACTCTGAGGGGTTGTTGTCGTTGGTTCACCAGCATGATGTTCTCCATTTTTATGTCTGTGTGGATCAGACCGATGTCCTTCAAGGCCTGGAGTGCAATGGCAAGCTGCAAGTCCAGAATAAAGACCATGATTAATATGAATATGTGCAACACAAGGTGGTGTGAAATTTAACCAAATGTTTTGTTTTTGTATCACATTTCAAACTCATACCTGCCGTATGATGGGCCTCATCTCCGTCATGGACATTGGATTATTTCTCCCTTCCACGAATTCCAGGAGATCAACATCCAGAGACTCAAACACCATGCACTTAAATCCGTTATGCACAAAGCTGTCGAAATATCTCACTATTCCACACGCGTCTGGGTCCAGCACTTGCAGCTTTCGCAACATGGTCATCTGCAAATTCAAGAAGACAGATTTAGAGACAGGTATTAGAAATCATCATTGGTCGTATTATTTAGACAGGTACTAAACCATGCCAAAACTCTCAAAGCCATGCTCACCTCGTGTTCTGCCACTTCATCGTAATTGAAGCATTTTTTTATTATCTTGATGGCCACCTTGTCATGTGTACGCGTGTTGATGGCTTTGGCCACCATCCCATAGCTCCCTTCCTCCATGAAGCTCTGGACGACGTACTGGCCTCCATCCAGCATGTCCTGCTCGACTATGCAACTCTCTGAATCCAAGAGTCCATCATAGTGTTGGGAGGAGCTGGTGATCACTTTGGTCAGTGGCATCATTGGGGAAGAGACAGCTGAGCAGGACACGACGGCGTGTTGTTGGGGGGCCGATGTGGTCAGGATGTCAACGTAAACCGCCGGGGAAGGGACGATGCCAAACAGGTCCTGCTCGACGGTGCCCCATTCTGAATCAAAGTGCTCAATGGAAGTGGTTGGGAAGGGCCCATCGGAGTTGAACACCTCTTGGTCACCTGTGTCCCACTCTGGTTCAGATCCACTGGAGCTGGACATGCTGGAGTGTCGTGGCAACACGGATTTGTCCATGGAGGGTTCAGAAAGCTGCTGCTTTTTCTTGGTGCCTAGAGAGAGTGAAGAGACAGAGGGAGAAGTTATCATTATACACACAAGAAGAATCAACCAGATCTACAGTTCCCTTCCTTCCCACACCACCCATGACCACATTGTGTATTTTAAAACAAAATACCAGACCAGAGAAGCCATGATCACACAGATTATTTAGGCTTTTGTCACACTGATTATTAGCTTCCTTGTCATTATTGTATGAACTGTAAACTGTACATCTGTACTGTTGTGTATCCAATCAATCACATTCAACAGTTAATTTGCTTCCAATCAATCACATTTAACAGTTCATTTGCTCGAGTAGCCTCACTTGAAATCTAATAAAATGCCATCATAACTATTTATTTTCATTATAACATCACAACATATAAAGACATGAAGACATATCATGCGGCTGCATGCCACCATATTAAATGACAAGCTCTTATGGTCACAGTTGAGCATGAAAACGCTTGCAATATTATTTGAGTGATTATTGTATTAGTGTTTGTATTCAGAGTTTGCGTGTCTGCATGCATTTTAATTCGGTCATTAACCCTTACCTGTAGGGCTACATGTCCTTGAAGGTGGTAGCTGGTATGGTTCAAAGCGATGCTTTTTCAGGCCTTCTAGTTTGAGTTTTAATCTGTTGCTCTCCTGTTGTCTCGTGGTCATTAATGTAGTCATGGTGTGTTTCTTGAGTCCTCTTTCTCCTGCTGCTTCCTAGGTTCAAATGATCTGCTCTGAAGGAAACACTGACCACTCTTTATATGCAGTCTAGTCAGGGTACTCAGGGAAGATGTTACCTGGTTGGTCACAGTAGCATGGCCGGCCCCTCTCTGACCATTAACACCTTTCCCAAGGTGTCTGTGAGGGGGGTGGGGGGATTGATTGTATTAACATCTTGCAGAATGCGTATACAGTTCAATGAAGGTACAGGTCGACTACAAAAGCTGCTAAGAGGATAAAACCAGAAAAAGCACTATAAGACTTGTTTACATCAGGGTCCTCCATTTTGAATTTGTCACAACATTAAAGACATACAACCAGGCGGCGGTGGCTCAGGGGTAGAGTGGCTGGATGGTAACCGTAAGGTTGCCAGTTCGAACCCGGGCTCCCCCAGAGTTACTGTCGAAGTGTCCTTGAGCAAGACACTGAACCCCTATTTGCTCCCGATGTGCTGGTTGGTGCCTTCAGCCTTGCATGGTTTCCGCTGCCATCGGTGTGTGAATGTAATGCACAATCTCTGTAAAGCGCCTTGGATAAATTCACCATTTACCATTTACAAATATAGACATCTATGTAAAAAGAATAATCAAATACAGTTCAAAAATCACACCTGTGTGAAGTGAGGGGCACTCTTATCATCGTACATCATCATGACGTAACATCATAACAATGGTAATTTAAACAAAATTACTGATTTGCTGTCACATATGCCGGCAATTCTCCGTTCAATGTCAATGGTATTTTATGTTTATGTTAGAGAAAAATCTACACTATATTGATGGATTGATTGAAGTATTTATTAACAGTTTGCAGAATGGGTTCAATTCACATGAAAGCACAAAGGCTGTTACTGTGGACAACCAACTGATAAAGCATTACACTTGTTTACAACAAGGTCCACCATTTTCAATTCATCAGAAATATAGCTGAATATAATAGGGGCCTGCGCCCCTCGAAAAAGAGAATATGTGTACAATATATAAAAATAGAGGGGGATGACCAAAATAAAACTACTAGTATTTATATTGGCCTGGTATGTCCACATATGAGGAATTGGACTTTGTGTTCTCACATGGAAAAAACAAGTACACAGCAACATAAGAAGTGGAAAGTATAAATTATGATTAAAGAGAGAAAAATAAAAGTATAGCAGTTACAATAAGTGAATATTGGTCACAGCAGGTGATACTTGTCAGTGTGAACAGTAATAGTTGAGTGAAGTCATATCACTTTATACTTCCAAGTGATTTAATAATACTACTATCTGTACCAAGTAGACCTACTGCACATGTAAACAGAGCTACTACCTTTAAACACTGCATCTTAAATCTGTCTTAAATAGTCTTGAGAAGAAATGCTGCCATTTTCCCAAAGTAACTGCAAACAAATGCTGCCATTTGTTTAAAAAACAGCTTTATACCCTTTAGAACATGTGTGTAACGATGCAATGTGACATGGCTCTGTTTTTCAAAATCCAACTGTATATACTTTCCCCATATCCAACCGTTTTCATTGTATTTTGACACTTGCTTTGGCAATGTAAACGTATGTTTTCTCATGCCAATGAAGCTCCTTTAAATGTAATTGATTTGATTTAACTCACCAGCCCAGAATGAAAAGGGGCTTCCAATATATGTAGCTAAACTTATTCTGCATTGATGATATCAATGAAACGACAAAGCTTTGAGTGGAATGGAATGTGGTGATGTGTGAAATGACCTTCAGTAGGGTTTTGATCATTTCATTCAATGCATTTTGAATGGAAACAATGACACCAGGATTCTCTAGAAGAGTCTAGTCTATCACGGTTGAAATCTAAATGATGATGGCTGCTGCCTCATTGTGAACAATAACACATTCAAATGTATAGATTAAACCATGTTAATGGCCACTGGTTATCATAGATCAGCTCATGATCACATTATGGAAGGACGCCATTTTACCCCAATATAATCCTGTCACGGTGTCACGGTGTCACGGTGTTACGATGGCTCAAAGTGACATTGATGAAAAATAAAACTGACTTTACGCAGTGTGAGCTTGTAGATTGGCTATTTTCAAATAGCCGTAATGTATATAGGGCTGAAGTGGTTAATGTGCTTTGTAATAATAATCAAAACATACAAAGAGTAACTAAAGCATGCTGCTTTGTTGTTGGTAAGTTCTTTAAACCCCCAAACACAACAACGATGGCTGTTGTGTTTGACTCTGAGCTCTGTATTGAGACCCAGGTAAAAGGGGTCGTACAGTCCAGACACGTTTCCTTTGAGAATCATTTCTCTAGAACAGGGGTGTCAAACTGGTGACCTCTCCCTGACGGCTTTGTCTCTGCCCAGGTGTGGAATGTTGTCACTGACGGGCTCGTTAACAGTCTATTCAACTACTACCACCTCCTACAAAATGTCTTGTAGCCTACAACTGTAATACAAATAAAGTCAATTTATGTCAATAAACAGAAAGAAAACAAAGCCAAGTGACAACTGTGTAAGTCAACGCACATGAGCTGCAACTGGTCGCGGCCCTCATCAAGTCACCTTTCGCGCAATGTGGCCCTCGCCCCAAAATGAGTTAAATAAAACTGACTTTACGCAGTGTGAGCTTGTAGATTGGCTATTTTCAAATGGCCGTAATGTATATAGGGCTGAAGTGGTTAATGTGCTTTGTAATAATAATCAAAACATACAAAGAGTAACTAAAGCATGCTGCTTTGTTGTTGGTAAGTTCTTTAAACCCCCAAACACAACAACGATGGCTGTTGTGTTTGACTCTGAGCTCTGTATTGAGACCCAGGTAAAAGTGGTCGTACAGTCCAGACACGTTTCTTTTGAGAATCATTTCTAGAATGTAATGCCCTCAGCCTCAAAGCTTGACATCATTGACGTCCTGTGAACAATAGAACAAGTTGTTGCAAATGAGCCACCATCATTGGTACAGATTGTTGCTTCCCCACAAAACAATGGAAGCACACCTTTAATGATGATAATGTGGTCATTCACAGGTGATCTGAGCTAGTCAATACCTAATAGGTGGCCATTAGCACGTTTGATCACAGCAGTATGCGCAAATACATTTAAATGGAACAACCACAAACTGCAGAATCTTTACATGCAGTTATGTTTATCAAATAAGCCAGTAAGCCATCTATATTCCTTGTTTTACTGTGACAGTTTGAACTGTGAGTAGGTCCTACTAGGGGTCTAGGGGTCTAACGATACATTTTAACAGCGATGCGATAGTATATACAGTGTGTGCCATGTTCTGTTAGTGTAAACAAAGGTTTACCACTCATGAGGTTGGATTGAAGTAATATTAAACTCTACACATCGTCCTTTGTGCGTGCGTGTTCAGTCTGTTCACACCACGGGAGCCCTGGAGGCTAGCGATGGATGCTAAAAACAGCCAAACTGACTTTACGCAGTGTGAGCTTGTAGATTGGCTATTTTCAAATGGCCGTAATGTATATAGGGCTGAAGTGGTTAATGTGCAAATACAAAACTGATCAAATTCAGGTTTGTGTGTCTTAAATGAAATACACTGTGCATATCAACATTCATGAACACTGTAGAAAGCTAATTTGATGTATTCAGATCAAGTATCTTGCATGCAATATCATAAAACTCTATTTTGGGTGGATTTTTTGTGTTTTGGACATTAAGGGGTTAATAACAAAAAATGCCCAAGGGATATCACCGGGCACCCTCTTGAATTCTTAAGAGGTGACCCCAAGCTACAAGAATCAGTTGGAAAAAAAACTTTATCTGACGAAACCACGTTCACCCCCACGGCTCCCGGACTATAACTGATTTTCCAATGTTGTCTTATCTGTAAATGGCTTTCACTCTGAAATGATACAGCAAAAAGGGGTATGGCATAGGTCCAGTGTTTGTGGTGTCTGGGATGATGTTAAATGCAGGTCTTAACATTTATTCATTCTGACCGGCACATCTGTCACAGTTGGCTTATGTCCTCAAGGTGACCTACACTATGTGAATACTACATTATAGTAGCAACCTGGAGTCATTGCTATTAGCAATGCCAGCATCTAAACTTTCTGTGGCCTGGGCTGCTGGCAGGGTGGTCTGGGCACCCAAGGCTGCAATGCCAGCCCGACAGCGTGTTGCGGGTTCAAATCCTGATCCCGACTACCAGGCGCGGATTTACTGTAGGCAAAGTAAGGCATTTGCCTTACTTGTTTACGTTTTAGCCTCCCCTCAGTCGAGCGACTTTTTGTGTATTATTTGCCATGTATTTTGCCCTATTCAAGGCTGACAGTGTATCAGACAGAAGAATACACTCTATTCTCTCTGTGCCCTGCGTGTCTGGAAGGTGTTGGGTCTTTTCACACAACGTGTCTGCTAGATGCCTGTATGGCTGCATCCCCCCAGAAACCGGTTTTCACGTCAACGACATATACCACAACACCACACACACAATGTCCCGACCTCATTCTTCATTTGATTCTTGAGACGGCACCGGAGATAGAAAAAAAGTTTGTCCAGGGCAAACTTATTTTCGACGCGAGGACACCTAAACCTGTACAGTTGGAGGCCATCGATATTGTCCTTTTCTTTTTGCTGAGGTTTGCGTGATCTGCGCAAAAGGACAGTTAACCCATTTTGGGCGGGAACCCCTTTTGGTGTTTTAAACATTATGTTATAATTTAGCTATTGAAAAATAGCAGATCTACAAGCTCATAGCGTGCCACCGAGTGGCGCGCTACGAGCTTGTAGGTCTGCTATTTTTGAAAAATCGTGAAAATATTTATTTCAGAAAACAAGAGGATTTAGAAGGATTTTTTAAAATGTTGAGGTCAGGCCGAAATGGGTCAAATGATAAGGGACAATATCGGTGGCACCCAACTGTATGCGTACTACACCACACCGCTATACAGCACCACCACCCGCACTGGGGGGAGGACCAGAGGTCCCTAGCTTTGCTGCTTTTGCGCGCTTCTGTCGCCGGTCTCCACAGAATCATAGCTTTGATCGAGGAGCTCAACCAACTCAACCAATCAATGCTAAATTTAATTACTGGTATGTGCAAGAGAACTAATAGGCAGACAGATTATGACGTGATTATCAGTGCTTGTGGTTCAAGAAAGTACAAAATAAAAGTGTATGTCGTTGTCATGGTTAATCATTTACCAATCATCTAATTATTGTACCCTAGCCTATACAGTATAAGCTAAAACATAAATTTACATTGTATTTCGGTAACTTGTCATTATTTGCAGCTGTCTGGGGCCGATTACTTGACTAATACCTGCTTCTCATCCGTGCAGTGTGGAAACCTACCTGGAAGACACCTGGACTGCATGCTCTTGATGATTATTGTGTTGAAATTCTGAATTGAAGACAAAAGTGAAGACGCAAATTGTGATTGGCCAGCGTGATTGGGTGGGAGATGTGCCATTGTGGTTGAGAATGAGATGATATATGATTGTATGATGACGTATGATGATAAGAGCGCCCCTCACGTCACACTTTTTTTTTTTTTATTGGAAATATTCACAGATCAAATTCCCATGAAATGACTAAGCAAACAAAAAATAAACGTCTCTTTAGTAATTATAGACAACAAGTTTCCTCTGTGTCTCCCTGCGCAGTACGTGTGCACTCATCTGTACACATATCCTACAGACTAATGTTATTTTTCCAGCTGGGAGGATGCCAATTTATGCCAAACATTTTGTCCAAACATCACGCAAATCGGTACACGAACTGTTGTTAAAACAGTAAATAGTATGTAAATAAAGTGTATTTGACAACTTGACAACTTGTAGATCAGCACAAGCGAGTCCCCCGGCCACATGATGGATAGCCTACTCTCACATAATGAGAATAAGAAGTTTCCACATTTTAACCTTACGAGCAAAGGCTAATTTCTACTGAACAATAGCTCACGGAAATGCTGTAACCCGCCAATATCCGATAACACATGCAATCTGAGCTCCCTGCCGTCCTTCGGTCAGTTCAAAGGAATGTTCCAGAACGTTTTTCACAGTGATTGCTCCTGCTTTAATTGATCTATTTTACTGATGGTTGTTCTGTATAAAGTTCCTTTGTAATTTATCCTGATTTATAATGTTGTTTGATGTATTGTTTTTTGACTGTATTTTGTGTATTGTAACCTCGGCTACATTGAAAATGAGGGCTTGCCCTCAACTGTATTTCCGAGTATAAATAAAGGTGATGATGATGATGATGATGAATCAAAATTGTTTTTATTCAGTTAACTAAAATGTAGTTTATTTCACATTTAGTTTCTGCCAGATCGTATGTCACTTGTGTCATTGCTTCCCTATAGGCTCCTGTTAGTATTTCATAGTTTTTCTGAGATCTGCCTCAAATCCTGTTCTGTTCCTGTGTGGAGTTCTTCCTCCAGATCCTGGCTTGTAGATTGTTTGACCTCCGGCCTGTCTCTGGACTCTTATAGGCTGACCCTTTCAAGTTGTTATCCTGTTTGGACTTGGCCGCCTTCCCAGTTTGACCTGCCTCACCTCTCGCTAAGCCTAGTCATTTTGTTGATAAAGTCTTTGCATCTGAATTGCACTCCTTCCGATTGTTCTGCCCTCTTGACACACGTACCAAAACATTGCATTTTGCCATAACCCCTTTATGCCCAACCATAATGTTCAAATGCTTGCTTGGACCAACTCTCTGCCTTGAGTGTCTGGCGTGATGTGCTCTGTGTGCTCCCAGTACAGCCCTGAAACCCAGCCATGTATTGTACTGTAGTAGTCCAACTGCACTTTCAACCATGCTACTTAAATTCAAGTTTGCAGAAAGACCTTTTGGGACTTCTGGCTGGCACAAGGTGTACAGGTGTAGTTAATATGCAGTAAATGAGGTTATGGCCGTGGCTATGGACACTATAGACAAGAACCGAGGGTATGCAGTAGCTGTTCATCCTTGCATGGTTTAACCAAGGGATGGCATGCCTGAGGAAAGAAATGGAGGTCATTACAGAATTAAGTACCTCAGACAGACGCACACGCACACACAAACACAAACACAAACAACCAATTTTACGTTTTCTATATTTTGTACAAGTCTGCTATTTTGACTATACAAATATGGCTTAGGTTATTCATTCATAATGTATTTTTGTAAATTTGGGTGACAACTAAATTATCTATTGGGTCACAGCTGAAACAGTTTAGGAACCCAAGCTATAGAGATGCACACTGAATGAATGACCGTGAACCGTGATGAATATGGCGGCAGTGCAACACATTCTGTTGAGCTCATCGCCAGACTTCCTCAAACCGTTTAGGGTTCAAAACAGGAAGCAGACACGACCCACGGACGTTTGCCATTCATTGTCCGGTGTACCAGCACCATTTTAGAGACAACATGTCTCATGTACGGTGTATAGGGACAATCTTCTTGTCTCAAACTAGCCTCCAAATGTCTAAATACTGTAATGCAGAAATGTCATGCAGATCAGTAGACAACATGGATACACCGAATCAGCAGGACAGCAAATGGCAACTGCAGATACACATCACAAACAGTACATTTGCCATTTGGGGACTTCTTTGGAACACCTTTCCAACTGAATTAAAACTAATACAGGTATGAAATGTGTTTGTACTACAAAGACTGATGGCACATAAAAGTTGTAGCCTACTTGGTTTTTATGACTTTCACATGTTCTGTGGTTGAACGTATGTATTTATCTATGGATCTAGTTCGTATAAATGTTTTGCATCACTGTAAAGTCAGATGTGACGCATTCGTGCTGCACAACCATCCATCCAATCCGCAACAAGTCAGACTAAATAGTGAATAAATAAATACTAAATAATCTATTATACATTTGAAAAGTTGTACCCAAGTGCCCAGAACAAGAGACACAGTAAACAGCTATGTCACTACTGCAACGCCGTCTTACACACTACACTCACGCGGCAGTGACATCACACACTTACTTTCGTTCGGCAGCTATCTCCTCATGTCGCGCCGAACGCCGAGCCTCAACACCACCCGCGGAACAATGGTCATTGCACTGCCACCAAAGTCGCCTCCCTTCCACACTCACGCCGGCAATGCATTTCTTTACTACAAACACTATCGCCCCAAGCACCCACACCCCCGCACGCACACAGTCACACACACAGACACGGAACACTGTCGCCAGGTCTATGAAAACAAGCCCAGAAAAAATGCCATTCAACACGCTACTTACACACACTACCACTCGCTTACAACTCGCGGACATGGCAACACTGCATCCTGCATCCATTGGCTACCATTGCTAATTTGTTGCCACATCTAAGAAAACAAGCCCGCAAACCCTGACTTCCTACAGGCTACTTACACACACTACCACTCACGCGGACCTGGCATCACTAACATGCCCTCTTCCATTGGCTCTAACCCCACCACGTGACCCACGAGTTTCCATGTTACATTGCACAGTTCCGAAAAGCCAACCGGAAGTTACACACTACACACACACACACACACACACACATTAGAAGAAGAACAAGACGAACACTACACACACGCGCGCGCGCATACGCTGCAACACAAAACAGCTGCGTACAACGCAGTGTCACTGCAGACACATGGGTTCACAGTACACTGTGTGGACTTCTGTATCGCAACGCGGGGGACTTTAACTGACAAGTGAGAGAGCGAGCGTGCGTGCGCGCGGGGGGGAATTTTGTATCGCATCGCGACAAGTCAGCGAGCGTGCGTGCGCGTAGTACACATACTCGTGCGTGTGTCTACGATGTGTAACCATCCGTTCCATGTGACGGCCACAACACTGGGTTTAAAAACAGCTGAAATGGCACACACACACACACACACACACACACACACACACACACACACACAGTCGCCTGCCAAGTTCTTCTGCGCATTATTTATTTCCCAGTCCCACCACGGACTCACACGCGTGTTGATTTCAGCATCACTAATCAAAATAATACAAAACAAGTTAACAACACATAATATGCAGGGCAAGTGGAGTCTGTCAAATCCCGCAATTTCCTTCTTCCCATATTGCACTGCAACGTAACTCTAGGATGAGCCGAAATTCTAGTAAAATACAATACTAAAATAAAAACTACAGAAAGGCCATTCATTACCTCATGGACGCAAGCGTCCCTATTCTGGGGTTAGCAAATCTACAAGCTCACAACACGTTACATTGCGATAACATGGGAGCATTCCCAACGTGCACAGTATCAGAAACGGCAATACTAATACAACTTCGGAGAGTGTGCACACTCTGAATCTGTAAACTGTGTAAAAAAACGCGTTTGTATCTGTATCATAGGGAATATTCTATGTGCCTTCATGAACCCCCAGAGGGTGTCCCACTTCCTTACCCCACTTCTCTGTGCTCCTCTACCTCGATCTGCCACAGTATGCCGTGCTTAGCTGGAAACTTCTAAGAAGGCATCTAAGAAGGTGTTAGGAGAATATTAATTCTCCTTTCGTTAAATACAATTAATTCTCTATAATTTTTCATTTTATAATGTGTATTGGGATTTCTATATAATGCTAGAGGTTACTGCATGTGTTGATCCTCACATTCCAACATGTCAAAGTACTCAACTAGGCTTTCCGAGGTCTGCAGGTTTATACTGATAAATAAGGACAAGGTCAGAGGCTGGGTGAGAAGGGCCACTGCCGAGCGTATATTATTCGGCTCGGCAGATGGGCACCCTTTTTCTCAGGCTTATCTTATCGGGCCGGGAGACTCCCTGCTACAACTCATCAATGGGTTCCGGCCTAAAACTGCACTCCTTGATGGGAGCAGATCAGTTGTAATCTTGTAATTAACAACCTGTCATGTAGGACCACCTCTTTCTGAAGAATCCTGTGTGTTTATATATTCAAACCAAAGTGATTTTTGTTCATGTTCATGCGGAGTCTCGTTCTGAGAACTCGTGTCTGCATCATTTCGTACGATCTTAAGACTTGGAATAAATATACCACTCAGACCAGTCAAATTCTTCAGAGTTCCTTTATTTCCTCATCTTGTGTATAAAAGTCTCCTTTCAATTGACGCCGCGAGCAGTGGTCCAGGACATCGCCCTCCAGGCCCTTCGGGTGTTTTGCTGTCGGCTGATTGATCATCACGGAGGCTCTCTGCCAACCGCCCCGGACCGCACGTAGCACCAGCGAAGGGGGAGCCCCGTTTACAAGCACCCGGAGGGACCAGGAGTAAGCGTATACTGGGTCATCAAAGAACCAGACGAGACATTACACACGGTGAGGTTTTTCTAAAAACTAAAATCTTGTTCCTGTGAATCGGGGGGGAATTTTCAAGGTTGTAAAACTAATTGAGTATTAACTCACATATTGGGCCCGTACCTGCATATGTCATAAAGTCTGAACGGAGGTCCGTGTCAGAGGTTAGTCTAATGGTCTGTAAGCATTCGAGGTAGTGGTGAAACAGAGATTATTCTAAGGTCCGCAAAGCATTCGAGGTAGAGGTGCTGCGAAGGTCAGTTTTCTGACGGTTAGTTAATGGTCTGCAAAGCATTCGGGGTAGTGGTGCATAGCAGAGGTTAATCTAAGGTCCGCAAGTGTTCGAGGTAGTGGCACGCGGAGGTCAGTCTTAATATTAAGGTGTTCTTGACACTTTAAGTGACTGAGGGTATTTATGCTTGTTTAACCCACGGTATAACCAGCCTAGCTAAAGAAATTTAACTAGAAAAGGTCACTGAGATCGTTATCAGTGAGGAATAAAAGATGGGCAACCATCAGTCGGCTCCCAATCTAGTGATGGAGAAGGAATTTTGGAGCCAGGTAATGAGAGACATGAATGCTAAATACGGGCCTGTTGCTATTAGTTGTCTGTCTGAGTGGTACCTCATGGGTTTTCCAGAGAAAGGCTCTCTGAGTGTCAGCAAATTGATAGACCTGGGTGACAAGCTGACTGAGGCAGAAAATGAGCTAGTTAAAAAGAAAGGCATTCACATGGTTAAAAAGGAAATTCTGACTAAATGTGCATTACACAGAAGGGTACACGGCTATTGGCTAGAAGAGGCACAGCGCAGACACACACAGGCTTCTGACAGTCTACCCAAAACTGAGGCCATGACAGGGGCATGCATGAAAGAAAATGACTCAGATAAAACAGTACCGCTTTCCTCTGATAAAATGAACCCACATATACACCTGCAATCTCTTTACCCACTCCTCCAGTTATTGCAGTCCCGTGGAGTGGATCCAGATCTGGACCTGTGCCCGCCTGGAGCCGGACGCGGTGGTGGGACCACCCCCGCCGACTCTGAACCCCCGTCCAACCCGAGCCTGGCTTCACCACCGCCGCCTTACACCCTTCCACCAACTTTCCAGGCTCCATCCGCCAACTCCTCGACATCTACTAATCTACCTCCCCACTCGTTGACATTCAGCCAAGGCACTGCAAATTCTGCACAAAGTGGACAGCAGCAACTATTAACCCCTTCACAACCTATGACGGGGATGGACGTGCAGCATTGGGTTAATGTTTCAGCACCACAGATGATGCCTTTTTCTACAATGATACCACAATGGATAGCTCCTCTCTCTGCTCCGCCAGCTGTCAACTCTACTTTTCCAGTCCCACCTGCGGCCTGGGCGACGCCCGGACCTCTCATATCAACGCCGCAGACGACACCCACACCACCTCCTCCCATATCGACACCACCTACTCCCCCAGCACCACAGCACGGCCTGCACGCGATGCAAGCACCTGCCCAGACCGGAGTCCTGACACGCGCAAAAGCCAGGGGAGGCCACGGCCCCCAACCCCGTCATGGCCTTGACCCCAACTACGAACAGAACTATGAGACTGAAATGCAACTTCCGATGGTAGAAGTGGCCGGGGCGAACGGGGACGTAATGATGGTACAGCGTTTGTGGAACCCAGAAGAGGTCAAGGTGTATGCAGCATCATTGAAAAGCCCCTCCATTGTGGGAGGAGAGGCCTTCACGAGAGAATTCAGAATCTTTTGCTCGACCTACCGACCTACATTCCCCGAGATTCTTGGACTACTGGCCAAACACCTTGACGCGACCCAGATGAGAGTCATTCTGCGCTCCTGCGCGCGTCACGACACTGAAAGGCCCGACCTGCCGGACTATCTCCAAAACTATGGTTATAGAGACGGATTGGAACGAGCATGTGAGGAAATAGAGAGATTATTTCCTGTAAAGAAAGACCTGGGGGCGGTGACAAAGATAATCCAGGAGAAAGACGAGAGGATGAAGACTTTCTTTGTGAGACTGGAGGACGCCATGACAACATATGGCGGGTTTGACTTGGCAGACCCACACGCGAAGGCCCTGATGACGACACTACTCCTGTCAAATATGAGGGAAGAGATCTCAACCAAAGTCAAAGACGGACTTTTGGATTATAGCAGTAGTGAGCCAACTCTAATTCTCCGACACGCACAGCATGCTGAAAACCAACTGCTGGCAGAAAAAGAAAAAGAAAAGGGGAAGAGAGAAAAACGAGCGGACGCAGCACACCTTTCCATGCTGTCAAAAGTGGAACATTTGACTGAAAATGATGCAAGAAATCAGAGGAACGACAGAGAGGAGGGGGCTGAGAGAAAGGAGAGAGAAAAGGACCGTGAGAGGGAGAGAGAGAGAGAGAGGGACTACAACCATGAGAGAGAGAGAGACAGAGATTATCAAAGGGTTTACAGGCCAGGAGACAACACTTCACAGTGTTTCAATTGCGGGTCTTATACGCACTGGAGGAATGAATGCCCCCACCAACGAAACAAGCAGAAGAAACCATGGGTGAAGAGGCGGGCCGGAGACGGAGAGGTAAAGGATGGGGGGAAAGAGTCGCAGAGGGGGGGGGGCCGCCGCTGACTAGGCCAGGACGAGGCCGGTACAGATCTCCATCATCTCCACGTGACTGCGGTACAAGGTCAAGTATCACACACCAATACACCGCAAATTACAACACCCCCTGAACCATTAGGAAGCCACACCCCACGCATTGCACACAAGACAACACAACCTGTCACTGACAAAAACATAATCCCACAGCCGCACGCACAGACAGAAACACAATCACACACCAATACACCGCAATTTACAACAACCCCTGAACCATTAGGAAGCCACACCCCACACATTACACACAAAACAACACAACCTGTCGCTGATAAAAACATAATCCCACAGGACAACGCACGCAGCCAGACACCCTCTGATGTACCCAGACACACTCCATCGCTGCACGCGCAGACAGAAACACAAAACACTCAATCACCACTTGATTACATCACACTGAAAGAATGTATTGTGTTCCTAGAAAAGAAATGGTTTCCTGCCTCTCAATTTGCCAAATACGATCCCTCTGTGTCAAGTAAAATACTGCCTGTGTACCATATGACAGTGAATGGGGTGGAAATTGAGTTTCTAGCTGATTCAGGGGCCACGTACTCCACACTGCGTGCACGTGATATGGGGCGGGTTAAGCTGGGAGGTCGAACTGTTTGTACAATCAGTAGCTCAGGTCAAGTGACAAAAGAGAAATTCAGTGTCCCTTTACGTGTGACTGACGGTATTCAGAGTTTAAAACATGCATTTATCATGTCACACACTTGCCCTGTCAACCTGTTGGCCAGAGATTTATTGTGTGCCATGTCTCTGGCGTTGATTCCCTCTGTGGAAGGTATGAAAGTGATGCACATGCCTTTTGAAGGAGAGAGTGACGTCACTAGCAGGGAGGGTGATTTACAGTTGGTTCAAATGGTGTTGCTAGATCCAAACGTAGACAGCAGGTCCTTTACCCCCTATCAGAGTGTGAAATTGGATCCAATGACACCAGTGTATGAGTATCAATCCCGTCTGATAGATAGGGACAAGACAGACAGGTTGTCATGCTTGGCTAGGGAGTATGTACTAGACAAAAGAACAGTGTTCACGCCCAGTGAGAATTTATGCTATACAGTACACACCTCACCAGATCAAGACCTGGCCTTTGAGGAAATGTGGTTTAGCAAAGAAACAGATGAGACGCACATCACAAATCTTTACTGGACTGAAACGGCAGCGTTTCTCTCGGTCCGGCTAGACAAGGAACTGGTTGAATCATGTGATGTGCGATCAGATAGGCCATTCGTAGAGCTGTGCAAAATTCCATCTGAACAGCTGATCCCGCTTGTAAACCATGTCTTCGCCTCTACAGATTGGGTGTGTATCACTCCAGAAATATCTTATTCTCCAGGAACACACGCCTGGAGCACAGGCCTGGCTGTTTTGGCACATTCCCAACGTTCTGTCTCTCTAAAGGAGGAATCTCCCCCGGGCGTTGCCATAGCAACAACAGCCCCCACCGCTGTTCAGCCCTGTCTGCTATCAATAGAAGACCCTATTCTCTCTAGAGTACCTTCGTCGCTGTGGCCAGCTCACGATTGTGACATTGGGTTAATCAAAGGCTGTACCCCAATTACAATTACTCCTAAGTCTGAATACAGGCCACACACGAAACAGTACCCAATTAAACCGGAGAATATAAAAGGTATTACTCCAGTCTTTAATGCTTTACTCAAAGCTGGCATCATTGTCCCGTGCCCTACGTCTCCGGTTCGATCCCCCATACTTCCAGTACGGAAGTTAGCTCCTGATGGTTCGGTCAAGGGCTATCGATTTGTGCAGGATCTGAGAAGTGTTAATCTGCATACTGAGAGCATACCAGCAATAGTAAGCAATCCATATACGATACTCAGTGGCATCGATAAGGAAGCACGGTTCTTTAGTTGTATAGATCTGGTTCAGGCATTTTTCTCAATAAAGGTCGAAGATAAATCCCAAATCTGGTTTGCTTTCAACTTCCTAGGGAAAACTTGGACTTTCACGAGGCTCTGCCAAGGGTTTCATAACAGCCCACATCTATTTCACAGAGCGCTGACTGACGTACTGGAGAGTTTGCAGCTGCCGCCTGGCTGTGGCTATCTCTCCTACGTAGACGACATTTGTGTATTCGGCCCCACTCACGCTTTAACCACAGAGGCCACGATAACTACACTGTGTCACCTTGCAGAGGCGGGGTTAAAAGTCTCGATACAGAAACTCCAGTTTGTGCAAGAACGTGTGACCTTCCTGGGCCATGACATCAGCCATGGGAGCAAACACTTGTCGTCCAAGCGCATTGCTGCCATTCAAGCAATCCCCCGCCCCCTAACAAAGAGACAGTGCATGTCTTTTTTGGGCGCAGTAGGGTTTTGCAGAATGTTTATCCCAGATTGCAGTGCCATGATGGGACCTTTGCATGACATATGTCACGACCATTCTCTAACAACCATGTCTTCTAAGTTACAGTGGACCCCTGAGGCTGTCGACGCCTTCTCCCGTCTGAAAAACGCACTTTCCAGGTGTCCTGCCCTAGGTCTGCCTGACAGTGAGAAACCATTCATTCAGTTTGTGGATGCGAGAGACGGTCACATGAGGTCGGTGCTAACTCAGCCAGCAGCTGGCACATTAAGGCCGGTCGCCTACTTTTCAGGTAAGTTGGATAGTGTGGCAAGAGGGTTGCCATATTGTTTACAGAGCGTTGCTGCGTGTGACTTAGCCGTGCTGGCCTCTAGAGATTTTGTGTTATACCAGCCATTAACTCTTTTAGTGCCACATGCTGTATCACATCTTCTTCTTGAACAGAAAGCCTCACACATGACAGCTGCTCGCTATCAACGGTACTATTGCAACCTTATCGAAATGCCTCACATTACTGTCAAACGTTGTCTCACACTTAACCCCGCTACTCTTCTTCCTGTTGAGACGGAGGGGGCGCCAGACGACAAAGACTTGGAGCCCCATGATTGCCTGGCCGCGGTCGCTTCTGTCTGCCTACCCAGGCCAGACTTGAAGGACACCCCCATAGACAACGCTGACATGACGCTGTATACTGACGGCTCCGCTTCTCGGGACAAACTGCTTGGTGTTAACAGGGTCGGCTATGCGGTATGTACAGACTTTGAGACCTTGATTTCCGGGCCGCTGCCTGGAAACCTTTCTGCACAGGCTGCAGAACTCTGTGCTTTGACTGCAGCATGCCACTGTGCTAAGGGCCTAATAGTAAACATACATACGGATTCACGCTATGCTTGGGGAGTTTGTCATAGCTTTGGAGCACTCTGGCAACTGCGAGGGTTTAAGACCTCGGCCGGCCTGCCCATTTTAAACGGTAAATTAGTAGCTACACTTCTGACAGAAATATTGTTGCCAAAAGCCGTTTCCATCATGCATTGCAAAGCTCACAGCCGTGATAATTCTTTGATTAGCCGGGGCAATATTAGGGCGGACACCGCAGCCCGAGCCGCGTCACTTTTGCCTCTGCCTGTCAATTCTTTACAGCTACTGAGTGAGATCGCGCCCACAGAGGAGGGACTTGACCTTCGCCAGATGCAGACTTTTGCCTCTGCAGCAGATAAGAAAAAGTGGGGGCAGGCGGGAG
The DNA here is from genome assembly GCF_951216825.1 of Electrona antarctica. Classification (NCBI taxonomy): domain Eukaryota; kingdom Metazoa; phylum Chordata; class Actinopteri; order Myctophiformes; family Myctophidae; genus Electrona; species Electrona antarctica. Next base: position 48,262,768 of record NC_136790.1, read on the forward strand.
GTAAGTGTGATTTAATTACAGGGATATGGACGGGGCCCCCTGACGGAAGGGGCCTACAGAAGCCTTGTCTGCCCTCCCACTTCTATACCGCTATGGCAAGTATTACACATGGACAGGACCATGCTTGTGAAGGGGCCATGCGGTCCGCTCTGGCAGTGAGCTGGTACGCAAAGGGGTTTTCATGTGTAGCAGATAACTTCTGTAGAAAGTGTGTGATCTGCAAACAGAACAACTCCCAAGGGACTGTTCACGTCTCTATCCGAGGAGCCCATCCCACTCCGAATTTACCTTTTGACCATATTCAAATGGACTACATCACTTTGTCCCCGTGCGAGGGAAAGAAACATGTTTTAGTATTCTGTGATATGTTTTCTAAATGGACGGAAGCCTTTCCAACGGCTTCAGCTAATTCTGCCACTGTGGCAAAAGCTCTTCTCAACCACATTGTCCCGACCTTTGGCCTGCCGGCCCGAATCTCAAGTGATTCGGGCCCCCACTTTGCCAACAACGCCATCACCCAATTAGGTAAAGTCCTCGGCATAGACATAAGGAAACATTGCATTTACTGGCCCAGAGCAGCTGGGGCTGTGGAGAGAACTAACTTCATTTTAAAATCGAAACTCACTAAGATAGGCAACGAGACGGGTCTATCTTGGGTGAAATGTGTCCCCCTAGCCTTGATGTACATGAGAATGCGACCGCGCAAATCTGTTGGACTGTCCCCTTATGAGATTCTCTTTGGCAGGCCCCCTCGGACAGGCTGGGCGATCCCCGGGGGGGCGGGACCAGGGATAAACGCAGGAGACATGCTGCCTCTTGCGACCAGTGAACTCATCACCTACTGTGCGGCTATGTCTAAAAACTTAACCTTTATTTCCCGCAGTGTTGGAAACGCTCTACCTCGACCCCTGGAAGCTGGGGTCAAATGCCACGACATCCAACCTGGTGATTGGATTTTCTACAAAGACAACAAACGATCCACCTGGAACTCTCCACGTTTCCGGGGGCCCTATCAGGTCCTTCTTACAACCCACCTGGCTGTCAAGGTAAAGGAACGAGACGCCTGGCTTCACGTGACGCACTGTAAGAAGTTCCTTGCCCCGCCCAGTTCAGCAGCCGTGCCTGTCACAAAGCCAGCCGGACGACCAGAGGAGGAGGAGAGGCGCACGACGCGAGGAAGAGGAGAGCTAGAGAAGGAGCAGGCAGAAACTGATTCTCAGGTGGGGGAGGAGAGCTAAATAGAAGCCCACGTGATATAGTGGTGAGTTAGCCAGACAAGAGCTACTGTCTGCGCAACCTCGATGGCTGACGCAGCCAGTGTTACCACTTACGCCTACATTGTCGAATCAACATACAGCCCTTCCACCCAGACAACCACCACTGTCCGCACACTGTCCGACATCACCGTTACTACTACGGTCACAGACGGAGCTGACGCCCGGCCATTTGATAGGCCTCCTGCAAACATATTTGCACAAGGCCTTCCGCCACACGCTAGAAGAGCACCCCGCCCTGCACAATGGATCCCTCAACCGAATTGGATGCCTCCTATCCCCCGCCGCAGACGGGACCGACAGCCCCAGTAGATCCACCCAGCGATGACTCGGACGCCGGCTCGTATGTCTACATGAGCCCATCACCTGACCTGATACGAGCCGGCTTCGAGGTTATGGAGGAGGGAGGGCTTGACAGTCTGGAGGATGGATTCACCAGATGTCTCATCATTCCCATCGCGATGGTGGCTCAGAGGAGAGCCGCCAGGGAGCGACGGCGACGACGTCGTCGTGCCATTGATCTCATATCCGTTTGTACGCTTCTGTCATTCTGGTTCGGAAGCGTCATATGGGTTTGGGCAATGGCCAAGACTACAACAAAGGCTACATCAGGGAATCACACTGACAACCAGACAACCTACTACCCCGACGATCTCCTATGCAGCCTCCTGTGCACGGAGGTACACCAGGCTGACAACATATCCGGGCTGCCACTGATCGGCTCACGCCCGGCCAGGGCCAAGAGATCCACTGAGCCACGCTCTTATGTAGAGCGGCAACCGGCTCAATTCCACGCCAAGAATGTCACACTTCTGAATGCTGCTACGTCAACTGTGATTATTGATGTATGTGATTATGTGTCCTGCAAACCCAATCCTTCAGTATGGGCATGGTACCCGGTTTATTTGTGTTATGTACAGAGGGGGAGGGATGTAACATGTGGGTCATGGAATCAAGCAATTTGGGCAACGGACGGGAGCTGGGGTTACCTCCTACACACTGATTTCACGAAGCTAAGACAGAGAATGTCCATTGCTAAAGTTAACCAACACACTACATCTATCCTATTGACCCTACAAAATGCTCTCCTGTCCGATCAAGGCTGGTATGTAATGTGTATTTGGGCAGCGGGTACAGACCCGTGCGGAGCAATATTTCTAGAAATAGCTCCCACAGCCCTCCCTAGCCTTGTCAATCACACACGCGAGAACACTGAGTATCACCGCAAGACCATACTTACTGAAACCTTGTCCCATTTGCGCCCATTGACCTATCCCGCTGACCACACACACTATGACGACTTAAACAGGACCAGCATAACTGATAACCTTTGGTATAATTCTCTACACATGATGTTGAAGAGGTCTGACTTAAGTGGTAATAAGTCTTGCTATGCATGCTCCCTCTTTCCAACGGCTCAGACTCATTCTATCCCTGTCAAGCCACTACAAATGACCGCGATTCAGATCGCATGCAGATTTGCCGTCCTGACACCACATGTCTCTCCTACCATTCTGTCTGACTGTGCACGACTTAATGTTTCATTACAACAGGACAACACTCCCTTCCGGATCAGAAGCCGCGACTCCATCTCTCTCTACACTGACGCCAAAGACTGGAAAGTCTACAATCCAGTAGGCCAAATTGACGAGCGTCTCATTAATGACGCTTTCCCTGTCTGCTTCAAGCGTACAGGGGATCCAGTGTCTAGAGAGGTGGGGGAGCTTTCTGGTTGCGTTAAAACCCTTGACTCTACATGTTCCTTCACTGTTAACCGTGATGGGCATTTCTTCCATACCACACGTTCCTCCTGTCTCATCCCTGACCATTCTGACCTCGCTAGTGCATCCCTACTCAGCCCTGACTTCACCTCTGACATTGCATGGCCCGGTGACGATGGCTTCGGAGCAACCACCGACATGGTTTGGCTCTGTGGTATGAATTATTATCAGGTCCTGCCACCAAACTGGAAAGGTATTTGCACTCCCGTTTTTCTCATTCCCCATGTTCAGATTTATGACAAGCTGATATACACCACGCACCATTACCCCCACTATAGGCCAGTAGGTTCACTCGCACGCAAGACACGTGACATGGGGCACATCATGGTGAGTGGGGGGGAAAAGTTCTTGGGAGGCCTCCTCCCTTGGTGGGGCACTGTTAGCCTTGCACATCACATTGACCGCCTGCACCTAGAACTTGAGAATTTCACTGCATACACTGTACAAGGTTTTGAGGCTCTGCGTCCCTTTGAGAAAGCGGCTAGGTTAATGATTTTGCAGAACAGAATTGGTTTGGATTTGGTCTTTGCCGCACAGTCAGGATTATGTCATGTTCTCTCTGATAGTTGTTGTACTTTCATACCAGACATCTCGGGTAATCTATCCACTGTTATTAATCACATGAATTCCCTCCTTGACGACATGAAGGCTGAAGAAGTGGCTGAACCCGCGGGGTGGTCTTTTTGGTCATATTTCGCGAACAGCTCATTAACTGCGTGGTTCATGAGACTGCTTGCCCCCGCGGCCTTGATTTTCATATTCCTGTTCGTTTTCGTCTGCTGCATTGTTCCACTGGTACGCATGTGTATTAGTCGTATAATCTATGGCCAGCTGGTTCAGTATCAACTAGTCCAGGCTACCGAAATGCAGGAGGTGGAGGAGGCTGACTACAATCCCTTTGATGTTTAAATGTATTCTCCAATCCATTTGAGCTCTAACTGTGTTCTTGTGTTCCTATTTTGCATTGATTATTGTTTAAATGTTTGATAGTATTACTTTTTGCTTTGCTAAAAAACCATACGAGTGCTTTCATTTGTAGAAAAAACAGCCTGCTATGTTCTTCCTAGCTGTACTTTCTGATGTGCCATCCCTAAAACTCTATATGAGGGGGGATTTCATTGATGTGTGCCTTACAGTTAATGTCCTATTTTGTTGGAGTACATCGACATGTTATTTACACTAAATCTCCATTATAATTGTATTTCACGTTCATTGTTTGATTGTTTAGTTAAAGTGTTTAAATAAACAACAGGGAGGATTGTTAGGAGAATATTAATTCTCCTTTCGTTAAATACAATTAATTCTCTATAATTTTTCATTTTATAATGTGTATTGGGATTTCTATATAATGCTAGAGGTTACTGCATGTGTTGATCCTCACATTCCAACATGTCAAAGTACTCAACTAGGCTTTCCGAGGTCTGCAGGTTTATACTGATAAATAAGGACAAGGTCAGAGGCTGGGTGAGAAGGGCCACTGCCGAGCGTATATTATTCGGCTCGGCAGATGGGCACCCTTTTTCTCAGGCTTATCTTATCGGGCCGGGAGACTCCCTGCTACAACTCATCAATGGGTTCCGGCCTAAAACTGCACTCCTTGATGGGAGCAGATCAGTTGTAATCTTGTAATTAACAACCTGTCATGTAGGACCACCTCTTTCTGAAGAATCCTGTGTGTTTATATATTCAAACCAAAGTGATTTTTGTTCATGTTCATGCGGAGTCTCGTTCTGAGAACTCGTGTCTGCATCATTTCGTACGATCTTAAGACTTGGAATAAATATACCACTCAGACCAGTCAAATTCTTCAGAGTTCCTTTATTTCCTCATCTTGTGTATAAAAGTCTGATGTGTAACCATCCGTTCCATGTGACGGCCACAACACTGGGTTTAAAAACAGCTGAAATGGCACACACACACACACACACACACACACACACACACACACACACACAGTCGCCTGCCAAGTTCTTCTGCGCATTATTTATTTCCCAGTCCCACCACGGACTCACACGCGTGTTGATTTCAGCATCACTAATCAAAATAATACAAAACAAGTTAACAACACATAATATGCAGGGCAAGTGGAGTCTGTCAAATCCCGCAATTTCCTTCTTCCCATATTGCACTGCAACGTAACTCTAGGATGAGCCGAAATTCTAGTAAAATACAATACTAAAATAAAAACTACAGAAAGGCCATTCATTACCTCATGGACGCAAGCGTCCCTATTCTGGGGTTAGCAAATCTACAAGCTCACAACACGTTACATTGCGATAACATGGGAGCATTCCCAACGTGCACAGTATCAGAAACGGCAATACTAATACAACTTCGGAGAGTGTGCACACTCTGAATCTGTAAACTGTGTAAAAAAACGCGTTTGTATCTGTATCATAGGGAATATTCTATGTGCCTTCATGAACCCCCAGAGGGTGTCCCACTTCCTTACCCCACTTCTCTGTGCTCCTCTACCTCGATCTGCCACAGTATGCCGTGCTTAGCTGGAAACTTCTAAGAAGGCATCTAAGAAGGTCAACTTTTTTTCAGAGGATATAAGCCTTATTTTCCGCTCAACGTCCATACTTTTTGTTAAATACAATTAATTTGGAATAGCTGTCCCGCGGGCCTCTAGGGGTTATGAGACTTACTCAGCATGTTGGAGGATCAGGGCAAATATTCAATTCAAGTTACAAAAAAAGAAAAAAAAAAAAAAAAAAAAGAAACAAAGAAAAACATCAGCATTGAAGTGACGAAATATTCACCCAACAGCAGTGTCATGAACTCAATGCTGAGCTGAGCAGATTCGTTAAAAAAAATTCAATCTATTCACAGGTACTAATTGTCAACAGATGGTCAACATGGCGATCAGGTGTGTGACAGGGCTCTGTCAGCGTGAGTGGGGGCTGGGGTGGGGGGGTAGGGGGGTTGCATCTCTGCAGTGAAAAGGTCTGACACAGGGCTTTTTCCAAGGCCTCTCTCCTGGCTCTCACACAAACTCCCAAGGCTCTTTCTGCTGTTGTGGCACAATCAGTGCCTGTGCAGCTGTCCCAATTCATTCTCCCAGCTCACACAGTGGGAGCGCAGAGTGCAGAACATTCCTGCTCAGTTTATGAACAAGAGAACAAGAGAGTGAGAGATACTATATTCAGGTTTTGCAGTAATTGTCTGAGGGAAGGGGCACAGTGGAACGTTAGATTCAGAAGCATTCATGCCGTCCCAAAGGTATGGCACTACAATTCTGATACATACATTGATTGCTTGCAGGCTTTGCTTCAACACATTCTGAGTGGAACAGCCTAAACATAAGAATAATCATAAGCTGTGTGTTGCTTCCAGCCAGTGACCATCTGTGGGTATTTTTCACCTAAATTGACGGAATTTGGTCAAAACGAAACCAAAGATTCAAAATGGTGTGAATGACAGCAATACACAAGTGAAAATGTAGCTAAAAAACAAAAGTGTATAGATAATTTCAGAAGCATAATCATACAGTACCGTACAGGAATGTTGTCAAAACAGACATACTAAGCACATATTGATACAGGGACAAAAGGATTCTGGCTTAACCTCACTAATCTGATAACTAAGGAGAAGGAGGACATCCTTGACAATTTCATTGTCCATGCAGGCGTCATATAGTGGTTACATCCATGCAATGGATGTGTGAGGAGAAAGGCATTGAAAGACAAACTTCACCGCCTCCACAAATATTTTTTTGTTTTCTGAGTTATTAAGTTCCATGTTTGTCCTATGTTCAGGCTATACGAGAGGCCAAATCCATGGTCTTCTGGATTCCCAAGGTCCTGAAGACACATGCCTCATCTCTCCTGGTGGTCCCTGGTGGACCCAAACATGCATGTGTGCACAAGGAAGATGACGCCACAAGCAGGGCAACCCCCAACAAGGTACTTACATTATTTTCTGTAGGCTATTTCCTTGAGGGTTTGCACTATTGAAACAAAGAATACCCAGCTGAACTTAATTCACCTGAAATGATCTGAGATACAAGAATGATGCATGCATGTACGCTATAGCCATTGGATGACTGCCATGAAGAGCAGTGTATAATCAGTGTAGGTGAATAGCCAAAGAATCTCAAATGGGAATCTTTTAGGAATGTTTTACAAACATGAACAAACATGGAGGCCACATTAACATGCTTTGCAAAACATTCTTAATACCTCTATGAATCATTGGTACACACGCACACACACAATGTGTGACAGCCCATTGATCCAAATAGAAATGTCCGATCTGCTTGTATTAAACAACATTAAACTCACCAACATTGCAGCTGTAGGGCAAGCTTGAATTATCCTATTTCTGCAAAGCGTGATGTTGGAGTTTGGAAGCGCTCAGAGATATAGTTAAGTCACAGAACGGCCCTGCGTACCACCTGTTGTTTTGAATGTGCACATAATGCAGGAAGCAGCAGCATGATGCGTTAATAAAAACGAGGCTGTACAGCGACATACCAAAGCCTACACGGGTTGTGCAGTCGACGCGCTGTGATTGGCCAGTCGCTGTGATTGACAGCCTAAACCTAACCCTAACCTCAGTAAAACTATACCTAAACCTGACCCTGGACAGAGGGGGAAAGACGATATGCAGAGAAGCAGTGGATTTTAAAATTAAACACCACATTTCCACAAGGCTTAAACAATACCAATCCATTACAGGAAACAGGGTAGTAAACAAACCATTAAATGCTAAACCTCTAAATTGCTCTTAATTAGAGCAGAGCCAGGACAATAGCAGAAACACAGCCATTTAGATTCAAAATCAGACCATGATCTGATGGTCCGAGGTTGACACTAATGGGCTTGATGGTAGCTCCTTTCGGAACCCTACGTTAAAGTTTCTGACATTTTGATGACTTTACGTAGGGTTCCTTATCATCGACTTCAAGCGACATGGGATGCAATCTGATTTACCCTGACTTACCCCTGTGCTGCGGTGTGGGTGTCACGCTGACATATTCCAAAAGAAGCATATGAACGCTATAGGAGACAACGAACCCTCTGCCCCCCCCCGCGAACGGCTCAGAAGCCGTTAAGTATTTTTAATGTTTGTACGACCGTTTTGGCAGCTCTCTTCCTTCCTTCCTTGACTTCCTTATTGACATCCTATTGTACCGCCTCCATCACTGTGGGTGGCTACCTGCGACAGATGCAGGAACGCGCAGATAGCCAGTTCCGGCGCTCTGTCGCAGGTAGCCAGCCACAGTGATGGAGGCGCAGCACAGGGGTAAGTCAGGGTAAATCAGATTGCATCCCATGTCGCTTGAAGCCGATGATACCGGACCCTACGGGGTAGGGGTCCAAAGGAGCTCAACCCGGGGGGTCCGGAGACGGGCTAGGCTTGATGGGTGGACTTAATCCCCTCAAAGGTAATCACACTTTAATCATTGACCTCCAGAAACCTACCTCAGAGGTAACTAGATTAAGCCAGACTAAATCTAAATAGAAGATTGAGAAACGTTTAGTACTTCTAGTAAGACTAAACCTTAATTGCCCAGACTCTTCTGCAACAAAGATGGCGAAAGCAAACATTCTTTGTTCGGTACTCATACAATAGTATGGTACAAAACATTGAAGTCCTTAAACCAGAAACTTAACCTCAAGAAAACTATACCTAAACCTAACCTTAACCTCAGTAAACTTAACTTGCCCGGGGGCGTGGTTATAAACACAATCCATGTAGGAAATGGGAATTAGTATGTAGCGGCTGTACACCTCATGCCTCCAGGTCAACAACAAACACTCAAATCAGGCTTCTGGACAAACATGAGGCCTCAAACCTGGCCACCCCTTTTATGCACTACCCTTAAAGGGGCAGTGCTACATTTTAATTAAATAAAACATTTCTCAAGCTATTTGTGAATTCATTTATATTCATTGCCTGATGTCAGCCAGTTCACTTCCGTTAAGTTACTTAGATAGACTTATTTTATACTTCACCTATTTGAAAATAGCAGATCTACAAGCTCACAATGTGTTATTTAAGCCAGATGTAGATCAGATATTTTTGAAAAGGTCTGGCAATTATTAAAGGAGAATACCATGCTAGAAGGCTTTCTTACCTTTCTTACCTTTCTTTGTAGTCGTTACGTCCCCACCAAAGAGGTCCAGGTGTTTTTTTGTGCAAAAGCTCCTTATTGGCTATTTCCCCTACCATAAGCCCTCAATGAATTGCATTGAATTGAATGGGAATTGAATGGGGCTATGGGGTGTTGTGCTAATTCGCTTATTTCCATCGCTCAAAATTATTTTTTTTTTGTATATATCCTCTCTTCATAATGTAAATAATATCCCAAGCGGCACACTTTACTACTTATTTAGATGGAAATAAGCGAATTAGCACAACACCCCATAGCCCCATTCAATTCCCATTCAATGCAATTCATTTAGGGCTTATGGTAGGGGAAATAGCCAATAAGGAGATTTTGCACAAAATAACACCTGGACCTCTTTGGTGGGGACGTAACAACTACAAAGAAAGGTAAGAAAGCCTTTTAGTATGGAATTCTCCTTTAACCCCTTTTTATGCGAGTCCTTTTACTTTGGAACTGTAAGTGTATTTTTGGTGCCAGTACTTTTGTACTTTTACTCAACAAGACTTGTAAAACAAGTCCTTTAACCTGTAACAAGAGTATTTATACATTGTGGTACTGCTACTTTTACTTAACACATTCCCTCCCGTTACTATAGGCGGGATCGTGAGGCTAGTGCCAGTGTAATGCGTGGAAAAACGCAGAAGAAGAGACCACTTCCGCCCGACCCTACATCTACAGCGAAGCGAAGACGGTACATCTACACGTTGTGAGCTTGTAGATCAGCTATTTGAACTATTTTAAAAGGTTTTTTAAAATAGTAAAAAATGGCAAATAAGTTTAGGGATAAGGGTTAAGGGGTGGCGCAAGATATAGCCCCTACACACAGAAAAATAAAGGTTCCAACTGGAACCGAAAATGGTTCTTCAGAGTGATTCCATAGAAGAACCATTTTTGGTTTTAGAAAAAAACCTTTTACACTAAGGTTCTTTAAAGAACCATTTACTCTAATGGTTCAATGAAAAGAAACATTAAAGGTGCCTCAAAGAACCATCTCTGTCTCAATTCCCCCATCTCTTATTTTGTACTGGTTCTCTCTATCCTTCCTACCCCTCTCTTTGTCTCTCTCCACTCTCTGGTCTCCCAGTCACTTTGACCTCAAGTGGTCAAACAGTGCTTGAATAAGCATGTTTTTTAGTCTGTTTTTTTATGTGACCGTAGAGCTGGATCCTTATTGGTCATTGCAGTGAGGACTGCTGGAGGAAACCTGACTCTGCAGTTCAACATTGGTAGGACTGCTTCTGCTGCCGGGGCTGTCTGGATCACTGGGGCTTCTTTTCCACTGTAAGTAGAGTGGGGGAAAACAAATTAAGTTCAAGCAAACAATTTAATAGCTTGACAATATCATCTTATGAATATCAAAGATAGTCTGAAATAGATTAGAAGTACACTAACATAATAATTAACTTACAGTTTCAACTGATCCAAAGCAGACATGAACTTATATAATTTTTGAGAAGATTCTCTCGCTCATTCTTTCAGTCATCTGTACAAGTGTGGGATCATCTATTTCATTATCTGTGGCAAAAACAAACAGAACCCAAAACATTAGGGTACAATTGCATCAAAAGTGATTTGTGGGGCGTCCACTGGCCTAGCAGTCCAGGCGCATACCACATGTAGGCTGCAATGCCAGCCTGGCAGCGTGCCGCATGTTCGAATCCCGATCCAGACAACGTTTGCTGAATGTCACTCCCCAGCAGGGCTGGACTGGCCACAGGATGTACCGGGCATATTCCCGGTGGGCCGCGACTGTAGGGGGCCGCCATGATTTTTGGACAGGCAGGCAGGCCAATAGGCGGCAGGCCACCAGCAAAGGTCCAGGCGTGCTGCCATTCTGCCAGTGCCATCATGATAATTTCACTGTACCTGTATCAGTGAGTGACAAATAAACCCTCTACAAAGGTTTGTGTAGTTGTCTGTTGGTTTGTATCATTTATGTTGTTCTGTAAAAGTGGTGGTATTAGGGCTTGTTTGTTTGTGTGTGCCTCGACGTCCCAGTCCAGCCCTGCTCCCCAGTAGAGAGTAGGTTTTCTAGTGGTGCATCGTGGACACTGGTAGGATACCTCCATTAAAAGGCTCACCTAAGAAGATCTGATGGTATTCTTTTAGGTCATTAATCTCTTCCAGCCAAAGGGACACTTCATCAACAGTCCACAGATGTGCCATTTCCTGTGAAGAAGAAAGTATTTTTTAATGAATTAAAAAGGACCACTTCACCCATTTTCAAATCATCTTCATATAATTGGTCCTCACTAATGCTCATTATAAGATGGTACTTCTAACGCTGTGTCTCAAGGCTGTGGACAGTTCAGAAACCCGCCTACCAGTGACCCCAGGCTGTGGACAGTTCAGAAACCCGCCTACCAGTGACCCCAGGCTGTGGACAGTTCAGAAACCCGCCTACCAGTGACCCCAGGCTGTGGACAGTTCAGAAACCCGCCTACCAGTGACCCCATCGGTGGGGAATCCAAGATAATGAAAACGGCAGGCTTTCTGTTCCTGGAACGAAGGCATGCTATCATTTAAGCCATTGTTCTCACATGCATGAATAAATCTGGTTTGAAATTACCAAACATGCCTAACAATGATGACATTGGTAGGCAGTTTTCTGAAATGTCCACAGCCCACCGATGAGACAGACGAGAATTGTACCATATTATAATTATAATGAGCATTAGTGAGTGGTTCTGGTGACATTTATTTTAAAAACATAATAATAATATAATAAATAATAATACTACAATAGAATACACATACTTTGGGTGCAAATATACCTGGACGGGTATGGATTAGTATACATTATTTTGTATACATTATTTTGCTCCAGTAGAACGGTTCCCAAACTTTTCAGGCTATGACCCCCTAAATAATCATACTATTTGAACTGGGGACCCTACACCCTGACATGTAGGCATTACATCTAGTTTGACTCGGTTCCACAGATACATATGAATAAATACCAAACTACCACTTGTACATCGGCCAATTTCAAAATATTTGCCTCTTAGAAGATCTTAAAGGTAATTAAATTGTAACCGGGCGCAATAGATATGATTATGTACTATAAAGTACAGAATAGTACGAATATTGGAATTTTTTGGGTCAGCCCTTTCACACGATAATTGTTTAACTTTGCCTTCACACTGCCAGCCTTCATTTACAGTAAAATACTGACAGAAAATCCCTTCACACAAACACAATTTCTCTGTAAATGGAGGCTTTCTTCATGGACTGCTTTGGCGCTGTTTTAAAAACACCCACCCTCCATAACAGAGGCCACATTGCAACACTTGTTACCTCAAATAGCTGCAAAAACTAACAACATCACATAATGGCGTCTCTTCTCCTCTCCTCTGCTGCCTCTGTCACAACCAAACTTATATAGTACAAAGCTACTGCAAGTTCTACATGGCTGTGGAACATTCCAACATCAACTAAAACATGTTACAAGTAGAAAATAACCTAGTTGTTAATGTTAACTTCTGTCAGTGTCTTCTCTTCACTGAATCACTGGCAGCTGCTAAACACGTAAAAGAGCGGGAAAGGAGGACGTAGTGGGCGGGACCTTTTAAATAACCTTTAAAAATCCCCAAGAACCATATGAGCCACCAGTGGCTTATTTCCCTCAGTGAAGCAACAACATACTGTAGTTTGTTTAAGGCCTGTCATGGCCTATTGGAGCATGGAGAGATGCCCTACTATACTAATACATATTGATAATGATACAATCATGGTAATGATAATAAACTACCTTTGTCACAGCACCCAGGTTAGGATTAGGCATTCTGTAAGGCACATATGGTGTTGCATTAACAAATGTTACGAAGCGACAAGAGCTGCACCACTCAGGCCCATGCAGTGCTGGTCGTCCAGATGCACTTGTTCTGACGAGTGGAGTTAAATGAAGCAAAATTGTCTTTCACACACTTTTCAAATTAGTTCAGAATCACACAAACATGCATTAACTAAATATGCTTACCTGAGCAGAATGCACTGTGTCCCTTTTTCCCCTCCTCATCTGCCAAGATTAGAGGGGCGGAGGGGCCGGGGGGAATCCCCCCCTCCCATCTTGGCAGAAGAAAAGTGAATTTACATTTAGATCAGCCTGAGCATGGAAAGAAACTGAGTGAAAATGTGATCAGGGCCTGTACCGTACTTCTTAATGAAACTTGTGATGTGATGACACATACTCAGTGAGAGAGGCTGCCTGACTTTCATCTGGAGAGGGAGAGGGGACGGCAGTAATCAGTCATTAATATACTGTCCAGCCAGGCAAGGCAAAAATTAGGCATCAATTAAAACTTAGCATAACTCTCCCTGGTATCTGACTTGATCAGCCCAAACAGAGTCGAGGAATTAGATTAGGCTTTTCCCACATGAACCCCCATCATACATCTTCTGGGCATGTCATAACAGGTGAAAATTAAGTTAAAAAAAGAATGGCAGATCTACAAGTTCAGTATCAATTGCAACACAACACATTGTGAGCTTGTAGATCTGCTGTTTTCAGTGAAGAGATTTGGTGTGTAGAGGGAACAAATGAGTAAACAGGATTTAACCTCTTAAACCCCAGGGGAGTCCAGGGGGGGAAATCAAAAACATCGGAGTTGGAACCTGAGACCAATTGGGTCTGAGAGCTGTTCATGAGGTGGACAGCCGCCGCCGGCGGGGGCAATGGGGCTCAAGAGGTTTTAAGCTACTTTTAGCAGAAAATAACATTTTCACTTTGGTTAAAAATGTCCAAGACCATAATATCATAAGAAAGCAATGAACTAACTATGGCTGTGATGAAAGTGCAATAATAGCAAGGCTGCAATTCTGTGAGGTGAACGTGAAGGGTATTAGCACATTTCTACTTCTTCTTAACCACATGAATATAATGTCGCTATTCTGGGCACGTCATAATAGGTGAAAACTGGCAAACATTCCACGAAAATAGGCGACCTTTCAGCGAAATTAGTCAATCGTTCAGTGAAAAGAGGCCACCAATCCGGCGAAAAGAGGAAAACGTTAAAAATAAACATAGAAAGTGTTTCTTGAGCCTGTTAGATTGGCTATTTTCCTTTGACGAACAATTAAGTATATAACGTTTTTAGTTGGATAATCCTGGTTAACTTGGATAGATGACTATCTGGATACATAATAATTGCATTTAGTCTTTTCATATTAATTACTAACATTCATAATTTAGAAATTCCTCCTCCTGGTCTCTAAACTGCCTCCCCCTGGCCGGCCGGGGCGGCTCATGGAGGGGAAAGGAACTGGTTGGAATAACGTGTTCCTTCCACGCGCTACGTCCAACCAGGGCCCCTGTCAGGTGAAAAGAAGCGGTCCTCATGCATTGAAGGACGCATGAGGTCAGTCCGTTGCTCTCCCCAGGTTGGCAGAGGGAGTGTAGAGCCCATGATTACATTAGATAATTGACACTGGGTTACAGAATCGTGGGATTAATTATTAAATAAGAGAAAATGGCAAGCGCACACACGTGAGCTTGTAGATCTGCTATTTTCACTATAGTGTGAGTCCCCGTGAGACATCAAATTTCTCTTTTGGGTCTCGAGCTAAAATGTTTGGGAACCAGTGGTATATATAATACTTTGAGGCATGGCGATTGTAACCCAAGCTCATCTGGACCACACATACCGTGAACGAGGATGCCACACTTCTGCTGTCAGGATGATTTTCTGCACACCACGCAGCACCAAATTGCATCTGCACAGATGGGTGTTCCTTCCATCATCTTGTTTATCTTTGTGTCTCTAGCCCAGTGCAAAGAGGATGAGCTATATCGGCCCCATTTGACCCATTCCTACTCAGCCTCTCTTCATATATTCTCTCTCTCTCTCTCTCTCTCTCTCTCTCTCTCTCTCTCTCTCTCTCTCTCTCTCTCTCTGGGCCAGCAGTGGAGGGACGGGTGACACTGAGAGCAAGGTCAGGGGTTAACTTGACGGCAAGCCTCTCCGTCAGAGAAACTCACACCCAGGGCCGCTAACTAATTTGCAGGAAATTATGGCTATTAGGAAGAAAGGGTCAGTTGAGGCTGTACACAGAAGAAAAATCCTAAGAGTTAGTTTAAAACTGAGAGTGTAATAATTGATCGATAATGTAGGCTTAAGCGTCCCAGTTTTACAATCTTAAATTAACATCCAGTATGTTGCTGTGTATACGGGTCACAACAGAACAGACACTCGCAGGTCAAGGGCGATATTGTTTAGTGGTAAATAGCTCTATATTCAGTAACCATTGGGAAAAGTAGGAGCAGACCATGTGAAGAGACCTGTGGGATCCCGGTCAACTAAGTAATAGGTATATTTATACAGCTTCATCTCAATGAATTAGAATATTGTGTAAAAGGTCAGGCCAGTTGGCCTGACCTGAACCACACAGAGAATCTAGGTTGTATTATCAAGAGGAAGGTGTGAGACATGAGACTCAACAATACAAATAATTTTACGGCTGTTATCAAACAAACCTGGGCTTCCATAACACCTCAACAGTGCCACAGGCTGATCACCTCCATGCCACGCCCCATTGATGAAATAATTTGTTCAAAAGTAGCCTAGACCAAGTATTAACTGTTTTCAGATGGTCTACATTTCTCGTTTAAAAAAATATAATTTTTTAATTATATTATGGAAGAAAATGAACTAACACAATATTCTAATTCATTGAGATGGAGCTGTATAGCATCATAGGCTAATGTCCCTTACTATCGACATACTGTAACATCATAGGCTAATGTCCCTTACTATCGACATACTGTAACATCATAGGCTAATGTCCCTTACTATCGACATACTGTAACATCATAGGCTAATGTCCCTTACTATCGACATACTGTAACATCTCTTTTGACAGACATTTGTTGGCAGATCAATACCCACTCACATTTGAAAAAAGTAAAATAAAACACATTTAATCTTAATATTTCACGCACAAGAACAACCAAATGGCAACTATAATTCTCCACGTACAGGAGAGAAGTTGTAAAGATTTTTTGACTTAGAATAGCGCTGCGTTGTGGAAAGAGTTCTCTGGAGTGCAACCATGTAAACATCTCTTCATTTATTATTTAACCAGAAAGCGCACTTCATAGCATCAAACTGAGAAAACCCAGCAGAGGTTTGAACTTACACAGGAAGTCCAAATTTGATTTGTTTTGGGGCAAAAGTGCTTTCTGCATTTTAATGAATAAACCATCACACGTTTCAGCCAAACCTTTTCCTCACCATACATCATGTTGGGGCGGCAGGACAGGCCATTATAGCTCAAGTCGATCTTTATACCAAAACAAGCTTATTCTGATGAAATGCATACACGAATAAAATAAATGTGTGAAAAATAAATAATGAGCAACTGAAGAATTCCGTTTCATAATGATATCCACCACAAAACAAATTACATTTAAAAGGAAAAGATGCATATTTAGGGAGTTAAATGAAGTGTGAGAGACTGTGGCTCAGGAGGTAGAGCAAGTCGTCCAATGATCCATGGGTCGGCGGTTCGAATCCCGGCTCCTCCTGTCTACATATCGAAGTGTCCTTGGGCAAGACACTGAACCCCAAATTGCTCCTGATGTGCTGGTTGGTACCTTGCATGGCTTCCGCCGCAATCGGTGTATGAATGTGTGTGTGAATGTACTGTAATGTAAAGCGCCTTGGATAAAGGCGCTATATAAATGCACCATTTATTAGGTTTTTTATTACTCTATACTGTATAATAACCAATATTAACTGCTTCACTTACACAATTAACTGCAACAAAGTATAGTAACTATTTAGTATATTTACAGTAATTCGATATTGATGGTGCTTATTTTGAGTGCTTAAACACTTTCAGTTCAATTAATATACTGTCAGTTTCCACTGCATTCTATGTCAACAAGCCTTGCTGTCTGTGTGTAGCCCTCATTTCATGGGTTTATGGTCCAAGCCCATATCCTGGTCATCAGTCCCATGGGAAAGGATAATTTGGTATAGAGTCTGGGTAGGATAAACCACTGGGTTTCGACTTGACACCAAACGCTCCCACAGGTCTTTTTGCTTGAGCAAAAGGCCATTGGTTTGCCCTTTCTCTCTATTTCAAAGTGCCTGGTCAGTAAATTGCTGCAGAAGAACCGAGGGGGCGAGAAAAAGAGATCCTCGATCAATCTTGTTACATTGTCACTGCTAGAGGGTATGTTGTACCAGGGTGTATATTTCATACCTTTTCACCCATGCAACAGAAGTTCAAAATGATGTTTTCCATTAAGAGAATATAATACTTTCACTGAGGTACTATTCTCTATCATTTTCTCTTATTTATAACCAGCCTAGCCTTAAATAAAGCATGTCAGGCTACAATACCACTGGGTCTGCCATTCAAAGCTATAACTCTGCTGTCTGAGGACAACGTTCGGTTTGAAACACTCTCAACTGACCTACTGATGGACATATATGTCAAGAAAAAGACATAAGCCCAGTGGTTTGGTTTTTTTCTTTTTTTTAGAAGAATTACTTTGTTGCAAGTATAAGTCCGGAATTCAAAATGTACTTGAGTAAAAGTACAAAAGTGTTGGCATCAAAATGTACTTAAAGTACCAAAAGTAGAAAGTACTCATTATGCATTAATTTATGTCCCATTTAAACTTTTCAAATGTATACAAATCTTTTGAAAATAGCAGATCTACAAGTTCACAAAAATTGTGAGCTTGCAGAACAACTACTTTCAAATGGCCGAAATTACAGTATATATAGGACTGAAGTGGTTAATGCACGTTTTGTAATAATGCATTATTAAATTGACATTTGTACTGTACAGTATATAGTATATATCCAAAGAGCTAAACACATTATCTTCATTCCACTCACTGTACATTCAATATCGCGTATGATTATTTTCTATGTTGGATAGCTGTGCAAAATGTGGTCACAATATTGCTACCTGATGCACAACAAATAGGGTTGCTACAGAACAGCATTTTGGTGGAAATGTTTAGTTTAGGCAGTCGTGTAACAATAGATGTAATTAAACATAATTAATATTCATTATCTTATATTGTTTCATATTTTAACCCTGGAGGAAAATCAACCTCAAATAGAACTGTACACCTGAACATTCTCGCTTTCTTGAAGGTCCAAGATTCTAGCGTGTGATAACAAGTGACACTTGGTTAGAAATGGGACATTGACTGTCTGGAATCCAATTATTTGTACACAGGAAAGGGTTAGCAATTAATCACCAAAATGTGTACCTATATTGCTGGTAAATCACCCAGGAAATTGCCTCAAGTAGTTCACCAAGTTGGTTCCTTATTCATTATCGAAGGCTGCGGTCCAACAACTTTTGCTTGAGGATGTGACACTAACTACTTTTTTGCCTCTTATTTTCTTATTTTCCGTTTTCCAAGCGAGCTGTTCAAGTTCACTAATATTTATTGCACTGACCAAGCTCAGTACTTCTAAAGATAATTATCCTTTAATTTTAGCCTCATTCAACTCTACAGTATGTGTGTGTGTGTGTGTGTGTGTGTGTGTGTGTGTGTGTGTGTGTGTGTGTGTGTGTGTGTGTGTGTGTGTGCGTGCGTGCGTGCGTGCGTGCGTGCGTGCGTGCGTGCGTGCGTGCGTGCGTGCGTGCGTGCGTGCGTGTCTCACGGCCAAGCTACACCAGGATTTCCGCGCGCGTTTACCCTAAACGCATGCGTTGAATTTAGGTCCAGTCCTATTTTAAAAAACGCACGCGCGTGCCGCGCGTTTAGGGTAAACGCACGTTAGTGTATCAACTCCCGATTGTTTTAACTTGGCCACTTCTAGTCCACCAAATGCTATATTTGCAAGAAGCAGTGATCAAACTATGTATACTGTATAAGTCCGCTGACTTGCTAAAACACTGACAGTAACATCCTTTAAGGTGACCCGACATGATAGATGAGACAGTGCAGACTGCAGGATATTACCATTTCTGTGCACTACCTATACCTCCTTAATCCAACTCACCGCCTGATACCTGAACCCCTATAAATAGTGATAAAGCAGCATACTGTGTTTAAAGTTGTGTTTTATACCACTTGTCTTGACAGCATATTTTTCCTGTATTTGTGTTGTTCCTGTATTCTCCCTGTAGAGCATTTGGAGTTTGGATTGTGACACGGGCACATTCATCATGGAATAAACAAGTGATGCAAGCTGTTACCAAACGGAACGGAAACAATGCCAAACGGAAAGTCAGCGACTGTTTGTCCTGCCGGTGTAGGAGAGGAACTGTTGCTGATGCACTGTGAATATTGGTACCATACCACCATAGTCTGGGTGCTTATGTAATGTGTGTATGAGTAATTGAGTATGTACTGTATGTTTAGCTTTTTTTAGCCGTGATGTGAGCTTGTAGACCAGCTATTTTCAAATATCACTGATGTTCATTGACCGGGATCCCCCAGGGATCTGTTCTTAGTACAGTGGGAAGAGGGGGGTATCATGCACCCCCCGGAAATATACTTCTAATCAGTGTTTTCTTATTGGAAAAAATGTGCTGAAAATGATGAGCTATGATAAAAAGTTGTCAAAATGTCCCACCTACCTCAAAACCCCCTTTTTGGTATATGGCTCTGGCGAAATTGTGTAAAGGCAAATATTAATTCACTAAAATTACATAAATAGACATGGAAGTCTGAAATTTGTCATGGAGTATCCTGACACATAGGGGTAAGTAGAAGAATAGGATTTGGGGGGTTGCTACCATTATATTTTTAAATATGACCTACATTATCCCCAGAAAAACAAAGAAATATGCTGTCCGCTTGACTAATAATAACAAAGATGGTTATTTTTCTCACATTATGGTGAGAATCACTGCCTCACTTGTATATAGAGAACTTCCCATATCCCCAAGCTTCAATTTGAGCCCAAGATAACCTTTCTATCTTGAAAATTACTCTTTCTGTAGCCAAAACTCTGAACTATACCTCAAATCGGTGAAAATTGTATATTCAGTCAGTATCAGCTATACATTTGGAATAAATTAATGAATGACTGAGTTTGAACTGACTCCACATTATGGAATATTTCTTACTTGAATAAGCTATGTTAAAAAGTTGGAAAAGTGTCCAATCTACAATTCTTATGCAAATGAGTGCCTCCATTATCAAAATAATCGATTTTCACTATATCTCAGCCAATATTGCCCTTAAATGAACAAATAAGGTGTGTAGATCTATGTTTTGAGGGTTGAGGATCTCAATGAAACTATTTTAAAGTGACCACATGTGCCCGTGGCATGCTGGTGTGCAAATCAGTGCCGATGAAATCAATTCCTCTATCTCGTCGGCTTCTTGTCCATGCTTTCCAGTGTCAAGGAGATCAAGCAGTGAGATTGATATAGGACTGCACCACAGGACACACTGGATTAAAAAACGATTTGGTTTTCAACCATCCCTGCCCTTCATCATAGGGTTTTGGTTTTTCCACCATAGCTTCATCAGCTCGCTTGTATAAGGCAACGGTGGCTCTCTTCAGAGCAGAGTAGCATGTAGGAAGGCGAGCCAGGTCAACTTTAGATTTAGAAATTATTTTGTCATCGGCCCCCACCACTCTTTCACTGAAGACTCACAATTTAAATAGCATATATTCTGAGCCTAGCCAAGCCATATGGCCCATAGGGCATGCAGGAGCCTAACAAGTACACTCCCTGCCATGACTAGTATGTCGCAGGGATTTACCCCAATCCAACCCTTTGGTATTCCCCGGCTGGGGATCAAACCCCTGACCATCCAGTCTCAGGACGGACGCTCTAACTACAAGGCCACTGAGCTGTTGATGATATCCAGAGCTTCTTACGGGTGTGTAATTCTAGAGTGTACAAAATGGAACCAAATGGACCTGTAAGTAAGCCTTGTGTAGCCATGAGGCCCATAGGGCAGAAGCCTATCTCCTGTTTCTGTAGTATGAGGCAGCTTGATGTACAAGTACACCCCCCCTGGACATGACACTAGTATGTAGCAGGGATATGTCCGACTTACCGACTGAGTCTTTGGTATGACCCGGGCCGGGGATCGAACCCCGACCTCCCAGTCTCAGGGCGAACACTCTGACTACAAGGACACTGAGCTGTTGATATCTTACTGGTGTGCAATTCTGAACGTACAAAATGGAACCAAATGGACCCGTAAGGGTTATGGGGGTCTGGGGGTCCTTGAAACGTGCCTTGTGCTACACTATAGACCGATTCAGAAACGGGTCTCATGGTTGCAGGCAACGTATTTCTCTCCTAAGTTGAACGTTGCCACCACTGTTGGAGCAGCCATGAACTACACAGGTTCATCCTGATGTTCTGGGCATCTTTGTAAAGTTAGTGTTATTAAGAAGCAGGTAAAAGAGTAACGTTTGAGCACTCTATTGGTCACTCTATCCATTAAATGTAGTAGAAGAGCCGACTGTTTACACCGCAGATATATCGTCTCCGTCCACAGGAAATACGTTGCCTGCGACCACGAGACCCGTTTCTGAATCGGTCTATATGGAACAGATCCTTAATTAGTATAGTTGCAGCAATTCATCTGTCTGCTGTATGGGCTGCGAGTTGCAAGTCTTCACTGTGGTAAATGGTGCATTTATATAGCGGCGCCGCCTTTATCCAAGGCGCTTTACATAGATTGTGCATTACATTCACCCATTCAAACACATTCATACACCGATGGCGGCGGAAACCATGCAAGGCACCAACCAGCACATCAGGAGCAATTAGGGGTTCAGTGTCTTGCTCAGGGACACTTCGACACTAACTCTGGGGGAGCCCGGGTTTGAACTGGCAACCTTGCGGTTACCATCCGGCCACTCTACCGCTGAGCCACTGCTGCCCCAGTGGACCTCACCCGTGCCAAGTTGCTGCGGACAATGGTGGGGGCAAATAACAAACTCACTTCTTAAATCTAAACCTGGCTCGTCTTCCTCCATGCTACTCTGCTCTGAAGAGAACCACCGTGTTGCCTTATAGAAGCGAGCTGATGAAGCAATTGTGGAAAAAACAAAACCCTATGAAGGGCAGGGATGGTTGAAAATCGAAGGGTCCAGTCCTACCAACCTTTGATCTCCTTGACTCCTTGTCATTGGAGACCATGGACTAGAAGACGAAGAAGACTGACGAGTTCTAACACGATGACTGATTAATGTGACTGTGCATTTTGTTCTTTATGGTGCAGGCTAGTGTATAGGGTGGTCACTGTTGCTTACATGTTTGCCTTTGAGTGTGTATATGATGGAATACTGTTACAGGATTGTGTGACTGTTTGTATTTTGTACTGCATAGTGCAGGCCATTCTATAGTGTGTATACTGCCGCCTACTATTGTTCATACTGAGGATGTTTTTTGTGTGTGATGTTATGCTACAGTATATATATTCTAAATTATAAAGCTAGCATAAAAACACAGCACCTGTCTAGATACCTTATTTGTAAAGTTATATGCAATATTGGTATCTCTTATACTTGGTATAAATGTGACTTTATTGTAATGCCAGCACTGATTTGCACACCAGCATGCCATGGGCACATGTGGTCACTTTAGGAATAGTTTCACTGAGATCCTTGACCCTCAAAACAAAGGTCTAGACAACGTATTTGTTCATTTAAGTGCAATATTGGCTGAGATATAGTAAACATCGATTGTTTTGATAATGGTGACACTCATTTGCATAAAAATGGTAGATTGGACACTTTGCCAACTTTTTAACATAGCTTATTCAAGTAAGAAATATTCCATAATGTGGAATCAGTTCAAACTCAGTTATTCATTCATTCATTCCAAATGTATAGCTGATACTGACTGAATATACAATTTTCACCGATTTGAGGTATAGTTCAGAGTTTTGGCTACAGAAATAGTAATGTTCAAGATAGAAAGGTTATATTGGGCTCAAAATGAAGCTTAGTGATATGGGGAGTTTTCTATATACAAGTGAGGCAGTGATTTTCACCATAATGTGTTGGAAAATAACCATCTTTGTAGTTATTAGTCAAGCGGACAGCATCTTTTTTTGTTTTTCTGGGGATAATGTAGGTCATATTTAAAAATATAATGGTAGCAACCCCCCAAATCCTATTCTTCTACTTACCCCTATGTGTCAGGATACTCCATGACAAATCTCAGACTTCCATGTCTATTTATGTAATTTTAGTGAATTAATATTTGCCTTTACACAATTTCGCCAGAGCCATATACCAAAAAGGGGGTTTTGAGGTAGGTGGGACATTTTGACAACTTTTTATCATAGCTCATCATTTTCAGCACATTTTTTCCAATAAGAAAACACTGATTAGAAGTACATTTCCGGGGGGTGCATGATACCCCCCTCTTCCCACTAGACTATCTTGGCTGTCTTGTTTTCCTCCCCATACCGAGTCTATACCATACTATTACTATCCATCTTCATAAAATAGAGTCTATATAGCATACTACCGTAAATCCTCTTTTAGAAACCCGGGCTTTTATTTGTCTCAACTGCATTGGATACCAGGCTTTTATTGGAAGGAGGCAGCTATAAGATGGAGGCCTATATTTCTACTTTTCAAACCGATCATAATGAATAAATCTTCATTTTCTGTCAGTTGGAACCCATAGTAAAATGTACTGGGCTTGAAACCAATTATGTACCTCATGAAATGAACAGTGCAGTTACAGGTGGTCACTGGTCATTTTAATTACAGATTAATTACAGATTACAACTTGTCCAAAATGCAGCAGCCAGAGTCTTAACTAGAACTAAGAGAGAACATATTACTCCAGTCTTGGCCTCATTGCACTGGCTGTTTATAAAGCTCTCAATGGTCTCGCACCTTCCTACCTACATGACTGCCTGCCGAAATATGTCCCAAACCGCCCCCTAAGGTCTTCCACTGCTGGCCTGCTCGCTTTGTCTAAAAAAATGGCAACTAAAAAATACGGGGAAGCAGCTTTTTGCTTCTACGGGCCGGCGGCGTGGAACAAACTCCCACTGTACCTTCGACAGGCAGCCTCTGTAGACATTTTTAAAGCTCAGCTCAAGACCCACTTCTACACCCTTGCTTTTAATTGATTTATTTGTCTTTTTAAAAAGAAATGTTATTCATGTCCTCACTGTATTGTTTATGCCCTGCCTTTCTTTTCTTTTTTTGTGTAAAGCACTTTGAGCTGCATTTCATGTCATGAAAGGTGCTATACAAATAAAGTTTTATTATTATTATTATTATTAATTGTAATCTCATGCCTACAGTTAGGCTAATAACAGTCAAGTTCAGCTCATAATGAAATTAAAATAAAATATATGTTATGTTAAAATATATATTATCAATGCAGCTTACATCAGTGCAATAGTGATCAATTTGCGTGCAAATTATGAGAGAGAGAGAGAGAGAGAGAGAGAGAGGTATAGTTCACAATGCAAGGAACGAGGCAGATCGAACTCTGCAGCCCAGTGTGCACATAGAGATAAAGAGGAGGAGGGAGAGAGAGAGAGAGAGAGAGAGAGAGAGAGAGGAGGTGGATACTATTTGAGGAAATACGGTATTACTATACATCTTCATCAAATAGAGCCGACCTGCACGTTGCATGTTTGCGGCACATTGTGAGGTTGTAGATCAGCTATTTTCGACAAATATTCACCCTAAAACAAGGACGCTAGGACTAGGGTTTATGTGACCCTACTGTAGCTCGGCCTATAGCGAGAAGAACTCCAAAATGATATATGGACCAGAGCTAATGTGACCACATTATATCTTTAGCTACTGTATCTGACGGCTATGGAGATTTCTGCTACTGATATTCACCCGGTGTATTTGTGTGCTCGTGTGTGTGTGTGTGTGTGTGTGTGTGTGTGTGTGTGTGTGTGTGCGTGTGTGTGTGTGTGCGTGTGTGCGTGTGTGCGTGCGTGCGTGTGTGCGTGCGTGCGTGCGTGCGTCAGTGTGCATATACATACACACACAGACACACTGCCAGATCTTCCTGCTGACACTCCCTGTGCAATGTGCGTTTCTGTGCGTGTGTGCACGGTACATGTATGGATTTGCATATGTATTATGTTCATGTGTGTGTGTAAACATATAGGCTTATTAGTTAGGCACATTTATTCCATTTTTGCAAGCCTGTTCAAACAGAGTACGAAGTCATGTAGTTATTTTTTTCTTTTACAGTGCTTTACTGCCATCTATTGTTAAATTACTTGTAACCTTCAAATTAGTTTCAGTGGATTCTTAGATCTTTAGTATCCTTTTATTATTTCATAAATCCAGAAATTGCATTATCATTACATTATATCATCTATAACTCACACATTTAATAGTAAAAAAAAAGAAAGACAAAAAGAAAATAATGAATCCATATATTTGTAGTTATTTTATTATGTATTGCTTATTTATGTGTTCATACAGTGCATCAAGTAGTAGTATATTAAAACCCTTCACTATGCAAGAATAAAATACCATAGTGATTAGTCCTTTTTATGTTTATACAGCAGTATCAAGTGTTTATTCCAGACATAATTATAGTGACAGTTTTTAATAAACAGCACTGCATAGTCATATACAGGTAGTCTTTGGTTCATGTGATCATATGACAATACCTCACATGATACAGTGTGTTGCATTATTGGCATTGCATATTAAAACAATTCACCCCTCAGTGTGCAAGAATCAAGAAGAAAGTGACAAACATCAAAACAAAACAAATCAGTAGAGTACTAAAGTAGATCAAAGGTTGGTTGTATGGAAGGATTAAAATCAAAGTCCAAAACAATACAGGATTTACATTATCCATATCATCCATATCTGGGCAAATCATACTGCAATAGGCATGCAAACAACAGCAGATATTTCACAACGTGTCGTGAGTCGTGACACACTACAGACAATATATGGTTTATGTGCTTAATTTAAGTTAATTGGATCAAAATTGCGCAGGTTGTTGGCCTCAGACCAAGCAGCATGTTGTGCTCCATCCATCTCTGATGCTACTTGGTTGCCCGTGGCCAGAGCATGATTTTCTCCACCAATAGTAGAATTGCATTCAGTGCACTGCTGACTCTCCATTGCACCTCCACACTCTGTTATATGACATAGACATGGCCATTGGGGCATTTGTTCGGATGGAAGATGTTGCTCCACAGTTTGACTTTGTTTTGGGGTCTTCCCACAGGTCCTGCTAAGTTGCCAATCAGGTGCATTGGGAGCACCTGTTCAGTGTTACCAGGGTGCACTATAAAAGGCACCCCACACTACATTTACCACACATCCACTCACTTACACTACTGGTCTCACTGATTAACACACCCCACATTAATATTTGTTGCATATTTAAGTTAATTTATGTTGTAAATAAATGTATAATTGTGTACACTTTTAAACCAGCCGTGTGTCTTTCTCCTTTTTGTTATCTCCTAAGAGCTAGGTCGTAACAAAATGAGGGCTCGTCCGGGATTTGAACCGAGGACCCCTCGCAACCGAAGCGAGAATCATACCCCTAGACTCATCGATGCACGGCGTGAATATGACTGCCGAAACCTCCATGGATTGTCTTTAGATCTGAGAATCGCGGCACTTCAGTTCCTGAAAGATCAAGCGACTACCTGGAATGTCTGCAGAAGAAATCAAGAAACTATAGATCTGGGAGAGCATCATATGTGAAATGAGACAGCATAGGATAAAATCTGTCGGAAAAGGACAGCAATCAGGACCCTGCACTCCTCATTTGAGATATTCAAAGACATCTTTGACAACAAGCAAGACGGAAAGCTCATCGGACAGCTCACCATCGATGCGCTGCAGTGTGATGCAGTGTAGTGACTCCCAAGGGATTACGATGGCCATCCAGAGCTTTGTGAAGATAATGTCTCTGGATAAATGGACCACTTATATGGAGCTCCACAAAAATGATATCTTAAAGATCACCATGCCATGCAAATTAAGTACCATAGTAGAGGGCGTTGAGTTCTGGTCCCCAGCATTTAGCAGCAATACATTCTATAACGAATCTGACTTGAGGCAACTGGTTCCCATCCTCATGTGTTTCATCAATGACCACAGGTCATAGCCTCAGCCATATCCTTGGATTCGATCCTGGAAGGACCACCATCGTCAAAAAGCTGATGCCCACCCTGATGAAGCTATTGGAAGACCCCGATAAGGGGTGAAGAATACGGCAGCCTGGACACTGCACAGGATCTGTGAGATGCTTCCCAGTGAATCCGTCAACGTGAAGAACCTGGAACACTTTAGGGACTGTCTCATAAAAGGACTCTGGGAAACATGCCCAGCAGTGACCTCAAATTTCTGCAAGGCCCTTTCCAGTCTGGTGAAGAGTCACAGGAACGACGGACTTGACGAATCCCAGCTCTTGACAGCAAGCAAACTAAGCATGGTCATAGAAAAACTGTTATCGATCGCGACATTTTTTGTGTGATTTTTACTGTATTTTGCAGGACTGAAAGAGAACCACACCGTGGAGGTAGAACACACATGTTCACAGCCGAACAGGAGACTGCTATAGAAAACATGGTTTGTGAGAACAATGCAATCACAATCCGACAAATCCAAACCAGGATCCTGGCTGACCATGCCACATCCAGAAACATCCACACCGTCAGCCTCTCTACAATAGTCCGTGTTCTTCACAGGAATGCCATACGGATGAAACAAGTTTACAGGGTCCCATTCGAGCGGAACATGGACCACATCAAGGAGTTACAGCGAGAGTTTGTGCTTGTAAGTCCCATACATTCACACACATGCATGTATTGTACCTGTATCTATCTACTGTAGTATTGTTCCTTCTGTGCCAATTATCTAATGTGATCCTGGGCTCTCTACACACCCTCCGCCAACCTAGTCCCCATATATGGGGGACATGGGGAGAGCAACGGACTTGAACTCATGCTTCCTTCCTGCCTGAGTGTCCAAGTTGCTCCTTTACACGTGACAGGGGGGAGTTTCCCTGGTTGGACGTAGCGCGTGGAAGGAACACGTTATTCCAACCAGTTCCTTTCCCCTCCATCAGGCGCCCCGGCTGGCCAGGGGGAGGCAGTTTTGTTTAGAGACCAGGATTACTGCATGTTTTTGTGAGGGTACCTACCCTAGGGGGCACGGGGAGAACATGCAAACTCCGCACAGAAAGGCCCTTTCGCCAACCCCGCCTCGGGTATGGGCACTGATGACGCGGAGGAGGAAACACGCCGCCAGTATCCACAGCGCCCCGAGCGGGAATCGAACCCAGGACCTTCTAGCTGTGAGGCGACAGCACTACCAACTGTGCCACCGTGCCCCTTGTATTGTTCCTTTTCTACAATGTCTCACTGTAGCCCACTGTTTTGACCTCTCTGTGTCTGTGAATGATCTGCATGCTGTCTGAATGGCAGCCTCTGGTGGACATTCCCCATTCCCTGCATCCACAATGACACATGTGTTTTCCATCACACCACTCAACTCATTAGCCAATCACAGTTTAGGTGTGCCCTATATAAGCAGTCACTCACTCCTCACTCAGTCTCCAACCTACAACACTCACTTCTCTGCAGCCATGGGTTCAATGACAAAAGTAAGCCTTTGTTCTGACTTGATTGTATTGTGCTTTGATATCGTTTGGATGCAACATGTTGATCTTTGATCTATGTTATTGACTACTTTGCTACGAATCCATCCATTCTGTTGCCATTATGTTGTTGTTTGATATACCTATAGCGATATATTGTCCTTATTGTTTCACATGTTCTAGTGTTAATGCCCAGTGACAATCTGGCCTTGTTTGTCAGAGTTATAGTTGCCTTGCTATACCTACCATTGTTCTAGATGCTAGTTGTTAATGTACTCTATGTCTCGGTCTTGTAGAAACCATGGACTAAGGAGAAATAAAGCTGTCATTACTGTTTAAATATACCTTGGTGTCACATATCCTCTCTCTAATCTGAGAAACTTGGCTGGTCAGCAAATCCAACTAAACAATCAGCAGAGAATATTTTTTTGTGTCCATACTGTAACTTGCATTCTGTTTCAGCGGATCCAGGAGTCTGAAAATAGTGATGAGTGGCATGAAACCACGGATAACCAGTTAGGTTTAAACACACTGAAATCTCACAATACACAACACATGGGAGGAAATAGTTTTTAGTTTGTCTTTAAGCAACAAGCTGCTCCATGACCTCAAATCACCAAAACAAAGTAATTGCACAAGGAGTCACACAGGTAAGAAATATTTTAGTTGTGCAGACTGTGGCAAAATGTTTAATCATAAGAGACATCTAAAGATGCACACAATGATTCATTCAGGGGAAAAGCCATTTGTTTGTACTGTGTGTGACAGTGGCTTTAATCAAAGGGGTAGTCTAAAATTACACATGATGACTCATACAGGGGAAAAGCCCTTTACGTGTACAGTTTGTGGCAAGGGCTGTAGTTTAAAGACTGATCTAAAAAGACACATGAGGACTCATACAGGGGAAAACCCCTTTACGTGTACAGTTTGTGGCAAGGGCTGTAATTTAAAGACTGATCTAAAATCACACATGATGACTCATACAGGGGAAAAGCCCTTTACATGTACAGTTTGTGGCAAGGGCTTAGTTCGAACGGCTGATCTAAAAATACACATGAAATGAAATGAAATGAAATGAAATCTATATTTACCCAGGGTATCTGGGCTAAGCTCAAGAACTTGTTTCCAGCCAGGCCCTGCTCATAGAACACATTTCATCGTAGTGGTTGATGCCTTGTTCAAGGGCATTTCAGCGGTGGTAATTTTAACGTGTCGGACGGCTGGTTCGAACTGGGAACCTTCCGGTATCTAGACCGCGCCGCTATCCGTTCGGCCACCGCTGCCAATGAGGACTCATACAGGGGAAAAACCATTTACGTGTACAGTTTGTGAAAAAGGCTTTAGTCAGAATTGCAATCTAAAAAGATACATGAAGAGGACTCATAAAGAGGAAAAAGCTGTTAAATGATTTTTTCATCGTCATAGTGTGAGGTAACCTACAAGTAAGACGCGCGAACACGGGAAGCGAACGCAGCTCGTAAATTGCAATAACAACAATTAGAATAAATTACGTACTTTAAGGTTTTTCTTTTTGTTCTTTTATTTATTTATTTTTTTAAGATTTTTTTTTAAGTTAAGTTTTTTTTTAAAGTTTTTTCTTTTAAAGTTTTTTTAAGTTAAGTTTTTTTAAGTTAAGTTTGTTTTGTGTGTGTGTGTGTGTGTGTGTGTGTGTGTGTGTGTGTGTGTGTGTGTGTGTGATACAGCTGCGCCCTCTGGTGGCGGGCGGGTGGTGTTACAGCGTGACACACACAGACACACAGACAGACAGACAGGATCTGCTGGGTCTCATAGTAAATGCTCACTGCATTCGCAATCACTTGCGTTCGCAATAAACTCCGTTAGCAGCAGTACTCCACATAATACTTCCATCAAAGTATTATCCCTTTCTTCTAATCTTCCCCAATAAGCTTTTCTAATGTCTTGCATACCTTTCCACCAGATCCTCGCCCCCCCATCACCCACCAACCCCATTCTCTGAATCGAGACACTAAAGTAGACGGAGAGATTTAATGACCGCATTTACATACAGAGCCCCGTGCAGTCAGCAGATTGTGAATCACTGCCATCAACATTAATGTTAGAACATGCCAGCTTCACAGACAGCCTGGCAATAGCACCACAAACAGCTCTCATACCACACTTAACTAGTGTCTGCACCTTTACCGCATGCACGATCAACACATTTAGCTGCTGTGTTATATCAGTGATCAGTGGCCCATGTGTTGCATATTTGCATTGCAATCAGCTGCAGCTGTTTATGCCGTGCTCGGACAGACATAGCCCATATCATGCTTGCACTAACATGAGCTCATGTGTTCTTTCTCTCTGTCCTCCCTCTTCACCCAATAGTATGATGGTGCCAAAACTAGACAATCTACAAGCTCACAACACATCGAATCCTCAACGTGCTAGAGCTTGCAGACGGGCCATTTTCATTTTCAACAGAGCATAAATTATAGGCAAATGTCACATACGTGTAATGTCCATTCCTCTTGGGGACACCCTGTGCTCTATAGCCTGTTTATTCAGTGAGGCACAGGTACCACACATTTTTTGAAATCTCTCCATCTCTCTTCGGGTCGATCTATCAGGGTGCCCGCGGCTCGTGTCAGTCTGTCTCGTGAACGGCCATGTTGTTGAGTGAGTGATGGTCGTCGGAGGCGCGCTGAGAGGGATGTGCTGCCAACTGTCGGGCGGAGCCAGTAATCACAGGTGTCAATCAGAGCTGGCGCTGACCTTGTGTCACACAAATGGCTCCACCGCGGTAACACTGTTCGGTGCGGCAGAGTTTTCTCCATTTATGCCAAGCAATTCCCCATCTCGTGGGCTGGGAAAACGCTTGCTTCAACTAGAGGAATTTGCATGGAAGTCATGCCGTGAGAATGCAAAAGTACACAAAAGTGTCCCAAAGAATTTGAATAATTTTACTTATTTAAAATCATTGCTTCTCAAATGGGACTTTGGTGGGGGTTCCCAGCAAAAGTAGTTAATGTAGCATCACAATCATTTATATGTCGGCTATTCAAACGGGTCGCTGGCACAAAAAAACATTTTCAGATGGGTGTCCGCGGCCAAACACATTTCCATTAAATTTCAATGTGGGTGTCCTTGACACAAAAACGTTGGAGAAGCAGTATTTGCTTGCTTCAGACGTACAGTATCAAGTAGAATAAAATCCATGGTAAATCAATTTGAACTACATACACAATACAATATTATTATAATCCTCAGTGTAGCTGAGTGGGTAGAGAGGCCCTCTGGGAATCATATAAGATGCTGTTTGAACACTGGTCTACAGTGTGAAAGTGAACCTGAGCAGGACATAACACCTCCACATTGTGCTCTCTTCTGAGTCAACAACATCAATGTCACTGATCACATGACCCCAAGTTCTACACCTCCAGTTCTAGGCTCAACAGAAGGGGGGGGGGACTTTTTTATTATTATTTCCACACAACTGGTGCGTTCGCTCGGGCAAATGTAAAACATTCAGTCTACCATTCATTGTCAATGGAAGCCAGCGACACAATTATGCATGTAGCTGCTCCAAAATTAACAATTAGTGGTACATCTTTGCCCAGTATGAACGCAACATAATGCTGCGTTCACAAGGGCAGATGCTAAGATACAGTCTACCATTCATTGTCAATGTAAGCCAGGGACATGAAGATGCAAAGATACATCCAATGTTTGTGGCTGCTGCAAAAGATACAAAGCTACAAAAAAGATGAACTGGCTTCAACTTCAGATACAATGATGCACGTAGCTGCTCCAACATTGACAATGAATGGTAGACTGCATCTTTGCATCTGCCCGTGTGAACGCATAAGGTATATTAATGACGTAGTTCAATGTTGTAAATGAGTGGCATTCCCTTTAATGGTGCCTTTAATGGTCAGTCACTCGTTTATTATACATTACATAGTCTGGTGTCATTGTTATGTATGTCTTGTTTGTCAAAAACTAATACATAAATAAAGAATGGTGCCTGCCTGGTGTTTAGTTTATGCTGCTCAACGGGCCTAGACTGTGGCTCCCCTTAATGTCTTCAACAGTGTATTTTTATATAATTCATGTGATTTTTCAATCTCAGCATCAAAGCCTTAAACATATTAACATTTCAGCGGTTTATAAACCATGTGAGACAGGGTGGTCCTACTTCTTTCAGAAATGGAAGTGCAGTAATATGGGACATTGAGAACCACATGCGAGTGAAAAAACACAAAAGCCTCTAAAATACAAATGTGGGTTTGGAAGATTGCACTTCCTCCATTTCGCTCTCAGAATTGTGTTCTTCCACACGTTTCCGCACATCTCGAAAAATAGACCACCGTGCAATAAATTGCCTCTATGTTGTGAACAAGCCCCTCCATTTCACCCCCACCCCACTTTAATGCAATGCCCTGTTAATATTATGTGACTAAAGAAACTCTCTTTGGGGTAGTAACTGGATTCTACCTCCCAATAATGTCTCCAAGAGGAGCAAAGGAATATTAATGTGGTAAATAAGAAATGCTATTTTTAGGATGCTACCAATGTCTGCCATCAAGTACAATTACTTGCGCCCCCCCCCCCCCCTACTCCCCTCTGGCATGAATTAAATTGTATGGCCACATGAGATCAGCACCATGGACGGCTCCGCCGCCACACCGCAGCAACAGCATCTGATTCTGATGCAGCATCTGATTCTGATGCATGTGTAAGGTGTATACAATAATAACATTTGAGGGAGTACAACAGGGAAACAAAATATATAAGTGTATTTATGGTCACATGTAACATGTATTCCAGATAATAAATCCGCCTCATATTCTGCACATTTCCCATTGCTTCTAACATGATTTATTTCTTTATTCTTCTCTTTTTGTCTTAGTTTTATTTTATTATTTGCAATTATCTTGTTATATTGTAGCCTATTGTAATGTGCAATCTTACATGCCACACTAACATTTCACTGCTTGTACCTTGTATGAGTGATTGGCAAATAAAACCCTGAATCTTGAAAGAAAATCACATGTTAGATCACATGTGAGCATGCAATTGGTTGATGCCCAGATATCTAGAGTTCTTGTTTATCCTTATTTAACAAACCTGTCCGTACGCACTTTGTTGCAGTTGTCACAGTGTTGTGTTGTTTAGGTAAATGCAAAAGGCTGATGAAACTACTGCAGATACATTCCGGCATGCAGGGTTCCTTTGAAGGAGTTCCTATACAGTCTAGGAGAGGATATGATCAAATCAGCACAGATTATCAGGGAGCGCAGTACTTTACAGGCCCTGCCGGAGGACTGTGATCTGGCTGGGGGCTACAGCAAGACGCGGTTGATATCTGAACGTCTTCCCTACCCACACGCTCCAGAAGATGAACAGCACAGATAGCAGGCAGTGTGCTTCAGATGTCTGTCAAATGACTGAGATAACTGTGGCCTGCCTGGAGCCTGAGGGATGTGCTGGGACTGGTGCACCGAGTGGGAGTCTTATAGGCAGCATCACGTTGATGCTTATAGGATGGATTTCTTGTGCACACGGAATGTGCACAAGAAATTTGGCACTGGTCCAGTGGTTTGCGAGAGTACCTGTGTCCACACAGACACACAGAAACATATACTGTACAAGCCCATTTCCATTTTCAGATCCCGGTTTTATCCTACCAGGAGAGAGATTTAATACCGCATACAAGGTAAACAGGTGGAATTGGAAGTGATGAAACTAAAAGATGAGCAGACAAATTGGAACTGGAACACTGTACATTGAAGCTGATGAATTGGTTCTCTCTGCTGATTGGATTAAATTGGCAACTCACATTCACAAAGTACATGTTCTATTTAGATCTGGAGAGACAGGGATACCCCTGATATTAAACAGACCTTCTAGAGTAATGATTACTATCAGAATTTAAAGATTTTAACAAAAAAATACAACTAAAAAAGGAACCAAAAAACATCATCTACACGCTACAGCACCTTTTAAATGCAGAGAACAAATGTCACATTATGCAAATGTGTGTGAGTGACAAAGAACCCATTTCCCTTTGCTCTTGTGTCGACATACTGTACCTGCTGGTGATAGGCTGCGTGTGACTGTGACTAGAACTGTCCATGGTGCTGATCAGGGATCAGAATCAGATGCTGTTGCTGCGGTGTGGCGGTGGAGCTGTCCATGGTGCTGATCTGATCTGTGGCCATACACATGCATCCACGTTTTTTTGAGTGGTGCAACCACTCCCTTACAGAGCTGCTGTGTGTGGCTGCCCGGGTGCCTGGCTGGGTGCCTGGGTGGGTCTGAGCACGAAAATAGCTTGGTTGTTTTTCACCATCAGTGCGCAACCTAACACACACACAAACACACACGCACATATTAACTGTATATATGATGATTTTGGGTGTGCCAGTACAGTACAGTGACAGTACAGTACAGTAGAGGGTACAGTAGAGGGACCCCCACACGGTAACTCTGTCATTTCTCAACCGTTTCGGACGTGAGGTGGCTCGCCGGAATCGGCCTGGCCCCCTGGGCACGTTCCTGGGGGTCTGGATGTTCCGGGGAGACCCCCACATGGTAACTCTCTCATTTCTCTACCGTTTCGGACGTGGGGTGGCTCGCCAGAATCGGCCTGGCCCCCTGGACGCGTTCCTGGGGGTCTGGATGTTCCGGGGACCCCCGGAGACCCGCACATGGTAACTCTCTCATTTCTCTACCGTTTCGGACGTGGGGCGGTTTGCTGGAACCCGGGGACCCTCTCAAGGAGTTGCACCACTCACTTCACACAGGTGTGATTTTTTAAACTTTGAGCGCATGGCATGCTATTTTTACACTGTAACATGTAACAGGTTCACACTCTAACAGTCCGTGGCAGTGTTGTTATTTGTTCTGGCTAAATATATTAGGTGTACAGGTTTTCAGCTGGGGGGAAAAGCAAGCGTGGATAACATGGAAACAAACATGGGATTGCTTTAGAGCAGCAGATGCTTGTAGCAGGGGAGCATCAAGTCACTTAGCAGGAAATAGATCAGACAGGTACTGCAGGTGGACCTAATAAACAGCATCTGATAGTAGACAGCTGTACTGTGTGGAGTGCTGCCTATCTTCATAGTCATTACCTACAGCACTGAGTGCAGTGCTACACTTGTAGCTTGTATTATCACACTGGCCTGCTATAGCCCTTTTGAGCCTGGGCCCTTATACACTTGATATATATATTCTCTCTGTGTCTCTCTCTCTCTCTCCCAACCATCCCTCACCCTCTCTCTGTCTCTTCACCTCTCTTCCCAGTATTGATCCGGGGGTTGCTGTATGTCTTGGAGTACTATAGTCTGGGTGTATTTATGTTTGTAGGAACTGGTCTCGGGCTCCCATTACGGGTGTGAGCGATTGGCACGACTACAGTTTCAACACCTCGCTGCTGCTGCCGAGCGGCAAAATGTAAAATTCAAGAGCCACACATCCTTAGTCAGCACTTCCTTCCCCTAGAGCACAGCTATGTAAAATGACCAGGGACAGCAAATATATAGGAACGTGCAGGAGAGGACGAACTCCAGGGATAAATACATTTTAAGAAATTACTAATAAGGAAAGGTACAGATGAAAAACTTTACTTTATTGGCAAAAAATAAATTACAAAAAATCACACCTGTGTGAAGTGAGAAATGCTCTAATCAATTTGACCTTATACCAACCTTGAAACATACAGTTATGTCACCAAGAATGGTTGTCCCTTATTCGCCAAAGGTTTCCACCGACGTACCGACAGCCGATTTGCTCAGACACATATGACGTAAATTTGCCATTCATTGTCAATGGCATTTAATGTTTGTGTTAAGACAGAATCTACACTATAGCTGTTTATAGGAGGGGATAGCGCCCCTCAAAATCACACCTGTGTGAAGTGAGGGGCACTCTTATCATCGTACTTCATCATACATCATCTCATTCCGGCCAATCACAATTTGCGTCCTCACCTTCGTCCTCAGGGTTCCAATTCAAACACAGCAAAATAAATGTCAGGATTTCAATTCAAATATAGCACGAATAGCTGATCGCCTATTTTTGCTACGACAGAAATATGCAATGTGGCCCTCTGAGTGTGGAATCATATTGGCCCTCTCAATCTTCAAAGTTGCCCACCCCTGCATTAGAGTGATGTGACGAAAATAGGCTACAGGCTGCAGCTCGTAGTGATAATCACAACATGTGAAATGCTACGGATTTAACTTGTCTCCGTTATTGAGAAGCACCCAGCTGCTGTTTATAAAATCCTGCACTCTGATTAAAATGTTACCCGTCCGCACTTCGTTGCCTTCTGCCCGTCTCCGCACCCATTAACTTTGAGTCAAAAGGCCCAATCGAAATACACCACTTTAGTGACATCATAACCCCAAAACCTCCCTTAACCCCTCCCCCAATAACTACAACAGTGCTGTGGGCAAGACAGCGAGACATTCAGGTGGGTGGTGCTAAAGTGAAAAACAGGTGTACTTAATCAGAGCCACCTAATAGAAGAGTTGCGATATTGAGGGTGCAGAAAACAGCCCGGTCACATGGTTCATGTACTCACGCGAGCCCATAGACTCCAATATATTCCGCAAACTTCCGGTTGTCCCTATTTGAAGCCTTCAAATAGGAACAAACCAATAGAAGTCTATGTAGAAGAGCCGCCATTGGACTGGCCCCATGAAGTGAACGGAGTTTGCGTAACTCTGCATGTCTTACTCTATGGCTCTGTACTTATCATTCGTCTAATGTAGAATATCCATTATCCGTACATTGAAACTATAAACACTATAGACTGCTATCGCATCACAAAAGCACAAGACGTGTCAAGTCTGTGAAAAAGACAAAGGTATAGCCTGCAACCATGACAGAAACTCAAGTACACGCACGCACGCACGCACGCACACACACACGCACGCACACACACACGCGCGCACACACACACACACACGCACACATACACACTGAAAATAGTAATGAAATATATGAACTCTCTCAATCTCCCCCCTCCCCCCCCCCCCCCCTC
This sequence comes from Electrona antarctica, assembly GCF_951216825.1. Lineage (NCBI taxonomy): Eukaryota > Metazoa > Chordata > Actinopteri > Myctophiformes > Myctophidae > Electrona > Electrona antarctica. The sequence goes on from NC_136790.1 coordinate 48,300,481, forward strand.
TCTCTCTCCATGGCCACCAGAGGCTTACCGCACCGTGTACTCGGAGTATATTCTAAAGTAGGCTACTAATGCTGTTCATGTCCTCGGCGCTCCTCTGTGCTGTAGTCTAGTGGAGACTCCAAACGTGCAGCCCGCTGGTGGCAGTCAGACTCAGGACGCACAGCGTGTCTGAACGGATCCTCCACCGCAGAGAGGATCATAATTCTTTTTTTTTTGGGAGAACGCAAGACGGATATTGTCAAGATATCGTTCCTCTCCAACTTCTCGTCACATCGGCACTTGTTTTGGGCACCCGGCTACAAAGGTACGACTTTGTTTTTGTTATGTTTTTATCTGTAATGTGAAAGTTTCCCGTAGCTTATTTTGCTAGCATTACTCGTTGTAAACGACAACTTCACCCCGAATAGCCTACTCTTGCGTTCGTCTTTAATGTGGGTTACTTTTGTTTATTTATGCATTAAGAATAATTACACTACACAGTCATTCAAAATTATACATTCAACGTTATTGAGGAGGAAAAAAGACTTCACGGCGAAAAACATGCCTTAAATATATTGCAGCGAGATAGCAATTTTTTCCATGATTTACGCACGTGTAGCCTATTAAACACGATTCCGCCCAATTATATAGCCTATATATTCTACACTCATATTTTAGGGGCAGTATTTTTTCAGTATTTGCGTTGCTTTCATATTTTCTATTAGGACGACTGCAAAGGCTATTCTGATTTACGGACACAATTGCCAATTGCCGAGACTTTGGAAATGTAATATTAGGCCACATTAGATAAGCTACCATCTCATAAATACAACGAATAGCGTCTCATATCGCATTTGCAACCACAATCTTTTGACTTGCACCAGAAGAATGTCTTTCGGAGGATCGCAGCCACTTGATGCGCCGATTGCATTTGGGGAAGTTGGATGCGTGCCACTGTGCACTGTCTAGAAGCATATGGAATAGCTGCATATACTTCATTCCAGCCTATTACATTTGCTCAAAAAGCATTAGGCTAGTCCGCGGGGACAGATTGGAGGGAGTAGCGTAGGCTACACGGATTCATAGTAAAACATCCATGGATAAAGACAATCGCAGCCTATTTTCCTTCGATATGAAAGTAAATGTCATTGATTGATTGATTGAAAAAAACAGTTGCCGAATTACAGTAGGCCTACATTTCAAGCACAAACTCAATACAAAGGCTGTTAACTGTGAGTGGACGACCCAATTAAGCATTACACTTGTTTCCAATAGGGTCCACAATGTTCAATTCATCAAAAACATTTAGAGACGTACAAATAGACACTTCTATATAGACAAAGGACAGAACAGGAATTCATCGTAAAATTTATCATAAAATTCTTCATAAAATACATCATAAAATACTCAGACTCATAAAATACATATAGCCTATATGACATGTCTTGACTCTTGAGCCAAGGCTAGGAAAACATAAGTCTATACTGTACTAGGCTATACTGCGCCGTAGTAGCTACGTAGTAGCCATGGTTCACATGGCGCTCGTACTTTGACATCATTATGGCATTCATGTGTCAGGGCTATAGCGCCGTAGCAAAGCTCAACAGATTATGCTTTCCTTTATAGCCTATACTTAAACCCAAGAAACTGGAAATTGATGGGGTAAATTATAGGGAAAAGGTTGTAGGCTACAAATGAGTTTCTTCCACATTTTGTTGATTTTATGGACATACCTGTAGGCTAATTATAACCCTATTTTATTATTATTATTATTATTATTATTATTATTATTATTTGTATTCAGTATCTACCTGCACTTACCGCTGCAGTTTTTACTTTTATACTGTCCCCTTTTATTGCTGTGGCTGAGGCTCTGACAACCACAGCCCCCCCTCTCTTCTCTCTCTCTCTCTCTCTCTCTCTCTCTCTCTCTCTCTCTCACACACACACACACACACACACACACACACACACACACACACACACACACACACACACACACACACATTTACTACACCACTGTGTAAGATGAAGTCATCTGCTTGTAGGTTTCCCTTTAATGGAGTTACTTTTGGCATACCGTGTAGGCATACTCTGTTCTATCATGATACATATCAGCAGCGTCTGACATGGCAAAGGTCTGGAACACTGCACAGGCACTCAGCATACTGTAGAATGTACAGTATGATGATCTACCGTGTAGATAGAGACATCCTCGCGATGCTGTAATTTACTGCCTTCTCAAAGATAACCCACTGCTGGGGAAACTCCATCACTGCCGGTCACTTGATTGATCAAATCGTTTCCATCCCAGCTCAATGTTGGTTTTGTAAGGAGCCAACGGTATGTGGATGAAAACAGCCTATTCCCAGCATCCCAACAGGGGGTACTAGTAGAGTGTGTGCGTGTTTACGGTGTACCTCATATCGTAGGGTCTGATTTGTGACTGGGGGGGCTACAGTACACTTTAAGCCTGGATATTACTGACTGACCTTGGTTGAGGTTGGAAGTGCTCAAGTTTACTTCAGTGTGTGTGTGTGTGTGTGTGTGTGTGTGTGTGTGTGTGTGTGTGTGTGTGTGTGTGTGTGTGTGTGTGTGTGTGTGTGTGTGTGTGTGTGTGTGTGTGTGTGTGTGTGTGTGTGTGTGTGTGTGTGTGTGTGTGTGTGCGCGCGTGCGCGTCCTGAAAAGTGATGGTTTTGGTGTGGACATACCAGGTTTCCACCTGACAGTAATCAAACTGCGTCTGATTTATTGCCTATAGTATGGTCTTAAAATAACTCCTACAAGAAGGCAATACAATATTGAACAAGAAAGCTGGTAAGATAACATCTAGCACCATTGACTAATATCATGTAGACACAATGCAATATAATGGCTGTAAGAAAGTGTGAATTGACTGCTGCACACTGGCCATTAAAGATTCTCCTCTTTCACATGCTAGACATTTATTGGGCGTCTGTGCTTTTAGTGGAATGCACATTATAAAGGCTATGTAGCAGCAACGCAGATGGCAGAATGGATCCGATCTATTCCAGGATGATTGTGATTAATGTGCCAAAAGTGACTGTAGTCCTGGGAGCTTCAGGAGCCATTGCCATTTTCAGGCGAGACACTTTTCACAGGCGTGTGTGCATGACTTCTCCAGTGTGCACACAGAAAACAATCACACACATACTGTAGCCTAGAGTTCATACACATACTGTATGCACGCACATGGGCAAACAACCCGTCCCTGCTCCTCGTTCCAAAGAAGCAGTCCACCGTTGTGAGACATTGATTACCGTTTAGACAAGATGTGGTGGAAATGTAGTGCTATGGGAGAGCTAGCTTGTGGAAAAAGAAGAGACGGAGAGGGAGGCCAATAAAGACAGACAGAGAGATGGAGAGGGAGGTAACACAAGAGGGAGAGAGAGGGGGGCGAGTAGTGAGCCAGAGACTGAAAGAAAGTCTTGATAGATCAGCGGCGCTGCAGGGGCTGTAAAGATGACAGATACCGCTGCTACTAACTAGAGGGGCTTTATGGCTCCCGGAGAGGGGACCTATTAGAGAGGACCTATTAGGCCGTCTAATTGATCTGGACCTGCGGTTTGGCGGTCGCTCCATTCTCAGGGATCAGTCTTTTTATAACCACATTCTCCTTGTGTGTGCACAGACAGACAGACAGACAGACAGACACACACAGTCACACACCACAGTCACACACACACACACACGCGCACACACACACACACACTCACACACCACACAGTCACGGCCGTCCCTTATTCACTTCATTATCCCCGGCGGACAGCCATATTAACTCCTGAGCTGTGTGATGGAATTGTTAGGTGGGAGGAGGACAACAACATTTTGGCAGAATGGTGAAGATGCTCTTGGACATTATCCCTGAAATGGGATTTGTGATGTAGTGTCAATCTCAGAGGTGTTGGAAAGTGATTCGGCTACGGCCATGAGGCTCTGCTCTCCACAGTTGTCTTGCCCTCCAAACCTAGGGCAAAGGGATCACTTCACTTTTGATTAAATACCCATACATACTTTGTATGAAGTGAGAATTAACAATTCAGAGAATGAGAAATGACATTCAAATGTCATTAGTTATTTTCTGAATCCAAATTTATCCCATTTATCATATATTGTAAAACAATCCTGTGTCCTGCTCAACCTCAGTCTCCATACCATGGTGTTGGGCAGGAACTTTCCCCTGCGCCAAGTCAAAGCACTTTTTGTAAATTTACCAGAATGGGCTATATAATATACACACAGAATAACTCTTTCTGGGCCGCCTCCATACTTCCTTCACAGGTGTCACCGATGATACTAATTCAGACTGTTCCATTTAGTGTGCAGTGGTTCTTAAACTTTTTAATTTTAAGGACCCCCCTAACTGAGAGTGTACAAGGGTGCATGTGTTTGGGCCGACGGTCCTACAGCCATGAGTCCGACACCCTACCCAAAACCCAACCCTGCCACGGGTTTGTTTTAACCCGCCACAGGGTCGTTTTAACCTGCCGCGCAAGTCGGGAGCCAAGGGTGAGTTTCAACTCACAGCAAGGGTTAGTTGTAACCGGCAGTGCATGTCGGGACTCGGGAGCGACGGTGTAGTCGAACTAATGCCTGTCGGACTGTTACTATGTCTAACCAACGTATGCACCCCCACAAAGCAGCACCCTGACTCTGTTTGACCAGAATTGAACAGAGCCTTCATTAGTATCAGCGGTAACACCTGTGAAGGAACTATAGGGCCCAAGGTTTTTCCAAAATGGTGTGTGTGCATAGAGCCCATTGGCTTCAAAGACTAGTTTTCATCTGTTGTCTCTGATCGTTTGGCTGAGGGACAGCAGACAGTTGACCTTTGTGAGGAGCTAATGGCGCCTCTGGCTGTCGACTCATTCTGCCTTTCTGCCCCCTCATCCCATTTCTTTGTCTCCTGTTCTTTCTGTCTCTCTCTTTACATGTCTCGTGCGCTCCGTTGTTGTCTCTCTGTGACCAGATTTAAATATGGTTTCCCTGTATGAATGCTTTTAGTATAATGATGTTTGGTACGTAACAAGGATCTGATTGAAAGGACCGATTCATTCTGCATGACAATATCTTGCGACAGCCCAGATATTGTATCTAAAACCTCAGCTATTGAATCTGGTGAAATCTTTGAAGAATGCCTGGGGAAAGGTGATAGTGTTGTTCTACTATTCGGCTATTATTATTATTATTATTATGCATCTAAACAGAGCAGCTGATGAATAGCTGGTAAAATTATGTTACAGTAAGTATCCCACTGTGGATTTGATAGGCAGGGTTTAGAAGTGACATATTAGATCAACCGTATCTGGGCTGACAGTAAACAGCAGGTATCCAGTAAGTGGCACTTTTAAGAGATGAATCTGCGGTGGGCAATGGATAATGCTTTTTGGGGGCAAGGCAATAACTCTTTATTACAGGCCTTAGAGGGGATTCCTCAGCAAGATGTTTGAGAGCGAAAGAGAGTGGTTTTCCAGTGCAGTGACTTTGACAGCGCTTGCAGATATAATTGCAAACTCAAATAATGAAACCTACTGTGACATGTGTATAGTTGAATCATTTCCTGTCCTGTCTGAGACGAACACATCCATTTATCGGGTGTTGATGTGAACGCTATAACTTGACAGTGCTGCTGTGGAAAGCAATTGTTATTGGAGCGTTGTGTGTTTGTATAGTTTTTGACTGGACCGTTAAAGCAGGGCCATCCTCATAAAGATGAATGCCAATCGCAGTGCGATCATTTCTCTGTTGTCTATCCTAATTTCCAATAATCTTAATCTTCTATGATAATCCTCAAGCCCTGTGCCTTTTCATAATGGCAAGCAATTCCAAATCAACATAGTCACCGGTTTAATTTGCATACTGTAGTTGTGCATAGGCTCTGGACAGCACACGCTGGAGAGAAAGGGTGCTAGAGAGTGAGACAGTGAGTGCGTGCGTGCGTGCGTGCGTGCGTGCAGCTCCTGTGTTGTGCTCATATATGACTTGATAAGTGTGTATGAACTCACACAGCCCAATGTAGTCCCGTCAAATGAAAATCCCCCCAGCATTTCATAGACGGTCCAGGTTTTGACCTGGACCGTCTAGTAATCTAGTGTCTAGTAATCTTATCTAGACAAGGAAATGTAATCTTTTTTACATATTTTTTATTTTATGCTCTGTTGCTGAATTATGCATTGGGATCACAGTCTCGGGAGGATAGTCGTACAAACGGAAGAAGGGTTTTGAACGGGGAAAACGTGCATACAGTTGGGTGCCACCGATATTGTCCCTTATCATTTGACCCATTTAGGCCTGACCTCAAAATTAAAAAAAATCCTTCTAAATCCTAAAAAAGAAATATATAAATATTTTCACGATTTTTCAAAAATAGCAGACCTACAAGCTCGTAGCGCGCCACTCGGTGGCGCGCTATGAGCTTGTAGATCTGCTATTTTTCAATAGCTAAATTATAACATAATGCTTAAAACACCAAAAGGGGTTTTGCGCAGATCACGCAAACCTCAGCAAAAAGAAAAGGACAATATCGATGGCCTCCAACTGTATACTCTCCATTCATGGGCACACTTGCATGTTTTTGCCTCATTATGGTGTGAATGCAGTATTGCTCCCACTGGTACGGCAATGGGTTCTCGACGTGGCCATGAGGTCAATCTCCTTGAGTAATCACCTGCATCCACCGATTACAGTCAGGAATTCATCAATGGGCATTCAGTCAACCTGGCCAACAAAGCTGTCAGCTCCCCATATCAGTGAGCTAACGCTGAATTATAGCTTACAGCACCTCTCAGTGGGACGACGATCGGCTTTGAAGGGCCTCACAGTACATTAGGGTTCACTTGGTTCAATAAGGAAGGTTAGGTTACACTAGGAGCCACATGTGTGTGCGTGTTTTGAGACCACGCTGTACGTGGTTCTGTCCATCCGACGTGCCCACACGTCATAGGGAATCCAACCGACGGGTTCGATATTATGGAAACGAGAGCAAGGTAGGCAAGCAAAGATACAGTATGTCTCCGTTTTTTTTACAGAGTAAAAGCGGCCATGTCTTCCCGGCACCCCAGAGCTCCAATTTTGAAGGAATCCCGGGACTAATCTTGTGTTAATGAGAGAGAGCTTCTCTCCACGACGTGTGTGTGTGTGTGTGTGTGTGTGTGTGTGTGTGTGTGTGTGTGTGTGTGTGTGTGTGTGTGTGTGTGTGTGTGTGTGTGTGTGTGTGTGTGTGTGTGTGTGTGTGTGTGTGTGTGTGTGTGTGTGTGTGGTGCTCCTCGGGGGATAAGAGTTAAATCCATTTCTGGTTTGAAATGATATGGTAAATGAATTGAAAGTGAGGTATAATATACACTCCTTTGCCAACAATTCATTTACTGCCATCTGTGTAAGTGGATGTTTGATTTATGAGGTTTTTTTGTGTGTAATTCTTTAGTCACAAGCTTTTCCTTTTAGGGTAGGCAGGCGGTGCCTGCTTTATTTAGAGACAGAAACTCAGAGGGAACTGAGGCACAGCTAGATTATCAAGCACAGCTAGATTATCACAACTCCCTTCACACTAGGATTAGCCAGTCGTCCTTCTCCTGTCTCCAGCTGGTCCAAAATGCATCCACCAGGGGGACTGCCCATAAGTCTGACCTCCCGTTAGTCCGACCTACGTGGTCGGTTAAGACTGAGGTTAGGGTTAGCGACCTACGTGGCCAGTTAAGACTGAGATTAGGGTTAGCGACCTACGTGGCCAGTTAAGACTGAGGTTAGGGTTAGCGACCTACATGGCCAGTTAAGACTGAGGTTAGGGTTAGTGACCTACGTGGTCGGTGAAGGCTGAGGTTAGGGTTAGTGACCTACGGGGCTGGTGAAGACTTAGGTTATGGTTTGGAATTGGAATAGGTTTGGAATAGTTCGTTCGGAATTATGGGAGGTCGGAATATCGAGCCAGACCCCTGTCATGATACCCCCCCCGATCGACAGAATCGGCCCACAGAGGCAGAATGCATGTTCGGTGTGACTGCACCCTTACAAACTTTACATGCATTGACTCTTTCCCCCAACTTAGTCTATTTTTTGTTTGTACGCTCTCTCTTTTTGCGTTTCAAGCATACTTCTCCCCTCCTGTTTCTCTCTTTCTATCATCCCAATTGGGCTCCTCTCATCTCAACTTTCCTTCATTCCTTCTCTCTGTTGCAACATGTCAGCCAGTTTCAGGTCTGCTGCGCTCAGACCATCATTTGCTGCATAATAACCACTGAGTTGTCATGGTAATGGCATACTGCATTCTTTTTTTCCCCTCCTGCCTTTTTATCCATGCCGGCCAATTTAAACCTTGGGGTTTGTGAGAATGAGCCATTTTGCGGCTGGAAGCAGTACAGAGGCGCTTGTAAGGTGCAACCAAAAAGTGCTTTATTCACCTTTACAAATTACAAAAGACATAAAAACAGGAGCTCAGCTGGAGCAATTAGTAGTCTGGACTCCACCACCAGTGCCAGATTTATAGGAGTTGAGGCCCCTGGGCTAGAGCATGCAGTGAGCGTGCGTGGAAATCGGTTATTTGTTGGGTAATTTGGACCATTTGGGACGTTTCTGGCACGGTTCTATAGCTCATTCATCAGCAGCATCACATGTGCTGCAGTGCAGAATGTGAAAGAACTTTCATATCAGCAATTACTCACCCAGTGCTGAAATGGAGGATGTAAGAACATACTTTTGTTGGTTACAGAGCAGGGTAAATATGAAGTTTTGGCTCCCGACGGCCGGCCGTAGCTTCCTTCTCCCATCACTGACAGGAGGAGGAAACGACGGCCGGCCGTCGGGGGTCCCCTTAGTGGGGGGCCCGTGGGTTGACAAAACCCACCAACCCTATGCAAATTACGCCTCTGTGTCCAGGGGGCTGCAGCCCACCTTATAGCCAAATGTGTAGATTAACCCATACATATCTAAATCCATAAATATACGAGTACATAATACATATAACATTAACTCTCGTAAAATATATTAAAACTCCCTGAACGACACCAGCAAATGAAAAGGCATTTTTGGAACCAGTTGTTCCTAATTGTTTTTGTCACGTGTAGGTGAGGTAAGGACCCAAACGCAGGACAGCCAGGCATGGTAGTGTTCAAAACCAAGAAATGGTGATTTAATTCAGAAGACAGGTGAACATGAACAACTTAAAACAGACTGAAACAGGTGACAGGATACAATGACTCAACAAGGACTGACTGGGGAACAAGACTGATATACACATGAGGGTTGATTACATAATGAGACACAGCTGGAGCAAACAAACATAGAACCAAGAAAACTAGACCAGGGAACAATACATAGAAATACAAGACCTAGACTGTACAATGAATGACAAAAGTCTGTGACTGTGACAGTACTTCCCCCTCAAGGGACGGCTCTTGACGTCCCACAATGTCCATGAAGAAGAGGGACTTGGGGATTGTAGAGGGGGGCAAGAACAGGCTTGAGAGCACAGGTAGACATGAGGGCAGGCAGGGAAAGGGGCTAAAACCCCCCAGAGCGTTCTTCCACTGCGGTGCTGGGACAAGGATGGGGCATAGAGAGTAGGTCCAATGAGCAGGGAAAGGGGCTGAAACCCCCCAGAGCTTTCTTCCACTGCCGGACAGGAACAGGGCATAGTGAAGTGGGTCCAACGGGCAGGGAAAGGGGCTGAAACCCCCCGGAGCTTTCTTCCACTGCCAGGACAGGAACAGGGATTGACAATGGGACTGAAGTGGCATAGGACAGTCAATTGTATGACCAGGACTTCGAGCGGAGATATTGGAGCCATCACGACCAGGACTTCTAGGAGTGACACTGGAAACTTGCACAACCAGGACATCACAATCAAACTAGCATGTGCTTCAGTAGTATCCCCTCCAAGTAACAGTTGACCAGCCGGTGTATCAAACAATATCCCCAACAGTCGACCAGCCAGCTGTAGCACCAACAATCCATTTGCCACTCATAGGGCTCGTACTGCAGTCACAGAACCATACAGCTCACCGGGTGAATGGCAGCCTGTGTGGTAGGTGAGTGCTGTCCGCTGGGTCCATTTGGTTGAGTCATTCTGTCACGTGTAGGTGAGGTAAGGACCCAAACGCAGGACAGCCAGGCATGGTAGTGTTCAAAACCAAGAAATGGTGATTTAATTCAGAAGACAGGTGAACATGAACAACTTAAAACAGACTGAAACAGGTGACAGGATACAATGACTCAACAAGGACTGACTGGGGAACAAGACTGATATACACATGAGGGTTGATTACATAATGAGACACAGCTGGAGCAAACAAACATAGAACCAAGAAAACTAGACCAGGGAACAATACATAGAAATACAAGACCTAGACTGTACAATGAATGACAAAAGTCTGTGACTGTGACAGTACTTCCCCCTCAAGGGACGGCTCTTGACGTCCCACAATGTCCATGAAGAAGAGGGACTTGGGGATTGTAGAGGGGGGCAAGAACAGGCTTGAGAGCACAGGTAGACATGAGGGCAGGCAGGGAAAGGGGCTAAAACCCCCCAGAGCGTTCTTCCACTGCGGTGCTGGGACAAGGATGGGGCATAGAGAGTAGGTCCAATGAGCAGGGAAAGGGGCTGAAACCCCCCAGAGCTTTCTTCCACTGCCGGACAGGAACAGGGCATAGTGAAGTGGGTCCAACGGGCAGGGAAAGGGGCTGAAACCCCCCGGAGCTTTCTTCCACTGCCAGGACAGGAACAGGGATTGACAATGGGACTGAAGTGGCATAGGACAGTCAATTGTATGACCAGGACTTCGAGCGGAGATATTGGAGCCATCACGACCAGGACTTCTAGGAGTGACACTGGAAACTTGCACAACCAGGACATCACAATCAAACTAGCATGTGCTTCAGTAGTATCCCCTCCAAGTAACAGTTGACCAGCCGGTGTATCAAACAATATCCCCAACAGTCGACCAGCCAGCTGTAGCACCAACAATCCATTTGCCACTCATAGGGCTCGTACTGCAGTCACAGAACCATACAGCTCACCGGGTGAATGGCAGCCTGTGTGGTAGGTGAGTGCTGTCCGCTGGGTCCATTTGGTTGAGTCATTCTGTCACGTGTAGGTGAGGTAAGGACCCAAACGCAGGACAGCCAGGCATGGTAGTGTTCAAAACCAAGAAATGGTGATTTAATTCAGAAGACAGGTGAACATGAACAACTTAAAACAGACTGAAACAGGTGACAGGATACAATGACTCAACAAGGACTGACTGGGGAACAAGACTGATATACACATGAGGGTTGATTACATAATGAGACACAGCTGGAGCAAACAAACATAGAACCAAGAAAACTAGACCAGGGAACAATACATAGAAATACAAGACCTAGACTGTACAATGAATGACAAAAGTCTGTGACTGTGACAGTTTTATGTATTTATTTCTGCGTACAGGTAGTTACTGTATAGTGTAGGACCATACTATTTTATACTAAATTATATGAATCGGTCGAGATCATGGATTTCACAATGCCACGCCAGACTTTCAGGTCCTTCATTGCCATCCCCAGTTCCTGCTTACTGATGTACTTCTACCTCTGGTCTGCTTTGAGGCAGGATTCCAGAGAAGAAGGGAAGATATAACCTAATTTGTCAGCTCTGTAGCAGTGGCCGGCAAACTGTGTTATTCTGGATCGGATTAGTGAAGAAACACGGGGAAGGTTGCCGTATATAAGATTAGTCGATGGGCGGCTCTTCCAAGAGAGATGTTGCGCTCTCATTAGAAGGCGGGTGTAAGTGCCATCCAACCGTTTCTTTAATTTCTTTGAAAGTGTCCATGTCTCGGAGCCATCTTACTAAGCTGGGACGACCAGATCTTATGCATGTCATTGCAGGCTGAACAGGCCAGACCCTTCCTAGTTGGAAAGTCCTTTTGGGAAGAAGATATTTATGAACCCAAATACTTGTAGTCATCAACCTGTTTCAGACCTGTCTCACTAAGACAGCCCTCTCCCTATCCACAAGGAGGAGCAGTGCACCAAAGCATTATGAGAATTGTAGTCCAGGAAGGAAGTGAGCCCAGTGTTCTAAATCTTCTAAACATCATTAACATATATTTTGAAAAAAGGGTGAAGTGTCCCTTTAATACTGTTATGCTGTTAATACTAATCTGTGTCTTTTGCTGACAGTCGTCAGGTGTGGATCTTGTGCAAGAGTGTAAGCTACCACATACTAATTCAAATACGTGCAAACTGCAAACTTTGGCAAAGTATTATTTGTCACAGAGTTTTGAGTGTGACACTGCTGTTTAAGTATAAATTAGATTCATACCCAAATTATCCATGAAAAAGGTCTGACATCTTGCTGACACAGTGAACTCCCAAATAGAGTATAGACAGGTATGATTTATTTTTTATAAATAATGATTTTACATTGAGTCTCTGGCTCAAAAGATAAAATATATTATAAACCAGGTTATTATAAATGTGTTATTACAAAGTCATACATATGAATACACACCAGGAGGCATGTCCTTGTCTGGCGAGCCAACAACTGACAAATTGATTATTTTATGGGGATGATGGAGGAGGTGTTCTTTTGTTTTTGGGTTCTTTTACATTTTATTTTGTGCCTGGAGAGGGGGAGAGAGGGGGGGGAGAGAGGATGACATGCATCAAAGCACCTCAGGTTGAGTTTGATCAGTGGTCAGCTGCTGTGAGATGGACTTATTTCTATGGAATGTGCTCTCACTCTGTGATGCGCTGGCGTGGAGCTGAGCTTTGTAATGAGCTTCAACCAGGTGCAGCTGGTGGATTTCCATGAAGATGCAGTGAATTTATGGATATGATTGAAATTCCTCTTTGTGACGTGATGCACTCTTTTAATCTCTACAGCTAGCTTTACAACAGTGGCTCAGAACTAGGTTTACAGAAGTGCAAGATGCACAGTGTGGATTAGCTGCCATGGGCCTCTCCGTCAGTCCAACCGCTCAACCTGCTCAAAGCAATCAGTTTGAGCAGACAACATCAGATAAACCTATATTGATCCCTGTTGTTGGGAAAATCAGTAGTCATGGCAGTAAGAGCAGTAAGAAAGCAACACAGGAGAGGTACAGGTAAGACGAAGAGCCAAGAACCAAACCGAGAGACAGTACGTGTAAAGAGAAAAATTAAGATAAAATAAAATACAATACTGAGCTGCTGGCCCCAGATATCGGCACTGGATCTCTGAACGAGTGACAGTCAATCCATACATATAAATGTACAGTGAATATACGGTATATTTGTCTTACAGTGAATTTGAGGTACCAGGGAGTTTGCCAACTCAACTGAGCTGACAAACTCTCTGGTGGGTTAGGGAATTTCAGGGAAAGCTGTTGTAGATCTGCTATTTTCACTAAATGTTTGCCCCCAGAACAGGGAGGCTAGGGCTCATGTGAACATGAGACCTAGCGTCCTAGAACACTGAACACATTGCACCTTGTTTCTGAACAATGGCACCAGTAGCACTGCAATGCAAGATCAATCAGGCGGTGCAAGAAAGCCACACAGTACATTACTAAGTATACATATTGTATGCCTCTGTGCTGTCGCTGTTCCTATAAAAGCTATGAATCATGCATAATGTGTTAAAGACTACTTACCTTGGTGGTACAAATCTCTGTGTCATGTTGTTATAGCGTGTGCGTTCGTGTGTGTTTTAGACATAGATATTCTTTCTGCATTGTATTTTTGCAAAGAGGCCCTGAGCTGGTGGCTGGCATGTGTTTAATTATGGCGCCAAAGGAGAAGAATATGTTGATCTGGTGCTTCTGTGAAAGGTTGGAAGATGTAGTCAAAGAAATGGGGTGGCAAAAAATGATGTCATGCTCATAGCAACATTAATGAGAGATGGAGAGACACAGTTTTCTTCTCATGGTTTTTATTATTCATGTGTATTAATGGTGTGGATTTGTTTGACTGATATATATATAGCCTGCATAATGTTGTGCACTCCTCATCTCCGGTCATCATCCATGTTTTGGGCCGACGAATGGAACCAATATCTCAGAATAAGACTGCCGGTGCGCACACACACACGCACACACACACACACACACACACACACACACACACACTTTGTCCCTCTCTCTGTCTCTCTGTCTCTCTCTGCTGGAGTTCAGAATGATCAAGGACCAGTGCTAGTCAGCACTACTTTCTTACATTTGTTCTGCGAGCCTACTGTGTCACAGAATGGTTCCTAGCTATGTCAAACATACACAAACTACTGTGTCACAGAGAACGGTTAATTCCTCTGTCAGACAAGTGGATCACGGTAATGTTGTTTTTACATGTGCTGCAGAAGCTACATTTGTACGGTAAAGTGTTTTTTTGCGTGAGTTTTTTGTTGCTGTTGTAAGTTTAAGATTTTATGCTGCTTGTCACGACTGTCGACTGTAGATTATCTTTAGAGCATTGTTGATCCTGCACACGCAGCACACCCATGGACGGGATGAAGTGAAAATCTACCTACATAGATTGTATGCTGCTAAGTTATGGTGAAGCTCAATGGCATGTGTGTGTCCAACATGCACTCTTAGAAATGATTGTCTATTCTTAAAAGCTTAGATGAACGTACATCAGTCATAGGATGGACGACGGTATAATGCATGATACCATTAACAGCATGTCTGCCCCAGATTTGTCCTTTTTGCCTCAAACTAAAATACAAAACTATACGTATTAAGTGCCATGGTTTTAAAAAAGCCAACCACCAGTCAGTCTTTTCACAGAGAGGAATCCAGACTAATTTGTTCCGTTCAGCTGACTTTTTATTTTATTTTATTTTTCCACTTTGCTTCTCAGTCTGACAGTCTTCCATTTGAGCCCGATTTCTGAATGTCACCAGTCCATTAAGCTTTCAAATGAGAAAGCAGTAACATCTGATTTGAATATTTTTCAAATGCTCAATGTGATAGTGTACAAGTAAAGTACTACTGTATGTGACTCTTTTTGATACAGAGACAACATGGCGGCAAGACTAACTGTTCAGGAGTGGAGAAAAACTGATTCCTTTCATACAAAATGAGTTAATAGCACAGGCAGACTCTTCACATACACTACAGCATGTCTGAAATAATTGTCAGAGCTGAAATCGACATGTAAATCTGAAATAAATGCAGCTAGGTGTAAATGTTAGAGACCACAGAAGTGAACCTTTCAAGACTGTTACTGGTGCCATACTACTATTTGGCCAGGAGATGGGGTCGTTGACCAGTGCCAGCCGCATTTGGAAAAAGTTCAAAGTTCAGCTAGTTGATGTAAACATGGCATGAACCCCGGATGGAAGTTGGCCATCTTACTGAGGTCCAAATGGGCCGCAGTAAGATGGCGATCCGTGTTATTATCATAACTAAGTCAATCTAAGGTGTAATGAAGCGCCGAATATATTTTTTGCATTATGAGCCATAATGCATATAGACACGGCTTGTGCGCGTGCACGGGCGTGCACATGGGATTTTTGACCGTTTTTACGTGAGAATCGTTCGGCGCTAGATAAAAACAGAAAAAATGCTAACGTGATGCTAATCAAGCGGCGATTAACGCAGATTAAACATCTTACGTCTTAACGGCTCTGGCACCGCGGACAAAGTAAGGACAAGCTCGTCTTAACGTCTGCGGCATTTATCCTGTTAATAATGCATCTCTGCTTCACAAATAGTAACATCTCCACTTCATGTAGTAACATTTGAAAGCATCAAGATGTGCACTAGATTGGCATAGTTTTTTGTGCGGCAGTTGTTCAGGTCAGGAGTTGAATCGGCCATCTGGGAACAGGAAAGTTCCCCAGATCCTCATTCAGGGAAAATGGGACATTTTCTTTTTGCTTCTGTGCACGACCTCCTTTTTTGTTCCCACGGACCACGGACGGACCTCTGACGTTTTGCTCATGTCACCGTGACTAAGCCATAACCATATAGAGAGTTCCCAATGCCGCTATGCCCAGATATGGAATGTGTTGTCTAACCTCAATGTGTTGTCCTCCCAACAATGACACAAACATTGTTTTGTAGGTATAGGCGTAATGGCATTTTAGAGTTTGTCATTTACTTAAAACGATTACAAAACGATGACGTATCCTGCTCACAGGGGGATATATATAGTGTTTCATCCAATTAAATGCTTTTCTGGCATTTATACCACATTTAGAGCACTGTTGGCTACTGTAAACGCCAATCAATACAATAGCTTAACGGGAAACACACTTCAGTAGGCTGAATCAAATGGCTGTTTCATAGGGCCTTTTACTGTAAAGCTTTATTGTGCGTGCGTGCGTGCGTGCGTGCGTGCGTGCGTGCGTGCGTGCGTGGTACTTTCCTATTTATGTGCAGTGAAACATGGAAGATTTCAGCTCATACAGAAATTCCAAGCTGAGTGACACAGGAGGTCTCTGGTGTCTTTGAACACTGAATTGAAGTGCAATGAGCTTTGTTTTGTTTGTATTCCCTCTGAGGTTGTCTTTGAAAGAGCTATTGTTCATTATGTCCACACAAACATAATTAACTTTTAACAACTAAACATGTCTTCTTTCTCTTGAAGGGTTCCATAGTTGATGCACACAAACAAATTACTACTGTATATTCCTCAGACAACATTTGTCTTACACACTGCCAAAATGTTTACATTTTCATGACATGACATAGCATAGGAAGTGGTGGAAAGTAAGTAAACTAAGTACTGTACTTTAGTACAATTTTGAGGTATTTGTACTTTACTTGAGTATTTCCAATACCTTTACTTGTAGATCTTGATCATTATTATTACAAAACACAGTAACCACTTCAGCACTATATATATATATATATATACACAAAATGGGACATTTATTTACCCATTTGTAATCAGAAATGATTATGAATGTGCAGGTTAAAGTTGTTGAACATACTCTATATACCACAGTTGACCAGCTTCAGTGGGGGTTATTATGGGATGTGTGGATGTTTTTTTTGCTCCATGCTGAATTTGCTGTATCCATCTTACAGAATGTGTTTTTAATGGTGCACAGCTGGATGCACACGCACCATACCGGTAAAATGAGCTTTGCACTGATGATGCGTATCTTTGGAAAGATTAAGCCTGTGTGTGTGTGTGTGTGTGTGTGTGCGTGTGTGTGTGTGTGTGTGTGCGTGTGTGTGTGTGTGTGTGTGTGTGTGTGTGTGTGTGTGTGTGTGTGTGTGTGTGTGTGTGTGTGTGTGTGTGTGTGTGTGTGTGTGTGTGTGTGTGTGTGTGTGTGTGTTTTTACGGCTACCGTGTTTGGGTCTCCTCTTAGTTTCTGCAGCATAATAGGCTTTATAAGATAATACCCAGGAGACACAATACTTCTGAGCTCTGGGGGATTGTGAGGGAAAAAAAACGTGTCCCAGTTTGTCACCCCCACTGTGTCTCAGAGCTTCAACTCTGATTGAAATATACCAGTAAAGCCACGGATTTACCAGAAAATGACATTAATCGCCACTCTAACCCTCTTAAATATCTTATTATTATTTTTTACATTATTGGCCCATCCTTTCAAAATGCTGCGTGTCATCTCTGTTGTTTGTTTTGATGGAACACCAGTCAGCAGCCTCATGCAACCTCAGTACTTGGTGTCAAAGTATCTAGATACTCCTGGTCAAATAGTATCCAACTACAAGTGGATAGATGTGTTCTGTGTTCTGTTGTACTTGAAGTAAAGTACTGGAGTACTTACATTTTCAGAAGTAAATGCTTTTTTTTTTTAGTAAAGAACAAAATACAAAGCACATATCATTGCATGCACTTAAAATATAAATAACAGTGAAATTAGCCCGATCTACAAAAGAAAAGAAAAAAAGAAAAAAAAAACATATCGTACGTACACATACACAGTACTCAAATAAATTAATCACTGTCCACCACTGCGTGTCAGAGCCGTGGTTATTTCCTGCCCGGCATGTGCGTTCATGACGTTGACTTTCAATTTACTGTAATACATTTTCAAAGTTCACAAAATTGACAGTCCAAAACATATTCAGAACATTACACATGGCATGTAAACAACGCCCCACCAACACACAGCCTGCAGAGTAACTGCATTAATACATTCAATGCATTCTGATTTCTTATGTTGTGGGCTGTGGGCTTTCTTTGTTTCTGTGAATAATTCACTTTATTGGCTGTTTTTGATTACAGCCAGTGAAGTAGGGCTTCTGCCTTGTGCTGGACCAGAGTGAGCTCTTGGCCCTTTACTTTACTGCAAATAAAACCTATAGTACTTTACTTTACTACACTAGACCTGTACGTGCCCATCTACCGGCCTACTTGGAAACGATGCAACTTGGGAACCTAATAATACCCCTTGTCAACTTGTCATAGCACCCGTTTTAACTATCTGTCTGTGTCCCTTTTGTGCCCATAATGTATATGGAGATCTCTGTATAGCACCCATTTTAACTGCCTGTCTGTGTCCCACATGGATGGAGATCTCTGTATTTAATGTGTTGGCAGAGCCTGACCAGAGCCTTTTGTGGTGGTTCTGGAGAGTCTGACCAACTCAATAACGGGCACTGCACTCCCTGCATGGGGTGTGGAACACGTGTGTCGATTGTGAAGTCGGTGGGGCAAACGGTTCTCGAGTTACGTGCATTACAACCGTACACACACGCACACACGCACACACGCAGACAGAGACGTGGCGCATTTAGAGTAGGATTTGTTTATTTAGACATATTAATGTCCCCATTTATCTACCAGAAGAGGTATGGTGGGGTCCATAGAAGACAAATGTGTGTATCATTTTGACACAGGTTTCTTTGAGTTAGCACTTTAATTGATGTAGTCTGAGCCAGGGGCGAAACTACATGGCAATGGGCCCTGGTGCAGATATCTTGTGTAGGCCCCCTAAAATATTATTGTGGCTGCGTGCACGTGCGGTCTTTATGTGCATTATGGATCATAATATGCTCAAAATGCGATATTCGGGGCTTGATTAGAGCTTAATTTGACTTAGATGTGACAAAACAATTATTCCCCGATCGCACCACCGTGAACCACCTGACCTGTGAAATAGCTAGTGGATGTTTACCATTGTTTGAACCGGAACTGATTGTTGGCCTTTTTAGGAGTTTTTTCAAAAACGTCTGGCACTGGCGCGCTAGCGGCCACTATAGCACTGGCGCGGAAACAGTTAAAAGCAGTTGTGTTCCGTGTTGTTCTGGAGGGGTAGGCCATTGATTTCTATTTCTTGCAATTCCGTTCTATGTCCAGCCATGAATGATGATTGGGGGTTTTGTGAATCCACTTGATAATACTGTAGTTTGTTGGCTATAATAATAGTGATGGAAGTTTTTTCCTTTTTTCCCAGTTTACCTTTTCTTAGTGTGTACTGTATTTGATAGTGGGTTAAAGTATAACATTTTCTGAAATTGTGTTATAGTATATTTTTTGAAGAAGAGAGCTTGCAAAGATGGAGGCATGCACCGAAGCGAAGAGAAGAGGAAGTCAGACTCAGCAGGAGCAAGATAGAATGTGTGTGTGAGAGAGCCGTCTTCCAACAAGAGGGAGGACAGTGGAACTGTGAGGGGTGAAAGGTGGGGAAGCCGGTGAAGGAGTTTAAATACCTGAGGTCAACTATACTACATCATGGGGAGTGTGGTAGAGGGGTGAAGGAGAGAGTGCATGCAGAGTGGAATGGATGGAGGAAAGTGTTGTCGACAGACCAGCCATGCTGTACATCTTGGAAACGATGGCACTGACGGAAAGACTGTGGCACAGGTGGTAGAATTGAGTACGCTACAATTCTCATTGGGAGTGGCAAGGTCATAGATTACTATCAGTGGAACAGCCCAGGTAAAGCGTTGTGGGATAGAACAAGAGAGGGGAGGTTCACATGGCTTTAGGCTGAGGAGAAGTACGTTTTGAGAAGGATGCTGAAGATGGAGCTGCCAGGCAAAATGGAGGTTTATTGATGCGGTGAGAGACTATATGCAGGCGGCTGGAGTGACCAAGGTAGACGAAGAAGAAGAAGAAGAAGAAGAAGAAGAAGAAGAAGAAGAAGAAGAAGATAAAAAGAGGAAGGAAGTGTATCTTTTTGACAACTCTCGTACTGCAGTATTCTTTCAGTACTGGTTTATTAACACTTGACAGCATACAATATTTCCAAATAGGTTTCTCCTCTCCACACTGTCCACAGTGTTATGGATCAGTTAATATCACAGATTACACATACTGCCAGCTTCGGCTTGGCTTGTTGCCAGACATCATGAAAGCGTTTCTGGGAAAATTAACCGCATTTGTGATTTTCTTCCAAAACTAATTGTATGTGATTTAGTGGTGTTGTTGTCAACTGTGCACCTCCTGCACAGGGACATCAGTTTGCTCTTGGGAGAAGTGATTCCAATGCTTTCTCATCCCATGACACTGGAAATTACCAGCATGCTGTTGTGCTGAGGGCAGCACACTGCTCTTAAAGGTATAATGAAAAGTGGTGATTTGATTGGCCATGATTAAATTCACCTGCAAATGAGTATATGCAGCCGAAAGTGGAATCTCAGCTATAGGGTACTCCGCCCCTGTCCACTGCCAAACGCCATACATCACGGCAATATAACGCAGTGTGCCTGTTTACCGAAAATAAGGTGGTATGTCTTCTTCCAAGTACACATGGGGACATTTCTTGGTTTTTTTTCCTGTCACTCTTTTATCCTTTACTGTGATATTATCATTAACTTTGACCTTTTTGCACTGCAATTAACTAAAACATGAGATGGAAATGAAGATGACATTTGACAGTAGCACTTTATTTTCGAGGCTCTCACTGGATGTGTTGTGGTGCAGGTGGGTTCCACGCTACGAGGAAGTGAAATGGATAGGGAAGAGTGTTTGAATGCAGGTTGGTCAGGTGCGGTGCAAAGCTATACTATAACTCTATAATACCTGTCTTTGTCTATGCCCCTGGGTTCATACTTGTTGAAGGCATGCAATCTCCCTGATAAACAGAACACTGCTGCTGTACAGTAGCTTGTGTTGTTCAGGACACTTGACAGTTGCCACTAGAAGCTAAAATGGTCACGCTTTCACTCTTTTTGACAGGTTGTAGTTCTGCACGCGCTATGCTCTACAGTTTAGCAGCAGCTAACATTACAGCCACTCAGTCATACAGCCAGTCAGCTTGCCAGGCACTCAGGGAGCTCAGCCAACCAATGAGCAGGTTCTTCAACGGCATGCTAGTCATCCCGACTGCCATTTTTTTCTCTATCCACATATCCAGCCATCCATTTTTGAATGTATCCAGTAAGCCAGTGAATTGCATTTTTTATGAATTTCATTTTTATAACACTTTTCCAAGTGCTCAAAGCGCTTTACAATGGTTCATTCATTCATACATTGGGAGGTAAAGCAGTCGACGCCAGCGTCCTCACTTCACACATTCACACACCAATGGTGGCAAGCTCACACTGACCAACTCATTGGAGGCAATGTAGGGTTCAGTCGTCTTGCCCAAGGACAATTGGACATGTGGACTTGAGGAGCTGGGATTCGAACCGCCGACCCAGGGATCATTGGACGACCTGCTCTACCTCCTGAGCCACAGCCACCCTTGTCATCCGTCCACTCGAACAATGAATGCAAACACTACAAAAATGTTCCCCATTTAAATTCCCAGCCATTATCCCAGTGCAGTTCCGTTGTGTCTCTACTGGCGGGGATGTAATCTCACGGACGGCTCCAGCTACGCTATCTCACCTCTGACCCTCCTACCTGTATGCTTGTGGGAGGGCAAGATTATGGTGCACGCTGGCATGATGTGTGTTGACATCTATGTGGTCTGCCAGTGAAAGTCTCAACTGTGTGTGTGTGTGTGTGTGTGTGTGTGTGTGTGTGTGTGTGTGTGTGTGTGTGTGTGTGTGTGTGTGTGTGTGTGTGTGTGTGTGTGTGTGTGTGTGTGTGTGTGTGTGTGTTCATGCGTGTTCATGCGTGTATGTGTGTGCATGCATGCATGTGTGTGCACTGCTCTCTCGCTGTCTGTCCTCTGGGCTGCATGTACTTTTGATTGTACAGAAGCCAGGCGCATATTAAGGAGGCAACGTGTCACAGATGTTTAATGTACCTCAAACTGCTCGCCGCAACAGGTGGTCCCTTTCACTGCCTGCATGGAAATGAGAAATATTGATTCCTGGCATCTGGTGCTTTGCCTGGTGGGAAATAGAGGGCACTGGTGGTGATGGATTAGTCTTGTCCCTGCCATGGTTCAACATGCCAGGGCTGGGCTGGACGGGTAGTGGTGGTGGTGGTGGTGTTTAGTGTTTGGGGGGGCAGCAGGCAAATGCAGCTGCAGATTTTTGTTCAATGCTGACCCGGTGAGCCGGCCTGTTCTCATGTCGATAATGTTGATTTGGGGGTTAATCTCTTATGATCCTGCAGGTCTCAGTGGAGGTGTAGACATACAGGTGTGTCAGCATAGTATCTGTGAGCGGATCTCTAGGTCTGAGTGCGAATGGGAGACCACAGTTTTGGATCGGGCTATCATAATATTTTAGTTGATTATAGGGCATGCATGACAAATAACTTAAACATACAAAGACATGACTGACAGTAAATATAGCAAATATTTAATTTATAATTATTTATAATTGTGACCAGTCACAGGTCTAGTTCTGGAGCAGTGGAATCCACTGGCAAGCCTCTGGATGCGTTCAGAAATGTGCATCGGGAATGTGCTCCCGTTTTTGGAGTGCACTGGGCGGTGACGTCACAGAGCCCGCTGAGTGTGGCTTATTTACGAACGAGTTAGAACAACACGCCTTCTTGTAACATTGAAAGGTAATTCATGACATTAGCCTACCTGCTGTTGGTCTACACCAGGGTTCCCCAATTAATTTTCCTCGAGGGCCATATTTTGACTAGGGTACCATGCTGGGGGTCGAGTCCGCACGCGTGAGGTCGAGGTCTTGCCCTGAAAATTCATTTTCAGGGCAGGACCCCATTTGAAAAGGATGCCC
This sequence comes from Electrona antarctica, assembly GCF_951216825.1. Classification (NCBI taxonomy): domain Eukaryota; kingdom Metazoa; phylum Chordata; class Actinopteri; order Myctophiformes; family Myctophidae; genus Electrona; species Electrona antarctica. Next base: position 48,323,442 of record NC_136790.1, read on the forward strand.
AGTTTGACATGCATAGGCTACTGACCCCCATTTAATGCCATTTATATCTGGGACCCCCCCCCCCCCCCCCCCCCCCCCCCAAACAAAAAAAAATGTTTTTTTTATTTTTTATTTTTTGTTGAAATTCTTCCGCGGGCCGCAAGGGGGCGCTCCGCGGGCCGCAAATGGCCCGCGGGCCGCCTATTGGGGAACCCTGGTCTACACGTTGATGCGTGTGTAATAATAAAGTTCAACGGACCAATATCGCTGCTGTGTTCTGTGTTCACAGGAGAAAAACAATATTCCATTTGGACTGTGTGTTCCTGAGTTGTTTGAGAACAGCAAGGATAAAGCCCTTTCTGTGAAAATAAATAAAGACGGAACGGATGAGGATGTGATTTTGCGATCACGTCTAGTTCAAAGGGTCCATTTGGTTCCATTTGTACACTCTTAGTTACAGACCGGTCCATTCGGAACCCTGTCAAGTAACCCAGAGGGTCCCTGAACCTCACTTTGAGAAACACTACAATAGAAATCACACCCATGTGAAGTTAGGGACGCTAATATATTAAACAAGATGACGTAAATCTTCCCTTCATTGTCAATAGCGTTTTAAAAACAAACATTGAACTATAAACAAACATTAAACCTGTATATTGAAGGGCAAGCACCCCTCAATAATATGTATTCAATACTGCACTTTTTTGAGTGGTGTAAACCACTCCTACAACTGGCTTTTGTGTGCAGAAAAAAATGAGCATGGTTGCTATGTTCAAAATAATTTCTGACGTAATTAAATCACACCCGGGTGAACTGGATGACCGTAGCAACCATGGTCATTTTTTCTGCACAAAAAGAGCCAGTTGTGAAATCACATCCGGGTGTGATTTTAGTATTATATAGGAATTGTTAAAGGGAACCGTTAAGGAATCGGACCGTTAAGGAACTAGAATCGTTAAAATCCTAAAGGATCCCAACCCTAATCTCAACCCCAATGATGATCCACACTCCCCTCTTCTGTATAATAATTAAATTGTGTCTCTGCACCAGTGCTGCTAAACTGATTTATAGTGACACAAGGCCCAGGGATAGTTGAAATTATGCATTTATAATATATTACTTTGGGAGTGGCGTTGTGTGTTTCTCTAAATTAGCCCCATGCTCCCTCCCAGGACCACAGTCTTGTACGACTGCCTTTTGCTCTTAGCATTTCACACTTTAACAGCCTTGTCCTTATGAGTTAAACAGGGCTGAGTAGTTGAAATGTCTGCTCATTGCCATTCATTTTCTTACCATGGCTTAATAGAGGAGCAACGATTATAAGCTAGAACAGATGCAAAGCAAGGAAATGGATGTATGTTATTCGCTACCAGGGTGGAACTGGACAAACAGGCAGCCTAAGGTAATGGAAGAAGGCCATTTGGAAGGCCCCTCGTTGCTCCTCAGAGTCGATGTGTTGAGAAACAGCTGGTTCTTTCCAAGATTACACCAAGGGAGGTTGGAATGGAGATGGTGCAAAGAGCAATGTGACCACAAAGTAAAGAGAAAGCTCCTTTAGCTCCCTGTTTACTTATCTCTCAGATGCATCATCCACAGTACACACAAGGGACTCAGCCCCCTCAACTCTAGTGTCTCTATTCTAGGGCGAACATACTGTAGCTCCTGTGTAGATCAATTTTCAAGAGATTTGTAAGACTAGTAGGACTTTGTCCAGTCAAATAAGTATATAGGGTTTACGTTTTTAAATGATCACTGTAGTGTAAACACATGAAATACTGCAGCAGTTCTTCAAAAGTAACAATCTTTATATTGCTGCCAGGTGTGTTAGCACAAGGATTTCTTTTTTGGGATGCCATGTTTCACGATACCTCGGAACAAACAAATTATTTCATGTTAGTCTACAAGGGATCTAGGAGTAATTTAATTGAATATTGTGGACCTACCACATAGTTACCTGTGTGTTACACAGTGTTTGGGCAAAGATTGATTACATTAATGGCCCACCAGTAATGTACCGTTATACACAGTTAAAAAATGTAATAAATAAAAAACAAACTAGTAAAAAATAGTAATTTTCACACGTTCATCATACGCGACATCCAGGAAGACAGACGTTATGTTCCCGCCATTGTCGGTAGGCCTGTGTGTTTGTGTGATTGGCTAAGTTAACCTATAGACTATACCTCTCATTTCCTTGAGGGACAATTGCTATACGAATGGCTATTGGCTAGTCCACTGTTAGGCCAACTGGCCCGACCAATACTGTAACTTCATAACCAAAGTAGCCATGTCTCCCTATAGTCCCTACAACAAAGGTAGAAGATATGATTTGGCCTGGATTCTGGTGGTATTGTGTCCATGCACTGGTCATTTCATGGGCAAAATAAAAGAGAACCCACTAAATTCCAAATTCCTGTTCTGGCCTCAATGACAGAATCAATTTGACATGGAGGCTATTTCCTGTTTGTTTGTGCTCTGGCACTGGGGCTTTTTATGAATCATTGGCTGTTAATGCAACATTGGCTATTCCATTCACAGCGGAAGTGGGGGGAGGAGGGTTGGTGGGGAAGTCCCCGAGGGAGCGAAGCCCCATGGCAGATCCATTATTCATGGCTCAACCTGGGCTTGTAGGAGAATACTGACACCCGATCTGCTTAAATCAAGCGGGGCCAGGGAGTGCAGTGTCCCCTGGGAAATGTGGTTCTTGGGTTAAGGTGTAGGTGAGGGGAGGTGGAGAATGAGAGGGTGGTTGGTAAGGGTTCCTCTCTTCACTCTGGTGGTGGTTTTTGCGTGAAAGCTGTCTGTCAACACAGTGACAAATACTCCTCTGCTTCTGCCCCTATAGTCTTCTCTGTCACTCTCTATTGCATGTTTGCCCTGATGCTGTCTTTTCTACTGCACTAATGGCTTCACCAGAAAAAAATAAATCAATAAGCACAGTCTGTGTCCTCTATAAAGCATGACCATCAGGCAGCTATTGCAAAATGCATCCTGCTTGAATGACAATGTACCACATGGACTAACACTGATCCAGTGGCGGGACGTAGAAATGTAGCAATGTAGGACGGCCCCCTTCATGCTGGAGATCTATTGATTGATTGATTGAAGAATTTATTAACAGTTTGCAGAATTACAGTACATTTCAAGCACAAACTATCTATAGACTATATGCCCAATTTGCCCATATATGCCCATATATGAGCATGCAATGAGTTATTCCTTTGCGCCTGATGCCATGACGACACATTGAGGTTAGACAATATCACACTCCATATTTGGGCATAGCTGCATTGAGAACATTGAGAACTCCTTATATTTAATGCATACGTTTTTGTTTGATATGCTGCTAATTAGAGATGCACGATATAATCAGTAGCGTATCGGAATCGGCCATATCGGCCATAAAAATGGCAATATCCGTAGCAAATCGGTCTCAAAATAATCCTGATTTTCACCGATATTGATGATGCAATAATAATGTGACCGCCAATGGCTTTGTACTCGCAGAGCAGACAGTCTGCCTGTTCTCTGTGGGGCGAGGCTTACCATCTACTTCAATATGAAGACTTCAATATTAATATAATATAACATTGTAATATATCGGTATGGGAATCGCAAATAATCAGAGATTGGTCATAATTTCAATATCGTGCATCTCTACTGCTAATACGACCCCCCAGAAAAGGGTATTAGCTCCACCATTGCTTTTTAGCTTTAATGTTTTAATCTTTTCTATCATTTATTTCCATGTCACTTCAGCTGTTTTGCTGTATTGAAAACTGTGTTGTATCGTTAGAACCGAACCGTGTATTTTGTGAACATCATTGTGAACATGTTGTGAGCCTGTATACATCCCTAGTGGCCACATAATGAATATTGATCACAACACTCATTTACATGAAAAACAAGCTAACGATTATCTAATTAGTACTTTCAGGAAACTTGACTTAGATTAACAATGTAACAAGATCAAAGAAAAAATATGAATTACTCCTAGTCTTAAATCAATCTCCATAAAAAAACATGTTGCTAAGCAAAACGTTTGAAAAGCGTAGCCAATCGCACTAACCCTAACCCAAAAGACACAAAATCAAATAAAACGTGTGTGTGTGTGTGTGTGTGTGTGTGTGTGTGTGTGTGTGTGTGTGTGTGTGTGTGTGTGTGTGTGTGTGTGTGTGTGTGTGTGTGTGTGTGTGTGTGTGTGTGTGTGTGTGTGTGTGTGTAAAGCACTTTAGAGACATCTGCTATATAAATGCAGCCTGTTTACCTGATTGACATAGCATAGCCTATCTCTCAGCATAAAACACATCTGTATGTATGTACAATTCGATTCCGATTCTTGGGGTCACGATTCGATTCAAAATCATGAATTCAAAAGCATTGCCTGATGGAGGAGAAAGGAACTGATTGGAATAACGTGTTCCTTCCACGCGCTATGTCCAACCAGGGAAACTCCCCACTGTCAGGTGAAAAGAAGCAGCTTGGACTCCTCATGCATAGAAGGAAGGATGAGGTCAGTCTGCTGCCCCCCCAGGTTGGTGGAGGGTGTGTAGAGCCCAGGATTACATGGGTTACAAAATCGTGGGATAAAAGAATATTAAGAACAAAAATCAAAAGCATTTGTCATCAAGATGTGATTCACAATGTTAATGATTGTTTTCATACCTCCAGTTCTAGGAAACACAGAATGGGGGGACTTTGTATTACTGTATGTCCACACAACAGCTCTAAGGTATATTAATGACATAGTCAAATGTTGAAAATTAGTGGTATTCCCCTTTAATGATTTATTCTGTAGAGTGGTCTTGTACAATTACCTGGTGTAACAAAACACGAGGGAGCGAGGCCAACTGAAAACCACACACATTGGTTTCAATCAAAGCTCATTAGTCTTAACATGACTACGGGGCTGAAGTGAGATGTCAATAAAATAGTTTGCGCTGACTTAACATGGGGATCAGTATGCATCTCAGAGCGGATGTTGAAATAGTGCGAGGGAAATCATTGAGGCCTGTGTGTGTGTGTGTGTGTGTGTGTGTGTGTGTGTGTGTGTGTGTGTGTGTGTGTGTGTGTGTGTGTGTGTGTGTGTGTGTGTGTGTGTGTGTGTGTGTGTGTGTGTGTGTGTGTGTGTGTGTGTGTCATTGCTATGCAGAGGAGTGAGTGGCAAGTCTCCCTTCAGCAACCCCCCCAAGCCAGAAGGTGACATTGTATAGAAGCCAAGAGCTAAATTCTCAACACGGGACTGATTGGATTGCTTGCCAACATTAGGATGTGTTGCTGTGGAATGGGGAATGGACAAATAATTTGTTGCAGATATTTTCTTTGGTGCAGTGACTCATTAAACTAGACTATACTAGAAATGTAAATTCTAAAAGAGGTCTTCACCTTGAGTAATTAATTCCCCTCGTTATTGGTTACTGGGTTACTTCAATAACTTTAGCCTCAGTCTATCGGTTCATTAGTATTTCATTTGCATGTGTCAAGTTTCCCTTAGCAGTTGCATAGACTCACCGGAAGGCATATACCGGTAGCCATACTGAATCCCGCAATAATGCCCGGAGGATAATTAATACTTTCAGCGCCATTGCCGTCGATTAAAGTCAATTGAAGCCTAATTTTGATACTGACGCTTAACGCCATTGCCGACGGCCTCCGGCAATTGCGCTTTTATGGCGCGTTCGATTGCTCGAGCCATAATGCTACTCACGTTAGCCGGTTAGCTAGCTGTGTTGTTAGCACAGGACTGGATCGCCCATCTTAGATCGTCGTCGCCATAAGCATCCATTCTATCCATTTCTTTCAATCGCCTGTAACTCCTATTCCTTGTCCCAGGTGGCATTTTGGGTCAAAACAGCGTTTCTTTGACGGCACAGAGCTGACAATCTAGAGCTCTCCGGAGCTCCGGCCTGGATTTACATTGTAAACAAGGCCCATCCAGCTGTGTGAAAACTCCTAACTTAGGACTACCGGTTGTGGACCGGAAATGGCGGCTTTTCAAAATAAGAGCTCAAATAAAAAAAATGCTGGCGTGAATTAGATCCTAATTTTTCAATAAATAATAGCGGTCTAAGTGTTAAGGTGTGATATTCACAATTGCAGTGGAAAAAACATATACTAGTATAAATGCCTATGTGGCCTACTGGCACAGATGGGGGGGCTGACCATTCAGCAGTTTCAGTTTGTGAGCTCCAGACGCACGCACGCACGCACGCACGCAGGCAGGCAGGCAGGCAGGCAGGCAGACAGTGCCCGTCGTAAAAATGTAGTAACTGAGCTGCTGTCCCTAGATATCTGCACTGGGTCTCTGAATGAGTTAACATTATGTACAAACATACTGTATAAATGTATGTATCAATTGCAACACGTGAATTCCTTTGTTGCTTCATTTACCCTCCGTTTCAAAGGAGAATGATAATGAATTTACTTTTCCAACCAAAGTTACAAAGTGCTTGCAGGAGCAGCAAATAACAATACAGGCTAAAACAGCATACATAAATCAACACATAAAATCAATGGGTAACAAAAAATAACAGAGAATAAACAATTAAAAACCCGATAACAACATAATGTAATGAGACTAGAGGTTATCTTACTGTGTTGGCACATCAAAATACATGACAGACTCACTCACTCATTTCCTGGAGATAAAGGAACCCTGTAGTTTTCTCCACAGTTACCCACAGACATGCAGTGACGTTCAGTCAGTGGAAGCCTGTTTTCCTCCCTCTATACTCCACACATCCCCTGGGTGGCCCTGCTGTAGCTTCCTGTGCACACTCTTAACTCCATTTATGAATACGTTTTCTTTAATCTTGGTACATTGTTAATCTAAGTCAAGTTTCCTGAAAATCCTAATTAGATAATCGTTAGCTTGTTTTCCATGTAAATGAGCCTAGCGATCAATATTCATGAAGAGTGGTTGTGGGTAAGGAAATAGACGATGGTGCCAGTACCAAGTGAACGACTCCATAGTTTGTATTTAATTTTTTTAATCTTAATACGCTTAATCTACATGTGGAATTCTAAATGATACAAATATGTAAAACATACATTGTGTTATAGAGAAAGTAATGTTCTTGTGGTGAACGACGGGCAGTAATTCTGGAGTGTTAGTTAGTAGGGCTGGGTGCAATAACCGCAATATTGCCATACCGCCGTTATGTAACGCATACTGCGGTATCGGGATCATTACCGCGGTAAAAACAAATATTTTGACTTTTTTTGTCTGTGCTGTTCTGGCGACGTAAGTACTAGGCCTACGAGTGCATATGGTGTGATATGAAATGAAAGGTTTATCATAATAAACGGAATCAGTGAGGCTCAGTCTAATCATGTCAGCGATAATGTTAACTCATGACTTGGGGACTGGGGAGGCGCGCAGTTGCTGCGTGGTGGTGGAGCGGCTGGAAGTTGAACCTTTCAATTCATCATATATTATGGCTCATCAATCTATCGTCAGTTAACTTGGAATTTGTTTAATATGTTTAAGATAATAGGTTCCATGATGAAGGAACGTTTTTGAATGGTGAGGTGTTTGTTTCATGCGATGCGCTGCTGAGCCGACAACTTGGAGTGAGAATGCTTGCCATTGCGATTCCAAAACTAAATGACAGTGTTTGAAATCATTCCAACCCGATAGACCTAACCTATCAAACCTCTAAACGTTTTGTCAGTCAAAAGATAAAAACAGTTCTGTCCGTCCTGTCTGTAAACCCTCTCTCCCTGGCTCTCTCTCGCTCTCCTTTTCTCTCTCCCTCTCTCGTCTCTCGTTGACAAACAGACACTGCACGCTGTATGCAATGTTCATGAATCCAATGAATTGTACGTGAGGTATGCAGAAGTGCATTTTACATAATGCTGTAGGACTATTTGTGGCGGTGATGCGTCACATTACTTGACCTATCCTATGGTATATAAACCGTGCTGCTGTTTGAATGAGCCGGACCTCTCCGTCAAATCAATACAAAGTTGAAACCTGTTACAACGATGTGCCCTTATCCATAGGCTACACGTTTAGCCTAATGGTTCTCTCTATGACAAAATTACCGCGGTAATACAAATCCCATACCGCCCCAGCCCTATTAGTTAGTGTCAACCAGAGGTCAGTGTGTGGACTTGTTTGTAACAGTAGAGGTCAACTAATCAACTCCCCGCTTCCTCTTTTTCTTCTCGCCCATTTTGGTCTTTCACCCGGTCTTTCCTTTCCAGCCCCATCCTCTCCTCCCTTCCTAATGTTTTCTCCAGCTTCCCTTTCACTGCCGTTTTTCCATCCATCACCAAGCCTCAGATTAATAAATTTGACAATCCACTGAGCAAGAAAGGGCATTAATTGCTACTCAAAGCAGAGCGCTATCATGGGAACCCTTGTTGTGAGAAAATTACGCATCTTCAGACCCGCGAGGCGTTATGCAGGGATGACGGAACAGCATTTCTACACAGTCCTAGAAAGAGAGAGAGAGAGAGAGCATATGGGGATTTGCCTTGCAAGACAGAGACTATAGGCATAAGGGTGTGGGGGGGGGGCAGTTGCAGAGTGAACCAATGGGTATAGAGCGTCGCAGTCCCGCCCCCTTTCATGACGACGCCAGGCCCAGGAAATGAATCACAATGCATTTTTCCCATAGACATTTCAAAAAGTATTTATTCAAAGACCTTTTAAGCGTCGTACGAAGCCAACTCGAGTTGTGAGAAATCATGACAACACACACAATATTTTGGACCAAACAAATAATTACAACAAAAAAAGTGTTGTAATCTGCCGTTTTTTTGTACTTTCTAATTCTTTGTTTGGCCCAAAAAATTGTGTTTGTTGTCATGATTTGTCACGACAAGAGTTGGCTTTGTCCGCGGCGTAAACGTCTTTAAATAAATACTTTCTGAAATGTCTATGAGGAAAATGAACAGAGAATCATTTCCTGGGCCCTGGGCCCTCTATAGAGCGACGCTCTATAGAGCGTTGCAGTCCCGCCTCCTACCCTGGACCAGGAAATGAAACCCAATGCATTATTCTCATAGACATTTCTTAAAGTATTTATTTAAAGACGGTTACGCCGCGGACAAAGCCAACTCGAGTCGTGACAACTCATGACAACACAAACAATATTTTGGACCAAACAAATAATTAGAAGAAAAACAACAAAAAAAGTGTTGTAACCTGCCGTTTTTTTCTTCTTTCTAATTATTTGTTTGGTCCAAAATATTGTTTGTGTGGTCATGAGTTGTCACGACTCGAGTTGGCTTTGTCCGCGGCGTAACCGTCTTTAAATAAATACTTTAAGAAATGTCTATGAGAATAATGCATTGGGTTTCATTTCCTGGTCCAGGGTAGGAGGCGGGACTGCGACGCTCTATTGTCCTCCTCTTAGACGACAGAAAGTCCACAAAGGCCTAATCAGTGGCTGACAATAAAGCCAACGCACCACGCAGTAAAATCCTCAATGTTCGCTTATAACTCAGAGACTGTCAGAAGTGACCCTTTACAAGTCCATTTTATGCACGTGTGCGTGCGAGCGTACGTTACGTGCGTGTACCATTATGAGTGCATTTGTGTTGGTATATTTTCTTCATGCATGTGCTTTGTTTTGCTTTCCTTCATGGATCAATGTGAAAGTATAAACACTACGGTCTAATTCTCAAGTGGTTAATTTATGAACTTGAGAGCATCTCCACTGAATCGAATTTACCACAATTAAGCGTTCTTGACAAATGATCCCAAATGAGCAAGCAGTGTCCATTTGATTCTCAACTCAAGTGGCCCTTAAAGGACCACTTCACCACTTTTCAACCTATCTTCATATAATGTGGTCCTCACTGTGTGTGTGTGTGTGTGTGTGTGTGTGTGTGTGTGTGTGTGTGTGTGTGTGTGTGTGTGTGTGTGTGTGTGTACGCACGCGCGTGGTGCAGATACAGAGTGATGAAGCTTTTCCTTGTTAAGACCCATTTCATTTAGAATCAAATCTACTTTGAGCTATAGGGCTAGTTTCCTGGGAAGCCCATTCACTTTATTCTGCAATCATAATGAACAGGCATTTTCAGTAGTATCCTGTTGCGAGACTGGCATTGCAAGAAAATGGTCTGGTTAGGGTAGAGTTTTTGATTTGAGATTGCATCTTCAAATGGAAATGACAAGTTAAGTTATATCTTCATGTTGTAGTCACTCAGAGTACAGGTGATTCCAAGACCTTTTCTGTTTTTCATCATCTTTATGTACTGTGAAGTTCTCAGTAATATCATGTGCTATTATTACGCAATACAATTGCAATTCCTTGTGTGTTATGATAATGCATGTGTTGTGTTCTACAGCAGCCCTGAGTGCAAATATCTTCTAAACTAATCTCAATCTAGTGGAGACATTATTCCTGGCCAGCGGTGTCTGTTTTGTGGTAGGCAGTGTTCAACATGGTACACAGTGGTATACACTGGGTTGTGTTTGTAGAGGCTGAAATGGCCCTGGGTTTCATTTATCGGAACATGGCCCACTCCCTTGTTTTATGGATTCTCCCGTGGTGTCTGTGTGCGTGGCCACACCTCAGTTAGAACACGGCTGCTTTGTGAGCTCGAACAGACGGGGAAAGTCTGAAAGACCTCTGAAGATACATTCGTAGTGCGTTGGCAGCAAGTGCTCACCGCACATTCCCAGCCAACAAAATGATCCCACTTTTAACGGGTCGATGAATGATGGCTCAGCCCAAGTCTGTGTAGTTTAAAAGAGAAAATTGACAAATAGCCTTCAAGGTTCCCAAAAGGGAAATCACAATAAACGGGTCAGTTTGTGTGAATTACTGATTCCTCTTCGCTATTATGAGGGGCTTTATGATATATCTGAGATGACAGACATTAGGCAGGCTCTGTGTTTTCAGCCTGTTGGAGTCTGGCAGAGAAGCGTTCTGATTCTGACAGGCTGTGATTAGCCAAGCCTGGGCTCAGCATGCTGCTCATTGTCATATTCATTTCTCCTAAGTGCCAGTTCTGATGAAAGTAATGTGGTAATGGAGGTGGACAAAAGCGTTTGCTGACATTTGTGCGCCTCCTAGGGAATAGGGATAGTGTTTCTTCTTGGTCTCCCAATAGAAATATTGTGTGCATCAGGCACTAAATTACTTGAGTATACTGACTGCGTGTCGCTGGTTCGACTCCCAATCCCGACGACTATTTGCTGTGTGTCACTCCCCGTCTCTCTCTCTCCCCATTTCTACTATGTACTGTCACTGGAGGCAGAAAAAGCCAGCGAAAAAACAAATACTTCAGTATTGCGTTTTGCGAATCACGTGGATTAATTCACTTAATACCGAAGACGACTTATATATATATATATATTTTTTCATTCAGAATGGTCTCGCTGATATCCACCGTCTAGCAGTGTCTCCGTCGCTACAGCTAACACTCGGCTCGCCTGTGGTCCGTCAATGAAATGATTCCCCGCCGTCCGCTGCCACGTTAACTGTAATCTTAAATCGCTTTTTTCACGAGTTGGATGTATTACCACTCTCTCCGTCTGCTCTTCTTTGTGTGGTTGTGTAACATTTGCTCATTTGTGTGGACCTGTCTCGGTTACACTTTGTCTGAGGTGGTAAAGCCATGCAAAATAATACTTTGGTCTCCGATTGGCTGTCATTTTTGGGCTGAGTAGGTAGGGAATTTATTTTATTTTATTTTTTTATTTTTTCCCCTGCGGCAATGATGGATAGGCTTCTTTTTTAATAACTTAACTATTTGCCTGAGTATAGCTAGCTAGAGCTACAGGTTAAAAGACAAAAAACATAGCTATTAGCTAGCTAGCTCACACACTAAACACTGTGTAAGCTGAGCTCACAATGCGGACGCGTTGTGAGCTTGTAGAGCGGCTATTTTGGGTGTGCGGTACCGCCGCTGCGCAACAAAGTCGAAGTATAGGCACAATCGAAACTAAAATGAGAACATGCAGACATTCATTTCGAGTGGAGAGCTACACTGCATGCTGAATTCTGAGTGAAGTGAACCACTCCGAAACAGATAGGCGGCGGCCTATGTCATGTCACGTATGTGTATAAGTGTTGGGCTTAACTCTTATATGTTCATGATTTCATCCGAGGGACCGTCACCTCTCTCTCTCTCTCTCTCTCTCGCAACACTAGTACACAGGTCCATGCTGTGTTGTGTTGTGTTGTGCGTCTCCTCGCGATGACGCAATCTAAAACATTTGCACACGTGATATTTTAGATGAAAGAAAACTTTATTTTGACTTTGCGCGACAGGTGGTCTCACCAAGGAGAATTTTAGTGATCAAAGACCTTTTTGGTCGGTCGAATTCGGACTGTTTTTTTTTCTCCACCAAATGCCAATAAAATCAATTGGGTCGCGCATATTTAATAGAGTCGGTCGACAACCGGAGACCAATCTATTATTTTGCTCGGCCTAAGTATTATACTGTACTTAGTTGAGCACCGGGAGCTTGTAAATCAACAATGTTTGGTGCGCGACACAGGCACACAACAAAGTACAAATCAGGCTTAACTGTCACAGCTTAGAAAAGCCCTTGTTGTTAATGTATGTTATTCTCTCACAGCCCAGTCAGTCGTTATCTGATTGGCACTAGTCTTCAGCTTCTTCCCCTCAGCCCTTCATAACTTTCCTCTTATACAGTCTAATTCTACAGTCTTCGCTATCTTCTCTATCTTCTTATAAGTGAAAATAGTGGAGCTGTGTCCCAGTGCTTATCAGGGCATAGTGCTATATCAGTGGTTTTCAGAGTGATGTCCGGTGACCATTGACCACCTAGCCATACATTATACCTTACTTATTAATTGCTCATGTTAATATCTAAGCCTTTCGGCACTTCCCTTATCAACCTTTCACTGTCAACAACACACTCTGTGGAATCTATCACCAGTTAACATAGGACGTTCGTATTGTTGTGTCATTTGGAGGCTACAGCAGCCCCCTCTAGCAGTGGGTGCTCAAGCAACGCAAAATATGAATTGAATAGATGTGCTCGGGAGATGCACAGTGGGTTTTTTGTTCCAAATGGTAGAAACGGATATAATATAAGATTTGGTCAAGAGGGGCTGTAACTCACTCGTATTACACGGTTCGGTTTAATGCTTGATTCTGATTGGTCAATCGCTGAATTCAGCAGTGTGTTATTTCTTGATAACAGACAGCTCAGACAATGTCATTTAACTAATCATTGCTCTCAAGCAGGGCTCCAGACTAACTTTTTCACAGGTAGCACTGGTGCCACCTACCTTTTCATTTGGTAGCACCACCACAAATTAGGTAGCACCATTTTTTTCTTTGTATAGCGTGGTATTAATACATGATCTTATCATGCCCCCACATCGGGCGCCATTTATTTATGTAGTGGTTTCCACCATTAAAGGTTTGAATCATAAAACCCCCTACAAAGGTCACTGTGTAAAAAAACAGCAACCTACCTGGTTATACTTCAAAACACTGTAGATGGTTTCAACCCACCACAAAGTCACTCAGTCAATAAAGGCAATATTTATATTCCACACACAGAAAGTCAGTTTAAGGTTTTGTGTTGAAAATTAAATGCAGTCCAAACCTTTTGGATTAATAAAGTGGCAATTTGTACAATATCTCCATTACCATTATCCAAATGAATTCCTTATTATCATATTTTTACATTTTGGAAAAAATCTTTTGCAATGTGAAATGCCACCAAATTCTTAATCCTTTTCCTTGTCTTTATGGGCCAACTTGTGAAAGCTGCATGCTTTTATTGTGAAGGCAAAGGTTTCTGAATGCTCTCAGAGCCTGCATATCTCTGCGTGCTGAAAATAGCTGATCTACGCGACGCGTTGTGAGCTTGTAGATCAGCTATTTTCAGCACGGAACACGAAGAATAAATCAGGCATCAGTGCTCTTCACTCACTGGGAGGGAGATTAATGTATTTTGTTGGCCGATCATCATGTATGGACACATAGGCTACCTCCTCGATGCAAACATAACATGCTTTGGAAGCTATTTTTCGTGGCACATGTTTAATCAAACAACACGTTTACTAAGTTTCACTCAGTGTTTGGGTCGGGAGTCGGCTGTCTGTGTAGATCATGACTGATCATCATGCAGTTAGATATGCGCGCTGCGCGCTCCAGTGAAATTGTACAGCTGAGAAAGATTAGTTAATTTGTGTCGGATAAACTGCGTTCAGACCTGAATATATATTCGCCTCGGTTCGTCCAGTTTGTACCGCGGCAGGTCGCGCCGCGCTCGTTTGCGCAATTCTCGTCTTTGAATTGACTTTGTATGTAATCGCGCCGCTCTGACCATCCAAGTCTGACTCTGAAGTAGGGCATTCACTAAAAAATCGATTTATCGATTTATCGATTTCATTAACACAAGTCGATTCACATTAGGACAAGTTGAAAGTTGAAAAAAAAAAAAAAGGTTTCCCCATATCATATTTTGTATTGTGTTATCGGGCCGCTGCGCGCTGCTGCTGGCGCTGTGTGCGCCAATGATGCACCCTCTCCTGTTGTGTTATCTTTTCTGGTCTGTGTTGAGTGATCCAACTATTGCAACTTCAACGGGGGAGAGAGAGAGAGAGTCGCGTTAGAGAGAGAGAGAGAGAGAGAAAGAGAGAGACGCGTTAGAGAGAGAGAGAGAGAGAGAGAGAGAGACTCAGAGAGAGAGAGAGAGAGAAGGGCGGTCGCGTTAGCAACAGGCTAAGCTCACAGCATATCGCTACGTTCGTTCTATAAAGGGTAGATCCGCCACCGTTTGGGGGGCTGCTGAGAGCCCCCAAACGGTAGCGATCTACCCTTTAATAGAACAAACGTACGGGTACATTCGTTGCATGAAGCGTAGATCTGCGAGCTCACAAGCTGGGGCAGCCCTCACTTCCCCCTCCGAGTCAGCGGCCGCATGGTCTAAAGTGCCTGCCCAATTTGAGGCTTTTTTATTCCTTTTCTCTTCCCCGTGGCCGGCGGCCCAACAAACGGTTTGCGACCGGGCCGTGAGCCTCTCCGCGGCCCACGGGGACGCGCGACGCACACACTGTTTAGTATTTACTATTATAGTTTTATGTTTTGATAATCAGCGCTTTGCCATATAGATGATACATACACTGTGCCATATTGGAGAGGCCACTGTGTGTGTGCGCAGTGCTTTGTTTGACATGCTCCGTATTTGAGCGCACGCTGGAGCCCTGCTCTCAAGAATGTTTTTGAAAACATTTGAAGTGAGAAATAAACGATGCAGTACCTGATTTATTTTTCTCCATTTGATCAACACTCACTTCCTTGTTTCCAAGGTGACTCTGCGGGGCCAACTTGGAATACTTTCTTTACCGTAAGCAAGGAAATACTTCGTTTTGTCGTCACTTTTGGGTCAATTTATGAATCTATGTAGGCCTTTTAAGTGGCCGTGTAATAAGCGGGATAATGTATGGCTAGGTGGTCATGGTTGATAGATAGATAAATCACCTTCACTGTCTGTGGTGGTGAGGTGCGAGGCGCGAGGCGAGCAGTGACGCACATGAATTAAGCTTATAATAAAACAGCGATATAGCTGCAGAAGATACAAATAGTAGAGAGGAGCGCATATTGGATTGGTCTTTTATTTAACAATTATTAAACAGCGCCTCTCAATTACCTCTCAATCAAATAAAAATATATATAATCCAAACTCTTCTGTCAATTGTAAACGAACGGTAACATGAATGAACTCTTCAAGCCTGACACATGTCAGAAATAAAATCAACAGCGCCTGACACAGGCATGCATTACCTCTCCATCAAATAAAGGAATATAATCCAAAGCTGCACAGCACACGACGAACAGCATTTTGCTTCTCTCGATTAACATTTATAACTGAAATAAAGTCAAAGGCTTCGTGGAAAAAACACCACACGACCATACCATGAACTCTTATTAAGCGCAACCAATCAAGCCTGACACATGTAGGCATCCCAGGCTTTAGGTTCTATGGAACTAAACAAAAAACTAAAACAAATAGGCTAAATAAGGCATATATATAAGTTTTGCCGATCAAAATGGCACACACTGTCAAGTGTAAACGAACAGCATTTTGCTTCTCTTGCCATAAAAGTAACTGAAATAAAGCGTCATTGACAATGACAGCAGAGCAAGCTCTGCTGTGCTGTCATTGTCAATGACGCTTTATTTCAGTTACTTTGAAATAAAGACTATAAGTAATAGACTATAAGTGCAATCAGATCTGCCTGGGAGAAATGCGAGGCCCTGTGCTTTAATAATTAATTAATTAATATCCAAAACGATACAAAAATGATCACATTTCACATCTATAAGGACAAACCTTATTAGAAAAATATTAATAGTATATGAAAGCCTTTTGAAATGTGTATATAAGGTTACTATATCATTGCAGGTGCTGCCAAATAAGTAATTAGGCTATATCCTACCTCATGCCAGTCAGTTGCGCAAATATAGGTCAGATCAATTAGCAGAGCGGAGCAGCTTCTCTGCAGCACAATGACTGCAGCTCTTAATATGACATAGTGTTGGATCTCCAGACAAACAAACCTTGGATTATAATTATTGGATTATACTTATTCTTTCTTCAAACGAAAGCACGAGCCACGAGGTAAGAAACTATATAATGCTTCACTGAAACAGGCAGGTGTTCTTAATCGCGTCACATTCCTATCAAAGTAGCCTATAATACCACACTAACTTTGTGATCAACCTTCTTAATTTGCTTATTTTATTTGTAAAAAGCAACACTGTATTAACTTATTAAGAACATGGCAGTATAATATTGGTGCAAAATGGAAATATGTAATTAAATACCGGTAGGAGAGAGAGAGAGAGAGAGACGTTCCATTTAAAATAATAAAAAAATGCCGTCTAGCGCGAGGCCTCGCAGGCGCGACTTCGTGAGGCTCTGTCTCTGAGAGTGCAATATTATAGTTACTGTACTTATATTAGTGCAGAAAAGAGACAATAAATCCAGCTTTGGAGAAGATGCGCTCCGATGGGGTTGTAGTAGCATGCGGCAGGGAGTCGGGGATGGATAGAATCCTCTTCGCTACAGGTGCTGTGATAACGTCGATTTTTTTGGGTCAGCCCTAATTTCTGTATGGTACACAGTATCTCTAGGCTATATAAATGATAGAGTGCACCTATGGCATAATAACATAACAACAACAGGTGTTCCACCACTGTCCCTTGTGTACAATAATCTGTGTGTTATTGTTTGTTGTGTAGAAGTGATGGTGGACCAACTGGATTCTGCATGTCCACTATAGCAGCAGAACTTAACAACATATTCGTCCTCAGTGGCTGGTTGATTCTGAGATGGGCACATGGATTGGATTATGACATTTGTAGCTAGCTGTCACCTTGGTCGAGATTTGCTTGATATCCCTTGTCATTCGGTCGGAACCCAAAATGCAGCCACTCGGTTTAGGATTGTTGTTTTTTATTATTGAGGAGAAGCTGCCACTTGACATTTCAAACGTCACTCATCTCACAATCCCAACCACTCAGAGAAACACTCTAGTGCAGAGACAAGCCAAAAACATTACTGCATACAGCTTATTGTTTTCCTATACCATTTTTAAAAGTAGGCCTGTTCGTTATGGTCATAATATTGTCAATTAGATCACAGCAATTCAGTAAAGTTATTAAATTACAGAAAATCATCAGACAATAATCCACACAATTATGTTAACATCTAAACAGTTATTTAGGCAATTTATTTGAAAATGACCTAAAAGTGCAGATCATCATTTTTCGACCGCAGTCGAGATCATGGATTTCACAATGCCACGCCAGACTTTCCGGTCCGTTCATTGCCATCCCCAGTTCCTGCTTACTGATGCATGTGTCCCTAGCGATGACATCAGGGAACGACAGTTGTCTACCTCTGGTCTGCTTTGAGGCAGGACTCCAGAGAAGAAGGGAAGATATAACCTCATTGTCAGCTCTGTAGCAGTGGCCGGCAAACTGTGTTCTTCTGGATCGGACTAGTGAAGAAACACAGGGAAGGTTGCCGTATATTAGATTAGTCGATGGGTGGCTCTTCCAAGACAGATTGAAGACAGTGTAAGTGCCATCCAACCGTTTCTCTAATTTCTTTGAAAGTGTCCATGTCTCGGAGCCATAGAGTAGAATCGGCTCAACAGTCGTCCTAAATATCTTTTACTTTTAACATCTTACTAAATTGGGATGACCAGATCTTATGCATGTCATTGCAGGCTGACCACATTCTGCTATTTCTGCCACAACAGAGACACGCTCTAGGGTTCATGTGTTCAATTTATCAGTTTATTGTGCAGCATAATTTCTTTATGACATGAAAAACTCCAATAAATACCTGTTGATTACCACACAACCCTAGGAGGAAAATATGCCACTCACTCTTTGCATGGGTTTGGCAGGAGTGGGGAGAGTGAGAGAGCAAGAGAGAGATAGATAGAGTTGTGTTTAAGTGGTTAATGTCCTCCAACTCTCTCTCTCTCTCTCTCTCTCTCTCTCTCTCTCTCTCTCTCTCTCGCTCTCTCTCTCTCTCTCTCTCTTTCCCCCCAGTGGGCCTTTGCTTTGATCTCTACTGCTTGAACAGATCCATGTATCTAATATTTAAATTAACTTCACTGGCCATATCTCTGAGAGGCAAGCGGTGCCTCATGCCTCCACAGAGCCACGAGGGTTGGCCTGCCCAATGGTCAATCAATATGGTCAATAAGATGAGCATTAGGATGGCCAAGCGCTTTAACAGCCCTATTGTCGTTCCACCAGGTTTATTTTTATTCTTTTTATCTGCGGCTGTAAACGTGCTCCGTTCTTTCCTTCTACAATCTGCCGAGAGAGACAGAGAGACAGATGGGAGCAGGGAGAGTCAGCTGTCAATCAGGCACAAAGCACATTTCTGTTATGTCTTCTGAGTGACAGCCATTCACAGGTGCTTTCTCATCAGCTCTGAACGTTCTGGATAACTTGTCCTTGAGCAAAGTGTGTTGGCTTTCAGCACACAAAACAATACCGTACAAAACCATGCAGACACAAAGTAGAGGGCAGTACTCTGCCCCCTGTTTTACCTTTTATTGAAACAATTCAGCTTTATGAATGTGAATTAAGTCTTTTATGACTGAGCACCACTTATTGCAAGTCCTCTGAACGGCTTTTTATTATTAGCAACACTAGGCTACATCGTGTAGCATTCAGGATTATATTGTATTTCTCCAAACACTGTCAAGTATTACGGTGCATTATATAGGCGAGGTTCACCACACCATCAGAGGTACTGTTTGTCATAGACTGACATTTTATTCCATGCTGTAGTTGTCACAGTGGAGCAAAAGAGAGAGCAGTGATTTGTCTAGAGGAACAATAAAAATGATTGGAAGCGCTTCTGACAGCTTCTGTGTTACTAGTATCATCAAGTGACTGGCTCTTTATGATCAGAGAGACACAACAGGATTTCATGTTTTGCTTTGAGATAAAGGAAAATGCCCCTCAACACAACTTCATGCTTGTTTTGATGATAACTTTCTGATACTAGAAGAAGCTAACATATCCCCCAAAGTAATTAACCATTGGAATACACTGGAACACACTGAGGGAAGAGTAGCAACAACAAAGTCAAACAGTATTAAGATATTAATGTCTTGTTCAAAAAAGTGCATAGAAAATATAGTCACAGCTGAGAGTCAGTCACTGAAGGTGTAAAAATCTACTCTTATAGATTAATTCTTCTTCTTCTTCTTCTTCTTCTCCTTCTTCTCATGCACAAACATAAATCGAAAAGATGTCATAACAGATAAGGGGTTGGAGACATGCTTACTATTGTGGCTGTGGGAGAGAGCAGTGAATTTTCATTGATGTCCCAAACTACCATAAGGCACAGGAATAACAAACAGTCAAATACATAAGTAGTATAGCCCACTTGATTGCCTTGTGAAGTGTGAAGTGTGTGGTTTAGCCAGCACAGCTCAAGGGATAAGTAGCCAGGTTGTGAGTATTCTATTCAGTGTGTAACCAACATTTGAAGTGAACTGAGCTCCTGACCTCTGTCTAGTTGAGTAAGTAGCATTATTTTGTATTTTAGCAAGCTGCTAGTAGTGGTACTCTAAGTTATTTTCTATTAGTATTATATTATTAGCTTGTGTGGTAGTCTGTAGTTTATAGTTGTATTGTTTGTGTTCAAGCAGTAGGCTAGTGGCACTTTGGAGTAGTGTAATTAGTTTCACCCTGTAATAGGCCACTTGATAAGTAGTATAGCCCACTTGATTGCCTTGTGAAGTGTGAAGTGTGTGGTTTAGCCAGCACTCCTGGCAGACGATTAGCAATCAGTTGAAGTGGCCTTATACCACCAGCTGAAAGCGTCAGCTTTTAAGCGGCGTCCAGCAAACGAAGGCCAGGCGAACAAAGGCGACAGGCGACTTTGTCAAGGCCAGGCGAACAAAGGCGACAGGCGACTTTGTCAAGGCCAGGCGAACAAAGGCGACAGGCGACTTTGTCAAGGCCAGGCGAACAAAGGCGACAGGCGACTTTGTCAAGGCCAGGCGAACAAAGGCGACAGGCGACTTTGTCAAAGTCCGACTTCGTCACTGAACGATAAGCTGTATCATTGATTAGTGACATATATAGTAGTGTGATAGATATAGTAGTGTATTGTAGTATATGTTTAGTGATCTACACTGTGTTTTCTTCCTATTCCTGTCCTCTCTTCTTCCTGGCGGTCGCACAAACACTGGGTTACACCCAGATGTCGCGACACAACTAATCTCATCTATCCTACTCTTTCAACTCACGTCGAGCAAGTGGTAACGGGAGGGCTTTGGAATTGCCACTCGGCTGTGGTGGAAGGCAAATCTGCTTTCATCTCAGCCTACGCATCCTTGCTCTCCCTTAACTTCCTTGCTCTGACTGAGACCTGGATCAGACCAGAAAACACTGCTACGCCCGCGGCTCTGTCAGATGTGTACTCTTTCTCTCACACTCCCAGAGCCGTGCGGACAGGTGGTGGGGCTGGTCTGCTAATTTCCAGAAAATGGAAATACTCTCCGGTTTCACTGTCACAATTCTCTCCTACCTCATTTGAATTTCATGTGGTCACTGTTTCTCATCCAGTCAGGCTCACCATTGCAGTTGTTTATCGCCCACCGGGCCCTGCTGGTGGCTTCCTGGAGGAGCTGGACCATCTAGTCTCCCACTTCCCTGTCGATGGCTCTGGATTCATCCTTCTGGGTGACTTCAACCTCCCGACTGAGAAGCAGCTAGACCCACTACTTTCGTTTCTCGCCGCCTTTGACCTAGTT
This sequence comes from Electrona antarctica, assembly GCF_951216825.1. Classification (NCBI taxonomy): domain Eukaryota; kingdom Metazoa; phylum Chordata; class Actinopteri; order Myctophiformes; family Myctophidae; genus Electrona; species Electrona antarctica. Next base: position 48,344,669 of record NC_136790.1, read on the forward strand.
ATTTCCCCATCTCCTCCTACCCATGAGGCGGGCAACCAACTGGACCTGATCTTCACCAGAGGCTGCTCTATTGCTAACCTGTCTGTCACTCCTCTTTCCAGTGAAAAGGGTAAGAAACTCTCTGATCACTACTTCATGTCCTACTCTCTCTCTCTCTCCTCTCCCCCCTCACAGCCCCTCCCTACCCACATGATTTCCTCACGTCACAATCTTCGCTCACTTTCCTCCACTGATCTTTCCTCTTCTGTTCTCTCTGCTCTCCCTGCCCCTGAATCCTTTGCTCTTCTATCCCCTGATACCGCCACAGATCTTCTTTTCTCTACTCTATCCTCTTCTCTCGACCATCTCTGTCCCCTCACCACCAGGCCTGCACGCCAAACTCCACCTGCCCCCTGGTTGTCGGACTCAGTGCGGACTGAGAGACGGAGCCTGAGAGCGGCTGAGCGCAAATGGAGAAATGGCAACCTCCCGGAGGACCTTCTCACCTTCCAATCTCTCATTTCTACTTTTTCCTCCTCTCTATCAGCTGCTAAAGCTGCTTTTTTCTGCACTAAAATTCAGGCTTCTGCTTCCAACCCTAAAAAACTCTTTGAAACTTTCTCCTCTCTCCTACAACCACCACCCCCTCCTCCCTCCTCGTCCCTCCTCCCTGACGATTTCGCCAACTTCTTTGACAAGAAGGTGAACGATATCCGATCCTCCTTCCCTCCTCCCCCGGCTGGTGCCCTGCGCACTACCCACACCCGTCTGCCTGCCACCCCCCCCTCTCTACCTTCATCTACTCCTCTTCCCCCCCCCATCCCCTCTCTATCCCACTTCTCTCCCCTCTCCCTAACGAGGTCCTTCTCCTTGTTACCTCTAGTCGCCCCACCTCATGCTCTCTGGACCCGGTCCCATCCACTCTGTTGCAGTCTATTGCACCTGAACTTCTTCCCTTCTTAACCCACCTTATTAACACCTCTCTGACATCTGGCTACTTTCCCTCTACTTTCAAGACTGCCAGAGTCACCCCTCTCCTGAAGAAACCGACACTTGACCCCTCTGAGATCAAGAACTACAGACCGGTTTCCCTTCTATCCTTCCTATCTAAAACTCTCGAACGTGCTGTCTTTAAACAACTGTCCTCCTATCTCCACCAGAACAACCTCCTGGACTCCAACCAGTCTGGGTTCAAAGTGGGTCACTCGACAGAGACTGCCCTGCTGGCAGTGACGGAGTCGCTCCATGCCGCTAGAGCGAACTCTCTCTCCTCCGTCCTGATACTCCTGGACCTGTATGCAGCGTTCGACACGGTGAACCATCAGATCCTCCTCTCCACCCTCGAGGGGATGGGTGTCTCAGGCTCTGCACTCTCCCTGTTTGCATCCTACCTGACGGGTCGCTCCTACCAGGTGATGCTGAGAGGGTCTGTGTCAGAACCACACAGGCTCACAACTGGGGTTCCCCAAGGCTCGGTTCTGGGTCCTCTTCTTTTCTCTCTCTACACTACATCTCTGGGTGCTGTCATCCACTCCCATGGCTTTTCCTACGACTGCTATGCCGATGACACCCAGCTGATCCTCTCATTCCCCCCCTCTGATACCCAAGTGGAGGCACGCATTGCTGCTTGTCTGGCTGACATCTCGGCGTGGATGTCGACAAACCACCTGAAGCTCAACCTGGACAAGACCGAGCTGATGTTCCTCCCGGGGAAGGGCTGTCCGCACCGAGACATGGCCATCACCATTGATAATGCTGTGGTGACCTCAACTCGGACTGCGAAAAATCTGGGTGTGACCCTGGACGATCAACTGACGTTCTCGGCAAACATCGCATCAGTGACAAGGTCCTGCAGATTCCTCCTCTACAACATCAGGAGGATTCGCCCCTTCCTCACGGAGAAGGCAGCCCAGGTGCTCATCCAGGCTCTCGTCATCTCCCGCCTGGACTACTGCAACTCCCTCCTTGCTGGTGCTCCGGCATCTGCCATCAGACCTCTGGAGCTTGTTCAGAAAGCTGCGGCTCGTCTGGTGTTCAACCGCCCCAAGTTCTCCCACACAACCATCCTTCTCCGTTCTCTACACTGGCTCCCCGTAGCGGCTCGCATCCAGTTCAAAACCCTGGTGTTAGCCTATAGGGCAGTGAAAGGAACAGCTCCTTCCTACCTCCGGGCTATGGTCGATGCCTACACCCCTGCCCGACCACTTCGGTCTGCCACCTCGGGGCGACTGATTGCCTCGTCACTCAAGGGTCCTTCTGGCCGATCCACACGGTCACGACTCTTTTCTGTTCTGGCCCCACAGTGGTGGAATGAACTTCCCACTGATGTTAGGACAGCAGAGTCACTGCCCATATTTCGCCGCAGGTTGAAAACCCACCTCTTCAGGAAACACTACCCTTCCTCTCTGCCTGACCTACTTGTTGTTAACTAGTTGTACGAACGCTTGTTTTCTATTGTTGTATTGTTTATTGGATCTTGTTTAGTCGATACACTTAATTGTTTTAGCTCATGCTCATTTGATTTAGCTATTTTGTCTCATCTGTTTAAGGAAATAGGTAGCTGATATATTGCACTTTTACCTTAGCGCTAGGTAGGCATGCCGCGGTTTACCGAATTTCGGTAATACCGCGACAGGAACAGCCACGGTGTTGATACCGTGAGATTTCCGAGCTTACGGTATTTTAATACAGCGTTGGTGGGCGGCGCATGCTGCGCGCATGCAGTGCAACGCCACTCCCAGACTAAGGCAAAACATTTATTTTCACCACACAGCTGCAGTAGATTGAAAAGTTGCTTCCTACCTTTGAGTTAGTGTTGCTGAAAGACACCCAGATCCAATTGTATATTCCATATTTCCACATGTACTAAACTAAAAGTGTGAACTGTCAAGTGTCAACACAGAGGCACGCAGTTGTGAGCATGCGCAGATTGCACTACCTCTGCTCCAGCGTGCAGGGTACAAAACGGCCATTATGGGGATGGCTCCCCCTAATGGCCGTTTTGTACCCTGCACGCTAGTACAGTGAAATACAGTGGGGAATAGCTATTGATTCATTGATTGAATACTTTATTGGCAGAAATGTAATCAGTATAGGGTACAGTCAAACACAAGTCCAAAGGGATCACTGAAAAAAGTCCTTGCAGTCTTGTTTCCATTCGGTCCTGGGTAATCAATTCATAATCATGACAAGTCACATGACAAAATTCAAATTATCATAAAAGGTAAAAATAAAAAAATAAGATGTGTAGGCCTACAGGTTGGGGAACAAAGAAGGGCTTATAAGGAGGTGGGGGTAGTCACTAGACATAGGTGGGGGGGGGGGCAATCTTTTTTTCTTTTTTTTTTTTTTATATAAATACCGTGGAATACCGAGGTATAGGTTTTCAATACCGGCACCGTACCGTACTGTAAAATCTCATACCGTGGCATGCCTAGCGCTAGGTATACTCTTGGTTGCTTGTTTTTGCAGAAAATGCACTAAAGACTTCTGGTGATTAGTAGTTTTTGTTCCCTACCTATGTTGAATACACTTATTGTAAGTCGCTTTGGATAAAAGCGTCTGCTAAATGACTGTAATGTAATGTAATGTACATAAATCACTGGTATTTCCCTTGTGTGAGGAGGACTCCATTTGTCTCTGTACATATTTTATTCCCAATTTCTTTCCATTGCATGTATTCAAATTATTTTAAAAGCATGAAAACCCAAAGCAGTGGTTATACACATACAGAACACACATACAGAACATGCGTGTATCATACACACATATCAAATGCATGTTCTGTGTTCTGTCTGTGTTTGATGGCCGCCCTCAATGCTTTTCCAATGAGAGTCACATGGTTTGACCAAACACGTGTTTGATGGGGGGAGGCGGGCAGCAATCAGCAATCAAACACAAATGTTTTGTCAAACCATGTGACTCCCATTAGAAAAGCATTGAGGCGGCCATCAAACACAGATTGAACAGAGAACATGTGTTCTGTACGTGTGTATGAGGCCTCAGGCCCTGTACACACATATCAGACGAACATGCTCTGTGCTGTCCGTGTTTCATGGCCGCCTCAATGCTTTTCCAATGGAAGTCACGTGGTTTGACAGTAGTTAGTATATATGCCGGATCAGCGCACATTTTGGCCACTGGGGGCGCCAGTGAGTCATTTATGTTAATTTATGTTAATGTATTCATACATTCCATACATTCCATACATTCCACACATTCCATAATCATATTGTATATATCATAAAAATCATATTATATTATAATTATTATTATTATTATTATTATAATCGTTTTATTTATGTATGTGATGTATGCCATGCTTTTGTTAATGCTTATTGTAAATCGCTCTGGATTAAGAGCTTAAGTGTTTTATATCATTAAATGTTTAAGTCTGCTCCATCTCTCCCTCTCTCTCTCTGTCCCCTGCCTGCGTGTTTTCAGGAAGGGGGGTGTGGCAGTCTCTCACACCCAAAGCCTAGCAGACATGGCGTCTCCAGGTGTGAATAGGACAATAGAAATGTAGATTAACCTCTGGTGGGGGCCAGGGGGGTGGGGGTCGTTTCTCTTCTGAAGTGCCAGCTGGTAGTTGTAAACCCCCTCCCCCTCCTCAAAACATTTGTTTGTTGTGTTAATGTGTTAATTAGTTGGAGTTAAAACCGGGGGTGGGGTCCCTTTCTCTTTGAAGGTGTTGGTATGCAGTGTGTGTGTGTGTGTGTGGGGGCCATGGGGGTGGGGGGGGGGGGTCCCTTCTCTTTGAAAGTGACAGGTGACAGGTGACAGATGACAGGTGACAGGTGACAGATGACAGCAGCTGACAGCTGACAGGAAAACACACAGCTTGTGTGTTGGTTTAGCCCTAACATTGCAATTTCCAGGTGCATATATACGTTGGAGTATTGGGTGTATAGTAGGTGTACACTATTGAGTATGGGTATGGAAAAATAAAAGTATGAATAAATTATGCAAATTTAAAAAAGAAAATGAATTTAAGCAAAACTTATAATGAAAAAAAAAATGAAAAAAAAAAAAATAGAAAATAAAAAAAAGAAAAACACTTAAAAAAAGCTTAAAGTTAAAAAAAAGTTACAAAACAAGTTAAAAGTTAAAAAAAACTTAAACAAATAAAGAAAAGGAGAAAAATGAAAAAATCAAGAACTTTTAGTGTAAATGTGGTTTCTCAATTGTACTGCCTATGTATGTGTGAACTCGTAGTGAAGAAAGCTTGAACTAGCTTGGGTGCTGTAGATGCCGCAAATATGTTCGAAAAGGTTTGCACAATGGTTAGTTAGAGGGGGTGGTCTACTGTGTGGGTGGGGTGTGTATGGGGGGTTGGTCTACTATGTGTAGGTGTAGTCTAGTGTAAATGTGGCGTATAGTGGGTACTGCAGGTTTAAACATCAGGTTTGTCTGCTGTATAGCTTTTCTTTTTTTGTCTAACAGATTTGTCCATTTTATGGTGTAATTCCATTTTTGACCATAGACTATGGATCTAATAATGTAGGTGTAATTCCACATACAGCCACTACAGACCTGTAGGGGGTTTCAGCCTCCTAGTGCAATTCATCTATTTATTTTTTGTCCCAGTGGTTCAGAGGACACCCCCATCCAGGGGCCCTACAAGGGGGGTGTAATATTGAATATTGACCGGTGTAAATCTAGCCTGTGTAGCCTATCTGTGAACAATTACACAACATACAGAATAGTATGAGAGCCATATGTGTTTACGATTATTTGTACGCAGTAACGGGGAGTTTTTACAGTATTACATGGAACCAATATTCTCTGCTATTATTTGGTATCCTTCAGACATGATGAGGCTCTTACATGTAACATATCTGTCCTCTCTAATTATATTACAATATGGTTATGTTATGCTCATAGGGAACAGTGGTTCGAGCAGTAATTATTGTCTTCAGACATTGTATGATCAGGTTATTAACCAAACATTACAGGTAGTACATCATAATCCCATATGGTCTAGTGGTATAGGATGCTTGAAGTATAGCCATGAGACCAAAGTTCGACTCTTGGTGTGGGAAATATAAGTATATGTTTTCAATTATAGTGAAAGTTAATGATATCCACATAGTGGGGAATTTCTATAGATGTTGATCAACCAGTCATGCAAACAATTTCAGCACCATAGATAGCATTATGCCCCTATTGTTAGGACTGTTAGTACACCTTATGAAGACACAGAACTCTATAGTGCATACGTATTGGTTCATCATACAGATATTCCACTGATGGATTGATGGTAGGTTACTAGTTAGCGTATGATTCATGTTGATAATCTTTTGAAAAATGTGATTTTACGGGGGTTCATATGGTAAAATGCCTAAATTGTAAATTGTAAACTATATAACCATACTATTTACAGCATCACATACACAAATTATACAAAAACAAACAACAATCATACAACAGCAGAAAAACAAGACAATATGTGACACAACAAACACAAAATACTAAAACAAAATAAATAAACTACACAGCAGACAAAACAAAAACTTGACAAAGCACAACACCACAAAAACTGGACAAAACAAACGTGACAAAACAAAAACACAAAACACACATTAAACAAACATCATGACACAAAAACAAAACAAAAATTATACAACAGCAGAAAACAAAACAAAAATCACACAAAGCAAACAGCAAAAAACATAACACAGCAACAATACGAAACAAAATCAAAAGGCTACACACCAGACAAGACAATATGTAACAAACACATGTGATAAAAACAAAATCAAAAACTGGACAAAACACAACAAAACAAAAACTTGACAAAACACAACACAAACAAAAAATACTAAAACAAAAATAAATAAACTACACAGCAGACAAAACAAACTTGACAAAACAAAAACCTTTTTCAAAACAAAAACACAACACAAAAATAATAACTTGACATTGTAGTATATGACTAAACGTGTAGCTAGATGGAATAGGGGGGTGTACACAGACATGACCTGATACCGTACATGTCCAGATCAGGCAGCTATAGCACCACCAGCAGGTGGTTTTTGCTAAAACCCATTTTATTTTGGAGCAAAATGGCTCAAATCATCAGATACCCTCCACGGCTAAGAAGAAAGGGACTGCTATCATGAGGCCCACAACCTGACAGGGCCGGTTTTTATCTAGTATCTAGGCTAGTTTCATCTATATAGTTGTATCTAGTATACAAGCTTTTGCTCAATATTACAAATTATTTACAGTTTTTATTTTATTTGTAATGATAAGATGTTTTGTGGAGAAAACGTATAATTCCTACATAGGCAGGGGTTATCGATGTATACAAAAACATCTACGCGGATCAATTATCCTGGGATTATTTTTACTTCTAAGATTATATTCTTGAAAAAGTTGCTAAACTCTGTGGTTAAATGCTAAACGCCTATTGTTTTCTAGATCTACAGTGATATGTATAGATAGTTTCGTCAGTGATAGATAGTAAATCCTTCACCATCAATCACCAGGCATTTTTGACTCATTCACTCAGTTGTTCTCCCCCATTATATTATGACTAGTACATTATTCAACCAATACCAATAACTATTAACTAATAACTATTTTGCCAACTAAATTTGGAATAATTGTTAATTTCGGCTATTTTATCATTTTTCAGACATGTTCTCTATCCATTTTGTAAATGTGCAAACCTCTGTAGTGGTAAAAGACCCCCATACTTCACCATTCCCCCTGTGGGTAGATAATTACAGAGCCAACAGCGCCCTAACAGCATCCTAACAGCATCCTCCATCTGATTTCACCAGCCAATGGTCTATATGGTCTATCAGAGATACAGGACAGCAACATTTTTGAGTATTGGGTATTCTGAGTACATACACAAATTAACCTCAGTGACATATCCAACACTCATTTACCATTACATTCTGATTAAAACATGGTTTTCCCCCCTATTATCTCACTAAATTGATCCCTAGGGGGGTATTGTACGGAAAAAAGCACACACCTAGGGCATAAAATCTGATGTGGAACACCGTATCTTAACATCTTAGTCAAAATAATAGGCTAAATCAGCATAATAGTTCTCAATCCTGGCTGAGGATAGTAGGTAAATTAGGTCACTAGATCATTTGCACACCCAAAGTTGCTGTGAAACTTCACAATATACAATAAATATATATATATTTATGTCAGGGACCTAGTAAAATATAGTGTAAGGGGTGCATGGGGGTAAATAAATAGGCATTTTCGGTTTATAAAGACCTAAAGAGCCCTGAAGATATTGTATTCATTGTTAAAGCTCTGCATAATATAGATCCAGCTACCACTTAGTGCACACTATGGGCTGATTGTTTTAATGATAGACACAATATTTCTGACTTTTGACACCATGATATATGACTTGGGTACTCGCTGTCACAACTGGGTCAATAAAAAATATACCAATTATGTACAGATGTTGGTGTCTCTGCAGCTTTACACAAAAATATTATAGCGTTAGGCGTGATGAAGACGATCATTGTATGAATTCTATCAGGGGTTTTCTAGGGGAAGTTTTGAAAAGAGTCAACAAGTTGGCACATTATACTTGAAAATACTACATTCAAGTTGTTTATGTTTGGGCAAGGGTCACAATTTCACACAAATTACTCCCCCATCACTGGGGAACACAGTCATGTGGACACAGTCACTGTAAGTTTTACATACATAAACTATGTTGTTCATGGTGTAAATAAAAATATTATACATTGAGTCACTAATATGACTTAATATAATACCCCTTTTGACTAGACCCAATCACTCTTTGTATCACCAAATTCTTCTATTGGTGTCTATTCTACACACAAAGTATGAAGTGAAATGCTAAACCCCTCAAAAGAGACTGACCCTAAACCAAGCCATGCTACCAGAGCTGTTTCATAAAACAGATACTGATGTTAAACACATACAATGTTGCAGAAATGATTTGCACTAACAAAATGACAACAAAATATACACATTTTTATGATTACATATTTTATTACGACTGCATATTTAGGAATATTCACAGTAGGCACTGTAGATGGTACACAATATCAGACCAATATTTGTCTCAACACAGTACATACAACATACAATGTGTACAATGTAATAATACGAGGGCAGAAAACTGTATGCAATATATGCAACTATACAATTGTTTCATTATATGCATAACTTATACGTGCCGCATTAGTTATGTCTTTGATGTTTGCGTGTATATAGGGTAAATCCTTCAGGTCATGCAGAAAACATCTGCATATTCCATGGATTCTTGACAGTGGTGCTACAATTCCGTGAGTTTCCAATACCTTCATAACCCTAGGTATAAATTCATCAGTCCATAGCTTGTTCGTTAAATCTTTAAAATGATTGTAGAAGTAATATCTAGGTGTAACATCCAAACACGGGTGTTCGGTTTGGTTAGAATGGTTTATCTGACAACCGTTGCAACTTTCTCTCATCTGTTCAGTTATAGCCTTTTCGAGTAGTTGCACAATTTGTATTTTCATAATATCTATATATACTGTGCTGATCACCCAGTCATTCTCATCCATAGTCAGGGGCAAATTCACTGACTGAATATTCAGCGTCCCCTGTATCATAGCCCCAAAATGCTATCTCATCATATTCAGCGTCTTCGTCCGTATCATCATATTCATCTATTTTTTGTCTATTCTATACACAAAGTATGAAGTTAGAGGCTAAACGCCACTCAAATGAGACTTAACCCTAAACCATACCAAACCAAGCTACCAAAACTAATTAAATAAAACAGATACTGATGTTAAACTACATGTTAGTGCAATTCATTTCTATGTGTTTAACATCAGTATCTGTTTTATTTAATTAGTTTTGGTAGCTTGGTTTGGTATGGTTTAGGGTTAAGTCTCATTTGAGTGGCGTTTAGCCTCTAACTTCATACTTTGTGTATAGAATAGACAAAAAATAGATGAATATGATGATACGGACGAAGACGCTGAATATGATGAGATAGCATTTTGGGGCTATGATACAGGGGACGCTGAATATTCAGTCAGTGAATTTGCCCCTGACTATGGATGAGAATGACTGGGTGATCAGCACAGTATATATAGATATTATGAAAATACAAATTGTGCAACTACTCGAAAAGGCTATAACTGAACAGATGAGAGAAAGTTGCAACGGTTGTCAGATAAACCATTCTAACCAAACCGAACACCCGTGTTTGGATGTTACACCTAGATATTACTTCTACAATCATTTTAAAGATTTAACGAACAAGCTATGGACTGATGAATTTATACCTAGGGTTATGAAGGTATTGGAAACTCACGGAATTGTAGCACCACTGTCAAGAATCCATGGAATATGCAGATGTTTTCTGCATGACCTGAAGGATTTACCCTATATACACGCAAACATCAAAGACATAACTAATGCGGCACGTATAAGTTATGCATATAATGAAACAATTGTATAGTTGCATATATTGCATACAGTTTTCTGCCCTCGTATTATTACATTGTACACATTGTATGTTGTATGTACTGTGTTGAGACAAATATTGGTCTGATATTGTGTACCATCTACAGTGCCTACTGTGAATATTCCTAAATATGCAGTCGTAATAAAATATGTAATCATAAAAATGTGTATATTTTGTTGTCATTTTGTTAGTGCAAATCATTTCTGCAACATTGTATGTGTTTAACATCAGTATCTGTTTTATGAAACAGCTCTGGTAGCATGGCTTGGTTTAGGGTCAGTCTCTTTTGAGGGGTTTAGCATTTCACTTCATACTTTGTGTGTAGAATAGACACCAATAGAAGAATTTGGTGATACAAAGAGTGATTGGGTCTAGTCAAAAGGGGTATTATATTAAGTCATATTAGTGACTCAATGTATAATATTTTTATTTACACCATGAACAACATAGTTTATGTATGTAAAACTTACAGTGACTGTGTCCACATGACTGTGTTCCCCAGTGATGGGGGAGTAATTTGTGTGAAATTGTGACCCTTGCCCAAACATAAACAACTTGAATGTAGTATTTTCAAGTATAATGTGCCAACTTGTTGACTCTTTTCAAAACTTCCCCTAGAAAACCCCTGATAGAATTCATACAATGATCGTCTTCATCACGCCTAACGCTATAATATTTTTGTGTAAAGCTGCAGAGACACCAACATCTGTACATAATTGGTATATTTTTTATTGACCCAGTTGTGACAGCGAGTACCCAAGTCATATATCATGGTGTCAAAAGTCAGAAATATTGTGTCTATCATTAAAACAATCAGCCCATAGTGTGCACTAAGTGGTAGCTGGATCTATATTATGCAGAGCTTTAACAATGAATACAATATCTTCAGGGCTCTTTAGGTCTTTATAAACCGAAAATGCCTATTTATTTACCCCCATGCACCCCTTACACTATATTTTACTAGGTCCCTGACATAAATATATATATATTTATTGTATATTGTGAAGTTTCACAGCAACTTTGGGTGTGCAAATGATCTAGTGACCTAATTTACCTACTATCCTCAGCCAGGATTGAGAACTATTATGCTGATTTAGCCTATTATTTTGACTAAGATGTTAAGATACGGTGTTCCACATCAGATTTTATGCCCTAGGTGTGTGCTTTTTTCCGTACAATACCCCCCTAGGGATCAATTTAGTGAGATAATAGGGGGGAAAACCATGTTTTAATCAGAATGTAATGGTAAATGAGTGTTGGATATGTCACTGAGGTTAATTTGTGTATGTACTCAGAATACCCAATACTCAAAAATGTTGCTGTCCTGTATCTCTGATAGACCATATAGACCATTGGCTGGTGAAATCAGATGGAGGATGCTGTTAGGATGCTGTTAGGGCGCTGTTGGCTCTGTAATTATCTACCCACAGGGGGAATGGTGAAGTATGGGGGTCTTTTACCACTACAGAGGTTTGCACATTTACAAAATGGATAGAGAACATGTCTGAAAAATGATAAAATAGCCGAAATTAACAATTATTCCAAATTTAGTTGGCAAAATAGTTATTAGTTAATAGTTATTGGTATTGGTTGAATAATGTACTAGTCATAATATAATGGGGGAGAACAACTGAGTGAATGAGTCAAAAATGCCTGGTGATTGATGGTGAAGGATTTACTATCTATCACTGACGAAACTATCTATACATATCACTGTAGATCTAGAAAACAATAGGCGTTTAGCATTTAACCACAGAGTTTAGCAACTTTTTCAAGAATATAATCTTAGAAGTAAAAATAATCCCAGGATAATTGATCCGCGTAGATGTTTTTGTATACATCGATAACCCCTGCCTATGTAGGAATTATACGTTTTCTCCACAAAACATCTTATCATTACAAATAAAATAAAAACTGTAAATAATTTGTAATATTGAGCAAAAGCTTGTATACTAGATACAACTATATAGATGAAACTAGCCTAGATACTAGATAAAAACCGGCCCTGTCAGGTTGTGGGCCTCATGATAGCAGTCCCTTTCTTCTTAGCCGTGGAGGGTATCTGATGATTTGAGCCATTTTGCTCCAAAATAAAATGGGTTTTAGCAAAAACCACCTGCTGGTGGTGCTATAGCTGCCTGATCTGGACATGTACGGTATCAGGTCATGTCTGTGTACACCCCCCTATTCCATCTAGCTACACGTTTAGTCATATACTACAATGTCAAGTTATTATTTTTGTGTTGTGTTTTTGTTTTGAAAAAGGTTTTTGTTTTGTCAAGTTTGTTTTGTCTGCTGTGTAGTTTATTTATTTTTGTTTTAGTATTTTTTGTTTGTGTTGTGTTTTGTCAAGTTTTTGTTTTGTTGTGTTTTGTCCAGTTTTTGATTTTGTTTTTATCACATGTGTTTGTTACATATTGTCTTGTCTGGTGTGTAGCCTTTTGATTTTGTTTCGTATTGTTGCTGTGTTATGTTTTTTGCTGTTTGCTTTGTGTGATTTTTGTTTTGTTTTCTGCTGTTGTATAATTTTTGTTTTGTTTTTGTGTCATGATGTTTGTTTAATGTGTGTTTTGTGTTTTTGTTTTGTCACGTTTGTTTTGTCCAGTTTTTGTGGTGTTGTGCTTTGTCAAGTTTTTGTTTTGTCTGCTGTGTAGTTTATTTATTTTGTTTTAGTATTTTGTGTTTGTTGTGTCACATATTGTCTTGTTTTTCTGCTGTTGTATGATTGTTGTTTGTTTTTGTATAATTTGTGTATGTGATGCTGTAAATAGTATGGTTATATAGTTTACAATTTACAATTTAGGCATTTTACCATATGAACCCCCGTAAAATCACATTTTTCAAAAGATTATCAACATGAATCATACGCTAACTAGTAACCTACCATCAATCCATCAGTGGAATATCTGTATGATGAACCAATACGTATGCACTATAGAGTTCTGTGTCTTCATAAGGTGTACTAACAGTCCTAACAATAGGGGCATAATGCTATCTATGGTGCTGAAATTGTTTGCATGACTGGTTGATCAACATCTATAGAAATTCCCCACTATGTGGATATCATTAACTTTCACTATAATTGAAAACATATACTTATATTTCCCACACCAAGAGTCGAACTTTGGTCTCATGGCTATACTTCAAGCATCCTATACCACTAGACCATATGGGATTATGATGTACTACCTGTAATGTTTGGTTAATAACCTGATCATACAATGTCTGAAGACAATAATTACTGCTCGAACCACTGTTCCCTATGAGCATAACATAACCATATTGTAATATAATTAGAGAGGACAGATATGTTACATGTAAGAGCCTCATCATGTCTGAAGGATACCAAATAATAGCAGAGAATATTGGTTCCATGTAATACTGTAAAAACTCCCCGTTACTGCGTACAAATAATCGTAAACACATATGGCTCTCATACTATTCTGTATGTTGTGTAATTGTTCACAGATAGGCTACACAGGCTAGATTTACACCGGTCAATATTCAATATTACACCCCCCTTGTAGGGCCCCTGGATGGGGGTGTCCTCTGAACCACTGGGACAAAAAATAAATAGATGAATTGCACTAGGAGGCTGAAACCCCCTACAGGTCTGTAGTGGCTGTATGTGGAATTACACCTACATTATTAGATCCATAGTCTATGGTCAAAAATGGAATTACACCATAAAATGGACAAATCTGTTAGACAAAAAAAGAAAAGCTATACAGCAGACAAACCTGATGTTTAAACCTGCAGTACCCACTATACGCCACATTTACACTAGACTACACCTACACATAGTAGACCAACCCCCCATACACACCCCACCCACACAGTAGACCACCCCCTCTAACTAACCATTGTGCAAACCTTTTCGAACATATTTGCGGCATCTACAGCACCCAAGCTAGTTCAAGCTTTCTTCACTACGAGTTCACACATACATAGGCAGTACAATTGAGAAACCACATTTACACTAAAAGTTCTTGATTTTTTCATTTTTCTCCTTTTCTTTATTTGTTTAAGTTTTTTTTAACTTTTAACTTGTTTTGTAACTTTTTTTTAACTTTAAGCTTTTTTTAAGTGTTTTTCTTTTTTTTATTTTCTATTTTTTTTTTTTTCATTTTTTTTTTTCATTATAAGTTTTGCTTAAATTCATTTTCTTTTTTAAATTTGCATAATTTATTCATACTTTTATTTTTCCATACCCATACTCAATAGTGTACACCTACTATACACCCAATACTCCAACGTATATATGCACCTGGAAATTGCAATGTTAGGGCTAAACCAACACACAAGCTGTGTGTTTTCCTGTCAGCTGTCAGCTGCTGTCATCTGTCACCTGTCACCTGTCATCTGTCACCTGTCACCTGTCACTTTCAAAGAGAAGGGACCCCCCCCCCCCCACCCCCATGGCCCCCACACACACACACACACACTGCATACCAACACCTTCAAAGAGAAAGGGACCCCACCCCCGGTTTTAACTCCAACTAATTAACACATTAACACAACAAACAAATGTTTTGAGGAGGGGGAGGGGGTTTACAACTACCAGCTGGCACTTCAGAAGAGAAACGACCCCCACCCCCCTGGCCCCCACCAGAGGTTAATCTACATTTCTATTGTCCTATTCACACCTGGAGACGCCATGTCTGCTAGGCTTTGGGTGTGAGAGACTGCCACACCCCCCTTCCTGAAAACACGCAGGCAGGGGACAGAGAGAGAGAGGGAGAGATGGAGCAGACTTAAACATTTAATGATATAAAACACTTAAGCTCTTAATCCAGAGCGATTTACAATAAGCATTAACAAAAGCATGGCATACATCACATACATAAATAAAACGATTATAATAATAATAATAATAATAATTATAATATAATATGATTTTTATGATATATACAATATGATTATGGAATGTGTGGAATGTATGGAATGTATGGAATGTATGAATACATTAACATAAATTAACATAAATGACTCACTGGCGCCCCCAGTGGCCAAAATGTGCGCTGATCCGGCATATATACTAACTACTTTTGACCAAACAGTTGTGTGTGATGGGTGGAGGGGGGCAATCAAACACAAGTGTTTGGTCAAACCATGTGACTTCCATTGGAAAAGCATTGAGGCGGCCATGAAACACGGACAGCACAGAGCATGTTCGTCTGATATGTGTGTACAGGGCCTCAGGCCTCAGTCACACATTCGAAACAGACAGAACGCGTGTTTCGTTTGTGTGACTGAGGCCTCATACACACCTCAAACGGACATTTTGTGATTTTGAGATTGAGCACAGAGCATGTGTTCTGTACGTGTGTATGAGGCCTCAGGCCCTGTACACACATATCAGACGAACATGCTCTGTGCTGTCTGTGTTTCATGGCCGCCTCAATGCTCTTCCAATGGAAGTCACATGGTTTGACCAAACATTTGTGTTTGATTGCCCTCCCCTCCCCCCATCAAACATAAGTGTTTGGTCAAACCATGTGACTTCCATTGGAAAAGCTGTGAAGGTGGCCATGAAACACAGACAGAACACATAATGTCCGTTTGATGTGTGTATGAGATCTTAGACGTCCTTCCGAAGCGCTCCCTGAAGGAGAGAAACACAAACACAGGCACGTACACTTGCGCGACACACATCCACACACATAGTCAGAGAAAAGGTCATTGGTTTTAAGAATGAGAGGGATACTGAGAGTAGAATAATTCCCTTCCCCAAGAACAGTAGGCCTATTTTGAAGGCATATTAATTCAGTTCCCCAAGACACATGCACGGCTCAGCCCATCTTTTATTTCTCCTCTCACTGCCTTTGTGTAAGGAGGCCTTGCCATGCCAGCCCAAAAGGCTGGGGAAATTACTCTCCTTTCTTCCTTTCTTTCTCTCTTTCACTCTTTCTCTCTTTCTCTCTTTCTCTCTGCCACTCACTCTTTGCAAGGGTTTGGCAGGAGTGGGGAGAGAGAGAGCAAGAGAGAGATAGAGAGATTTGTGTTTAAGTGGTTAATGTCCTCCATATCTCTTTCTCTCTCTCTCTATCTCCTTCTTGCTCTCTGTCTCTCTCTCTATTACTATCGACTCCATCTCTGTCTCTTTCCCACTTTTCCTTCTCAATGGTAAATAATGCTTTTTCATCCTCTCTCAGCAAAGAAAAGTAGAAAGCACTTTATGAGAAACGGGAGTTGTTTGAAGCTGAAGCCTTTTTCCTTTGGCCTTCTTTCTCTCTCTCTCTCTCTCTCTCTCTCTCTCTCTCTCTCTCTCTGTCTCTGTCTCTCTCTCTCTCTCTCTGTCTCTCAGCACGCAGTACTGGTAGAATTTGAATTTTATTCTCTGAGAAGTATTGGTGTTGCATAAATGGACTGATTGACGTCCACATTTATTTTTCCACTGTTGTCATCCTTTGTCACTGTTCAGTTTGAAGTGACATGCTACTGATGCTAGAGGCATTGGGATGCATTATTATGAAGCCCGAGCGCTTGAAAGTGCTCCAAAATCATAAACGCACGCACGCGCACGCACGCACGCACGCACGCACGCACGCACGCACGCACGCACGCCCAGTCAAATTGTCAAAATCGTCAGATCTGACATGTCTGTCTGGCATAGTTGGGTTTATAAATCAATAACTGACCGTACTTCTGATTATGTTAGTGAACTCAACTTGTTTTTCCAGTGTGTGAATAGAGCAGAGTATGCAAGATCAGTAACTTGCAGCGAGTTAACAATACTCTGTCTTTTTTTACTTTAATATAATTTGTGTGGGGATTTGAGGCAGATCGCTCCCGTGTCAGTCTGTGTCGCTTGCGTCTGTGTCTTATGCAGCGCACGACATGCGCATTTTCAGTACAGAAACTCCTCTAGTCCCGAAACCGTCCCGAATGAGATATTTTATCGGCCCAAATAGATATTTTATAGGCCCGAGACGTCGGGACGCTGTTAATCTCGAGCTGAGGATGTTGCTGCGTCTTATAAAAAAGCGATCCTTTCCAATATAGCTTAGCATATGATTGGCTTGTGCTATTTGAGTGAATTGATTGTTTCAATTTCCAGGTAAGCCAGGAGGATTATATTGTTCTATTATTGCAGCCATGCATTGCCAACTGTCCCGCACTGACATGTTGCACCTAATACCCTGGATAACACACTGACATGTATTATTCTTAGCACCTTAAGTAATGCTGACAAGTGACAAGTATATAATGCAAAGCACACATCTGCTACTATATGCTCACGCTCATTTTTATATCTTATCTCAGTTGTTTCTTGTTTGATCTCCTTCTATACATTGTGCTACTGGTTGTGTGTACTGGCTCAGTATATTTCAGTATGTGTTACAGTTACAGTAGTTCTTTAGAGCCCTCCTCTTGAACTTCGATATGAACTCTGATGAGTTCCATGGAAGCATGAATAGGCTATATAGCAGAGAGCCGGAATGCTGCAACTTTGTGACAGCAGGGAATTGCTTAACATCATATAATTTACGGTAGGAAGCGATTGACAAACCAGGTCAATAAGTAGGGTGAGCTGAAAATGAGAATATTGACAGACCTTTATTTTTCCCACCACATGTAAACAGCTTCATCGAATTCTTCTCATGAGCAATTAAAGAGGCTTTTGCTGTGCACTGATATTGACTTATTATTTGTATTATTTAATGGCAAAGAGCCTTTTGTAATTAAAATGCACACATGGTGGAGGTTGTATGAGGTAGGGATGTTAATACTTCTCTGTTAGACCAGTAATTGACTTAAATTGAATCTTACAAATTACAAATAAACAAACTACAGTAGCACCAAAATAAATCCTGTGTGTGTGTGTGTGTGTGTGTGTGTGTGTGTGTGTGTGTGTGTGTGTGTGTGTGTGTGTGTGTGTGTGTGTGTGTGTGTGTGTGTGTGTGTGTGTGTGTGTGTGTGTGTGTGCGCGTGCATGCGTGTGCTGTGGTTCCGATTTTGCAAGTGGATTGATGAGGTTTATTTTGTTTATTTCTAGGATTTCAACATATAATTTAACATTATGAGGGTAAATAATAGGGTGCGTCCCGTGGATGTGTTGCTAGTGAATAGACTGCACCATCTCAGATTTGAACGCATTAGAGACAAAGCATGCGTAGTACTATCACGCCCACAAGCATCAGGTGATGGATGTTGTTGTTTATGCCCGTAACATAACATAAACATTTGTTGCACTGGTCATTGATTTTTTTTATGGGTGACAGACATTCTAGATTGTCCATTTTAATCTTGTCTGTTAATGGTTTTATGATCGGTTAACGAGGGTTGCCTGTCTGTCAGGAAGGAAATTCCAAGCAGACGGCTTAAGCATCTTTCAACCCCAGGAGTCTGGAAATAGAGGCAGACACGGTGAGAGAGATTGACAGAAGATGGGAGGAGAGAAGGAGCGGGCTGCTGAAAGGAGGAGATGCATCCTGAAGGTTGAGAGGCAGCAGTGGACGGACTGAAGCCAGGGATGCAAAGGGAAAGAAAAGCAGAGGAAACTAGATAAAGTGCCCCTCGGGGCACAGGTCTCCACCAGGGCAGGTCAGGTTGTGGCCTCCTGGTGGCGCTATAATAGGCCAATGTGAAAAGGGTGCTATTTCTTCTTACGCCTTGGGTGGCAATTGGATGATTTGAGACATTTTGTTCCAAAAAGTGTTTTGCAAAAATCCACCTGTTGGTGGTGTGAGAAGGGTGGGATTTATTCCTCAGTCTAGTAGGAAAGTCTGTGAAAGATTTCAAGTAAATTGCACGCTGCGTTCATGATTTGAGGCTTTTTGTTCAAAACGGGCTAATCCTGCAAACTTTGAAAGCCGATGTTAGCCAATTAGGATGGAATATGAAATATCGGACAGATCCGTCTTGAACACATTACTATATGTGTAACGATATGCAGGATTTTTGGACAGAATCTGGAGGAGTGATATCAAAACATGTGTTCTACAAAAGTCGGTCTCTTGGTGGCGCTATAACAGGCTGTTCTGTAAAATTTGGGCCAGAGGTTCATCATTGGCATCCAGGGAGTGTGCGTGCAAAATTTGGCATCGACCGGGTTAGCGGTGCCAGAGATTAGCTGGTAACGGACGGACGGACGCACAGTCACGCACACTCACACACGGACTCACACACACACGGCCGGAGTGCAAAACATACTCTCTACCATGCCTTTGACCTGGTGGAGACAAAAATTGAGAGGGGGGAGGGAGAAGGGGATAATAGTGAAGGAGGGAGGGAGGGAGGTAGAGGAGGTAGCTGAGTGCAGCCAAGGAGGCGCAGAGGCCTGGGGGATAGCTGTGTGTTTATCCTTGCTCTGCAGCAGGCTCGTGAAGCGCTACCTCAGGAAAGGGCTTTAAAAGGAGGGAGGCTGCAGCTCTGCGATGATCTGTTAATACCCACAGATACACAGGGGCTTCGGCACAGCACTCTGGGGGGTGCGGTGGCGTGTGTGTGTGTGTGTGTGTGTGTGTGTGTGAGGGAGAGAATGAGAGTGTGACGGCATCTAGCATCATATCATATATCCACAGACGGTGCCCCCGACCCCGAGTCACCCAGAGCAATGTAGCTACTGCAACGATTAAGAGATTAGACAGGACTATCATCGACCTTTGTGGGATGTAGTCTACTAGTCAGTGTTGTCACCTAAAGCTGCTGCTATTGCTGCTGCTGAGAACGATGTGGAGTCGCTCCTTGTTAGGGTTCCTGTATAAATAGACCATCTTGTGAAAGTCCCTCCTAGCAATTGTACCATTAAACCTATACACTGTGAGGTGGAGGAGTTTGGGACGGGTTCGTACCTGCTGTTGCTTAATATAGGAGTGTCCCAAAATCATGCAGACCGATGGTTAGGTTAATTAAAGTCAAAGTCTGCAGAGGGATAACTCTGAGTTGTCAAAAGATGCCAAAGTGTGTGGTGTGCTGCACTAACGTGTTAGTATGTCCACTAATTGCAACGACCCAGGTGAGAATCTGACTAGGACATATTTAGCATTTCTCCTACTTTCGCCCTTTGTCGCCTGTCTCTCTAGTCTCTACTATCCTGTCTGAAATTAAATTACCGGTAAGCTCTTGTCTTGATGATAAAGATGAAGTTGCAGACAAAACTGACCCGGTTGAGTATAACGTTATGGTTATGTCTTTTCGTCCACCTGTGTAAGCTTCAGACTGATTAATTCAATTGACGTTAAGGTAATGTTATTTTGTAATCAAGGCAGGCTAGTCTATCTTATAATTAGGTGATTTATTGGGCGCTGTAGGTACATGAAGTTTTCTTTAGTCCAATTTGCATGTGGTAGTGATAATGTGATGACCTTGTGATTAAACATACCCTGATATTCAACCCAGCAACGTATCAAACATTCAACTGAAACCATCTTTATCGAGGTGGTGAAATGAAATTCTATTTATAGGCACGGTTTGCAAGATTACTTTCAGAGATATAAAGGCCTTGACTGTTTCAGTTTACTGATTAAAATGATAACCAGTTCAAAGCGCCGGGTAAAAGCTTACTACATTTTTCAATCTTGTATTAACTTGCCAACAGAATCCACAGAGGATGAAGTTGGATAGAAAGTGCTTATAGCGCCATACAAGCTGTAATTCCCTGTGTCATCGTTTGGATCTGTACAATTATAGTATGCCATTTAGGCTTAATCTTTAATTCATCATCTTCCTCCTCACAAGCGTGTTTCAGAGGAACACTTCTGCAATCCAACCGCATTTTTTTATTTATATTTTTCACTTTATACATTTTTTAAACCGTCATCTTCACAAATTATTCATGGTGATGTTCAAGCAGGGCCATCACCTTTGGAATACACATGGAAGTGTTTCCTCTTAACCTTGGTCTCGAGCTCCAATGCCGCCCTTAAGGGGTGATTTATACTTGGTCGTGCGCCACTGTTGCGCACCGGAAATAGCAGACCTACAAGCCTCACAACCCGTCTTGCTGCGACGTATTGTGAGCTTGTCGTTCGGCTATTTTTGGTGTGCAATGCTGGCGCGCAACCCAAGTGTAAATCGGACGAACACCTCTTCAGTAAAACTTTTTACAGCACGTCGGAACACACTATTACTCACCCTCGCAGCCTACGACAGCCTTATCAGCGTGCATAATGAAGTTCCGTAGTACAAACACAGCCTTGTGTGATTTGTCTTCGTCCATTGCAGCTATCTGCCCACTCATTGTGGGCAGAACAGGGTGAGCCAGGTGATAAACGAATGGCGAGAGACAGTACTTGAGTTGTAAGGAGGAAGTGGGGGGACGGGGGGACTGCACGTGTATTTTTGGACGCTATCATTATATATATATACAGTGTGTATATATATATATATATATATATATATATATATATATATATATATATATGTAGTGTATGTTCCTAATTAGTCATTGCAGAAATATAATAAATGTTCAGGGAGCAGTCAGAATGAAAAAAAGGAGATGACGCTAAAACGGTGAGATGAAAGTGGAGCAAGATAAAGACACGAAGCAAACGACTGCATGCACACGACAATGTGAAAGTAAGTGAGTGTTGATCAAATGGAATCAATTTTTGGGTACTAACGTGTTAGTCTATTTCTCGCTTCAAATGTTTTCAAAAAACATTGTTTTGTTAAATGACATTGTGTGTTAGTTTACAAGGCTGTCATGTTGGGTACAGCATACAATCCAAGCAGCACAGCGGCTGCAGCCAGGTGCTCCGAGCTTTTGATTAGGCAGTGGTCTGTTATAGAGCGGAGCGGTCATTATCCAGAAATTACACAACGCTGAATTCAACCAAGCCATGTAATAAGCCAATATAAAGGACTGCTGAGGACTTCTCATTGTCTCGCTTATTTCTTATTTGTTTATTTGGAGATATTGATATTACCATAGACACTGTCATGGGAGGGACAGGTAATCAATACGCTATACTACAAAATAGGCTACCCCTCTGAAATAATCCCACAGTGGAAAGCATGCCAGCAGTACAGCACAAAGTGAAGACAACATGGAGCAGAGCTTAGGGAAGGAAAAGAGGGGGGATATACATAGAAAGATACGGGGGAAAGGAACCTGACCGTATGGTATCAAATACAAAAATAGCATCAACAATACAAAACCAACAAAACACACACACATGAACAACAACTTGAGCACCAAGTGAAGTTATAGAAGAGGAAGTATTTTGTTGTTTAGGATGAAATAATCATGTTGGCCTTCAGGGCGCTTTCTCATGCTCACTTGATCACTGCAGTGTTGTTCAAATGTTTATGTCAATTCTGGATTGAGCGCAGGGGCAAGGGGGGTAGCAGGTGTCTCTCCACTATAGTGCTGCCGGAATTGTCCAAAAATTACATTCGGATATTCGTTTTAAAAACCCACGTGGATTCGACCAATTCAACCCATTAGGATTTCGATTCCGATTCGGGGCCATTCGGATTTTTTAATAATTATATTTACACCAATACAACCTGAGACATAACATTTAAGATCGCATTGCTGGCGCAACTCTCTCTCTCTGCGCATTGGCGCTGCTGAAAACCGAGTTGGAACACAACGCATGCATTCTCCCTTCTCCCATAAAACGTCACGGCACGGAGGCAGTATTAATTCACAGAACAGAACACGGCATTGCTGCTGCTGCCGGACCGGCGCCGCAGTTCATCCTTACGCATTTTATTTATCTTTTTATAATTTCCTGAAGGATAAAGTCGCTTCATGATTGAAGATTGATGAGTGATAGATCTGTGTGTACTCTCCCGTCCGTCCGAAACAACACAACACAACACAACACAGCAAAATAAGTTTCGGTGTAGGCCAGGCCTGTCTCTGATTCTGATCACTAGGTACGCTGTTGACGGAAGATTTCACCCTTCTGAGCAGCGTACACTCACTGCGCAAATAACGTAAAAGGCCCCGCCCGCCCTGTGCTCACCGTTATTTGCGCACCGTCCGTACGCAAATAACGTAGTGCGCTCTTTGCCGACTTTGCGCAGGGCGGGCGGGGCCTTTTGTGAATCGGAACTACGCAGCCTGCGTAGTCTGCGTTTAGGAAGAGTGCGAGGCAGCTGATTTATTCTTCAATGTATGCCGGTGTTGGCGTGTCGCGTGGCAAATATAACTAATCTACAAGCTCACAACGCTTACCCACGGAACCGTCTCGCGAAAACTTGCACAGCATTTTTATTTTTTTTAATTCGAATCTTAATTTTATATATTCAGTTATTCATTTATTTTTTTGATTCGAAAATTCGTTCGAATATGGAATATTCGTTGGCAGCTCTACTCCACTAGTCAGTCAGTTGTTCCTTATCGACCGCAGCCACTTATCCAATTAATATAAATCACCTGAGTTCTCAGATAACACGCTGGGGTCGTTAGAAAGACATGACTAACAAGGCGTGTGATAACGCCTAACAGTTGCCTTTAATGACAGTGTAAACAGCAGAGGGACTCGGCCACTGCCTTTCTAGCACATGTACAGAACCTTTAATGACAGTGTAAATGGTAAATGGTAAATGGTGCATTTATATAGCGCCTTTATCCAAGGCGCTTTACATAGATTGTGCATCAATTCACCCATTCACACACACATTCATACACCGATGGCGGCAGAAACCATGCAAGGCACTAGCCAGCACATCGGGAGCAATTTGGGGTTCAGTGTCTTGCTCAAGGACACTTCGACACTAACTCTGGGGGAGCCCGGGTTCGAACAGGCAACCTTGCGGTTACCATCCAGCCACTCTACCCCTGAGCCACCGCCGCCGTAAACAGCAGAGGGACTCGGCCACTGCCTTTCTAGCACATGTACAGAACCTTTAATGACAGTGTAAACAGCAGAGGGACTCGGCCACTGCCTTTCTAGCACATGTACAGAACCTGCACGGAAGAAAAGAAAAGAGTTGTAGTTTAATGTTGTGTGTGTGAAGATCATAGATAAGCTTCACAGAAAACAAGATTGAAGGATAAGCTTGTGCGGCTGTGCGCGCCTTCTGAATTGACAATTTATGACAGTGGGATACTGCACTGACAGAATGTCTGGCATGTAATCTGCACTCACAGTGGAGTGGAGGCAGTGGTGGTGGTGGGAAGTGGCTGGGGTTCACTAGATTTCCTCTTTTGTAACCAGGGTGAAGATGGCGAGATTAGACCGGCTGTTAGAAAGGTAATTAGTAGAGTTTAAATAGACACGGTGCCCCTCTCTGGGGAGCTGGAAACGTACCCTCAAGCGTACAAGCGGAGGGGGCATGGGGGACGGGGCAGGCAGGCACAGCGAGGAGAAGGGAGGAGAGGAGAAGGGAGGGGTGCAGAAGAGGATGGGAGGGGGAGGGGGGGTAAGGTAATTAAATGAAGACTGTGTTCTCTCACCTGAACAAAGTGATTTCTTCTTCTCTTTCTCTCCCCACCCTCCTCCGCCCAGTCGTCCATCCTCCATGCTCCTTCCACCTGAGATCAAGCAGACAGTTAATGACTGCTTCTTCAAAACCTCTCTCTCTCTCTCTCTCTCTCTCTCTCTCTCTCTCTCCGCACAGACACATAATGAGAGTGTTCCTCCCTCTACTGTATCTCTCTTCTCTTCTTTCATCCACTAGAGATGGGTGGGCCGCACCATTTTTCTCCCAGGTCCATTAGCAAATTGCGTCCCTTTTTCTCTCCTCTTGTCTGCTCTCCTACCCCCCGTCTCCTTCAACGACACCCTTCCCCCCACCTTATCGTGCCATTATGACTGCATTTATCCTAATTAATTCAAACTTGGAAAATAATGAAGTTATGAGTCAACCCCGTCTCACTTCTCCCCCCTTCCTCTCCTTTACTTTCCAGGAGTCTGAATAGGGGGGTGACAAAAGAGAGAGACTCAGGCCGACGGATGGACAGAGAGAGAGGAGTGGAGTAACATGTGGGATGACGCGCTGAAGGCGACCCAGAGGGACCCGGGCAGCCATTACTCTGACAGCGAGGTCAGTTGGCGGAGACTCGCCAGCGGCGATGCTGCACATACTGGGTAGGTGATGCACCGAGGGCAAAGCTTGCTCAACGCTTTTCTTGATGATCATTAAGGCCGGTGTCAGATAACCATTAGTCTGCTATCCATTAGCCAACACTTTGAATGAAGTCAATGATGTGTTTTCACCTCATTTTGATCCTTGGGGGAAGAAATGAAGGGAGAAAACCCTCAGTGATATTATTTACCAGCTCTGTAATTACAGGTTTAATAGTAAAATTAAAAGCTTCACTCTGGTGCTTTGTAAGTAGTTGACAGACCCTAAAACCACAGGTTATGGTCACCGTTTGGAACCAGTGGTGGAAAGTAACTTAAGTACATTTACTTAAGTACTGTACTTACTAAAAAACGTTTTACTTTACTTAAGTATTTCCAACTTCCAGTACTTGTACTCCACTACATCTCAGAAGCAAATATTGTACTTTTACGCCACTACATTTATTTGAAAACATTAATATATTTAGATTATTATCACATATTTCAGTCATTTGACAATAGCAGATCTGCAAGTTTACAATGTATCACGATGTGAGACCTTGTGGGCTTCTGCTATTTCTGCTATTTCCAAAAGTTTTTTATATATTTGAAAACTTGAAATGGGACATTCTGCACAATTAAATCTTTGTTCTAAAGGGTGTGGCAGAAATGTGTCATTACCCAAGTATTTCTATATTGCAGTATTGACACTTTTACTTAAGTAAAACATTTGAGTACTTTTTCCACTACTAGCAAGTAAGTAAGCTCTATTAGAGAAAATAACTGCCTTGTAAATGATAAAATATGGCATTATTAAATTTGTGGATGATGTTAAAATGACCGTAAACCCCTCAGAAAAATCACTTGCTTGATAAATACACAACTGTGATCCTGTTTCATGAATCAATCTGTTACACTCATACTAGCCTATTTGTAATGCACAAGGCAACAGCTGTATTACATTTGTGGTAATCAAATCTTGATTACCATGATACAATAATTCAGTAGATGGCGAGTCGATTAAATGTAGCTAGAGTGACGTGTGTTCTGCCCTCCTCCCCCCCATGGAGCAGAGCTGCTCTGTGAAACCCATGGACTCACATTGAAAATGAATTGCGAGCTGCTCTGCTCCCCCCTCTCCCCCTGGAACAGAGAGAGCTGCTCTGCTCCCCCCTCTCCCCCTGGAACAGAGAGAGCTGCTCTGCTCCCCCCTCTCCCCCTGGAACAGAGAGAGCCATTTTGTTTTAATATTGTGTCTCATCCTGTGTTTTTGGATATCACACTCTTCTGGGCTCCATCTTGCGCCACCCTTATCTCTTATCCCTAAACTTATTTGCCATTTTTTACTATTTTGAGAATAATTTTAAAATAGTTCAACTAGCCGATCTACATCGACACGTTGTGAGCTTGTAGATCGGCTATTTGAACTATTTTAAAAGGTTTTTTTAAATAGTAAAAAATGGCAAATAACTTTAGGGATAAGGGTTAAGGGGGTAAGATATAGCCGTCTGTCTTAATCCACGTTTTATTAAAAAAAATTACTTTCCATTTACAATATGTAAACCGGCAGTTAAATGTAAATAGCTTGCACACAAACCCTTCAGTCACTTATAAGTCCCTTACGTATGCAATAGCAGGTTTTATGACAACACCTTCAGTTGATTCCCTCCCTAAGTTGTGTGAAGCGAACGCGCCACATTAAAGAATACCTTTTATTGAGTGTTTTGTGCATTTCCTATTATCATTTCCTACTGAACCATAAACCTGCCATTGTTCATTTTATAGAGGGGGAGATACATTTCTTCATTTTTTACTCGCCATCCCAGAGTGCAGCAACAGCATTTGTCATAAAACAGCACAAAGGTACTGCGCCGGTACGCATCAGAGCTGTTGAACAGACGTACAAAACGAGGATGTTGCAGTGATTTGTTGTTTTACCCTGGAGTTCAGAGAGGAACAGTACAGTATAGGGAAAAGTATGTCATTGGTACTGTTATGTACCTGGCCTAGGGGGTGCCAAGATACACAACAAAAAACCGGGGAGACGCAGTTTACCAAAGAAAATAGAATTTATTAATTAAACCAGCAATCAAAGTAATAAGTAAACAAACAATAATTGAGGAATAAACAGATGAAGTGTGGAGGTCAGTATTCAGTGGTGTAGTGCGTGTATGCATGAGTGAAATGTATGTGGGTGCGTGTTGTATGTATTAACAGAAATGTTGAAAAGTGTGCATGGTGGAGAAGGTGCAGGAGGCAAATGAAAGAACAGAACTGGGGAAGGACTGGGGAAGCAGGCATTTATAGGGCGTCGACACCCGGGCCCAGGTGCGAGCCACTTAGGCTGATCATCATGATTAGCTCTGCTCCCCAATCCTATTGGATAAAAAGAACAGAGGTTACTATAGGGTAAACCCAACATGTACCAAAACCAGACAACCTAAGAGTAATATATATACACACACACATCATAATATAGGGAACCGTCACACCCCCCCCCATAAAGACGGGGTCCCAAAGGGAACACCGGCACCCACTACTTGAATTAGCTTTAAATATATCCAATACTAACATTAGCATTAAGAGTGCTCCTATAACATGGCCAACCCCCCTGTTAACAGTCTCCACCCCAGCAACTTATATATTGAAGCATTTAAGGGACGAATGCCAAAACAGGGCGAAACCACAGAGAAGACCCCTAATAACATTTGTCCTCAAGAGACCAGAATGGCCTCCATGTAACTCTAGAATGGCCTGTCTACCTGTGGAGCTGCCAGAACAAAACCAGTTTGTTTCTTACGTTTCTTTCGTTTCCTACCACGTTTAGTTGTAGAAATCCTGTCATTTTGATCAGAGACCTGCTTTACCACAGTGTGTGGACCAGATACGTCTGCCTGAAAGGTGGCCGCTTCCCTAGTTACCAGGGGAACGGACGTCACCATTGCTGGTGGCTGAAGCCCCGCCCACACCTGAGCACCAACCAGGTCGTTACCCAGGATCACAGTCACTCCTGGAATCGGCAGTGCTGGTCGCACGGCCAGCTTTGCTTCTCCCTGAAAAAGTTCACATTTAAGCACCACTTTATGCAAAGGAACCATCAAAACATTCATGTCTATGCCTCGGACAGGCGCCTTGTCACCCGTGTCAGAAACATGGTTTAACGGAAGAACACCAGCTTGCATAAACGAATCAAAAGCCCCCGTATCCCTTAGAATAGTTACAGGTACTTCTTTTCCCCCTTGCACCAAAGACACAGACCCCTGCCTGATAAATGGATGGTAAGATCTCAGTGCTGCAAACTCTGTATCCTTATTTGGACCGAAATTAGGTGAAACACAAATGGACACCGGATGAACTGGAGCGGCAACGCCAGCCCCTTTTGGTTGCGAATGACCTGCGCTCAAAGTTTCAGTCCTGGGGTTTAACCTGAAACACTCAGATTTCCAGTGGCCACGTCTATGACAGTAATTGCAAACCTTGTCTTCCTCATGCATATTACCATGCATATTGTCATTTTCAACCGGGCGAGGTTTATCAGAACGGCCATGAGACTCGCCACCGCCAGCCATACACTCTCCACGGTCACGGTGCGTCAGGACATAATCATCAGCGAGTGCTGCCGCAGCCGATGCGCTGCGCGCCTTCTGCTCACTGATATACGTCGCCACTCGAGCAGGAACAGAATTCTTAAACTGCTCCAAAATCATCAAATCACCTAGCTCCTCAAAATCAGTTACCTCCGAGGCGTTACACCAGCGGGTAAAACTGGTCGTCAAATCACGTGCAAATTCCAAATGACTCTGCTTGTCATGTTTTTTCCAAAACCTAAAGCGCTGTCTATACGCCTCGGGCACGAGCTCGTAAGACTTTAGCACCGCGGCCTTAACGCGAGAATAATCTTGGCTATCAGCGACAGTCATAGCTGAAAAAACCTCTTGCGCCCTGCCTGTGAAGACACAATGCAACATCAACGTGCGTGCAGAGTCAGGCCATCTACGCACGTCGGCCACACGCTCAAACATGGCAAAAAATGCCTCAGGATCACGTTCAGAAAACTTGGGCACCAGACGTAGATTTCCACTAATATCAAAACCCCCTGCGGACTCTGCAGGTTCTGTAGTAGATACTTGTG
Organism: Electrona antarctica; assembly: GCF_951216825.1. NCBI lineage: Eukaryota > Metazoa > Chordata > Actinopteri > Myctophiformes > Myctophidae > Electrona > Electrona antarctica. The sequence continues at coordinate 48,374,217 of NC_136790.1, forward strand.
CAGCAACTGAAATCTTACCGTCCCTTATCAGGTCCAGCCTGTTCTGCTCTACTTGCCATTTCATCTGTTCAGCATCATGTTTCATTTTCTCAATGGCATATTGCGTGTCTAGCCTCACTTTGTCCTGATCAGCCTGCAATTTAGCCTGCAACATGATTAATTCTTTTTGTTGTTCAAAAGTCCAACCTGTCCCTGACATTACCGTAGGCACCGCCGATGCAGCGTTTAACGGAGGAGACACCTTCTCTGGCTCTGCAAACTCCTTCTCTTCAAACAAATGGTGCCTCAACACCCCTTGTACGGATTCCTTTGTCTTCTTGTCGTTTGAATCAAGTTTAATTTTATAATGGTCTGCTATTTTAATTAGTTGGTCTTTGGTGCATTGCATTAACAGCTCTTCAGAAGGACAAGCCACAAATGCCTCTAGCGTAACCATCCTGGCTATGTGCGCTCAGACAGTCCCCCAGCTGGTTAAAACACAAAACAAATTACAAGTGCCCCTCTAGACTATTTAATCCCCAAGCTAACTCCACCCGTCTTCATGCCGGTTTGCGGAAGGTATTTATGCACTGAAGGCCACCGCAAAGGCCTAGCTGATACCGAGAGGCAGGGAGGGCAACCAGAAACTGGCGACCCGCATGCACCTCTCAGCTGTGCCCCCGAGACGACCGTGCGTACGCACAGCCGCTACAGCCGCACCTTGCACCTAAACCACCCCCCGGCCTAGACCCAGCGAGCTATTTTCTATCCCCAGAAGCTAAACGCACCTAACAGGGACACTCATAACCACACAAAAGACAAAACCAGCCCGGCAAACTTCTTTTTTTTTTTTTCTTTAGCAGCACAAATTCCAGGAAAAAACCTCACCACTAGCACAAAACTTAATCAAATTCTAATTGCAAAATAACCAAATGTCTTTAACAAATTCAAATAATCAACCAAATCAACTGCATCTCCCAAAGTCCGAGCACACAAGCGTGTACGCTGAAGTAAACATCGCTTTGTACTCACCGGACTGTAGTGTTGATCACATGGACAAGGAAACCCCCGGAATGGTTCCCAAATGATTTCACTCAATTCACAAAACCACGGTGCAGACGAGCCATTAATCAAGGCTAATTTGCCAATTGACTACCGCAGCGCAGAACAAAAGAGGCAGAAGGGCGAGTCACTTGACTCTCCAAACTTACTGCACAACTATTCAAAATTCAAGCGGAACGAGCCCCCATTTTGTTACGTACCTGGCCTAGGGGGTGCCAAGATACACAACAAAAAACCGGGGAGACGCAGTTTACCAAAGAAAATAGAATTTATTAATTAAACCAGCAATCAAAGTAATAAGTAAACAAACAATAATTGAGGAATAAACAGATGAAGTGTGGAGGTCAGTATTCAGTGGTGTAGTGCGTGTATGCATGAGTGAAATGTATGTGGGTGCGTGTTGTATGTATTAACAGAAATGTTGAAAAGTGTGCATGGTGGAGAAGGTGCAGGAGGCAAATGAAAGAACAGAACTGGGGAAGGACTGGGGAAGCAGGCATTTATAGGGCGTCGACACCCGGGCCCAGGTGCGAGCCACTTAGGCTGATCATCATGATTAGCTCTGCTCCCCAATCCTATTGGATAAAAAGAACAGAGGTTACTATAGGGTAAACCCAACATGTACCAAAACCAGACAACCTAAGAGTAATATATATACACACACACATCATAATATAGGGAACCGTCACAGTACCTACTACCAATCCAGGATGAGGCATTAAATCCTCCAGCACAGATCTGCGCCAGACTTGCTAGCCCTGCCACACACATGCACAAATGTGGCATACAGCTGGTATGTTCAGCACAACATAAGCCACATGTCGCACGCTCTGTCAGTCGGTAACAGAAACAACAACAATGACCTGTGTGTGCTACAGGTCAGGTTGGCATCTGACGGTTGATGTTAGATAAGAGAGTCGTCCCATGTTAGAATAAGAGCTTGTGCTTCAGCAGAAATACATTATACAATAGTATACTTTATTTGGAATGTAGAATGTTGAGATGTGCTACTTTTCTTGTTTTGTTTTCTTTGCAAATGTTGCCGTTGAATCTGACTAAAGTTATCATTATTAATTATTCTTCATTCCACATTTTACTGATTATTGTGAATGAGTACATTAACCCTAACAACAGTATGGAATTGTAAAATGGAAAATGTGTACGAAGTTGCATGTATACCCCTCTCTTCACTTTATTTTTTTCTTTTGCACAGCTCTATTACAAATATACCTCCTATAGGTATACTATACTTCATTCGATGCAAGTTTGAATATATATTTATATTGTGTTTTTATCTGTACTTATTTTATGCTATGTATGACCTTTCCCTCCCTTTTCACCATTAGGTGAACCTTCATTTAAATCAATGCCTGTGCATTGTGTTAACACTCCCATCGCCCAGGACGAAGTTCTTTGTCCTTTCTATTAGTAACGCCCGATGCCCAGGACGAAGTATTGTCCTAAAGACGAAGTTTATTGATACGAGAACAGATCGCATGGCTGTATAGCCCAGGCGCGCCTGCTGGGCTCTCCTCGGTGACGCGCAAGAGTGAGGCGTCATCAAAAAACTCCCTCCCCTGTTTAGCTGATGAAAATGAAAATCTTAAAACGTTCATAAATCGCGATCTAAATCATCCCGTCTTTTTCTGAAAAGACGGGATGAGTTAGACAGCGATCCGCGGTCGCTAGTCTCGATAGTTTTATTCTTGTCTCCCGTTGTTGTCGATCGACTCTACAGTGCTGTGGCTATTGTTAGCTGCTACACAACATCATGAACTTCCGGCCGGTCCGTCCGGAAAAGGCGTCCGTGTTTATAAATCGACTGGGCGCATGAATGTAATGGATTAAATAGTTCCGGGCAATTAAAGTGTTAATGACAGTAAATGGAATTGAATTGGACAACAAACCTTATATTCAAAATGTAGTTGTGTTCAACGTAGGTGTTCAGATCTATAGCTATCCACGATTTAACTTGCTAAGTTGATAGCATCATGGTCCATAGCTACGCCTACTGAAAGGCCACAACTGCACAAAAGAGTATGTCTTTACTCAAACTGTCTAAATAATATAACCCAAGTGTCTTTTATACTTTTATTGTCGTTTAACAAACATACATTTAAACACATGAACTATTTATCTAGGATTGGTTTAAGGGTTAGTTTTAACCCAGTTTAGGTTAGACGTTTAGTTAGTTTTAACTAGTTGGTTAGTTAGGTTCGTTTAGTTTCGTTAAGGTAAAAATCCTGCATAAATGAGACAGAGATATACATAGCATTCGTCAATTACAGGCAGGTTACAACACATGGATAACACATTATTCATTGATTATTAATAGTTTGCATTATGTATCAATAATTACCATTGGTCTAATGTGAGTTGTTGTTCATCATGTCCATGTGGTTACATGAGGTGTGGATTCTTCGTAGTTGGTTTGGAATCTGACTGCTAGAGCCCCACGCAGGGTTTATAAAATCTCTGTTCAGTGGAGCCCGCCCTGTGGGCGGTTCCGTACCAACTTGGCATCATTGGCTGCTGGCACATTGTAACAGCCTTTCTATTGGTTGAAAGACCAGGAAGTATTACAACTGACATGTGCTTTGGCCGGCTAGTAGAACTGGTTTACAGTGGCTCTGGTTACACAACTGCTGTTTGCTGATTTCAGCTATTCACCGGCAGTTTGCCCTTATCAGCTCCCCCGTTGTGTGTGAGGCCTATTTGAGGAAGTTTCTCCGGCTTGCTTCATTATGGCAGTCCTTTGTCTGACTACTCCAAGTCTATACATTCAATCCATACATTACTGCTACATTACAATAATTAGACATTCAATGGATAATTACACTGAGGAGTTTTAGTAGACAAATATTGGTACATACAATAGTTACAAGCACTGACATTCTCTTAGAGGGAGACGGAGGTGTCACATTTCACACCTTCCTGTTAACTTGCTTTGCCAGCAGTAATGGTGACCTCTTGTCGGGTCAACTCTAGTATAGTACCTTCATTATTGAACAATACCAATATCATGGATATTTCCACAGTAGGTTCAGGAGTAGAGACCACACCTCTACCTAAGTTTGACATTTTATTGAAGATGAAAGTGGAATGGGATGAGGAACCCAAGGTTATGGTGAGGCTCAGGGTGGGGTGAAGTCTCTGGAGCTGACGGCCATCATTGCTCTACTCGGGGAGCACTCGGTCGTCTCTGCTTCGTCATTATCCCCCCTGGATTCCTAGAGAAATAGAGACAGAAGGAAGAAGAGCGAGAATCAAGGAGGAGGTTGGGGTGGAGGAGGACGACCAATTTGAAAGCAATGAATAGCTAAAATAGCCGATCTACAGTACAAGCGCAGTACTCACAACCCATGTTTGGTCTGTTGTGAAGCAGAACAAACAATATGGAAAATATATATTTGAATATAAATTCAAATTGGATTGGTATTTGCTCCTCTAAATGAAAATAAGAGTCTGAGCTGCATGTTTGAGTTTGAAATGGATTTTCAGAAGCTTTGCCAAATCTCTACTTCAAAAAGTTTTAACAGTGCATGTCATGGTTGTCTGAGTGTGTAAGCTCAAACTGATTGATGTGTGAACACGATGTGTAAAACGTTATTTTAAAAATAATTTTATTGAAAACTTGAAATGGGACATTCTGCATATTGAGTACTTTCTGCTTTTGGTACTTGAATTCTGGACTTTTACTTGTAACAGAGTAGTTCTACAGTATTGATACTTTTACTTTTAAAACAATTGAGTACTTTATCCACCACTAGTATGTATGAATAATAGTTCCAATTCAACATGTTCTTTTACGTTTCTTTTTTCTCTCATATTGCTGCTTCACTGCCATAATGTTAGTTCATTGTGGAGTGAAGAGAGTGGTTCATTATTGTTGCTCGGCTGGTATCAGGGTCGTTCAGTTGTTGTGTTATGGACCATATGGTTGCTTTGGGAGCTGTAAGCAACAATTGAAACGGCTACAATGAAAGATATTTACTAGCAGAGAATGCAATTATGAGCCAAATGGGGAGGCTGTTATTTGTTTGACGTTGTGTATTTACTGTATATGTAGGCTAATAAAAGCACATACAGTAACAATGTGCAGAAGTTATACTAGGGTATTGCTGTATTGTTACGTGAGATTCAGACCCACTGGATTGTTGTACTCCTGGGTTTCTTCATGAATAATATAATGGGCAACTAATTCAATATAACATTCTCCGGCTGACCTTTGTGGAAAGAAAACTTGCAGTTAAGAAATGTGCTAAGAATACTGTAAATAAAGGAGCTTATGGGTATTAGAAAATGGATTAAGTGAACATTGCAAAGAGTTGACATGACGGGACAATTCATTTTGAGTTTATACATTCAGCATAACTATTCATCTTGATTGGACTTACTGAATGGTTTTATTTAACTTAAACACAGCTTAAGAAAAAAAAATTTCATTGCAACGAAAAAGCATGTGACAGAGAATAGTCAAAGTGTATCATTCACTCAGACAAATAATGGTTCTTAATAGGCAAACATTCACCAAAAATAGTAGATCTACAAGCTCACAATGCGTCACAACATAGACCCGCTGTTTTCAATGAAGAGATTTGGTGTGGAGGGGAAAAAAGGAACAGATACATAATATAGACCCCTGGGAGACACCCATTGATGAAGTGTGCACCATTCAAATAAATTGATCTGAAAGCTTCTTTCTGGAAGCAAAAACTGTTCTTCTAGTTATGGCATCTCTCTGAAGAACCAATTTCAGTGTTCGGTGTGTTGTTGAGCCCAACCCTAGTTCTCGGAACATTTTGGCATTCCCCCAGTACCGCTGCTGTGGGGCAAATTGTATAATAGGTTATGGTATTTTAGAATTTGATGAATTCCCAGTTTCCCTAGAAATGGCCGTGAAACAGCATTGCAGGCTTATAACGTCCGTCACAGATAACTTCTACCCACAGCGCTGCACTGCAGCAATGTGATTTGATACAGTGATTCTGAGAGAACAGTTTCAGATGGCCTAACCCAATAAGCTCAATACAAAACAAAAGTCCAATATGATGCTATGTGTTCAAACCCTGTTACCCATCTCCAGAGATCCTGTGTGCAGATGGAAGGAGGCGTGAGACAAGTGCAAGTGCACATTGATCATTACTGGGGGGTAGTGTCTTTGCGCGCATGTTGTTGTTTGCTCTTTCTTGTGTCTGGTGTGTGAGTACTGTATGTGTATTGTGTAAGCTTGAGATTGCACTGCGCGTCAGTCTAATCATTCCATGTTAGCTACAGTATGGCAGCTGGCAGGCAGACAGACATGTTAGCTACGGATGGCAGGCAGGCAGGCGGGCAGACTGCACACTAAATCCTGCTCCCATTGCTCCTATTGATCGCCAGGGCCTTTAAGGAGAAACAGGCAGCTACTTTGTTTTTTGCATCTGTAAACACCACACAGTGGGTGTAGACGTTGGCTGTTGTGGCAGACACTGACGGTGACGGATTATATTCCACACCGCCGTGCAGACACGGGCTGTGCATATTGATGGTGTATACTGTATAGCATTGCTTTATGTGTCGGCTGCACGGCTGCTGCTGTTGCTGCTTCACAACGGATAGAACTTTGTTTTAGGGGGAAAATGGCTCTGGGAAAAATGCAGAATAAAAGGCGATGTGAGTGAACAGCTACCACAGTTGGTGGTGCAGTCGGTAGCACTGTGGTGAAAAGATGGGTTACAAACATTGTGGGATAAAAATGTAAAGTTAAGAGTTACCAATACTGCATAAAAGCTGCTTTTTAAGGCCCTTGTTGAGGTTCCTTGTTATGTTTAATTATAATTCCAACCTTCATGGAAAGACATACTAAGAACTGAAGCTGGGAGCTGGTATACAGTCATACATTCCAGCTAATAGGTTCCCATAAGCCATCTTGCTCTCTGCTGTTTCAAAAGACATCCTACGGTAACATCCAGTGAGCTTTCAATCGCTTTTTTTCCCTCTGACTTCCTCTTCCATCTTTCATAAATAGAAGAAAAGCAAATTGAGAGAAAAACCCAAAGACAAGAAACAGCAATAGGAATTTCTGCCCGGCAGCCACTGTCATCGTCTCGGTTACAATAGTGAAGTAAGCCTCTGTTTCTCAACCAGTGGTCCATTAAAACATCTACAGTAGATCTATACGTTCACAATGTGTCACATCGTGATGCATTGTGAGCTTGTAGATCGGCTATTTTCGGTGTGTGACAGAAGCACACAACAAAAGTGTGAATCTGTTTTGTGATCATTGATGTTATTCATGAATTTAAAACTTATATACAATGGAAATGAAACAGAAATAGGTAGCCTATGTGTTATGCCTTCTTCTTATACTAAATATATCTAGTTGTAGGGCAGTGGGCTGTTACAGCATGTTGGAAATACAGTATGCTACTGTAGTGGTCCAGAGCTCACAAAAGGTTGAGAACCACTGAACTAAGCCACAGGATCCTGGAGGAAGCAACGAGACTTTTAATGAACAAGACCTTCATTGATCTGTGGACAAAACAGTTGTTAATGATGTGTGGGCAGGCATTTAATTGAGGGAGTGAAACAAGGTCCCTGCTTAATGCACAGTCAAGAATGAGGGGAATTTGATTGAGTTCCGTGCCGACGGGGTGAAGGCTGAGATACAAATGATCCCTCATCGAGGTCTCCCCCCGGATCCTCCGCTCTCCCTCCCTCCCTCCCTCCCCCCCCCCCCCCCCCTCTCTCTCTCTCTCTCTCTCTCTCCCTCCCTGCCTCCCTCGCACTCTCACTCTCTCTTCAGTATTTTTCCTCTTCCTCTACCCCCCCCCTCTCTATCTCTCTCTCTCTCTCTCTCTCTCTCTCTCTCTCTCTCTCTCTCTCTCTCACTGTCTCTAGCTCGATCTGTCTTTCCCTCTCCTGTACCCTTTTGTGCCACCTTCCCTCCTCCTACTTTCCTCTGTCATTTTCTACTGACTCTCCTCTGTTGCGTGCCTCATTTTTCTTGACTGCTGAAATAGTTTATTTTTAGTCTTAGTCGAATAAATATCAAAATCTCAGTCTTTTAGTGTTGTACTCAATGGTAACATTGGCGGGGAGACCCCTGTTACTGAACAAACACTATAGCAATGATTGCTATGAGAATATGGAGCTATTTACCATTTGTTGTGACAGCACATATACTGCACCTTTAGTGAATGAATGGGAGCCGAGCTGTGACTTTGATACATGTGAAGGTCTTTTGATCCATGAAGGGAGGATCATGGACCGATTACAGTGGAGATTATTATTGTTTGTGACCTGCCTGCACTATGATGTATGTGTATGGGAGAAACACACACACACACACACACACACACACACACACACACACACACACACACACACACACACACACGGATACTTGGACGCACACACACATACTTTAAAAGGCAATCTGTTGTTATTGAAATGCTAATCCAAATCTTCTCTCCATCATAAAAACAGTGTAACCTATACGCAATTACGCATGCACACACACACACACACACACACACACACACACACACACACACACACACACACACACACACACACACACACACACACACACGAGTCTAGAGAGGCTTTTGGAGAGATGAATGACAGTGTTCAACTTAAGAACTACACAAGGTGAAAGCCTTACAGGGGATCAGTTGAGTATGAGTGCATGAGCTCAGATTCTCATTAAAAGCAGTGATGTATATTTAATAACGGTTCTGTGTAGTTTGCAGTGGTGTCGGCGTGTCAAGGAAGTCCAAACGGAGAGTTTTCTTTGTCTTAAAGTTTGCATCCAAGTTTTATTGAAAGAGATACAATGCAGCTTTACAAGGCAATTTCGGGGACAATGGCCCTTGGAGTCACCGCACGCGCATATTCGAATCAGCTTAGTACGAGTGAGCACACCATAGGAACGAAAACATGTAGTCTATATACTGATGCAAGTTTAAAACTCCCTCCCTCTCCTGAGGGTGGGACTTAGAAGTGTCCTTACTTACTGGCCAATCAGTGAGCAGGGACTGTCATGCAAGGTTTCTTATGAGAACTAGCAACAGATGAAACAATACCAATAAAAATGAATGTACCATATAAAATGTACAGAACATTATTTAACACCTGCAATGAAAATAGTTAGACTGTATTCTTAACTCTAGATGCATATTTGACAAAGATACGTTGCATTCATGACAGACAGGACAGACAGATAGAGCAGAGCAGAGCTTGACCTAGAGATATGCCATGCAGCTGTTATCTATAGATGCAGCTAGGGTAAGGAGTTCACGCAGACCCCTGTGGGGTTTAATTACCCCCTAACAAAAGCTCTGTTTCTTCAAGCCTAGTTGTAAATAACTAAGCATCTTCTCAAAGGATCTTACCGTGAGCCAGTTACCACAGATTGCATTGTATAGAAAAACAGCTGTCTCAACTTACGCTCTCCTCTTGTGTGCAGTCTATGCACCTAGCTGTTTTATAATATATCAACTGATTGATATATACGTGTCCATGTCTATAATATATCCATCACATCCCCCCTCAACAGGCTCTCACGCCTGTTGCAATACAATTACAGGATCAGAATTCATAACCTGCCAAATTAATTTTTCCAAAAATAAATATATATATTTTTTTTTTTCCAAAATGCAAAATTAATCATTAAACCATAGTTTGACGTGACACGTCCCAATGTAGGCCCCCCTAGATACAGGAGCATCTTGTTAACTACCTAAATTGTATCAAATTAGAACAGAACAAACCCCATCTTGTATGACAGGCCTGAAACTGAAAACAGAAATTAAACTCCTTCTTTAACTGAAATCCTATTTAGACTAAATCAAATTCCTATACTGATTAAATTCAAATACCTGTAAATGAAAAGTTAACACTTAAAACATGAAAAAAGACAACGAAAATAAACATCTCTAACAACAGTACTAGACCAGTACCTTGTTAAATCTACTTGAGCTGTATCAGCACAGAAAACAACAAACACAAACATGAAAACATAACATCTTTCAACATTAATCAAAAACAACGATTCCCTTTTTTTTCCCATGTCACAAACTGTTCAATCGGACGTCCAACGCGCGGTAGGAAATATTCCCACAATTATTTTTTCGCCTATAGAATAACAACGCTTGGAAAATCCTCCTTGATTCTCAGTACTCGGCATAGTTTGCATTGACAGATGATGGGACGTAGATCTCTTAGGTTTGGGGCGGGGGCAAAGTGGACTGTAGTAGGCAGAAGACAACAGAATCTCCTTTGAGCATCACAAGGCTCTGATTCTGAATGACAGCTTATTGCTTTAGCCATATCAATCATGACAGCAGAAGCATCAAAACGCTCCCTTCTCCATAGCAGCAGGAGAACAACACTCCTTTCTCCAGTGGGAACATAGGAGATCCTTGTAATCACGGCTGCAGAATAGTGGTCGGGTTGACACCTCTCCGGCTATCTCAGTGGCCGTGAAGGTCACCTGCTGTGTTGATCTGACGATAGAGGCTAGGCGAGAAGCATTCTGTTGTGATGACAGCTGCCTATTGACACACCCCCCTGGATGCTGTCGGGTTGCCACTCCCCCTTTTTGGCGCTGTCAAATGTCAGTTGTTGACACGCCCCTGGAGCGGGAAATCACTCCGGTGTAGATGACCAGAATGGAACCCTCTCCCATGTCCACCTATTAAAGGGTGACATGCAGCCTTCCTCCAAAGAAAGTTAGAAGTCCCTCTCTAATCATGCGGTTAGAATATTAGTCATCCATGCAAAAATCAAGAAAGTGTGTTATAACATATTAGTCCTCGTTTTGACTTTCATTTATATACCTCCAATGTAATTTAATTCCCCTCAAAGCACCAACAACCTAATTGCAAATCATGGCATGTTCCCTTTGTTATTTTGACAACCCTAAAACAATTTAGTGTGACTTTCTCTGACATTAATCCCACTGTTTTGTATTAATCTCTCTTGTTCTGGCATGGCAAAGTGTGTATTAACCATGGTTTTTGAGAGAGAGATTACATTTAGACTATGTTAAATGCAAGAGACTTGACCTCTATAATATAAAGTGTATATAATATAAAATAATACAACTCCCCCCTTTTTCCTGGGAATTCAACATCCCCAGGAAAATACAGAGAAAATAATCAACACGCACATGCTACCCCTCATGACCGAACAAACCACCTATATTGAATCACAGACCGTCATCATCGCCCACTAAAAATCACAACCATTTAGTACCTATAACAAAGTAAAATTTAAGAACACAAAAGGATGTAATCTCCAACCACAAAGATAAAAGAAAGTGAGCTTTTTTTTCTTTTAGTCACCAGTTTGTCACCTCACCATGAAAGGGAAGGGGACGGGTTTTCTTTTCTTGTACAAGCGGTAAAAATAACACTTGCCCCAATGTTAATGTTCAAAAGAAAAAATCAGCAGCTTTCCCAGAAATGTCAAACAAAAATAGACGATCAATGACTGACACACGTTACCTCAGCCGTCATAGTTGTAGTCCACAGTTCTCCGCCCGGTAAACTTGAGCCGCAGGAACTCTCACTGAGGGTCAGGTGGTGGCACAGGCCAACCACGACAGTTGCGCAACGGCTGGACGGGCGCCATCATCCCACGCCATCCAAATGATGCTCCCTGCGACGGCTGTCCCTGCCAGGAGCCGGGCGGCAACTGTACACAATACCGCACCACATGTGACAAACTACCACATCTGAAGCAACCTTGGTATCGACGCGGCTTGGGACCACGGTGAAAACGCTGACGAGGCTGGAAGTCTCTAGGAAAAACAGAATGGTTGTCGAGCAGTGGAACGTCACGTGGCACCGCCACCCTGAGAGGTGCCTGAACGACTGGTGGACCGTTCTGAGGCAGCGGGGCTGAGTCCACTGCACGGGCCGCTAATTCCTGTTGAAAACATTGTAACTGTCTCTTATGCAACTGCCTTATCGTCTCCTCATCCTCACGCTGCTGGGAGACTAGCTTATCACGAAACAAGCGGACATAATGAACGATGTAATCCTCATACATGGCAGATGACATAACAGCCAGTCCTATCACAGTCTTCAAGTCGGTCTGCACACCCTCAGGCAGGCCTTGTTCAATTTTCTCTCTCAGAAGAACCTTGTCCATGACGCTGGGTGGGTGACACCCAGTGACATCCGCCATTGCCTGGTACACACGTCTAACAAATGTCAGCGGATGTTCTGCAGCATCCAAAGGAGAGAAAACAACATCAGAAGGAGAGAAAACAACATCAGAAGGGCGAACATCCTTACGATTCCGTTGCTTTACCATCCACACGTCCGTGGCCTCAGGACCCCCTCCCAGAATCAGGCCACCACTTCCGCTGTCCGGTCGTTGTGGCACCGCGATCGTTGTTGCGTCCTCCGGACCGGGGCTAGATAAATCTAAGTCACGTGCATCAAAAACGCGGGCTCCCCCATCAGGAGAGCGAATGGATGTGGACAGGGTGTCCTGTACTGGTGACCCATCAACGGATGTGGACAGGGTGTTCTGTACTGGTGACCCATCAACATGACATTGGGCATAAGCCTCACACATTTCCTGTCCTCTCTGGAGAAAGAGATCCATCAACCTTCGTTCTGCCTTAACCCTATGCTCCAGGACCAGTCTATAGTCCTGTATTCGTACGTTCAAGGCATTGATGACAACTGGAGAAAATACGCTACCCTGTGGCCATGGGCCAGAAGGGCCCCATAAGTCCCATTTAGAGTCCCATTCAACCAAAATTGAAGTTAATTCAGCCATCAGTCCATTTGGTTGGGAGGAGCATGCGTTTGTATGTGACCCACTCATACTGGAGCGGTATACAGGCACACCTTAAGGTCAGAGAATATTGAATTACAATTATAGTCACTTCTATCGCTACTATAAGCACCCACAATTGTCCAAAAATAACCCCCCTGTGATGCAAAATTACCCCATATATTAGTTGTCAAAACCCTAAAGGAAACACACTGATTCACAATGGTCAACCTGAAAACCAGTTATTAACGCGGTTATCACAGGAAGCATGTACACCGTGAACTGTATAGCTATATACAATTCACACGAATAGATAAAAAAATATGTATCTACAGGCGGAAACAAAAGCAACAAAATTTAGGTGTTCAGAGACAGAAACCAAATTAACCTATTATAAAACTCAAATATCCTCCTATAACATAGTGTAGTGAAAAGGGTGTCATTAACCGGAAAATCACAAATGCAGTGACTTCCCAAAAATCCTACTGTGTATTAGTACCCACAATAGCCCCCCTTTAAACTTAAACTAAGTCAACAATAAACAATACAAACCAAACAAATTGTTAGAACATGTCACACACTGAATGTTTCAAGACAAGGTTACCCTGTGAGTTGAAACTGGCAGAACAACGTCTAGTCATGTAACAGTCATGCACCATCACCCACGCAGGCTAATAGAACTCGAAAACAAAAAATGGGGCAAACTCCCTGCACTAAAACTCACGTATATCCAAATGGACTACCAAATGGTTTTACTTTTAAAAAGAAAAACGTGAGAAGGGGTTTAAAAGACTAACTATAATTACGGGCCAAAAATGTGTTACAAAAAACGTGGTAGGCTATATCATGAATAGAGTATTGACCGGCCTCCTAAAAAATGTACACTATAAATTATACAAAGTATACACACCAAACACCTGGGAATATTCCTACCAGTTGTTCAAAATTAAGACAAAAACCTTGTCAAAGAGAAGGCCGTTCCAATACTCACCCATGTATTGTCCACCACGCATGCAACTGAAAGAAATAAAAACTGAAAATGTTACTACTTAATCACCTGAAAAAGGAAACAATTAACCTACGATCAATCCATCCTAGCAACAGATTAACTTTATAAAAATGTAAACTGTCGAGTACAGCCACCGAAATGGTATTTATAATTAATAACAGACAATAGACATATCTGTATCCTGCAAACATTTGAGCTAAAGGGAGTTGTAGTCATATCCCCTGATTCCGAAACCATCAGTAACAGAAGAGAACAACTACAAGGCCCAAAGATAATATAACCTGGTCGCCAAATGACGACTCACTCTGTTGTTACTATTGTATATTTGCACAAGACGTGCCCACGAATGGATTACAGATTGACGTTTGTCAACATAAGGACAAAGAACCCACTATGTTGTGGAAATGACTGGTACATCCTACACATGAAATACATTGCCCTTCAACCCCCCTCACAGTAACCCTCAAATGAAATTCCAACCACATGTCACAGTAAGGTGACATGAAAGATCTCTCAGAAAGAGATGAAGGAAACATTGTAACAATATGCCATTTAGTGGCCAAAATATATAAAAAAAAATATTTGTCAGCTGGTATGCTGAATGTCATCTCACTACAGAAAGGATGTAATAAACCTAACTATAGTAAAGATCTTTGAACAGGGGTAGCCATCTGTTTACTGTAAATAGCCCCCCAATAAATTTGCTCACAGTGGGTCTTTTTAAAACAAAGGAGAGGAGATAGCCCTAAAGCTCTCTTCACCTGAAACATAGTGTTGATTCAGGGCGATAGCGATCCCCCCTTCTTCTGAAACTAAACAAGTTATTTATTGAGGGTGTAAGGAAGGTCACCCCCTACCCTACAGCACCTTATGTCGAAGCATGTAAAAATTGTCCCCAGTACTCCTATTTAGCTGTATTTTTATGTACTTATTACTCATAGAACGGCCCCTACCAGCAATATCTTACTGGACACAATGTGATCTGTCCCCAATTAAATTTTGTATGAGTACAGTCATCCATTCATTCACTCACTCAGGACTCTCACAGAGTTGATTTAAATCACTACCACGGTTTAGTAGTACTATTTTCCCACTCTTCAAACATAACCACTTCACACACACGTATAACTTCACCCATGGGACAAGGTAGAAGGACAAGGAATCAGTCCACTGTACTCTGTCCCATCTTGTGTGTGTGTGTGTGTGTTGACCCTCCGTTGCCTCAGTCAACACGTCACCACAGGTGGTCCATTCCGAGAGCATTCCTAAGTAATAAAGGTCCCTGTCTGACAGGATGAACTCACAGCTATTGTAAGCTTTAACAGATTGTTATCTTAAAGTGTCCTTAGGCCATCTTTAGTGACTCCACAGCTAGCCTCTTGTCAATTAATGCAACCAGCCGTTTGAGTCTTAAAGATAATTGATTGATCGAAATATTTATCAACAGTTTGCAGAATTACAGTACCCTTCAAGCACAAACTCAACACAAAGGCCGCTAACTGTGAGTGGACAGCTTACAAGAGGGTCCACCATTGTTCAATTCATCAAAAAATAGACTATACTGCATGGCCTAACTGAACCAAACTTTTGTTTGTCGGTGAAGCCATCCCTACTGTGCAGAGCTATGCATGTCTCCTGGCTGGCGAAAATTGTTGCACAGCCCAACACCCATTCAGTACACATTCAAGACCGCACCACTCAACTAAAAAATGGTCTGATCATAATAGTCATTCTAGCAATTATTTTCACCCGGGTTGAATAAAAATAATATGTAGAAAAGAATGTCACAAAAATGTAGCCTACCCAGCTTTTCGTATTCAAAATACAATTTTTAAACAAACAGATCCAGACCAAGTCTAAATATGTGCCTATACACATGCCGTCCAAGTGAATAAATAACATTATCAAAACCCAACAGAATTCGTTCTCTGGTCCAGCCAGAAAATGAACATCCTAGAGGCCTCTAGACTGTTTTGTTCCTTCAATGAATACCTCGTATTTCGTATACAGACATATTGCAATGCCTTAAATCAATACAAATTCTAACGACACCTCCCCCTATTTGAGACATGAAACTTATCCATGTATCAATAACATGCAACCTCAGCCACATAAAGGAAAGATAGACAGGATTCTGTCCACCATAAGAACAGTGCCAGAGCACCGGGCATCACCACAGGTATAAGCCATCCATAAAACATTCAATCACCCATACGGACAGACATACACAGACACCCACAGCCTCAGGCGCGCACATACACGCATCAAAAGGCTAGTTTGTCAAGCCAAAGACAGAGGAAACGAGTCAAACGACCCATGGCAGCATCAGAACACATGCGGTCACGTAACCCCAATAACGTTGATTAAATCAGAAATAAAACTGATCCACCCCAAAGGAAACGTCATAATTTCCCAAGGAAAATGGGAGCGAAAGAGAGGAGTGCACGCACGCGCACGCGCACGCGCACGGAACGGCACAAGGGAGCAGTAGTTGCTGACAGAAAGAACAAAAACCACGCCCCTAGCCAACCCAGAACAAACCCGCTCACACACCGGAAGTATGAGGAGACTGTAAAAAATAAAGAAACGCTCCCGAACGGGAACAAAGACAGTACGGCCGCCGGATAGCCAGTACTCAAAGAGCCGCAATGCCACTGGGAAAACCAAAATGGCCACGAAGAGATATTAACAACAAGATGAGCACATTCAATATGAGCGTCACTCAAATGATACAAACAGCAAAAAAAAATCAGCACGCTGCACGTCCCACTCGGGCCCCACAGGAAGAGCAACCACAAACACAATGAAAAGCAAAGCGTAACCTAATCGAATGTAAGACGCACGTTTAGTAATGCAGAAACATTTAAAAAGCGAAAAAAGATCCGATTCCTGGAAACACTTGCTCCTCATATAGGTTACCCACTCCCCCAAAACAATACGCCCAAACGTGGAAAGCAGTACGCTGACGACAAATCATTGGCAAAAGTGTAGCAACAACATAACATCGCCATACTTTACCTGTCCAGACCCTTGTCCACAGAACAAAGGAAATACGACTCTGCCGTCACATCCCGCGCATCTGTGTGTAGCGCTGCTCAAAACAGACTAGCCCTTATACAAGAGAAATACTCATCTAATCCCAGAATAAAGCCACACTCCACACAGACCCACGCGATGTTTCAGCAAAAGCCCCTGTACTTTTCTTAAACAAAGGACCCCATACCCCGTCGAGCAGAGACCCCCACCCCCACTATACGAAGGTGTAAAACGCGACTTACATCCGTCCCAAGACGAACCACCGCTTATAACAAAGGAAAATAAAAGCATGGGACCCAAAACATTTAAACGTATACCCGTGTTTTTCCACAAATCACTGCTAGGAGGAAATAGTGCCAGCACAAAGTGATCATAATAAAAACAATCACCATAAATGCAAGCACATTTCCCCAGCAGCAATGTAAGCAAAAAAAAACACGTACACATCAGTGCGCGCACCTTAGCATCGTATATATATATATACGTCATCTCAGTTCTGCGATACGCTCGCCGGCTTATCTTAATCACTGGTCGTGCGTAATCTGACAACAATCTCAGAAAAATTAATATCAATAAATATTAATATTAATAATCCAAAACTTCAGACTTTCTATAACCTATACACCCAGTAACGCAGGGCCTCAGTTATCCTGCTAAACACAATCGGCTAGCCCTCAGAAATACACAAAACCGTCCAAATAATGCATATTTCTTTTATATGAGGTCCGCCACGCAAATAGAACGTGGTCATGAAAAACGCTCGCAGACCGCGCGCGCCTTCCGGAACTCCCAGCGGTGTCAGAACAGCACTGCGGCGACTGTGTAGTTTGCACGCATGCTACTATTCACAACCCCACCGGTTCCCCGAAAAACGTGTGCCGTTTGAAACCGCTTTAACCTATGAGGCAAATTACTCAGAATCCACGCTCCCCAAAGGAGCAAAGGTAATGTTCTATATGGCTAAGCCATATCTTCTGCACGTTTGGCCAGGTATATGTCTTTATAATGAACCGCCACTTTGACGGCGAAACATTACAAAGACAGAGTTTCAACTTAATTGTCGTAAAAAATGAAATTTAAACCAGGGGTTAGGACGAGGTTTTTGCTCGCCCGGCGTTTACAGTTAAAATAAAACAATGGTAAATGGAATGCGTTGCCTACTGCTCAGCAAGAAAAAGAAAAAATCCAGCGCTCCGAGACACCCCACCACTGGCCTATGCACAGATCCGGCCCTGGATCGAATTTACCAGGCTCCCCTCGTGAAACAGCTGTAATAATAATTTAAACTCACCCAGCTCAAGACGAGGGTTCCTCGGCGACCAAGCTTCGGCACCATCTGATGTATATTTAATAACGGTTCTGTGTAGTTTGCAGTGGTGTCGGCGTGTCAAGGAAGTCCAAACGGAGAGTTTTCTTTGTCTTAAAGTTTGCATCCAAGTTTTATTGAAAGAGATACAATGCAGCTTTACAAGGCAATTTCGGGGACAATGGCCCTTGGAGTCACCGCACGCGCATATTCGAATCAGCTTAGTACGGGTGAGCACACCATAGGAACGAAAACATGTAGTCTATATACTGATGCAAGTTTAAAACTCCCTCCCTCTCCTGAGGGTGGGACTTAGAAGTGTCCTTACTTACTGGCCAATCAGTGAGCAGGGACTGTCATGCAAGGTTTCTTATGAGAACTAGCAACAGATGAAACAATACCAATAAAAATGAATGTACCATATAAAATGTACAGAACATTATTTAACACCTGCAATGAAAATAGTTAGACTGTATTCTTAACTCTAGATGCATATTTGACAAAGATACGTTGCATTCATGACAGACAGGACAGACAGATAGAGCAGAGCAGAGCTTGACCTAGAGATATGCCATGCAGCTGTTATCTATAGATGCAGCTAGGGTAAGGAGTTCACGCAGACCCCTGTGGGGTTTAATTACCCCCTAACAAAAGCTCTGTTTCTTCAAGCCTAGTTGTAAATAACTAAGCATCTTCTCAAAGGATCTTACCGTGAGCCAGTTACCACAGATTGCATTGTATAGAAAAACAGCTGTCTCAACTTACGCTCTCCTCTTGTGTGCAGTCTATGCACCTAGCTGTTTTATAATATATCAACTGATTGATATATACGTGTCCATGTCTATAATATATCCATCAGCAGCTTATTTACAGCTACCTTTTTACCACCTGCCCAAGAATCAAGGCCGGCGTTTCAGAGTCTTTCACACTGGCGGCAATTACCATACATATCATTCAAGTGGCTTTTATACAGTAATTCCTGTTTTGTGTCTCCAGAGGATTGTTTAGGAGCTGTTGGCTGCTGAATGAAATGGTTATGAAAGGATATTCAGTCAAATCCTGAGTGTTAATTTGGGTAATTCAGTCTAAATGCACCCGTAAGGTGGGTAGAGGCCCGCAGTGGGTAGAGCCCCAGTCCCCACGTGGACCCCGGGGACGCCAAAAGGCAAATATTTCCGGGCTTGTAAATCTTTGATTTTCTGGTGAAAGATGAGTTGCGTGGTGGACGGTGCCGTGTCCGGGTCTGTGTGGGTCGATCCCAGGATAACTTCGGCTGAAATCTAGGTCTAGGTCAATTGAAGCCTATTTTTTGATACTACGCTTACCGCCATTGCCGTTTATTAATGGCAATTGCGCTATTATAGTGCATTCGATCGATCAAGCCATAATGCTACTTACGATAGCATCGGGTAGCTAGCAGTTGCTGTCACAAGACTCCGTCGCCCATTTTAGATCTTCGGCACCATAAGAATCCATTCTATCCGTTTATTTCAATCGCCTGTATCTCCTATTCCTTGTCCCATATGGCATTTTTGGTCAAAACAGCAGATATACAAGCTTGTAGATCTGCTAAATCATGAAAGCGTGTGCAAATCTTTGAATATATATTCTTTCACACAAACATTTTTAACTTGTATCTTTGCTTCTGGGGGGTTCCTGGTACAACTTATTCAGATGGTGGTCGGCGGCCAATTACATAAACCTTTTTGGGGTCCTTAACATGAAATAGTTTGAGAACCACTGATATAGAAACATAGGTTTGAGAACCACTGATATAGAAACATAGGTTTGAGAACCACTGATATAGAAACATAGGTTTTAACCCTGTGAGAACCACTGATATAGAAACATAGGTTTTTCAGAAAACTGTCTTGAAGACATTTAGGTCTCAATGGGCTAAGCAAAAACATTTGTATATTCAAAAGACTAATTAATTTAAAACCCTCTGATGAACTGCATCCCTTTTTAAATAATGCAAACTGGTCCTCCAAAATGTTTACTAGTGCTGCATGGGGTCTGGTAGAACATTCCCTCACTGAAACCATTGCATGGCTGGCTGTTTAATATCCCAGTGTTGCACAGAGAGCCATTACTGTCACAGTAACCCAACAGGGTGTCATTATATGGCCAGCAGCAGAGGCTGTTTGTTTTCATGAGTTAGTTCAGCCCCAGAGGGGTGTTTGTGTGTGTGTGTGTGTGTGTGTGTGTGTGTGTGTGTGACTGTGTGTGTGTGTGTGTGTGTGTGTGTGCGCGCGTGTGTGTGTGTGTGTGTGTGTGTGTGTGTGTGTGTGTGTGTGTGTGTGTGTGTGTGTGTGTGTGTGTATGTGCGTGCATGCATGTGTGCGCGTGCTTGTCAGTCCTGACGTGTACTGCATATCTGTGCGTGTGTTTATCATGTGGGTGCAATGGTGCATGTGTATCATGCATCTTATTGCGTGCCCTGTGTGTGTGTGGGTGTGTGTTTATCATGTGGGTGCATGTGTATTATGCATCTTATTGCGTGCCCTGTGTGTGTGTGTGTGTGTGTGTGTGTGTTTATCATGTGGGTGCATGTGTATCATGCATCTTATTGCGTGCCCTGTGTGTGTGTGGGTGTAATCTACAGCGCTGTGTAAGCCCATGAGGGTCCATGACCTCCCATTGCTCTAAGATAAATGTGTGCTGTGGTGCACGTGTGTCTTGATAATAAAACGGTGTGTCCGTGGCCCTGTGGGAGCGCTATGCACCGTGGTGACACACATCATTATTGGTACAGGTCTATTGATTTGTTGCTTGGTCCTGTGGATTATTTTATCTCTCTCTCTTTTTGATTTTTGGTTGTGTGTGGCTTCCTAATTTATAAATAGCAGCACCGTCACATTCATCAAAAGCATTCACATACTTTGATGTGTTTGGTGGGTGGCGACAGGCCCGTGTGTGTGTGCGTGCATGCGTGCGTGCGTGCGTGCGTGCGTGCGTGCGTGCGTAAACACCTAGCCACAGCCTTGTCTGTTGGGTGGGTGCCTGCATGCATTAAGTGTACATGGAGCTCTGCGTGACCTCTCCTCCTGAGCAAAGTGTGAGGTTGACTTCAGACAGTTTTGCCTCATTTAAAGCCTGATTTACACTTCATCGTATGAGGGTGTTGCACGCTGAAAATAGCCAACAAATTGTGGTCTCACCTGTGACGCATTATGAGCTTGTAGATCGGCTTTTTTTGGCACGCTTCACTATCATACAAATTAAGCGTCTGTATGTTTTGCCGCGGGACACTGTCGTATGACTAAGTATGTGTGAAGCTTTTACGCTCAGCCTATGATGGAAAGTCAACAAACGGTTCACTGCTGCCACCGCTGAACACCTCTGGGGACTCACTGGCTCCAACTCAACACATCTGCCTGGAAGACAATCAGTCATTTTGACTCAGCAGGCCAATGTCCCTGCATTAACGAACGCACGCACGCACGCATGCACGCACGCACGCACGCACGCACGCACGCACGCACAGGGCCCTATCTTGCGCCACCCATTACCCCATATCCCTAAACATATTTGCCATTTTTTACTATTTTGAAAAACATTTTAAATTGGTTCAACTAGCCGATCTACATCGACACGTTGTGAGCTTGTAGATCAGCTATTTGAACTATTTTAAAAGATTTTTCTAAATTAATTAATTCCAAAGAAGTTTAGGGATAATGGGTAAGGGGTGGCCCGCAGTGTTTACATGCACCGACGGCTCCAGAACATTGTGACTGTGGGGACTGTAGGGGGGCTAATGAATGTTGGTTTATGTTTATGTTGGGGGGAGGGGGCTTAGGGGGGCTAAGCCTCCACCAGAGGGGGCTAAATCCCCCCTAGCCGTCCCTAGAGGCTGGAGCCGTCCCAGCACATAAGTCCAGTTCTCAAATTGTTTGGCCTCGACCTGTGTTGTGTAGCAGCTATAATGTATGTTGCTGTTGTTGTGAAGAACTTTGGAAGACATTCACAGGGGCACTACTTCTATAAATATAGATTAGGCTACTTATCTATCTACCTAGTGTAACTGGGGACATATAGTTATTTAGCATACCTTTAAATATCAGTTAACTGAAACTAAACCATTGTGTAGCGCGTGAGAGATGATTGGAATGTCCTCGTTTGAAATCTATACTTTTTCCATTATTTACAGCTACCTTTTTACCACCTGCCCATGAAGGACAGCATGGATGATGAAGAATATCATTATAAAGGGGAATTAACTTTCAGGAAAGAATACATGAGCTATTGTGGAAACTACTGAGAGAAAAGGAGGCAAGGCAGAAGTCATACCAAACATGTATTACATCCTTTGTGCTTTGTGACGGAAAATATCACCTTCTCGTTTGCATAACGACACGGCACTAATTTATTCATGATCCACAGCCAGTCTGCCCTCGCTAATCAATGCACTTTTATCTCACCTCTAAAACTCAAACTGACTAGAGACTTGTAATTTCCAGCGGCCCGGCTCCGTCTAACAACCCTGGCCTACCGGGGGAATATGAGGCCATTACCATTCATGAGAACAACAAGAAATAAAGCGGAGCGAGTCCTATAAGTCCTAATGGCAAATGCATAGTCTTGTCCTTTCTGTTATATCAACATCATGCTCTGCTTAAAAATAATTTGTCCTGAAGCTTGGCCGCCAGTGTTCTCCGCGGTTTCGGCAAAATGTCTTTTCTCTGAAGTAGGATCCCAACAAGGCCTAATGCCTTATTTAGGCGTGGTGGCACGGTGGACTTGGAGGACACTGATTGCTTGTGTCCTCTCACTCTAATGCTCTCGTTAATTCTCCAATGACACTGATTGGCACATTCACATGTGCAGAGATGATGGGACGGCCACGAGCGTTAGATTGGTATCAGCCGGGTGGTACTTTTCAGTGTCAAAACCTTTGCTATTTAGTTTTGTTTTGACTGAAAATGATGTTATTTTATCACAGCCTGTCCTGTTTTATGTTGCTTTATACTTGCTTTGTGCATCAATAGCTTTGAGTAATTGTTTTGTTTCATAATCATTGGTTCAAAAGACCATATGAGACGATGGACCTTGTTATTTAGAGGTGTATAACCTTAGAAAGAAAGAAATGACAAAGGCCACTTATGAAATGGTACGCACCTGGCAGGGCACTGGAGAGAGAGAGAGAGAGAGAGGGAGAGAGGGGGAGAGGGAGAGGGAGAGAGAGAGAGAGAGATAAACGGGGGGAGATGCACTGAAACAGAAGCAGACGTGTGAACAGATTTCCAACTTAACAAGATTTCCCCAAATTAGAGAGAAATGGCCAGAATCCCTGTGGGATGTAAGCTAAAGATGAGAAGCTCTGATAAACGGTTATTGTCATCTCTTAATATGCTCCTTTGGCTACTGTGCGACGGATGGTTTATCACTCACCACCTTGTGTTTGTCCTCCAGAGACACCTTGACATTTTCCAAAAACAATGGACTGAAATAGTTACTTCATTTGTACTTTAGCAATGTGAACATTGCTTGTATTCCTCATTGACAACAAGAGGCAGCGAAGATTAACACTCCTGTTTTGTCGGTGGTGGTGGTGGTGGTGGCAACCTTTCGGCAAAAAGGGCGCTCCTCTAACCCTTAGGCCACCGCTGCCTGCCTTGGATGCGGCAAGACCACCACCACCTCAGGGGTCAAGACCACCACCACCTCAGGGGTCAAGACCACCACCACCTCAGTGGTCCTTGGCATTTTTAGAGAATGTCTTTTAGAGATTTGAAATATTGCACTTTGATTATCAGTTCTGAAATGAGTATCAATGTGATGTCTCAGATGCAGACACTGTAATTCAACAGGACATCTCTTTTAAGTATTTTCGCTTGTACACTCTCTCTCTCTCTCCCCCTCTCTCTTACGCTCTCACTCTCACGTTCTCTGCTCCTCTGTCTCTCGACCGTTTCTGCATCGCACTCTAGGAATTAAATTAGGGCTCGAGAAATCTTCAGACATGCTTATTACCAGGGTGCCATTGCTGTAATGTGTCTGACCTTGACCTGCTTGGGATTTAATCTGAGCAGACAGGGCTGAGCAGAGGCACACGGGCTGATTCCCATGCGGAGCACAGATGATGATGCTGTTTACCAATCTATAAGACACTAGAGCAGAACAAACAAACAAGGAACCAGTACCTACAGTACAGACAGACAGACAGACAGACAGACAGACAGACAGACAGACAGATCAAAGTGCTGCGCGCTCCTATCAGCAGCACAGAGGTGTTGCATTGTATTAAATGAGCATTTGTGCCTGTCGTAGACAAGTTCAGTCAGGCTGCGTACACACCTAAAGAACAAATGTTTGGTCCGTGTGCGATGCCTGATTGCTATTTGATTGCTGCTCCAATTCATTTTCAATGGGAGTCACGTTGTTTGATCGGACAAACCTGTCCGATGTGGGGGCGGAGGGCACAACAAACACATCGGACACCTTGTAGTCAAAACAGCCAACGAACAGGGTGGGACTTCAGATCGGACAGAAGGGTGAGTTTTAACCACCAACCAATAGGAGAGAACTTCCGTTCTTGACAGCACTGGGCGGGATTTAGGCTGTAGTCTTCTGAGTTACGTGACACAGACTATTCTTTTGGCTACGGCTGTCAATAAAGTTTGATTGATATATTCTTGTGATCTGTTTGTTTGTATATGTTTTCTGTATCCTGATGATTGCTGTGCACAAGACAACATTTCCGAAAGGACAAATAAAGTATCTATCAGATAGATACTATATTACTACTATATACGTATATAGTAGTAATATAGTACTATATTATAATAGATAGATAGATTCTATCTAGATAGATTCTATCTATCTATTATAATAACCTTCCGACTAGAGAGAGCCGTAGTCTACTAGCCTATACGTGGCGCCCGGCCCGTGCGTAACTTGGAGAGTCCAAGTTACGTCTCCAGTGAGTGAGTCCAGTCTGGTACGAAGTTCTATAGATCTAGTTTAGAATTGACACGTGTGGTAGTGATTGTCATTGTCAATCAATACCCGATTCGTCAATTCTAGTTGACAAGTCTGGTACTGATGAGGTAGTCCCTATAAATATCACCTTGTAGTAGGCCTACAAGGGAAAAGAGAGCAGACATGGCACCAAAGAAGAGGCTCTGCAGTGCGCGCATGACGGACAAAAAATTAATACTTGCCGTTGCACAGTATCCTGTCCTATATAATAAATCCCATCCCTTTTACCACGTAGCTGCCAGGCGAAACCAGGCGTTGCGTGCGGTTAGCCAGGAGACAGGCCTGGATGGTAAGTTGGATAGGCCTATTGCCTAACGTATAGTAAGGGCATTTCATCAGGTATTTATCAGGTATCTGGGAAGAAATGTCTTCACCATTGTGTTTCTAAAGGTGTCTAGGAGTTGAATTTCAAACTTTTAGTACATTTTATAATGTAGGCTACTCTGCCTTGCAGAGTCCATAGGCATTTTGGACTTAACATCATGTCCCGTGTTTTCGAAATCATACTAAA
Source organism: Electrona antarctica (assembly GCF_951216825.1). Lineage (NCBI taxonomy): Eukaryota > Metazoa > Chordata > Actinopteri > Myctophiformes > Myctophidae > Electrona > Electrona antarctica. The sequence continues at coordinate 48,399,879 of NC_136790.1, forward strand.
AGTTTGAAATTCAACTCCTATTCAACTAGATGAAGTTGTTTAACAGGATAGGTGGGCACAAAGAGTGGGTAGGCTCTGTGTTAAATAGGCTATTTGTTCCATGAATGTATTAATAATTACGAAAGTGTTGAAGTGAAGTAGCCTATACATGATTTAACATGCTTAAACAACATTCGACAATAAGGTATAATATTTCTAACATTGTGCTACATGCCATCCGATTGATTGATATTCTTAACATGGAGCCAACTTTTTTGTCATACACTATAGGCTACTTCACTATCATTATTTATTGTCATTGTTGCAAAGTCAATGAGTAGGCCTAAAGAAAGTCTTAAACCGTTTCATTTGTCCCTATCATGATCTACATTATAAGCTTGATAGGACATTTGGCTGTTTCAATGCCGATGCTGCATATGTTATCACCGTATACACGCTCCTACATTATAGCCTACGGTACTTGGATAAAATGTAAATCATTAGGCCTATAGGCTTCAGTATTTTGTTAGGTGCACTTTTAGGCCTACATAGCCTCTTCCACAAATGTACAAGAGTCGCAAATAATATATTCAGAAATAGCTACACCAGGCTTTTCAAAGCGCGCGCGCGTATGCGTGCGACTTTTACTGTGCGCATACATCACCATTTGGAAAATATCCAATTGAGATCAATGATACCAGGCGCCTGCGTTGCACGCACATTATCTGGTGTGTGCCCGTCTAGTAACGGTCGAGCTACACCGAGCGCGTTTGTGCGTAAATCGCGCACACGCGAGCCCCACATTATCATACGCGCACTTTAAAATGGGACTGGAACTAAAAGCCTGGTGTAGCTCGGCCGTCAGCCATATAATCAACTTTTAATGTATTTCGGGGGGCGGCCTTCTTGTCTTTTTCATTTGTTGCAACAGGAACGTGGTTACGGCATGAATGATGCTAGCCCCATATGTGCCCTCTTCCTACGCTCATTCTGTAAGAGCTACAGAATGAGCGTAGGGAGAGGGCACATATGGGGCTAGAATGATGCAGGCCCTACCACTAAACAGGACAAATGGGCAAGTTGTCACTGGTCACACACATTGCCACACATTTCACCAAAACCTGTAGGCCTACATCCAATATTTTTTCCCATAAACAATACCTTGAAGGATAAATGTAGGTATGACAATGATGTAGGTAGGCTATGTCCACATCATGTATAGCCTACTTTACATTAGTTAGGGTCATTTCCCTAATATATAGGCCTATTTCTTTTTCATGTAGCCTACATTTAAGACAACATAGCCTATTTAACATTGAGGTGCCCACTCTTCTTGTATGCGATACAGAGTAGCATACTTTGAATATACACTACTCAACTACTCACTATCAACAGTATATAGGCCTACTAGACTTTATCATGTAAATATGAAGGGGAGATGCTTGTTGGAGGGACCAGACATAAACAGACCCCTGCAATGTATAGCATTGGCCAGGTATTTAAATAGGACAGAATACAAACTGTTGATTGATTCAGTCTTTAATGTTTGGATAGGTCTACATATCTATCAAGCCCTTTACATTTGTGTTACACTTCATGTACGTTTTGTGTCATCCATACACAGAAGGCAGGTGTGCTGATAGGTGGGGGGCCCTCCGGAGTCAATTTATGAGGGAAAGGAAAAGAAGGAGAAACCCCAAAAGTGGCAGTGGGGGGGACACATTAAAATACAAGTGGCCACTGTATGAAATCATGTTGTTTTTGGAGCCCCATGTTATGGAGAGAGACACTACCTCCAACTACCCAACTGGTAAGATAAATATTAGTCATGACTGTTTACAAAAGGTAGAACACAACAGGTCAATTAAAAAGGCTCAACAATAAATATTTCAACCTTAATAGACAACAGTCAGCAGCACCCTGCCAACCAGGACCTATTCCAGGACCTATTCCCTGATGCAGGTAAGAATGTATCACTCATGACTGTTTCCAAATTCAACACAATAAGTACACAATAAATATTTTCGAATCTTTCACAGAGGACATTCAGCATCAGCATCGCAGCCACTATTCCTTGGCGGCTGACACAGACAGTGGTAAGATGCATATTACTCTTGAGTGTTAACAGATGCAACACTTAACACATTATTATTTTTTAACCTTTTTCTTTTTGTAAATTATATTTGGGAATAGAACAGATCAAAGCATGTCACTTTACAGTGTTTTTGCTTTTCTATTCTGTCTACATGCTTGCATTGTTATGCAGTCTGTGTGGAAGTCACTCTGGTCCATTATCTTTCCTTGCACATACAATAGAATAGCTGCATGTTTTCCAATGTTTCAAACTTTTTTTTCTGTGTGCAAAAACATGCACACCAAATACATTGCAACATACACAAAGGTGAACAAAACATACTCTACACATTTACCAAATCACCATATGAGGGTGTGATTTTGACAGAAGGCATTTCTATCAAAATGATCATGCTCTATGTTCATGCAAAGGTGCAGGTTTGTCCATGTGTTCAAATATAATGTCCTTGTATTAGCCAAAACACTGTTTACTTTATATCCATAAGAATGTCTCCCTTAAACCTGCTATGTCCACATGCTTCACACAGATTTCATGTCTTTGCTAAATAGTTACTGTATCGATTTAAAATCAATGAATCGTATCATATCGCCATAATGAACCAATATCATCCATGTATCGTATCGTCAACCATGTGTCATGATACATATCACATCACTGTTAAAATGTATCGTTACACCCCTACTCTAGATAATTCTATAGCATGATTCTGATATATAAGCATCTGTAGACTTAATAGGCCTGATTTTACCTATGTATGTTGACATTTCAGAAAATGTGATGGCTAGACCATGCTTATCTTTTGAATCTAGAAATATCCTAACCCCTTTCTTTCCCATTTCTTAATAGCCGCAAGTCTCCACCAGTCTGGCCAGTTGTTTCCTGGTGAAAGAGGTAATATGTTAATCATAACTGTTTACAAACAACACCAATCCAAACCATACAGCTGTACACAATATATGTTTGAAGTTGAACCTTACTTCATAGAAAGAAGCCATATTAAGGGTAAAGACACTTAAAATGAATGTACAAACCTTACTTTAGACAAATCAGCAGCATACAATTTCAGAGCCCACTCGTGGAGCTGCCGTAGCCGAGGAGTCTGACAGATGGCAGATGGAGTTCCTGAATCCAACTGGTAACATATTGTGATGAGTCAAAATTACAATTTGCTAGAGGTTTAGGTTGGGTAGTAACATATTCATGACCCAACTCCAAACATTAGTGACATATCTTAAAGAGTTGCTCTGTTGCAACAGAATCCAGAATAATCTCCCCATTACAGAAAGAGGTCTCCAATGCAGACTTGTCACACAAGCAAACACCAAAATGAATGCAGCAATGTATCCAAAAAGATGTGCTTTAGGGTTTACAAAAGTATACTTGTACCTACTAGTGCCCAGTCAGTCTCTGCTGTCAGCGCCAGCCAGGGAGCCTGGTCAACAGCCTGCTGAAAGTGTTAAGATGTTCAGACTAGTCATTGACATTAAAAAAAAAACAAGCTCAATATCATATTGTGATTAAACTTTACTTCATAGCAGCAAGTCAAAGAAAACGCTCCAGACGAGCGTCAGGGTCCCAGTCAGCTGGGCACAGCAGATCACCATCTGGGTACATGCTGACCCCAGCTGCTGAAATTGGTAAGACATTCAGACAAGTTACTGTATTAGTACAAATCCGATCCAAGAACATTGCAAGGTCAATATATGAATAACCATATTTCACAACAGCCTGTCAGAGCAACCTCACAGTCACCAGTGGCGTGAGAACAAGAGGGGGGGTTAGAGGGAGAGGGGCAGCATCCACTCACCCGCCTGGGCATCAGAGTCCAGAATATGATGGCAGCCCATCAGATTATGGAAATGGTAAGCTATTTAGACAACTCATTGACATTTACAAATCAAAAACAATGTAGGCTCTATATGATAGAATATTAAATCTTACTTCATAGCGGCCTGTCACAGTAGAGGCGCAGCAGCGGTGCCGACCCCGGACTGGCTGCTGTCGTTGGATCTGCCAACCCCACCACCACCACCACCTGGATCTATCACTGGTCACCCTTTGCGGTCCTCAGCTGCAGAAAGTGGTAAGACATTCACACAAGTCATTAGTACAAATCACATCCAAGAACAGTGCAAGGTCAATATATGAATAACTATATTTCACAGCAGCCTGTCACAGCAGCTACACCGTCACCAACGGCATGGCTACAAGAGGGGGAGTTAGAGGGAGAGGGCAAGCATCCACTCGCCAGAGAACGCCACCACTCTGTGTGGTTGAGATGCCTGGGCCATCAGATTCTGGAAATGGTAAGCTATTTAGACAACTCATTGACATTTACAAATTAAACACAACAATTCAAGCTCTAATAGATGATAACTCTTACTTCCTAGCGGCCAGTCAGACCAGAAACTGGAACCCAGCTGTCAGGAGCCATCAGGCTAGAGTTGAAAGTGGTAAGACATTCAGACAAGTCATTCACATGTACAAAGCCTAGACAAAAACATCTGAAACCCAATGTAATAATATATGATTTAAACTTGGCGTGACTGTCAGTATAGTCACATTTGACTACTATACAAATCAATTTCAGTACAATGTAATAAATGGTCGAACCTTTGTTGAATAGGATCCAGTCAGCGTCAGCAGCAGCAGCAGACAGCCTCTAGGCAGCAGGGTGGTGGGAACGAAGAGGAGCCCACCGTCTTCGAGAGAAGCCTTCTGCACAACCTGCAGGAGATGAGACGAGACTCCTCAAGAGACCAAAGGGAAGTGTCCGACGATGTCCACCATTTTATGCACTTTCTGGGCAATCGCATGAACAAACTCAATGACAGGAAGAAGGCCAAACTTCAGCTGGCCATACTGAATTCACTGCTGGATCTAGAACGCAGTGACAGCGACTGAACTTCTACCTGCCATTTAAAGGACAACTTTAGTTTCTTTCAACCAAGGTTCATGTTTTAGGTTGTTATTAGAGAAAGTAAAAGATGAGTGTAAATTGTTTCATTTGCTGCTTTCTTTCATTTTAGCTATTTTTGACTGGGGCATTCGAACATGGGGCTAAATGTGTATTCTTTTTTTTACACTTTTATAGTGATATATTTTATTATTTACTATAGTCCTCTAGACCCCAGGAAATTACATCTGGCCTCACAGGCTCTACTGAATGTGAAGTGGGGTACTATAGGGGGCTGCCATACTGTGTTGTGTTTGGCTCTACATGTCAGTTTGTCACCCCCTTCACATTCAGTAGATCCTGTGATCTTTTGTGGCCAGATGTAATTTCCTGGGGTCTAGTAGGACTATACAAAAATAAATTGCACTAAAATTGTGTAAAAAAGATACATATTTAGCCCCATGTTCGAATGCCCCTGCCTCCGTCAAAAATCCCTAAAATGAAAGAAAACAAATAACACTCATCTTTTACTTTCTCTAACAACCTAAAACATGAACCTTGGTTGAGAAAAACGAAAGTTGTCTTTATTCAGACCGCAGCCATCTTGCCAGCAAGGTGCTACTTCCCATAGACAGCCCATTCATCCAAACGGAAAAGTCTTATCTAATTATATTAAATTACGTCAAACTCACCAACATTGCAGCTGTAGGGAAAGCTTGAATTATCCTCTTTCAATCTGTAAACACTTTACAGATTGATAGAGGATAATTCAAGCTTTCCCTACAGCTGCAATGTTGGCGAGTTTGACGTAGTTTAATATAATTATTAGACAGGACTTTTCTGTTTGGACGAATGGGCTGTCTATGGGAAGTAGCACCTTGCTGGCAAATATTGCAGATAAAAAGGTGAAGACACTAGGTTGGCGGAGGGTGTGTCGAGCCCAGGCTCACATTAGATAATTGACAGGGGTAAAAATGGGTTACAAAATCGCGGGATCAAAATTATTAAAAAAAACAAGTGAAGACAAATTGTGAATGGCCAGAATGAGATGATTTATGATGAGAAAAGCGTCACTTCACACGAGTGACTTTCTTTTTATTTATTATGAAATGTGGCCCTCTGTCCATCATCTAAGTTGCCCATCCCTGCTGTATATTGTTTTTTTTGTATGTTGCCCTGGGCCCCCAAGTTTATTTCAACGTTATGTAATCTTTGTTTATTTGTATTTGGCCACACCTTTGTTAACTGTAAACCTTCAAAGTTAAGGTTCACCAAAATAAATATTGAACCGCAGAATGCTTTGTGTCTTTATTACGCCTATAAATGTGCTCATACTGTCACTGTTAGTTGATTAGATAAACTTTTAGCAAAAGGCTGATGCACACCGCAAGGCTATTGACAGGTGCGTAGGGCAATACATACTTAAAAGGGTATCTTTGAAAAACAAAGGGTCCCGCACACTGTCAGAACTTGCCAAAAATGTTGCTCTTTATTCAACGTTTCGGTCTATTCGACCTTCATCAGGACAGACACACAGTCTGTCCTGATGAAGGTCGAATAGACCGAAACGTTGAATAAAGAGCAACATTTTTGGCAAGTTTTCTGACGGTGTGCGGGACCCTTTGTTTTTCAAAGATACCCTTTTAAGTTGATTAGATAAAGAATTCTTGAGTGTCAACTCCTGCAATGAACTCCATTGTGACCCAGATTTCTGCTGGGATGTGAATTTTTTTTGGTATGTTGGTATGTTAACGCACATGCACATTCACATTGTATTGCTTTGAGTAGATTGTACATTCCCAAACTACATTGTCCCTGGGTAGCTTTGCCATAGTTTTAAGCACGGCAAAGTACATTTAGTACCATCCCCAAGCTCAGCTTTCATGGTGTTATAGTCACGCTTTTAAATGCACAAATAACTAAATTCAGGCGGAGTAGGTGACAGGACACACTGCTGTAATTTTAGAATTCCAAATGTGTTGCATTTCTAGTTTTTCTTTGGGTTATACAGTCCACTGTAAATATAGCATTTTCTTTAGCTCTTGCTGATTTATACATCAAAACAAGCCTAATACGAGCGCCAAACCAGATCGATTGTTAATTTGCAAGGAGTGCACATATCAGAAGTACATTATCACTGTATCTCACCAAGGTCTATGGGACTGCTGATGTCCTGCAGCAGGCTGCATGGCCACCTGTGTGGCCTCCAAGCTGGAGAAGGCTGTCTGGTACTGGCCACTGGGAGATCCACTGGTCCAGGTCAGACAGCTTGCCCTGGATGGCCTCCTGCACCGTCCACTGGCGTGACTGCAGCTGGGTGTGGTCAGAGTACCTACACACATGTTCACATGTCTTTTTATTATCTCAGGAATATAATATATCTACAGTAGCTTATCTGAAGTGACTGGGGAGGGGGTATGCAACCACAGCAATATATCCAATCTTATACTAACAGAGCTACACAGGCAAGGACATTGTTTTCTGACCTTTGCTCTAGGGTGAGGATGAGATGGTCTGTTCCCCCGAGGAAGGCCGTCTCTGCAAGCAGCTTGGCCTGCATCTTCTCCGCTTGGCACAGCACTTCCTGCAGGGCCAGGTACTCCTCCACCATTCTGCAGAGATAGGTGGACATGAAGCAAAGACAGCAGATGTACAAGCTCACAGCAAAAGCTTTGTTTGCAAATCAATAACAGTGGGGAAACTGAGAATACATAATATAACATGTTAATAATGCTTTAACAGGGACGTTACCTGGGATGATGTGGGCTGACAGTTTGTGTTGCTGCACTAGCGTTTTCTTTAGTGTGTCCAGGGTGACAGCTCAGTTGGCTGTGGAAGAAGGAGGAATAGTGTGTAGCTCCTACATGTGTTAATTGCCCATGGTGATGTCGGCAGTGACTGAGTCAGCAGTGTGGAGACAGGTCCAATGTGCGTGTTTTGGAGCCTGGGGGTCGAGAGCATGTTCTGTTGTGGCTGTGCATATAAGGTAGGTGTTTCGACATCTGATGTATGGTGGAGAGAGCATGTCCTGGAGGTCCCTAGGGCAGTGGAGGGGGCATTTTGTACAGGACTGTAGCGACAGCAATGTGTCTTCTGTGGCTAAGGCTAGTGATGGAGAGTGTTGTACTGACAGTGTCCTGGTCACTGTTGCTCGGCTCTCGGTGGTGAGTTTACTGCATGGCCTCTCCTCATTGCTGCTAGCTTCTGACCGGCCCGGATTGAGATTTTGGTCAGGTGTTGTCGACCAAGACAACTTGTGGTCTATTTTGACACCCAGGATGTCAAGCTCATTTGTGGTGGTCAGACACTGTTAGGTGAAATGAGGGATGTCATGTGTAGATTCCCTTTCTGTCAGATACCTTTGTGTTAAGTGGGGAGACGGGTGCACATATACAGATAGCCATCACGCAGTCCTTAACAGCTGTGGGTCAGGATCCAGTCGCATAGAGTCCAATTATTGTAGGGGCCCAATGCTGCTGCAGCCTTCAGAACCGCGTTCCCAGCTGCTGTGCTGCTCCTGGGAAGTCAACATGCATCTGGTCCTCTGTTGAAGTGTTGGTTTGGGATCGCACTTTGTCTGGAACCTCCCCCTTGAGCTTTCCGCCATGGGTGACCCTACCAGGAGCAAAGCTCCAGGCGGCATAGCTCTCAGGTTCATTGGAACACACAAGCTTCTCCACCACATCAAGGTGACGACCCGAGGAGAAGACAAATTAAATGGAGAAGAAAATGGAACCTCCCCCTTGACCTTACCGCCATGGGTGACCCTAGCAGGAGCAAAGCTCCAGACGGCATCGCTCTCAGGTTCTTTGGAACTCACTATCTTCTCCTAAAAGAAAATTAAAAGATAAAATAAAAGAAGAAGAAAATGGAACCACCCCCTTTGGAACTCACAATCTACTCCGAAAAGAAAAGAAAAGAAGAAAATGGAACCTCCCCCTTGACCTTACCGCCATGGGTGACCCTAGCAGGAGCAAAGCTCCAGACGGCATCGCTCTCAGGTTCTTTGGAACTCACTTCTTCTCCTAACCAAAAGAAATAAAAAGAAACAAAGAAAAACATTAAAAACGGTCATGCTGCCACGGCACAGCACCGGCTGGTGAGTTGAAATACTCCCTGAAAGTATCTTGGCAGTGCTCCTCTCGACCAGCAAAGTGCCTCCTGATGACTGTTCCACCTGCAGCATGTGGAGGCCCCACTGGAGGCATGTGGGCTGGGTCCTGCTGGCCCCATTTGAGAAAGTTGTGGAGGACGGTGGTTGCTCTCACAACCTTCTCGGCGTGGTCAGGGTTGAGCTCGATGAGTCCGTGGTACACCCTGAACTTTGCCACCAACACACCAAAGGCGCTCTCCACAACATGCCGTGCACGGGACAGGCGGTAGTTGAAAATGCGGTGCGAGTCCGTGTGGAGTGACTGGCGCGTGAATGGCCGAAGCAGATTCCGGCCCAGAGGGAAAGCCTCATCTGCCACAAACACATACGGAAGAGGCCCGAGGTGCTCAGCGTTTTGGAGCGGTGCATCATCGGGAAGGTCCAGTGTTCCCCCCGCCAGAGCCCGCCCAAAGTGAGACACTGCAAGGACCCCACCGTCACTACCACCCCCATATGCGCCTATGTCCACCACACGGAACAGACCAAGCGCATCTACCACCGCCAGAAGGACAATTGAAAAGTGGCCTTTATAATTGTGGAAGAGGGCTCCAGACCTCGAGGGTGCCTTGATGGCAATGTGTTTGCCATCTATGGCACCCACACAATGAGGAAAGTTCCACCTCTCACCAAATACTTCGGCTACAGCTTTCCAATCATCCTTCCTCGGCACAGGCATGAACTCCTCCACCATGGAGTCCCAGATGGCAGCTGCCACAGTGGGCACAATGCCAGCCACAGTGGAGTGGCCAACACGGAAATTGTTGGCGATGGAGTGGTAGTCTTCACCAGTGACAACAATAGGTAGAGACAAAAATCACAATGTTAACACACAAGCTGAAATTACATGTTGCAAGTGTGGTTGATAATAGATGTGCTTTATTAATCTTATACAACCTCAGCATCCTTATACTGGATGTGTCAACAGAATGGCATTGCTTTAATAGTGGTTCTGGATAAGAATGACATGGCTGAATGATTAAATAATTTGTTCAAAAGCAGCCCACAGCAACTACTGAGCGCAACATTTAACATACTTTTCAGATGATCGACATTTCTTTATTATAAATATTTGTTTTGGTCTCATGTAACTTTCCTGGGCCTGGCGTCCATGAAAGGGGGCAGGACTGCGACGCTCTATTACAGAAGAAAATAGGCTTTTCCACGATATTCAAATGTTTGGATTACGATCTTTATGTGAATACATTATACAATGTCACTGGTAGTTCTCAAAGTGATTAGTGTGTTCCAAAATGTGTTATGGCATCACAATCACTTGAGCTATTTGAAAAGAGGCTTGTAGATTGTAGATTTGCATTTCTTTTTTTCATTTCTGTAACATTTAAACAACCCAACTCTTGTATGGGGGTTCCCAAGACATATTTTCACATGGGCAGAAATGCATATGTGGGGACACTGGGGGTCCTTGACATGAAAAGGTTTGACAACCGCTGCTTCACAGTAACCATATACAAATCTGATCTTTCATCCTCACATTCAGGAATGAATCCTGTTGCTTAGCTCCGTTTGGAACCTCGGGGCTAAAGGGTAGCAGCATAGATGGTACTGATGTTCCAAACGGAGCTACCTGTTGCTATTATTATTTACAGTAACAGATTTTAATCAACCGCGCGTTCCTTCCTTCATCTTAGCAGCTGAATTGTCGAGTTTGCTAGCTAGTAGGTATGTACAATGTACGTAGTTACAAGTTAGTTATATAGTTACCGTAAACAGATGGCAAGCCGTTCATGGGGTGGAATGGCTTCCCTGAAGAACGTATCTTGCCTCTGGATCAGTGGAGTCACTTTCTCCAGCAGGAAGTCAAACTGTACCGTGGACATTCTGAATTCCTGGAAAAAGCGACGTTCGTTCCTCCGTAGCTCCCAAAACAGCTGGTGCCCGTCCCCAAGCCGTTTACGAACCTGGAGGATGGGGTCTACCCATACAGTCCTCCTTCTCCGGGCCACTCCAACCGGGCCTGCTCTCGCCTCCTCCGCTCTCCTGACCCTTTCAGTCTCACGCCTCTCCCTCGCCCTCGCCCTCTTTCTCCTCACCACCAAAAACGACACCGTCGCCACCATAACAGCCCTCTCGCTCCTACTAGCAGGCATTTTGTCAAGACAACCTACCGCTAGCTGCAGTCAAGAAAACTACACTGAACATATGTGCATCTATTTCCGCGTGTCGTAGCACCGCCCAAATCGCGCAAAGCATTGTGGGACATGGAGGCATCAAATCATAAAAATGTAATCAGTGGTCGGTCGGACAGATCTGTGTGTCCGAAAGGTGTGTACGAAGCCTCAGGGAACCTCAGTGCAGTTGCTGCCGGCCGTTAATTGGGCCACCTCAGCATCACGCTCTCATTCACATGATTCACTCAGCCAATCACACTCTCACTCCATCTTCATACCGGCTACTTTAACCGGAGGTTTGCATTCCTCCTCCTGCTTGCTCGCTCGCTGCTGCTACCGTATACCTGCGCGCTGCAGTATACAACCTTGCTTGCTGCTGCTGTATCAGCGTGCCGCTGTATACAAACCTGCTGCGCACCCACCCCAGCTACCACCTGTCGTTTTGGATCTACTGTTTAGGTACGGGGGATTCGGAGTCCCATGGTCGGGACTGATGCGCTTGATCTGAGTACCTAAAAAGCAGATCCAATACATCGCCAAACCATAATAAATATACTGTATTGCTCATCTATATTCAATACATATATATTACATCCTTCTTGAGTTGTCTGACTGAACCCTGGTTCGATACAGCTCCTACAGCTAGTTAGCATGTTTCTGTGTGGCTCTGCAATAAATTCTTTATGCATATTTCATGTACCTGTATGCCTCTATGTCTCCAGATAGGGGCTCTATTACACAGGGCAAAACCTCACAGCTTAAACACTTAAACCCTATTTGACCGGGTTGGTCCCAGGGATCTATTTAGCAAGCTGACAACATGTTGCATTACAGCACACTGTCAGCTTGTAGATCTGCTATTTTTGCTGGATATTTTTCGTCTAATTTGGGTCCGATTTTTAAGCCTATTATAACATGCCCAGAAAAGAGATGCTATAGGGTTTGTATGGCTAAGCAAAACATTATTTTAATGGAACACATTACACAACCAACATTTCAACCAGACAAGGTCTTTTTCAGGGTTAAGCAATGCACACAGACGGAGCAACTGCTCTCGGAACCGTGTGACCAAATGTGAGGTACTGTGTGAACCGTAGCCTTGGCACCAGCTACCAGATGGCGTGCACTGTGCGTGCAACCCCACACCCACACGGGTCGTAATGTTTGAGACCCCTCGTCCTTCTTTCAGGCGTTCCGCTGCGAGCCAAAATTCCAATTAGTTTAGAATATTTGGTGCACTTTCCGGCAAGTCCAGGCTTATCTTTAATGCACTATACGGACAGAACGAGGAGGAATGGAGTTATCTCCCACTTTCCACTCGTTTCCATGGCAGCCAGAAAAGCTGAAGTTCCTGACCTCTCGTCCACAGTCCAGCTCACCCCCTTGCCCCTATTAAGCCCTCAATATTCTATGTGTTCCTCTTCATCGTAAAGCCCTGGTCCTCTATTCCTCTCTCTCTCTCTCTCTCTCTCTCTCTCTCTCTCTCTCTCTCCCTCCCGCACACCCTCTCTCTCTCCCTCCCGCCTCCCCCATGACTGCAGTGGAGTTAATAGAGAATAGAGGAATACCTTGAGGATTCACAGCTGAGTGGAGACGCACAAATAAGATAATGACTTGGGGAATAACAATTTGCGCCGTTTGGCAGGGCACTGGAGAGAGAGAGAGAGAGAGAGGGAGAGAGAGAGAGAGAGAGAGAGATAAACGGGGGGAGATGCACTGAAACAGAAGCAGATGTGTGAACAGATTTCCAACTTAACAAGATTTCCCCAAATTAGAGAGAAATGGCCAGAATCCCTGTGGGATGTAAGCTAAAGAAGAGAAGCTCTGATAAACGGTTATTGTTCTCTCTTAATATGCTCCTTTGGCTACTGTGCGACGGATGGTTTATCACTCACCACCTTGTGTTTGTCCTCCAGAGACACCTTGACATTTTCCAAAAACAATGGACTGAAATAGTTACTTCAATTTGTACTTTAGCAATGTGAACATTGCTTGTCTTCCTCATTGACAACAAGAGGCAGCGAAGATTAACTCTCCTGTTTTGTCGGTTGAATAAAGTGCTGCTTTCAGAACAGAAGGAGAAGGTACACTATGACAAGATAAGACCGTAATTCAAAATGCCACCGTATAACCCCTGAACGTTGCTAAGACTAGAATCACAATCTGAAGTTCAACGTCCTTCAGAGCTATATGGGTTACAGGTAACTACTTATGCCCTATTATTTTATATTCTGTCGGACAATAGTGTTGCAGGGCGCCATTTTACGTTCATTTTGTGTAACAATTTTGACTGATATTCCCCAAATTAGGAGGCCCGGTTAAAAGTGCTTAAACTACTTAGCAGCGCTCAGCATGGTATCCACAGGAGCTATATGGTCTCAGACTAAAGAGAATGGCTTATGGCAACATACCCCCTACTCGCTTCACTGCCTTGTCCTTCTATCTTCTCTTTGACATCACTTACCGCTCAACAAAGTGAGTAATGAAGCAGAAGAGAGGAGAATATTTTCCCGGTAATTAAGAAAAATGAAAGGAAGCAGAGTTCTAAAGCTGTCCCAGTGGCAGACTGGACTTGTCCTCTGCTTGACGTGGGAGTGTGGCCAATGCTATCTTTTACCCACACGACCTCTCTTTAATTCAGGTGACATTGACCTTTCTATTTGTCTCTCACTCTCTCCATCTCTCTTTTAATTGTGGTACAGTTTGAACTTAATGCTATATGTGGCCAATGGCTCTCCGAGTACCAGCTGTCAAAAATGCACATAATGTGGCCAGTCATTTTCTGTCAAATGCGTTCTATAAAAGATTAATTCTGGTGCCCGAGAGTTTTCTCTCAGTAATCTTTAGTCATTTATACGTCTAACTCAGGCTTGCTCATAATGAAACTTTGACAGTCAAGTTCTAATCTGTTCATTGTATGGCCAAAACGAGATTGTTAACACTAAAATGGCATTCATTATTCAGTGGTCTTAGCCTTACAGCTTTTGAAAGCTAACAGAAGTTTTTGATATGAAATTGTATTACTTCTTAAAAATCCTCTGGCGTCTAGCATTTTGTTTTAGAATGCAATTCTGGGTCATGGGTGGGATGGCAGACTTGGAAGTCCAGTAATATGTGAATCTCATACTTCATGTGAGCAGTCTATGATTCTAGTCGTCTACTCTATGACATATATGATCCATATTTGGACCCAAATATGATGCATGACTCCATATTTTGGCCATACTATATGACTACTACATAGCTCCACAGACTCCACAGCCCAATTTGACAGCCATTCACTTCCTTAGATGGCCTAGCTGGCTCTGAAATATTCTAGCTGATGACTCCGCCCAGGTTTGGAGCTTCCGAGACCCTTTGATTGACATTATAAAAAATAAGTTAAAGTTAAATGATAATAATAATAATAATAATAACTAGAACTGCACTCTGTCGAGTGCCTACTTGCTTATTGCACAAGCAGAGCGCGCAAGTACTGTCGACCGCTACAAACTGTCAAATCTCAGCTTCTCTTTGAAAGAACGATTGAATTATTGAATTATTAGGTTTAGCTATTTGCTACGTACCTACTTTTTTCATAGTATTATGAAGTATATCGTAATAAAGATGTGGATTAAAGGACCCAATGCCAGAGTGTCGTCAGGGTATAACTGGAATAGCTAGCTCTCAATGATAACTAGCCAATGCCAGAATGTAATTGGTTTTCGATGGTGACGTAATGACGATATGTTTTAGTGTCGGGAAGATTGGAGGTGATGTTCCTATGTATATGTATATGTAATTTGTAAGTTGATTAGCGGTATACTGTGGTTACTCTTGATGTGTATGCACCGTCCCAGCAAATGACGTCAGGGTATATATGATATAGCTAGCTCAGTAGTCAGTAGTCTTTACGTCATTTGCTGGGACGGTGCATACGCATCGTCGGGCGAAACTAGTACTTGCGCACTCTGCTTGCACAAGTAATAATTCCTGATGACGCGGAGGAGAGAACACACCCCCAGTGCCCACAGCGTCCCCGGCAAGAATCAAAACAGGGACCTTCTAGCTGTGAGGCGACAGCACTACCGACTGCACCACCGTGCCCGAAGTTCCCGTCTTTTAATCATGTGCAACGAGGGACCATTATGTTATTGCAAGATAAACTTGATGAGGAAGAGCTTTCAGGGAAAATAAATGACAAATGTACTAACGCGAGTGCAGGATATGACCTTTACCCACATCTTCACATCTTCATTAGGCAGTGCTAATGTCTGGGCATCACTATAGAAATGTTCTTTTCTTTCCCCCCTAATAGGTCGTTAATGAAGTGTTAATGAAGAAAAGTATGTTATTTTAAACACATTAGAGGGTTTTTACTCACAAAGTACAGTAGTAAAAGTCATGAATCTATCTGTTATTGCTCCATACAACATTATCTCAAATGTTGGACAGTCTCTCTGAGCAGGTGCGTTACAATTATAATAGACATCATCCCCCAAAAAACCTCACAAATGTCCATTTGCTTCTGTTTTCTGTCAGCAGTATCACTTTTAAAAGAGCTGCATCCAAATCATGGAAAGTACGTACTGTAGTATGCTGTGAAAATGGGAACTTCCAACATGGGTATATTTCTTTACCCCCAGCCGTTCTCACCATAATTGTAACAAAATGCTCACCCAGCAGATGAAAGTCCACACGGCCAAGCTGGTCCACTCGGGGCCACATGCTGTGGCTTAGATTGACTAGTGATTTCCATTATTCTTTTTGTGGAGACAATAACAGTTGTAATGCCCCACCCTAATGATAGTAATCATAGGGCTCGACATAGAGTGTTGATAGTTTGTGACCACAGTACAGTACAGTAGGGTGTGAGTTGGCCGCTGGTTTTCAAAGGTATGATTTAGTGGAGGGTGGAGGGTGGAGAGGTACTGTAGTTCAGGTGGGTGGCATTCATTACTTCCAGACCCAGGTATGAGTTACTATATACAGTATACGGTACTGTATGCTGGTGAACGTTAGAGGAGTTGATAGGGTGTGTGTGATATGAAATTAAAGCTTATTATAACACAGTTTTATTATTAATCATTGTTCAGTTATATCATCACTGACTATTTGACCATCACCCTATTTTTTTGGAAATAAATAAAACCGACTTAGTCACAGCTGATGCTAATTCAATGAGCTGTGTTGACATACGGTACTTTAGAGTAAAGTCCAGCAAGAGGCAATGATACTTTGTTGATCACACATTTCTGCGTTGTCAAGTATCAACGTGATGAAAGGAATTACAATCAACCGTCTCTGGTATCATGGAAAGGTTTATTACATGTATTATTACCACAGAAAGGCACATGCCATATCAGTGTCTTTGTGGTAAAAGACAGAGATCATTTCAAGGCCATGCTGTATTCAGAGCTCCTGTTATGTCAGGGATGTACAGTATTATGGACATACATTTATTAACACCACCAGTACAGTATATATAACGCAGTAGACCATCTTTTAATAGGACTTTCTATTCGTGCACCTGTCACTCATAATAATGGCAAACTGAAGAAACTAAAAACTTGGCTCTCCTTTGACTGTCCATTCCATGCCATTACTTATTATCGTGCGTGTGTTAGGGCATTCACTTCTAGTCATTTTCACTAGTTGACTAGTTGCCTAGTTTACTAGTCGACTAGTCGACTAGTTGTTTAACTACCTATTATGTATTTTTTTTTTTAAATAAATATTTGTACATTACTGTGTAACAAATACAAAAAATTTACTTTTTTTTCTCTTCTCCTTATCAACTAGTCAACTAGTACCAACAAGGTCGACTAGTGGATTTACTAGTCGACTAGTAAACTAGTCGACTAGTTGCTTAATGCCCTAGCGTGTGTGCACAGTACAGGTTGCACGAATAGTCCAGCTTAATTCTGACGTTAGCAGCATGCTGATGTTGGGGTGAATGCACTGCACCTTCATTCTGACATACTGTACTCTCTCATGCTGAAATGAGCCGATCTACAAGCTCAAAACGTGGCGTGATGCGATGCGACGCAAGAATGTAGATCTTCCATTTTTTAAGCAACGGACTATAAATGAAGCATTAGGGATAGATAAGGTGAGTCTCGCAGAGCTCCTGGTGTCATTGATATTGATCAGTCACTAAACCCTGATGCTCCCCTCGGCCTCAAATTCACAATGAATAGATTGATTAGGCAATATCATAATTGGGATAGGGTAATGAGCCTGTCAGTCATCCGAGGGGACAGTGTCTGACAGAGAAAATGTGTCCAGGCAGCAGAAATGACCCTCACTGTGCCAGTGGGCAACGAGTGTGCGAGAAGCCTGTGAAGTTTAATGACGAGGATGAGGATGGCCCAGGATGTAAACTGTCTGAGCAGCAACACAAGAGGTTAAAAGGACAATTATAATGAAGAACATTGTTCAAATATAAGTAACAGCCCAGGTAGTTTTATCTAACTTTAAACCATGTGGCAGCCATTCTGTTATCATCGATGTAGGCAATCTTGGAACCCGCCGGTTATCATCTGATGCCGATTTAGACTCTCGGGGCAAGGGGTGATTTTTCCGGGCTTCCGTTGTAGCCAGTGGATATCCTTCCGTTGTAGCCAGTGGATATCCTTCCGTTGTAGCCAGTGGATATCCTTCCGTTGTAGCCAGTGGATATCCTTCCGTTGTAGCCAGTGGATATCCTTCCGTTGTAGCCAGTGGATATCCTTCTGTTGTAGCCAGTGGATATCCTTCCGTTGTAGCCAGTGGATATCCTTCTGTTGTAGCCAGTGGATATCCTTCCGTTGTAGCCAGTGGATATCCTTCTGTTGTAGCCAGTGGATATCCTTCCGTTGTAGCCAGTGGATATCCTTCCGTTGTAGCCAGTGGATATCCTTCTGTTGTAGCCAGTGGATATCCTTCCGTTGTAGCCAGTGGATATCCTTCTGTTGTAGCCAGTGGATATCCTTCCGTTGTAGCCAGTGGATATCCTTTCTGTTGTAGCCAGTGGATATCCTTCCGTTGAAGCCAGTGGATATCCTTCCGTTGAAGCCAGTGGATATCCTTCCGTTGAAGCCAGTGGATATCCTTCCGTTGAAGCCAGTGGATATCCTTCCGTTGAAGCCAGTGGATATCCTTCTGTTGAAGCCAGTGGATATCCTTCCGTTGAAGCCAGTGGATATCCTTTCTGTTGTAGCCAATGGATATCCTTCCGTTGTAGCCAGTGGATATCCTTTCTGTTGTAGCCAGTGGATATCCTTCCGTTGTAGCCAGTGGATATCCTTTCTGTTGTAGCCAGTGGATATCCTTCCGTTGTAGCCAGTGGATATCCGGGTTAAGACTTCCTAGTTAGTCAGTTACAGTTGGAAATGTGGTTTTCACTCAGTGAAAAGATCATCAAACTATTACATTTGCAGTTGCACATGCTGTAAGTGAAATATATCCCCTATATTTAACCATCATTAAATCATCAACCAGTATCGGGAGCATGCAGTGTACACTTATTACAGTGCCCCATGCAGCGAGCAGTTAGGGTTTAAGCCAAGGGACACTCCGACATAGTCGGGCGAGCAAAAGGTTCAAACTGGTGACCTTATGATTCCCAGATAGCCTCACTAGTCACTACCCACTCAGCTGTGGCCGCCCTGACAGGAGCGCAACATCCTTGTCTCGCTTGTAAGGAACTGACAGCGGAAAGTAGTGGTACAAACACTACTACACAGTAAAAATATCCAGTGTACAATGGAGAAAACATTTACCCGTAACACACATTTGGCTCCATTTACACACTCGGATATAAATCAACACTGAGATTCATAGCAGCAGCACTTCTACGGTTGATACTGTACATCAAGATGTGTCATCTGGTCTATCCTCTCTCTCTCGCGTGCGCTCTCTCTCTCTCTCTCTCTCTCTCTCTCTCTCTCTCTCTCTCTCTCTCTCTCTCTCTCTCTCTCTCTCTCTCTCTCTCTAATTCAGGGAGAGAGAGCCAGAGGCTGTGTTGTGTGTACTGCTACTGTACACACCTAATGAATGACCAGATGTCCAATGGTCTATTCTCTGTTGTAAATACCGCTTGTGAAGCACGCACGCACGCACGCACGCACACACACACACACACACACACACACACACACACACACACACACACACACACACACGCACACACACACAATAAAGTAAGTATGTGTCTCAGAGGATATAAACCTAAAAGGGCGTAAACCGGCGCCATGTTGTCCTATTTGTCTGACTGCTCGGCACGGAGAGCAAAAATTACTTTTATCTGATACTGAGGCAATTTATTTCAACTTCTCGCCTCATAAACTGTCAGCTCTGCTTCCCCTAATCAAGGAGAGGGTTGGCACAGAAAACAAATGGGTGCGATAATGACCCTCACTGCCAGAGTTTAGTTTGAGGGCGTGATCTACGGTGCGTATTTATGAGAACGCATGTGCTGTTAATCCACGAGAAACCAGTGAGTTGTGTAGCCCGGCACACGGCTGTGCTTGGCCTCCATGCATCTCATTGACTCCCCAGATAGTTTTAGAGACTATTCGTCAAGTGTGTGTGTGTGTGTGTGTGTGTGTGCGTGCCCGCCCGCCCGCCCGCCCGCCCGCCCGCCCGCCCGCCCGCCTGCCTGCGTGCGTGCGTGCGTGCGTGCGTGCGTGCGTGCGTGCGTGCACAGGCAACCATTTTACTTGGGAAAGGCCCCTCGCTTTCTCTTGAGATGATGAGGAGGTGCGGTAGTGCTGCTATCATGTTGAAATGACTCTGTGTGATCTGTATTCTTAGCCTCATATCCTGTAAAACAGCTTGTGCAGCATGTCTTTACTGCAGACTCCTTTCATATCCCAGTAGTCTGCTCCAGTGTGAATGTGAGATAAATGCAGGGCTTATTATGTCTACCTCTTTGAATGCATACTGATCATCTCCTTGATTATCTCCTTTTCAAATCTGATTTTCATTTTCCTGTACATGTTTTGCGAACACAACACAACCTTGTATTCAAGTGTAAGTTATAAACGAAAGTTCAACTGAGAGGTGGAACGAACAGCCACCACCCAACTCAGTTCCCCTATTCGACCCTCTGCCCTGCTCCAACCAGATCAGTGCATCTCACGTCTGGGCCCCTTAAAAGGGTGCCTCCTACTTCCTTGTCTCACTTATGCCTTCCGTTCAGGTCACACACAGACACGAGAGCTCATCTCAGCTCACCATCCGTCGTTTCTTTCCAACCAACTTCGTAGTTCAACATGAAGACAACATCTTGCTTCCACGACCAGGCGCCCTCACCGCCCTGGTCCCGCAGCTTTCATCCTAGGACACACCGACGGGTGCCTCGCCAGCGTCCCAGGCCCTGCATGCCTCCATCAGATACAGTATTACACTACTTGCTCGCACTGCTATTTATTCACTTGAATGGTCCAACTCACAACGCAAACGTAACTGCTAACAGCCTAACTTCGATTCCGTTCCGATGCTGCCTCATCCGCGGACGCAATACCGTCCTATTTTCCCCATCGCTAACACTTTGCTCCAATTAATTCATGCCATGGTAATCTGCTAGTGTTTCAGATTCATGCTTCAATCATTCCGCTAGTGGGGGCGCTTCGTTCTACCAAACATTCCGCTTCATTAGCTTAGGTTGCAACCACATGCTTTTCAAACATTTCCAGCAGCTCATACTGCTTTCACTAGCCATATGCCGCAGCTACCTGCTACCAAACATTATCCAACAGCTACCATTAGCCCTCTCGTCTACCGCTCGTCGCTACCGTACGCTTCTAGCGCAGCGACTCCCAAACTATATCGGGGAACTGACCTGAACCTCGCCCATCCTCCGCTAGTTTCGTCGCCAGACGATACGGCTGGATACGCCGCTTCCAGTCTTCCCATTCTTTGGACGGTAGAATGCAAACTGTCCGGGGTATTAAACTTAGCCATTTTCCGAAGCGATGCGTCCGCCAAGTGCTTCGGTCACTTGTAACAGTTTTCTAGAAGTCCCATTGTCCACGCATGTGTATAATCCAAGTAGCAGTTCACTAAACTTTAGGCACGTAAACATCACAGCAGGCAGCAGCATGCACCGGTTGTCCATCACAACACACGTTGGTCACATTCAAAACATCAACACTAGACGATGTGCTTTACGGCAGCATCGTAGCCATAGCAACACAGTTATCTTAAAGGTGCAGCTACACATATTGCATATATGACAAACCCTGATTGACGTTAGACCCTCACGTTGTGAGCTCGTAGCTCTGCCATTTCGACGTCTGTAGTGGCCAAGAAAGGAGCAAGAAAGAATGCTCCAAGTACAGTAACTGGTGTCTGAGGGTCTAAGCGTGCTCGTAGCCTCACTACACCTCAGAACATTGCTTCGCAGCTCGTCTGATTATTTCAGCATAGGTTCTCCATCATGTCTGGTTAGCTTTAGTTAGTTAAGAACTGGTGCTTCCGCTGGCGAAGGACTTTACTCAACTCCTTCTACGTCTTTAGGCCTCACTCTCCAATCACTAGCCAGTTCCGCAGCTTATTATTATAAGGTCAGTCGTTGACAATCGAAAATGAAGGGAAAATGCATGCCATATTGTCCCTCATTACGCCATATCGTCTCCTCATCAGTAATGGCATTTAATGTTCATGTCGGCACCGTTCGTTTCACATCACCATTTCATCACCTAGTCAACATGAGTTAGCTTTCCATACATCAGCGCCCCTCACTTCACACGGGTGTGATTATCCACATTGCGTTTGCGCAGGAATTGGCTCAAGTGCGTGGAGCGGCTTCCCGCTGTCTCCATAATCGCACATTTAGGACTTCGTCATGCTTACACTTTCAACTGCGGAATTCGATTTGCCTAATTCATGTGTCCGTCAGACTCCAGCTTCAGTTAATGCTACACATTCAGTCATTTCACATTGGTCACGACATGACTAAACCGCAGCATGAAACACGATCCTTCATCCTCTTCAACCGCTCCTCCGCTTTCAACACGATGGTCACGTTAACTCCAAACGCAACGCTACCACTGCTTCAGTCAACACTACTCCGTCCATACGCGCTAACAACACGACCTCGATGACCATACTCACCCCGTCAACTTCATTGCTTCTCCTGCTCCAGTGTCAATTAAGTCTTAATAATTCTACTCACACTTCAACTGCTATGACGGTCCGACCACACTAATTCCATGCTTTGTGCTCCTCCATGTCCAGCTACCTGCTTGGCGATCATCTGGGATAAGAGTACCGTTCACGCATGCCGGGAAGGTCAGGTTCTCAGCCAGGCCTCATTCGTCTACCGGTCTTCTTCAACACGGACCCCACCGAGCTAAACTCCTCGTCAGCCATCCACCGCAATATCTAATCCCATCGGCAGCCACGCACTGCAACAGCTAAACTCATCGGCAGCCACGCACTGCATCAGCTAAACTCATCGGCAGCCACGCACTGCATCAGCTAAACTCATCGGCGGCCACGCACTGCATCAGCTAAACTCATCGGCAGCCACGCACTGCATCAGCTAAACTCATCGGCGGCCACGCACCGCATTAGCTAAACTCATCGGCAGCCACGCACTGCATCAGCTAAACTCATCGGCAGCCATGCACTGCATCAGCTAAACTCGGCAGCCTCGCACCGTAACGTCCTAACTGCACCGTAATTCCTAAACACATAGGCAGCCACGCACCGTAACGTCCTAACTGAACTGTAATTCCTAAACACATAGGCAGCCACGCACCGTAACGTCCTAACTGCACTGTAATTCCTAAACACATAGGCAGCCTCGCACCGTAACGTCCTAACTGCACTGTAATTCCTAAACACATAGGCAGCCACGCACCGTAACGTCCTAACTGAACTGTAATTCCTAAACACATAGGCAGCCTCGCACCGTAACGTCCTAACTGCACTGTAATTCCTAAACACATAGGCAGCCACGCACCGTAACGTCCTAACTGCACCGTAATTCCTAAACACATAGGCAGCCATGCACCGTAACGTCCTAACTGCACTGTAATTTCTAAACACATAGGCAGCCATCCACACAACGTCTAATCGTAATCTGCCATCACAACTGGTATTTCAATCTACGACATCAGGTACTCATTTCCCTAGTAAGAACCAGCTCGACGTTGATGTCTCTTCACCAAGCAGCCACAGGTGTCCCGCTCCCCTAAGATCAGCGGCATTCAGTTTTCACTCAAACCACTCGCTCATAAGCCATAACTTATTCGCAGTTCCGTTGCTCAGAGAGCTCAGGCTATCGTTACAACGCTCCAAAAAACGCAGCAAGCTCCCACTTCAGGTTTTGGGGGGGAATTTTCCAAGCGGAATAGTTTCCCGCCAGTCGGTCATAATATTATTAATAATAATATTGATTTCAATGTCCGCTGCGTTAGTCATAACCCAAGAAACATAACGTCGTTAAACCATTCCCCTCGGTCTGCCCCGTATTCGTCAAACAAACCTGATCCCCAGGTCTCGCAGGGTCCATCTGCAGAGCAGACTGATCTCCTTCGACCTCAATTAATTCCGTCCCCACGTTCCATGCTCATCTCTCTATTCGTAAAACGCATCTCCAGTCTCCATTACTAAATGGCTCAACCTAATCTCACGGTCCCCCGTCAACCGCTGCGCTTCACAGTACTCGCTACAACGACTGGTGGTCGCCATAGGTGGCCGGGTTCCTGCTCATTCATTTAACATATCCCCGCTCACACCTCGTTAAGAGTTTCTCGCAAAGTCCAGTCTTTCTCTCACCCCAGCGTTCTCCAGGCTCGCAGAATTCATCCCCCCGGATCTTTCATACCTCCACTGTAAAGATGCCTCCATGTTAAGATTCCGCAATGGATCTTCATCAAGGTGCTATATCTACTAACTTCGCATTGACCCGTCGCTACAGTCGCATCTACCCGCTGACCTCAGCGGCTTCACATCCACGTCACTCCATCGTCCCGTCTCACCATCACTCGGAAACCTCCGTCGAGAGGTCTCACTCTCCAGCAGGCAACGTGCTCACGTCTAACATTCATGCTTCCTTCCACCACCTCATCCTCGCAGGATGCCCCAAGAAATGAGTATCCTCTCTTTCTCACCTAATAGATTCTCCCGGTAAACACAATCCGCCAGCCATTTGCCAAATTCTCAAATACCACGTAATTATCATTCTCAGCACGTTCCACGCACCTCATTCACGCCACCATATCGAAATCCTCTATCGTGAGGACGCCGGCGAATATTCATCTCATCTTGCCACAATCGGCCACCATTCCGAAATCCTCCGTCGGGAGGATGCCTCGTGAAATAATCAAATCCTCTATCGTGAGGATGCCTCTATCGTGAGGACGCCTGCCCCGCGAAATAATCATCCCATTCACGTTTCATTCATGCCATGCTAATCAACTTTACTCTCATTCCAATAGACTCTGCCGGCAAACGATGTCCGGCTAGCCATCCAGAGGCTCGCTAACCATCGGGCTTATTCGCCTACCAACCATGCCTACTAATCGTTCTCCCACGAGCCCCTTCCGCCAGGGCTCCCATACTGGCAGCGTCAGCTTCATCCCCTCCAAGCCAACTCCCGCGAGTCATCTAGCGTGAGGCTCCTATGAGCGGGGCCTTCCTCACTCTCCCATGGATCCCTTCTCGCCGAAGGCACCGTCTCGTCGAGGGAATCTCACCAACGTCGTTTGTATAGTTCCTTCCAGGTAAAACATTCATTTTACTCCTTCCTTTGGGGCGGGTCCGGAGCCCCTGCCTTCCATCAGGCAGGATCCGATTCGAGGCTCCCGATCAGAGCCTCTGCTGGGGCCCGCGCCAAAGCACCTAACGTCATGCCAATACGAATGCATTCATTCTTGACTTTATCATGTTCCATTCATTCATTCTCAATGTAATCCCCTTCTCGTAATAAAAGCCAGTGCATTCATTCAGTCCTGTGTAGTGAAATCTCTTACAGTTGAAGTGTAAGTTATAAACGAAAGTTCAACTGAGAGGTGGAACGAACAGCCACCACCCAACTCAGTTCCCCTATTCGACCCTCTGCCCTGCTCCAACCAGATCAGTGCATCTCACGTCTGGGCCCCTTAAAAGGGTGCCTCCTACTTCCTTGTCTCACTTATGCCTTCCGTTCAGGTCAACCCGCCACCTCCCCGACACCGCCCAGCAGCAGGCACCACCAGGATGACCCCACGGGGGCGGGTCCGGAGCCCCTGCCTTCCATCAGGCAGGATCCGATTCGAGGCTCCCGATCAGAGCCTCTGCTGGGGCCCGCGCCAAAGCACCTAACGTCATGCCAATACGAATGCATTCATTCTTGACTTTATCATGTTCCATTCATTCATTCTCAATGTAATCCCCTTCTCGTAATAAAAGCCAGTGCATTCATTCAGTCCTGTGTAGTGAAATCTCTTACAGTTGAAATGCCGTTTTATATTATCCATTCACGGCTTTTACCATACTGTATATTGTACGTAAAAAGACCATATTCCTTATTTCCTCATTTATTTTTGGATTTTGAGCCAATATTGGCTAAACATCAATGCATGTTTAACTTCAACATTAAGTTCCTATAAAGCAATCTTTACTCCAGGGACTATTTTCAGCTAAATGTGAACAAATACTTTGCTCAAACGAGAAATAACCACTTTATTTCACTTATTTAACTTTATAAATCTTGTTTGAAATTACAACAATGATGTCATTATTAGTGGGCACTGTAGGTTTCAGCCCACTGCTGTGCAAACTAGACAGAGATGCTGCCATCATGTAAATGAGCATTAATGAAGACCAATTACTTGAAGATTAGGTTGAAAGTGGGTGAAGTGCTCCTTTAAATCAGGCTTGGCCGTGACAGACTGTACTTCACTACTCGGCTGGTCAGCAATAACTACATTGGTAATTGGTTGCCGCTTTTGCTGCTGGCTTCACAAGTTCACATGCACGCGCCCTATTGTAGTTGTGCCGCAACTTGAGCACAGTGCAGTATTTTTTCCAATTACCTTCTTTATGGCAGAAATGACAAACATTTTCAGAGTCACGGACAGCATGAACAACTCTCTGCTCCGAAAGAAAATGGCCTTCGGAAAAGCCATAGCACACATCCCCCCAGCACGGCTCTAGTGTATGTTCTTTACCAACAGCCATAGCACACATCCCCCCAGCATGGCCCTGTGTTCTTTACCAACAGCCATAGCACACATCCCCCCAGCATGGCCCTGTGTTCTTTACCAACAGCCATAGCACACATCCCCCCAGCATGGCCCTGTGTTCTTTACCAACAGCCATAGCACACATCCCCCCAGCACGGCTCTAGTGTATGTTCTTTACCAACAGCCATAGCACACATCCCCCCAGCATGGCCCTGTGTTCTTTACCAACAGCCATAGCACACATCCCCCCAGCATGGCCCTGTGTTCTTTACCAACAGCCATAGCACACATCCCCCCAGCATGGTCCTGTGTTCTTTAACAACAGCCATAGCACACATCCCCCCAGCATGGCCCTGTGTTCTTTACCAACAGCCATAGCACACATCCCCCCAGCTTGGCTCTACTGTATGTTCTTTACCAACAGCCATAGCACACATCCCCCCAGCATGGTCCTGTGTTCTTTACCAACAGCCATTGCACACATCCCCCCAGCATGGCCCTGTGTTCTTTACCAACAGCCATAGCACACATCCCCCCAGCATGGCCCTGTGTTCTTTACCAACAGCCATAGCACACATCCCCCCAGCATGGCCCTGTGTTCTTTACCAACAGCCATAGCACACATCCCCCCAGCATGGCTCTAGTGTATGTTCTTTACCAACAGCCATAGCACACATCCCCTCAGCATGACCCTGTGTTCTTTACCAACAGCCATAGCACACATCCCCCCAGCATGACCCTGTGTTCTTTACCAACAGCCATAGCACACATCCCCCCAGCATGGCCCTGTGTTCTTTACCAACAGCCATAGCACACATCCCCCCAGCATGGCCCTGTGTTCTTTACCAACAGCCATAGCACACATCCCCCCAGCATGGCCCCGTGTTCTTTACCAACAGCCATAGCACACATCCCCCCAGCACGGCTCTAGTGTATGTTCTTTACCAACAGCCATAGCACACATCCCCCCAGCATGGCCCCGTGTTCTTTACCAACAGCCATAGCACACATCCCCCCAGCATGGCTCTAGTGTATGTTCTTTACCAACAGCCATAGCACACATCCCCCCAGCATGTCCCTGTGTTCTTTACCAACAGCCATAGCACACATCCCCCCAGCACGGCTCTAGTGTATGTTCTTTACCAACAGCCATAGCACACATCCCCCCAGCATGGCTCTAGTGTATGTTCTTTACCAACAGCCATAGCACACATCCCCCCAGCATGGCCCTGTGTTCTTTACCAACAGCCATAGCACACATCCCCCCAGCATGGCCCTGTGTTCTTTACCAACAGCCATAGCACACATCCCCCCAGCATGGCTCTAGTGTATGTTCTTTACCAACAGCCATAGCACACATCCCCCCAGCATGGCCCTGTGTTCTTTACCAACAGCCATAGCACACATCCCCCCAGCATGGCTCTAGTGTATGTTCTTTACCAACAGCCATAGCACACATCCCCTCAGCATGGCCCTGTGTTCTTTACCAACAGCCATAGCACACATCCCCTCAGCATGGCCCTGTGTTCTTTACCAACAGCCATAGCACACATCCCCCCAGCATGGCTCTAGTGTATGTTCTTTACCAACAGCCATAGCACACATCCCCCCAGCATGGCTCTAGTGTATGTTCTTTACCAACAGCCATAGCACACATCCCCTCAGCATGGCCCTGTGTTCTTTACCAACAGCCATAGCACACATCCCCCCAGCATGGCTCTAGTGTATGTTCTTTACCAACAGCCATAGCACACATCCCCCCAGCATGGCTCTAGTGTATGTTCTTTACCAACAGCCATAGCACACATCCCCCCAGCATGGCCCTCATTAAATGCACACACTAACTATATATAATAAATGTCATGAACTATCACAACCCGAGCTGACTTGGTCTCTCACATTCTAAGTCCAATTTAGCCCCTTCCATTTGCTGTCTTATTTTGTCCTTTTCCATTTCAACCTCTTGTAATTTCTTTTCCAATTTCAACTTCATGTCTAATTCTTTTCCAGTGTCAGTTCTGCCTGCTGTCACACTAATTCCTATTCCAACTCCTTCTCTTGCTCCAACTGCATTCACAACTTCAATAATTCTCTCTGCTGTTCAAAATTCAAAGCCAAATCAAAGCCTCAGCCAGACCAGCAGAAGGAAGGTATTGTAGACAACACAGTAAAATCAGTGGTAATTTATTTTCTGCAAACAGAGACAAAGCTTTGTACAATAGTTGCCTTGTTGTCCTGTACATATTGTTCTAGCACTTTGAGATCTGATATTGGCTGAGATGTCGACTCGGAGCTTTTGATTCATGTGGCGATACAAAGAGAGGAAATAAAATAAACATGGGGCACAATCGCCTCTGAAGTCCTCATGAAATATTTAGAAGATTGCATATATTAAGGGATTAGAGACTGTATGTAACATGATTATCAGCAAAACATCCCAAGCGGCATCAAAGTGAGAGGACATGAAAAAGGAGAGATGGGGTGGGAGAGAAGTAAAGAGAGGCAGAGGGATAGAGATTATGAGAGAGATTATGGGATTATTTGAATACAGGATTATTTCAATAATGAAAACAAAACATTAACAGGATGTTTTGAAATAAACATGAAGAGAGCCACAGAGTAAACAAACAGATGGGTTTGTATTCTTGTTTCCCCTCTGAAGGCGTTGTCCATCATCCATCAGTCTTTAGACCTTCGGTAATATCCTACAATCTCTGCTAATTGAATACCACGCTGTGTTGAATATACTTAGACAGGTTCCTTTTGACTGTCAATAAGAAAACCTTAATCAAATCTGTTCCCACTTTACATTTATTTTAGGCGCTGCGTTATGCAAACCACTTGTATCATTTGTATGTAAGTGTCATACAAATGAACTTGCCTTGCCTAAAGACAAAGAGCACTAACGAATAGAAAGAATAATTAATATTGTCATTAGCATAATTTGTTTATCTGCATTTATTTAGTGTAGTTTTACTGTTTACACACACACACAGTCGCACGCACGCACGCACGCACGCACGCACGCACGCACGCACGCACGCACGCACGCACGCACGCACGCACACACACACACACACACACACACACACACACACATTGACAGTAGGGCCAGCTTCGGGCTTTGGCTCCTTGCCAAGCATTTCCATCCAGATTACAGTGACCCCCTCCCCCTCTCATTCATATTCTCATTCCGTCCCATTTTCTTACACTGCTTCGTGTTTCCCTCTCTCTCTCTTTTCCTCCCTTCCTCTTCACCAAAGCCAGAGAAACATTGCCGCAGCCACCCGTGAGAGGAGCGATTTAGTAATTGTGCGGCTGGCAGAACAGGCACACGCGTGCATGCCTGTGCCTTGGCATGCCAACGTCTGGCATGTATACCCACCCGCGCACATGCAGAGGGGCCAAGCCAACAGGCAAAGAGATGGGGAGAGAGAGAGAGAGACAGAGAGACAGAGAGAGAGAGAGAGAGAGAGAGAGAGGAGAAGACAGAGAGACAGAGAGGAGAAGACAGAGAGACAGAGAGGAGAAGACAGAAAGAGAGAGATATCGAGAGAGAGGTGGAAGACAGACTGCAGTGCAAGATGGAAGTGGAAAATGAGAGGATTTGGGTGGGGGTGGTCCCTGGGAAAGGCCCATAGAAAGGGATAGAGATGGGCTGTAGGCTCATCTTGCTCTGTGGGTGTATGATTCAGAGCCCAGAGTGGAAGCAGCAGTCACTGGCATGAGACAGCAGGGGGTGTGGCGGAAAAGAAGCAATTAGTGTAATTAGGAGACTGGCTTTAGTTATAGGCCCTGACAATATGTCACCTCTCATTATGACCCATAAGTAAACACGGCAGCCTAATGCAAGGCAACACTCATTCTTTAGACGGTTCCTTGTGTCAGTGCACATTTTGCTCTCTTTGGCCACGCTTCACTGCATATTATTGACTTGCCAATACAACATAAGGGCTTCGGATTAACAATATCCAAAGGTGAGGTCCACAACAATAATGAGAGAGAGAGAGGCCAGCTATGTTGCTGCCGAGCACTGGAAGTTTGGCAGCATAATAGATAAGGGCTCTAGGTCCTCATTAAGCCACGCTGGGATTGATTAATTCAAATGAATGAAACGTGTGGGCTGATTTTTATTAGGGGTGGTTAGAATAGAGGATTAGATGTTGTGGTGGAGACTGAATTGATGTTTTTGGAGCAATTAGTGGAGGAATACAACCTCATGGTTGGAGGAGTTGAAATGCTTCAAATGAATTGGCTGATTGAAGGGTTGTTCACTGAAATGCAAAATGTGTGTACCGTACTCTTACAGTATACCTGTATGTGAAGTTATGGTTCAATCATCTCCTTGAATACATGCAAATGTGTTACAATTTGTTCAAATGTTAAAGGATATTTTTCTTTCTAGGCAAATGTCTCGCTACCCAGATCTCTACTACACACTGCTTTCACAATGTCCCAGTGCTGGAGTAGTGTCTGGTAGAACAGCTTTACCCTGTGGCAAAACAAGTAAATGTTCACCCTCCCTGTTAAATAAAATGTAAATTACTCTACATGGGTCATATACTATGGAACTGTCTGGTTTTGAAAACAGCCTACTGTATGTTTCATGACCTCATTGTGTAGTTGGGCCGATTTAACCGCAAATGTCTTAAATCAATCCTAATCTATCAATTTAGACTTCATTTCAGAGAACTATTTCAATAAAGGAGAGAACACACCAATATGGAATAAGCGAATGTTTATTGGAAAGATTTTGGCAGCAGTTTAGCAAGGAGAGATTTGGCAGCAGTTTAGCAAAATGGCAAACGGCAATGGCAATGGCAAAATGATGGCAGAGCATTATTTTGGCAATTAGACTCCAATTGCTTTTAATAGGGAGAACCCCCCATTGGAGCATTGGAGTCTAGACGCTGGTGGTGGCAGCTGAGCAGATGAACCCCCTTCCTTCTCAACACTAGATGGCAAGGTGGAGATGGGGATGGAGGTGGGTTGCTTGTTGCAAACTGAAAAGAGAATGGAAGTGTCAGAGGCAGAGATATTTAAAGGCGGAGTCAAATCACCTGATTGGCTACTGCAAAGTGCTAGGATTTGAGAACAGATAATGATGAGCCGTGATAGTGCTGTAAGGCCGAATGAAAGCGTTGGTTAAGATCTTCCTTATTGAACCTACGCTAAAAAGCTACATATACAAGTTTCTCAAATCCGTTGGTCGGAAAGGACATGTTAATGATAATGTATCCATTTGTACACTCAATGTTACTTTATGTGTACTTTGGACTCAAGGGGCCCTATTAAGCAAGACGAAAAACCCATGCGGTAATACAGATTTCGCCCTCGCTCTGCGCCTTTTCGTATTATGGAAGCCGTGGTGAGCGCTCACTCATATGGAATACCACGTTCCTGCATAATTTAGCATTGGGGGAGTGTCCATATGTTAATTATTTTCGCTTTGCGCTAGTTGCTATTAAGCCCCTTGACCTAAAAACACTCAGCGCATACCGATTCCGCCTGGGTCTGACCACGTCTTAAAAGCAAAAAGCACTGTTTGATTTTACACTTGAGCGGCTCTGGAGTGCTGCTGGAGTGTTGCCATGTCTGTTTGCTGTTTATTATAAGCGGCTTCTTTTTCTGCAAAGTTGCTTGTAAATATTGGTAGTTGTGGTTGCTTTTCTTGTTTCTAAAGTGCTTATTTGGGCTTTCCTCCTAATGTTGTTTAAACCAGTGATCCTCACACAGCGACATTCCCATGTCAAGGACCCCCAGATGAATGCATTTGCCCAACTAAGCCAGTGACCCCCATGACAGATTTGTGTTTTTAAATGTTTCAATAACATTTTTCAAAAATATTCTTATTGTCACTTTTTTCAAAGATTACTTTTGAAAATAGCAGATCTACCAGCTCACAATGCATCACATTCATTCATTAAAACAATGAACTCTGACTGCAGGGGGATATATATTTATAATGATCATTATAACAATGTGCAAGAAAATATGTAAAAAGAAGGAAGAACTTTATTCATTATTTATTTGTGGACAATCAAAATATGCTGGAAATTTTAATGTGGTGTCATTAAAAGGAATCTTGATATGGCAGACTCACTATCTAGAAAATAAAAACATGGCACTTCATTTAAAATAGGTTGCAGACCCCTGTTATATGCGATTCTTTAGGGAGTATGTTTATAGATCTATTTACTTGTTTCTATGAGACATGGCAACAGCAGGAGACGAGCTTTCTGGCTCAAACGTTCAAACGTTTAGATTGTAAAACATAAAACATCTCCATAATCACTGGGAAGTTTGCTTTCATACGCTGTATCACACCCGACTCAATTCTTCTTCAATCAAATGCTACGAGCGAAGACCATAACATTGGGGCCGCAGCAATACGCATGGCGCACGTATGGCATTTCAACTCATTCCTTCGTCGTGACTCGAATGAAATAAAATAAAATAAACGTTATTTTACTGGTGTTTTTCAATAGAAACAAATAAAGAGCGTGTGTGCAACAGTCAGTGCATATACGTGCATGCACTATAGGCTATATTTCCTCCTTGTCGGGATGGTGAGCTGAGCTCTTCACAGCCCGTTTGTCTTTCATATTATATTCTTATAATATTTGATATTATAAACACTCATGGTTCTCTCATTTCTCAACCGTTTTTTAAAATGTAAAAATCCCCATATTCCTTAGGAATCTTGCTTTCATTCGCTGTATGGTACATGGTTCTATTTTTATCGAATTAAACAATATCAAACGAACTTGTATGTTCGGGGGTTAGACGATTCTGGGAACATTACGCATGGATAGCCAATTTGCCAGCCAATGCTGCGTATCTACTCGCAGTTCCATTCCGATCTGAAAGGTATAGGTAGGTGCCATTTCAAAGTCTTCTAGTAAATCAACTAGAATAAAGATTTTTACAGCTGTTTTTCATGCTTAGAACAGAAACAAATTAAGTGATGATGTGCGTATATCTCCCTCCCTTAGCATATGGCTGCGCCGCTGTAATGACTTTCCAATGAAAACTGCAAGTTACTTAACAAAATAGAGACATAGGCCTACAAGCTATGCACATCATGGCTGTGACAGCTTGTGGATCTGTTCTTTTGAGGCATAAAGGTGACAGCATGCAGTGCAATATGAATAATTAACCCAAATGTGACAAAGTCATGTCATGTCTATGGTGCCAGTCTGCAGAAATGTAATACCACTTGCCGAAAAGGGCGCATTCCATGAGGACATCAGCTGGTGTCGTAAAGAGAATAGTACGGACATGTTCATTGGGTAAGCCTCAAAACTCCCTGAAACACTCCCATGACTAATTCAAGGCCGTTTTGCTCACACCACGGGGTGTCGAAAGCGCTTCTTACCTGGCCCATAATTGTAATATGACATTGCACCCGCCCCCACGTCTTAAAAACTGTAAAATTATATGTAATTAGATTCCACTTGCTTAATAGGGCCCAAGTAGTGTTTAGATTATTGCAGGCTATAAATAGCAACAGCATCATTTTATAGGTCTGGACTGTGGTTCTCAATGTTTTTGAGTGGTGCAACCACTCCAAGGAACAGCAATGTCCCTCCCTATGTCCCTATGTCACAATGTTTAGAGTACCAGTAGGGGCAAAAGTGGCGCTGTTGTGCTAGAAACAGAGAGAGAGAGATAGTGTTGCACTGTTCCCTGCTAATTACAGAGAGAGAGAGAGAGAGAGAGAGAGAGAGAGAGAGAGAGAGAGAGAGAGAGAGAGGTGTCTGCTAAATGCTAATTCCCCCACACAGTAACTCTGTCATTTCTCGACCGTTTCGGACGCGGGGCGGCTCGCCAGAACCGGGCTGGCAACCGGGGCGTGTTCCTGTGGGTCTGGAAGTTCCGGGGACCCACCGGGGACCCCTACACGGAGTTGCACCACTCCGTTCACACAGGTGTGATTTTAATTGAGAATCGATATGCAGTATATAGTATATCGATATGCATTAGACCACTGACCCCCGCTTAATACTATTTGTAGCTCGCTCTGGGACCCCAATCTACACGGTAAAATCCTCTGTTAATTGAACTCGGAGTTGCAGACCCTTTTAAGGGTCCATTTGGTTCCTAACTATCAATGGTTTAGCTGGGGACCCCCCTGTAACCCTCTCAATGACCCCTGGCTGTCACCGGAAACCATGTTGAGAAAGAGTGTGCTATATCGCCTACGCAGCATATTTGCAATGTTCTCTCCTTTTGTTGACATGCTTGTTTTAACAGCAACCTCGCTGTACGCCAAAGCTAACATTTTATCCTGTCAGTCTCAGTGCAAACAAGCCATTAAATCATTGCCAGTGTCAAATGCGTCTGCTTCACACATACAGTATACAGACGTGTGTGAGGCTTTTTATGTAATATTTTATTGTGTCTTCAGCTTTGTTGTATTTATTTATGTTTGTTTATTTATTTTTTCTTCTCCCCCTGTGACACGGTAGGGACTCTGAGCCAAGCGACCGTGTCAAATTGGGATTGGAGATGACAAAACAGTCTTTTTAACAAGCATGGTGGAGGGGATTGGACTCTGGCATTGGGTTCACTTGAATAAGCAGAGAGGCTGAACTCCTCCTGGGCCCGGCTTTGATGGGTAGCTTTCATCCATCTGATGGAGAGATGCTGGCACATTTCGAATAAATGTAGTGGAGTAAACGTACAATATTTGTGGAGTAGAAGTGAAAGTATTGGAAATTGGAAATACTCAAGTAAAGTAGCCTACAAATACCTCAACATTGTTCGTGCGTGCGTGGTCCCTGTCTTCATGCCCATCACTTTACGTTGATCAGTCTTCCCTGGCCGTGGTCTGCCCACACTGCCAGCTGTCAAAGGGCCTGCTCTGGGCAAGGCCCCACAGATGGGAAGCTACGGCCATGTTCTAGAATCAATCCAACACTCTAATAGGTCACGAATGGCTGCACAGTGCTTGCCAATAGCCTTTATGTTGGAGTTTGGAGAAAGTGAGGGGGGGGGGGGGGGGGGGGGTTCTGCTGGTGAGCACGGGAAGCGGAGTTGTCCGACATATTTACAGTGTATATCATCTAGGCCAGCACTGGGCATTAATTGAAATGCTAATAATTAGCCTTCGGTAGTGGTTACTATTTTGGTGTAGCAGCCAACTGACAGTGAAAGCAGACATCTCTGATTTTTTTTTCTTTCTCTCTCTCTCTCTCTCTCTCTCTCTCTCTCTCTCTCTCTCTCTCTCTCTCCATAATATTTAGACCTTAATTATGAGTAAATGTGTGCACACTTAATGAAGTACCCTTAGTGAGGAGGAGGCAGAACATAAGGCGGGAGAGGGAGAAGAGTGGATTTTGTTTTTCACACACCACCAATGGCCTGGTGCTCCAGTTAAGGCCATCTACTGTATGTGGAGCAGGGTAAGTCTAGATAGATAGAAAGGAATTATTTTTCCCTCCCGAAGCTGGTGGCCTTTGAGGCAGAGACAAATAAACAGCTTGCTTTTCTTTGAAGTAGCGTGAACGAGTCTAATTTGAGACATGAAAAGAAACATTTGTGATCAATTAGAGTGAAACAAGGGACATGAGATTATTTGTTTGTTTTGATCCACTGCCAGTCAAACTGGAATAAATTGTTGTAAACAACGCAACACATTTTTAACGGCGTTCCTCCGCCAACTTTTCGACTATCGTTTCTTCGCCTGCTATCGCCAGTAGTTGCCGAGTCCCATAATATTAAACAACTTGTTAAAACGACAAGTGCCCCAATGAAGCAATGCCAGAAGATTGCTCCCCCCCCCCCC
Organism: Electrona antarctica; assembly: GCF_951216825.1. Taxonomy (NCBI): domain Eukaryota; kingdom Metazoa; phylum Chordata; class Actinopteri; order Myctophiformes; family Myctophidae; genus Electrona; species Electrona antarctica. Next base: position 48,436,061 of record NC_136790.1, read on the forward strand.
CCCCCCCCCCCCCCCAGCAAAACAGAGTCTATGAAGTTGTCTATGCACCGTCCGTTCATGCTGACACAGTCTGATCACGTCCCGCATTGACATTCAATTTCTCAGTCACCCGAGGAAGAGTTGCTCTATTGTTTTTCCCCTAACATCACACTAATGCACATGCATCACTGTCACCGAATGTGAGCTTTCAACCACAATCTCTGTCGCTATTCATTAATGTCTTTCCCATAGATCATAATGCAGAAGACATTTAATCACTGTTCCCATTTAAAGCAGTCAGTGACTGAATCTCCCAGCCATCTGTGTCCCAGTAACAAACCCTCTTTCAATGTCACTTAAGATCCTTTTGTCTTGCCATCACGCCACGAAATCGAAGACAATTAGGCATGCTCAGCATTTTTTTTAAATGGCACAGATCATGATATTATGTTAATTGCTTAATTGTATCATGCAGTCCACCTGTATGGAAGCATCTGCTTACCATCAATTTGTCACATCTGTATTCATGTAGGTATGCATTTATGTATTTACGTGTACATTTACTCTTTATGTTCTTTTTTTAAACATTACAATTCATGTCTACATTGACAGTGGTGGAAAAAGTACTCTTTCTTTTTTACTTAATTAAAAGTATCAATACTGCACTATATAAATACTCTATTACAAGTAAAAGTCTGGAATTGAGTGAAAGTACAACTACTTCCCTAAACACTTTTCTGTGGAGAATGCGTATACCCTGCCCTCTCCCCCCAGAGCAGTGGCTTTCCAATAGCATGGATGCTGCCCTCTCACCCCAGAGCAGGCTTTCCAATAGCATGGATGCTGCCTTGACCAGCAGTCTGAGAAGGAATCATTAGCAGGAGGTCTGAGCTCGCTAGAAGGCAGGAGGAGAGCTAGATTAGAAGTCCTCCCTAAACAAGCAGAGGCACAGTAGGTTAAACAAGCGGCCAGAGGGTGCTGCTTTCCTCTCTCTGCTCCTGCAATCTCCCACTCTCTGGAGGCTTGTAAACACCACAGACATACGAATGCTATTGCTTTATTGTTTTTTTTTCCCCCCTCCTCATCTAAAAGTTTCAAAAACAGACCAATGGTCTCATACTTCTCTCCCTCTGTCTCTTTCATTCTCCTTTGCTCATTCTCTTAGATTGTTACTGCCATTGTCATCGTCGTTCTTGTTTCCCCCCCCCCCCCCCCCCATGTCTACCTCAGTGCATGTTTCATGCCGCAGACCGTATCTGTACCCTGTTACTCCCTCTGTGTTTGTTTGAATTATTAGTGGGGCTGTTGCATCGTTGGGTAGAACTAATTGATTAATACCTTTTTATCCAATTAGTGCTCCCTCATGCAATTAATCAGCTGGTGAGGTGTTAGGCCTGCTCTGGGCCGGCGAAAGGCAGACAGATGCTACAGGTCTGGTGTGTGATGAAGAACTCTATCTCTCTCTCTCTCTGTCTCTCTCTCTCTCTCTCTCTCTCTCTCTCTCTCTCTCTCTCTCTCTCTCTCTCTCTCTCTCTCTCTCTCACTCCACCATCTTCCACACACCTGGTGTCCTCAAGGGGCCAGTGAGGCTATTCAACGTTGAAGCTCTGGGCCCTAGTGGTAGGAGGAGGGACTACAGGCGGACCCGTGGATTCATGACCGGGAAACCCCGTGCAGCTGGGCTTTAACATGTAGGACCATCACTCCCTACGTCACCCCGGACCTCAAATTTGAGGTCCGGAGGAGGTACTTCCGGCAGTCTTCCGGGTGCTTCAAAACGCCACTGAGCAACTTCCACTGACATGAATAGCTGGGGGGGCGGAGCTTCGCGCCAGTTCAGTCTCTATCCTTTTATATACTCTATGGGTTTCCTGTCCTGTTTTCCAGGCTCCACCATTGCTCTCCTGCTCACTGTTGATTCACTTGATTGTTAGCATTCTTGCTGAGCACAACAATCGCTGGCCGAGAACCGTTTGGTCCAGATAATCCCGACCAGAAAGCCCAACCCGTTTTTGTTGTACATCAGAGAGGCATAGAAAAGTGCTGGGTGTGTGTAATGGACAGATGGTTTTAGGGGAGAGGCATTGTGCACAGTTATTTATCAATGTTTATGGCCACAGTGATGTACATTGAATAAATCACACAGTGAATTTCGCTGTGTTCACATTATAGTGCTGAAATGACATGGGCAGCATGCGTGATGTATAATGGGGAAATCTGTACGTTTATAAAAAAATTTGAGATACAATAAATCATTCCAACACTGTGAAGTGCTTGCAGATTTATCAGGTTGATAAAGTGATGGAACCCCCTAGTAAAATATGTATGTATGCGTGCGCGTGTATATAATATACACACGCATATATATATATAATGGATTATACACATATCTATAATGGATTATACGCACGCATGCAGGCACGCAAGCACAATCTAACATTTCCAGTAACAGCTCTTCTCTTTTCCTCTCTTACAGGTGTGCTTCCTTCTAATCACTGCCTGGACAAACAAACTCACTTGACCTCACAGCCAGAGCAACGCCAGCGGACTCTGCAACAGTGAACACCCCAGACAGATGGAAAACGCCCTCGGGGTAGAGCTCTCCTAGATCAATCGGTGTCAGCAAAAATAAAAATCAACTAAATGCTTCTCCACTCAAGAATTCAGGAGGCAGACGGGATTGTTTGTGAGACACCAAGCTCTGGAACAGTTTCAGCGTTTTAGTTACTGAAAGGACCTCTGTCATCATTCTTCTCATGTGCTCATGGAACCGTGCAAATGATCCTGAGGGATCAACGTTTTTTTTTTCTTTTAACAGTATATTATAAGTCATATTTTTGACAGCACATAGACATACCCAAGGATGGATGAAGGCTGGTATTTTCGCTTAGGGAGGTTTCTCTCTATGCCGTTCCCATTTCCATATTCCATTTATATCAGTGATACACAGTGAAATTACCTGTGGCCACATAGGACAAACTTTTCTCTCCCGTTCTCTTGACTTCAGAAACTTCTGCTGCAAAAAGCAAATGCCCCCTTGTAGCCTCTAACAGGGCAGTGAAAGGACTAATATAGACTAAGAATGACTGGCTGTGTCTCACTGAAGACTCTCACAGGACAACTATTCTATATCCAACAGACTCATGGAGAGCTTGCATGACCTGCCCTTTGAGTCTTTAGAATGTTCCAGAATCTTGTGGATTAACGTATAATCAAGACCTGTCTGCCCAGCTGAAGTTGTGGCAATTTAATAGATAACAGACAACAGCTTTTATATGTATGCACATATAAATACAAAAATACTATTTATCTCGCTCCTACATCACATGTAGAGCCGAGCAGGAGAGCAATTTGACCCCCCCCCTCTTAAAATGGCTCTGTGCTGGACAGTAAGAGCTTGGACAGTGTTTGTAGCGCTTGCTATTCTTAGTTGTACTTGTTGCTGGTGTGAGGCGACAAGGACTAGTGCTTCAGCCCCAGGAGGGAGTAGCCTGGAACAGGGATCCATGTCCCATGAACGAGTGAAGAGAGGATGGGTGTGGAACCAGTTCTTTGTTGTGGAGGAGTACACCGGAACTGAGCCCCTCTACTTAGGAAAGGTAAGGCATGTTTTCTGTGGTGGAAAGTAACTGGTAAGTGCATTTACTTAAAGATGGAGTGCCACGATTTTTTCCACCCTAAAACATGATCATCAGGTATTATAATATAAGGAGGAAGAACTTGTTCCAAAAAGTGTACAGTATTTGTTAAAATCATGCTTTTATGTGGACACGCCCACCAGTTCATTAAGTATGCCTGGTTTGCCTGGTGGGTGGTGATGGGTGATGATCCACCTGAACTGAAGCCGCACCCACAGCTGTAGTTGTATGATAAAGGGGGAGGGGTTAGGGTAGGGGCTGTTAATGTGATGTCACTATATTACTGTTTATTTCATTGGCCTGTTTGACTGTCAAGTCACCCTAAACCCTAAATACAAAGTTAATACACCATTGCACATAAAAACGACTCCAGGGATGAAGTACTGTCACCTCATGACATTCACATGAAAAACTGGAAAAATACATCTTTAAGTACTGTACTTAACACATTGATTGAATTGACGTTCTGTCAAATCCAACGCTTCCGTGCCAAAGACGTACATGTTCGTCCGGTCTTTTCAGTGGTTTAAACAATTAATACATTTTCTTTATCAGTTTAAAAATCACACCAGTGTGAAGTGAGGGGCGCTCTTATCATCGTACATCATCATGTCTATTTGCTCAGACACTATGATGTAAAATTGTCCATTCATTGTCAATGGGAATTTAATGTTTGTGTAGGACAAAGCTTGTGGACAGACACCAAAAGCTGGATATAGGAGGGGCTTGCGCGCCTCAAACTGTGCTATTGACGTGTGATGGTTCACATTCTCATAACTGAAGTTTTACGTTACGTGGTTGTCCTCTATATAACAGTGGTTCTCAACCAGTGGTCCGGGGACAACCAGTGGTCCTTGAGGAGGTTCCAGGTGGTCCCCAGCTAAATGATGGAGAGTTGGTAACCAAATGGAGCCTTATAGATCTTTAACTCTTGAGAGTGTAACATTTTACACTCTCAACAGTCAAATTATTGTTAAACATATCGTTGCTGTTGGGAGGAAACCACCTAACTCCACTTTTGAGGTTTTAGATTTTTCTTTGCATAAATCAGTGCAATTGAACACCCTTTACTGTGTGTTGTTTCGAAATTATTGAACCAATTAAAAGTAGTAAAAATCACACCCGTGTGAACTGAGGAGTCCCCAGAACGTCCAGACCCACAGGAACGAGCCCAGGGGGCCGGGCCGGTTCCAGCAGTGTGTGTGTGTGTGTGTGTGTGTGTGTGTGTGTGTGCACTGTAAAATTGAACGAGTTGAGTTAACTCAATAAAAGTGCTGAAACTCATTGCCTCAATCGAATCAAGTTAACCTTAACTCAGAATAGTGAGTTAGTGTAACTCGTTCATTCTGAGTAAGCAGTACAAGTAACTTGAAGTAACTTGTTCATTCTGAGTTAGTAGAACTTGGTTATTCAGAGTGGGCAGTACCACAACCCGTTTATTCTGAGTAAGCAGAACCCATTTAGTTTGAGTGTGCACTACACAACATGTTAATTCTGAGTTAGCAGTACTCGTTCATATTGAGTGTGCAGCACTATAAAACATGTTTATTCTGAGTTAGCAATACTAGTTCATATTGAGTGTGCAGCACTATAAAACATGTTTATTCTGAGTTAGCAGTACTAGTTCATATTGAGTGTGCAGCAATATAAAACGTGTTTATTCTGAGTTAGCAGTACTACCTTGTTTTGAGTGTGCAGCACTATAAAACATGTTTATTCTGAGTTAGCAGTACTACCTTGTTTTGAGTGTGCAGCACTATAAAACATGTTTATTCTGAGTTAGCAGTACTTAAACATTATATGTAGCCTGAATCCCTTAATTACATTTCCTTTCCTGACAATCCAATAACAAATGCATTACAATTAATTCTACAATAAAATTACATCATGCATGTGCAAAACAATAATCCAATAAAGATGCATTAAGTACTGTTTATTTTCCAAAATATTTCCAACAATACTGTTTCGTACAGTAAGCTGCCAGTAAACACTGTTTTGAACAGTAAACAATACTGTCTTGACTCTGAACAGTAAACAATACTGTCTGTGCAGTAAACACTGTTTTGAACAGTAACAATACTGTCTGTGCAGTAAACAATACTGTCTGTGCAGTAAACACTGTTTTGAACAGTAAACAACAACACTGTTTTGAACAGTAAACATACAATACTGTGCCTTTTCCACATTCTTTTCCTTGCTTGCATAAAAAGCATTTGCTCCCATTTGACAGTAAAAATCTCTCAACACTCTGACACTGTTCCAACTTCCACGTGGCACAAAATGGTCGACTCCCAAAGTCCCAATAATAATGGAAAATTAGCTTAAGTTATGGCAAATCTGGAAGAAAAAAATGCTTACCTAGTGGTAAGCATTTCTTTTCCAGATTTGCCATAACTTAAGCTAATTTTCCATTTGGCTGGGCGACGACTGCAGTGGATTTTATAAAACGTGCTTTGCAGTAAGTAATTGGCAGATTTGGCACACAAATGTTTTCATGAGAAGAGCAAATCCAGTGGATACCAAACATAACATGTTTCTAAGCATCTTTTTTCACAGATGTGTTCATAAAGGTGTCTACTATCACAGAAAAATGTGTTCCAACCCAACTCCCTTGGGAAACTTTGTGACAGCTGCTGAAAGTTGGGGTACCATTATCAACCAATATAAGGCAAAACATTCCAAATTTCATTATACTTTAAGTAGCATGTCAAACTAGGGGGTTGATGCTGAATCCATTGCAAGCATTAGTTTTGCACAAAAAACACCCCTTTGCCTAAAAATGGCCATAGCCATCACCACAAATGTGATGAGGTCAGCACATTTGGGCAAGTGGCTATGGTCGAATTTACCCCAAGGAGTGTTTTTCGTGCAAAACTAATGCTTGGAATGGATTGAGCATCATGAAAACCCCCTAGTTTGACATGTCACATGCTACTTAAAGTATAATGAAATTTGGATTTTTTTTGTCACAAAGTTTCCCAAGGGAGTTGGGTTGGAAAGAAAATGTCTGTGATAGTAGACACCTTTATGAACTTAATCTACTTTACCTAACTACAACTCGAGTAGAGTGTGACAAAATCACTTGACAGGGAGAAAATTAACAAAAATCAATCTGCATGTAAACAATACACATTTTGACACCACATAATCCTAGGGGCTGGGGTCCAACTAGCCCCTCTCGGAACCCTCGTAAAAGGTTTCTGACATTTGGATGTTTACCTTTTACGGAGGGTCCCTGTCGCCCGCAACATGGCAATTCTGGGATACACACGGACTTGGCCTCGCATATGTCCTTGCTGCGCTATTTGAGTGATGGTTATATGTCTCTAAAGAAGCATATATCAGCAATAGGAGACAACTGAGACAACGGAAACCTCAGCGAACGGTGCAGAAGCCGTTAAGTATTTTTAATCTTTGTTAGACCGTTTTGGCAGCTCTGAAATTCTCTCTGAAATGTCCCGCCTCCCTGGCTAGCTGCACGTCCTAGTTACTGCCTCTGATTGGCCGACCGCATACATGCAGGATGTTTTTCAGAGCTGCCAAAACGGTCTAACAAACATTAAAAAATACTTAACGGCTTCTGCACCGTTCGCTGAGGTTTCCGTTGTCTCCGTTGTCTCCTATTGCTGATATATGCTTCTTTAGAGACATATAACCATCACTCAAATAGCGCAGCAAGGACATATCCGAGGCCAAGTCCGTGTGTATCCCAGAATCGCCATGTTGCGGGCGACAACTGAGAAGGAACCCTCCGTAAAAGGTAAACATCCAAATGTCAGAAACCTTTTACGAGGGTTCCGAGAGGGGCTAGGGTCCAACCTGTCAGAGAATTGAAGTGTTTTCTTTTTAGAGCTCCAGCTCTTAAAACTTAAGTAAACGCAACTTAAAAAAACACATGAACAAAAAAAATCCAACCAGGACAGAGAACCCCACAGCGATAATTTATCAGCTAAATGTTTTTTTGTGGTGTTCCAGTTATCATAATTATTAGTAGTAGTTGTATTTTGATCACTTTCAATTTAATTTATTCTGTATCTTGTATGAGTTCTCTCCTGATTGGATGTAATTGGTATATAACTCTTTTCTTCTTTTACTGTTTACTGTTCAAACACACTCCCCACCTCCTGACCCGACTATTCAAGTAAACATTTTTTCAATGTTTGTAGTTTTGGTACGAGAGCTTTTTTCCCCAATCCCAGCATGACCTGTTGAATGAACGTGAGCGTTTTGTGCATGCATTTTGGGTACTCCAAATTGAGGGCATATGTGAGCCCAAATAGAAGACAAACTGCCTGAGGCAGGTCTCTAACATCACCCATGACTATCTCCCCCTCCAGTATTATGGCAGTGGAGATGGGCTCTAGGTGGACTGTGTGGGGGACCTTGTTAGGAGCATCATCTTCTAGAACAGTCAGCACACCAACAGTAACCTCCGGTAGCTCCTCAGCGCTGTGTCCTGTACCCTGCAAAGAATCACAAGTTAAGCATAACATGTTATGTTTGGTATCCACTGGATTTGCTCTTCTCATGAAAACATTTGTGTGCCAAATCTGCCAATTACTTACTGCAAAGCACGTCTTATAAAATCCACTGCAGTCGTCGCCCAGCCAAATGGACATGCCCTTGAGCACTACAGCACGCACTACAGTCACATCTGGTGCCTAATGATAGAGACAGAAAAGATCAGTTAAAAGATTACAACATAATCGGGGTAATTTTGGATCAGACACCCTCCTGAGTATCTTGAAATTGTATGCTGCCGATTGTCCAGTTTCCCAAGCAGAACCCAGCAGCCCTCACAGCATAGAGTGGAGCCCATAAGCCAGTATCATGAATCATGTTTTGGGGTGAGCATTCGGCATAACTGCCAATCAAAGGGACTGTACTGGCCAATCACAGCATGTCTTTTCCGGGCCTTGGGAAAACACATAACAGCATAACTTCTGGTAGTATGTATATGGATGTGTGTGTAATGACAACTAAATCAAACAATTAAAAAACTTTTTATCGCTAAAAATGGCATAAATGCAATAGGCTTATTGGCTCCACTATGAGGGCCGCTGGGTTCTGCTTGGGAAACTGGACAATAGGGGCATTTCTGCCTAGTCATTTGGGATCAATACAAGTAGGAAAATGAGGCTAGATGTTATTTTGTCTGGAGTTGTCCAGACAAAATAACATGAGAATCTTAAAAGATTATCATGTACAGTACCTGTAGTGTGATGCTACCAGATTTACAAAAACAATCAATATTAAAAATTGAGTTTAAGGATTAGTCTCACGAATACAAGCGGCCGAAATGAGTTTTCTCCGACGGGTGGCTGGCATCTCCCTTAGATAGGGTGAGAAGTTCAGTCACACGGGAGAGACTCGGAGTAGAGCCGCTGCTCCTTCGCCTGGAAAGGAGCCAGCTTAGGTGGTTCGGGCATCTAGTTAGGATGCCTCTCAGGCGTCTCCCTAGGGAGGTCCTCGACACACGTCCCACTCGGAGGAGACCCCGGGGCAGACCAAGGCGCAGATGGAGGGATTACATCGACTCACTGGCCTTGGAAGGTCTCGGGATTCCCCAGGAGGAAGTCACTAATGTTGCTCTGGAGAGGGAAGTCTGGAGCTCTCTGGTGGAGCTGTTGCCCCCGCGACCAGACTACGGATAAGCATTGAAGATGGATGGATGGATGGATGGATGAGTCTAAAGTTGCTAAATGAAACCACTTACCACAGCGTTGATGTCCTTCATTGCTTCAGTCAGTTTCTGTCCAACAGCTCCTTTTTTGGAGTTGAACAGTTCGAGGAAACGTGGGGTGTGCCGGTCCAGAGCGTCAAAGAAGCCTCCCTCAAGACTCTTACTGGAAATTCTGGTGAACTCAGCAAATACCTGAACAAATAGATGGGGGCAAGGGGGAGAAGGCAAATCAGCACATTAAGTATAGACTAGACCAGTGGTCCCCAAACATTTTAGCTTGACTCAAGAGGACAAAACTAGTGAAAACAGCAGATCTACAAGCTCACAATGCGGTGCTTCGTGCCGCGAAGCTAACAGCTATTGATATAAGTACAATGCTGCCTTGGAGGAAGCTCAACCTTGCAGACACTTTTCTAAGTAAAACAGTAGCTTACCTGACTCTCTCTGAAAACTGATGGCCATCGTTCTACCACTATCGCTACAGCAGGCTTCTGATGTACTATCTCTCGTCTGCGTAGTGGGAATGTTTGGTCCATTAGTTTGGAGACGAGTGTGGCATTTGGACAGTTCTTCTTCATTTCTTCTGTGAGAACCTTTCTGGCAATTTCAAGGCTGTTTGGATCGTCTTTGTCAGGTAAAGAAGGGAGATATTTAGCTTCACCCCTTTTTGGCCGCTTGATGTCTTTGCTTGATGGCGGCAACGCTGGATTGGATCGGCTTCTTTTACCCCCATTTGCTAGTATTTCATCTGAAATTTTAGCTTTTCTAAGCTTTGAGCGGTAGTTTCCCATCTTAGTATTAAGATATGTTTTCCAGCCTTGCCATGGTACATCATAACCACGCTCAGCAAGGCAGGGATGGTTGGCAATCAGTGCTTTTGCCACACAGGTGAGCTCTTCTCCCAAGGGATAAGCTTTGAAACTTAATATTTTCTCTGAAAGATGGTGTAATATGTTAATCTTCATATCTCGTGTTATGGCCAGAAGTGTTCCATCTCTCTCATGGTCACGATTTCCTTGGAGTAGTTTGAAGTTAACATCCACTGCAAACTTAGGTATGTGCATGTCGAAGGACTCCGGCCATTGTTCTCTTCTCTCTGGAATGGACAGGATCTCCGTGTCATCTGTGTTGCAGTCTGAGTCTGGTGAGGTGGGTGTTTCCGTCGGTGTTGCTGTGGCCATTGCGGTGGGTGTTGCTGGGGGCGCTGATGATGTTGATGGCAGGATTGTGTAATCGATAGTCATGACAGCCAAAGGGATGATTTTCAGCGAAGCTCTATCGGGCAATTCTGCTATGTCAGTCAAATTGCAGAATTTGTCATTGAAGTCTGGATCTTCAAACTGAATGAGAAAGTCATATGGCAGCGACAGTCTATCATTCAGTTGGACTTTCAATTCTTCAATGGAATCTGGTCTCTCATCAAGACTTATCTTCCTAATATCATCTCCATTGATGACAACTCTCAGCAGTAATCTTCGGGCCATTTTGACGTCCTAAGAACAAGCAGAACTGTGTCAGATGTCAGTGTTTGACCCTGTTAAAATAAGGTATTGTGCAACATGATAAGTTGCTCAGAAGTGGTCTGAAGTAGGGCTGACCTTCGATCACGTATTTGGAGATAGACGCCCGACAGGGGGAATTTAACAAAAAAGGTGAAACATCAGACAGTAACAAATAAGCAATTCAACAGCGCCTGACACAGGCATTACCTCTCCTTCAAATAAAAAACATATATAAACAAGTTGTTGACTTTAGAATTACTTGCATGAGAATGAGAGAGGTGGTGGAGTTAGCTGCTTTAGCAGACAGTTTGAAGGTCTAATAGAGTTAAGGGGTTTTGTCCAACTGTACTACTTTCCATTGGTTCAATATTTTCGAAACACAGATGTAATGTAAATAGCACAGATTTAGAGAACAAAAATCCAAAACCTAAAAAATAGAGTTATGAGGTTTCCTCCCAACAGCAACGATATTAGCTGGTTTCAGATTATAATCGAGGGCTTGGAGCACAAAGGGCTTAAAGGACCACTTCACCACTTTTCAACTTCTCTTCCTACTCAGTCTGTGTCTCATAGGAAGGCTGTGGGCAGTTCAGAAACCCGTCCACCAGTGACATCGATGGTGAATCCAAGCGAATAGAAACGGCAGGCTTTTCTTTTCCTGAAAAGATCTAAATATATATTTTAAAACAAATCTTGTTTTAAAACAAATCTGCCTTATGATGATGTCACTGGTAAGGGTGTCCGAACTGCCCAAAGCCCTCCTATGAGAGGCTGAGTAGGAAAAAATGGTGGTGTTTTATCATGAACATTAGTGAGGACCAATTATATGAAGAGATGTTGAAAAGTGGTCCTTTAAGTGAAAGTCTCATAAATTTACAGGAGAGCTTTCCATTGATTGTAACTTTTGTAATCAATGTTATGCTTAACCCATTTAGGCCCGATGTCAAAATTTAAAAAAATGTATTCAAAATTGACAGTTCTGAAAAACCTTATGTTTCTGTATCAGTGGTGCTCAATATTTCATGTCAAGGACCCCAAATATTATATGTAATTGGCCTCCACCCCCCGATCTGAAAATATGTTGTTCCGGGGACCTCCCCACTGTCCCCAGAAGCAAAGATTTGTGTTAAAATGTTCACTGTAATAATATATTCAAAGATTTGAGGCACATTTTCACGATTTTTCAAAAATAGCAGACCTACAAGCTCATAGCGCGGCACTCGGTGCCACGCTGAGCTTGTAGATCTGCTATTTTTTCAATAGTTTAAGCATAACATAATGCTTAAAACACCAAAAGGGGTTCCCGCCCAAAATGGGTTAAACATGTATGAAGTTTTGAATTTAATTATTGCAATAAATGAAAAGCTGTCCTGTAAAAACGTTTGAATTTCACTTAGGCCATTGGTGCTCCAAGCCCTCAGTATGTTAATGTCCGGTGTTGTGTGAATCACTTAAAGCTCCATGTGAAATAAAAGTTAACACTTATTATCATAAGTTTGTAAAATATCAGACCATCTATATTACCATTCATTACTGAACCCAAACTGTCATAAATAAATAAATTGACTGTCGATAAATAATTATGTATCAGTGTTTGCGCACATATCTGACACGAGTAAATTTTATTTTATACATCGTTTCAATAATACAAAAGACTTAAAACAGTTGAAATACATGTTGCCATTTGCCCAAGGTTCACCCTTTTGCACAGATGCCTATGGGCAGCATATGTACCGTTTAAGTGTAACAAACTTTTTGCCTTCAACCTTGTAAAGTGACAGGGGGAAAACATCACTCAGTTCAGACATCTGGGTGACTGAGCGGGAAGCCAAACGGCTTTTACAGAGCTCATATGCTCTAAGATGATCGTCATACCATGATGTCATAGTTCTGCAAACAAATGCTATTTCAGTATTGATGACTAAAATATTAGCCATTTGTTGGAAGTCTGGGAGCCCTGAACATGATCCAACTGGTATGACCATATTAGCACTGTACTTAATACCATCTATGGAGATCGAAGATGCTTGAAGGACTGAGTTCTGCTGGCCATTCCTGTGATAAACATAGCGCTGCACATTTTCAGGAAATGAAGCAACCATCACAGGCTTAACTTTGTTAATTTCGACAGATGGCTTGAAATAGTTGGGACTAGCTAAATTGAAGGCCATCATTTTCTGGTGTTTCACTGCCAAAGTAAGGGCTATGTTCTTAAAATTCAGAGAATAACGGACAATTTTTTTAAAGAATTTGTGCTTTCCCTCAAATCTCATTAATTGAGGGTAGTGCTCAACGTAGTGGTGCTTCGGCCTCATTCTCTCATTGGGGAAAACTTTCAGAAACAGTTCTCTATGTTCTGAAATCTTGCAATCAAGATAGCAGACGGACTCCTCAGTAAAGTTTGTGGACACAGACAATTCTACTATGTCTTTCAAGTTCATCAACACCTCCCAGGTTTCATCCCCTTCTGGGATGTGATGACCTATCAGTAGTGGTAGAACGCGGATAAGCGCCCAATTTTCATGTCCATTTCCTCCAATTGTTCCGTTGGTGGAAAAGGTATTTTTAATGAGCTGGGGTTTATTTGTTAGATCTGAAAATGTGTATTTAAAATCTTTAATAGCCAAATTCAGGGTACGCAGTGAGAAGTATCCCTTAGAAATCAGTGCCTTCAAGCCCAAGGCCAATTCAACAGGAACAATGCCCTCAAGGAGATCATGTAAAAGGTCTGGGGGGAAACCATCAATGACATGAAAATGTTCTAAGCTTTTGCTGAGTGGGCAGCTTGCTTTTACCCCATATTTTTTAACCAGGGTAGCATCCTGCAATACCTCCAACACATGTCTGTCATGACTTTCTTTGGTTCTTGGTTGGAATGAGCCTCGTCGTACTTCCTGGCCATACAGAATCGACACATCTGACTTACTGTGAAGCTTTCCATGAAGCCTCCCAAAGAATGAGCGGCTAAATTGTCTGCTGCAACAAATGATACAGTGCCTTTTATGCTGGCTCCCAACTGTTCTATATATACTGTACACCACGTTGCTCAAGAGACACAAGGTCCAGAATGAGAGGGCGAAGAATTTCTGCATAACCATACTCTTTGATGTAGTCAGTTTTGCAAAGTAAAGCAAGCTGAATAGAATGTAAAGAGGAGCGATATTTAGGGTCCAGATTACCAAGTACCCAGTAGATGGCACATAGCTTGTGCTTATTTCTGGAGGTTCCTAGCGGATTGGCAACCTCAAAATCATCTATGTAAAAGCGGAGAGAAATTCGGAATTCTTCCCCTGTCAAGAGTGAATTTTCTTTAAAGTGGGAACCATCTCTTTCAGACTTGTATTTGTGTCCCTGTGATGGTGACAGGTTTGTCTCAGGTGACATGGCCTTATCCAAAATGTCTCTATTGCTTAGCAGTGCCTGCAGCATTTTTATCACAGAGACATACATAAAGGTATGATTGTTTTTGAGTTTGAACTCATCAGGCTCAACCACTGAGAATTCCCTTAATATGTACGAATTTCGCTTGCTAGTAGTTGACAATGATCCCCCAGGAGAAGTGTATTTCGTAAATACATTATTCTTTGCAAGTTCTCTAGCTATCTCACCGACCAAAGTGTCATCTACAACACCACAATGCTGACCCAGTATTTTCTTAATTGAGGAATGCAACAATGGCTGTGAGAGCACAAATATTTGGTTGATCTGCGCTAAAACCTCTTGCAAGGCAATTTCTGTGATGTTTAGAATCGATGACATTTTCAGAAGTAGAGAAGCTAAATTCTTTTCCATCTGACACTCCAAGTCTTCCACATTGTCACTGAATTCAAACACATCAAACTCATCATCAGCTTCAGGGACACTCTCCAGAGTCTCCACAGGTTCAACATCGAGATTAGGGGCATCTTCGAGTACATTTGCAGGTGCACAAAATATTTCAGGTTTGAATGTCATCTTACTGTGCAGGAGGCATATACGTTTCCCATACCTTGGCTCAGCTGCCGATATGAAATGGAAACACACATTCATGTCTTTCCACTTCAAATCAGCTGTTGAGGCAATCAAATGGCTTCTAAATCCTAACAGTTTTCTGAAAAACCTGTTTCTATGTCAGCGGTCAGCTCAACCTTTTTATGCATTCAAAGATTTGCGCCACATTCACGATTTTTCAAAAATAGCAGACCTACAAGCTTGTAGCGCGGCACCGAGTGCCTCGCTACGAGCTTGTAGGTCTGCTATTTTTCAATAGCTAAAGTATAACATAATGCTTAAAACACCAAAAGGGGTTCCCGCCCTGAATGGGTTAAGCTACAATACATCTACAATGAATTCAATGTTTTAAACAGGAACATTAGTGTAGGATTCAAAACATGTCCTTTAAAACTCTTAATCTACAGCAGCTGTATGACCCAGTGACTCAAAAGTGTGAGTGATCACAGGGTGAATGAGTACCTTATCACTGTCGATGGATGGCCCCGTTGATCAGGTGGACTGATGAATTGAACATTGTGGACCCTATTGGAAACAAGTGTAATGCTTAATTGGGTCGTCCACTCACAGTTAACAGCCTTTGTATTGAGTTTGTGCTTGAAATGTACTGTAATTCTGCAAACTGTTAATACATTTTTCAATCAATCAAACGCCAGGAGAATCACGTGTAAACCCCTGTATAAAATATAGACAATGAATGTGACACAACACTGAATGATTTTAAGCTACAGCAGGGGCTCAACGTTTTTGGCTGGGGACCCCCATAAATGCTTTGGCCATGTCTTAAGCTTTTTTTTAAATTATTATTTGGGGACCCCCCAAAATAATTTGGCGACCCCCCCTTGAGAACCCCTCATCTACAGTATAAACTTCTCCAAAAACAACTGGTCTACAACTACAAGCTCACAACATTTGCCCAATGACACAAGTTCATGAGATCAATGTTAGTAGTCAGTGGTTTTCAACCGATTTCATTTCAAGATCCATTATTTATTGGCAATTATAGCCACGGACGACCATTTGATGACCGAGACAGACGCCAACACAGTCAACTAAGGATTTCACCGTGACGTCACAGTCACACGGAAGACACAGTATGTGTCTGGGGCATGTGGGCTGTGTGACGTCACTGACTTGCCCTTGTGGCTTTGGCTAGGCGCTAGCCTGAAAGCTAATAAGATATACGTGCAAATATAAGTGAAGGGATGTAACCCATAAACATAACGTGGCAATTTAATGAACACAAATAAACATACTGCTAAATGTTACAGCAGACACGTGTGCTGCTGCCGTTTATAGAGAGACACGTTACGGTACCGAACAGAACGTAACAACAACAAGGCTTGACAAAAGGCTACGTTTTCGTCATGTCTCGCAGTCACTCAAACATGGGCGAAATCATTTCACTTGCTGCCCGTACACACACGCTGGTAGAAGGGCCTTTTATATACCCTTCAGTGAGTCTGGTAAATACTGTTTTACGAAGTAAAAACTACTACATAGCGCCGTTTGCGCGGTGTTTTTATAAAGCAGCCATCAAACACTGTAGCCAACAACACCGTGCCCGTTGTGGACGGGCGAACAGGGAAGCAGATAAACGTAGGGAAGCAGATAAAACTCACACAATTTCAACACAGTGAAACGATTTGAGAAATGATAAAATACTACTCACCAAATCTAAAACGTATTTGCAGAGAGTGGAGACAGTTGCATGACCGGTTGTGTTGTTCAGTCTTCCTGAAAGTGCATTCAATGAACAGCAGCGCGGGCTTTCAGAGAAGTACCGCCCTGCTGATTGATTGATTGATGCGTGAAGAATGGTTCAAATTACTTTTACCAAGTTGACCCAACTCGTTCGACTCTAATGTTAAAGTAACTTACTTTTACTAATTTTTAATGTTCAAAACTTATTTTTTCTAAATTAACCCAAATCAAACACATCAAGTTAGACATCTTTTTTGACCGAAAGTCCAATTAACTTATTTTAAATTAGTTATAATAACAAGTTGAGAGAAACTGAGTTAGACCTACTCCATATTTCAGCCTAAGCAGGATGATCCAGCCTGTTAAATGTTAGAGTGTGTGTGTGTGTGTGTGTGTGTGTGTGTGTGTGTGTGTGTGTGTGTGTGTGTGTGTGTGTGCGTGTGCGTGTGCGCGCGCGTGTACTCAATACTTAAATCTGAGAGTGGATCTGGAACATGTTTGGTCAATTTCTGGGTCTGTTTACATATTCCAACGTGCACCTGTTTCAATTGCTGACAAGAACAGATTTTTTACTTGAAAAGTCGTCAGATACAGCAAGCAGCACCTGCACAGAATTAATTTAAGCTTTAGAGTCGGGGGGGTACTGTCAGCCAATGTCCTGAGTAAGTGTGACATTAGTGTGACATTTTCCTAATCATGGATAACGAATGCATGTCAAACCACAGCTGACTGCTGTTGGCAAGCGTGCCGTATTTTCAATTTGGGAATGTTCGCACCACTCCGCCGAACCCTTGTCTCTCCTCGTTGGCGTCTCGGTCATGAGACTGGATGAGCTGATGAGACTGGACGGAATGTATGATTCAGTTGGCTTATATTTGACGTGATGTGAAAAGATGGAATATTAATGCCGACAGAGACCCAGACACGTGGATGAGTCCCAGTCGCGCGCGTGCCGATCTTGTGGGCGTTCGTTATAAGTTTTTCGACTATGGGCTTGGCAACTCTGCGCTGGCAACATTCATGCGTACATTTGTAATTCTCTAAATTGTTACAAAATGCATGTTCGTGATGTGCTCCACAGCAGGCTGGGCGTTTCTAATTACACCCCTGGTGATTTTTTTGTCTGCCACTTGCATGGCATTCCTGCTGGGGAGGCGTGAGGACCACATAGCCAGCAGGCACAACTATCAGTCTGAGGGGGAGGCAGTGAGGTGCATACATACAGAGACGCTGTAGAGAGAGAGAGAGAGAGAGATCATATGACCCGATCAGCGATCACCAGGGGGCAGCGACAACACACGCACACACACAATAGCCTTCTATATAATGCTGCGCACATATATTATATATATTAAAAAAATACCCAGCAACATTTTTGGGAAGGCTAAGCCTTCCCTAGCCTTACACACCCGCCGCCTATGAGAGAGAGAGAGAGAGAGAGACAGAGACAGACAGACAGACAGACAGACAGACAGACAGACAGACAGACAGACAGACAGACAGACAGACAGACAGACAGACAGACAGACAGACAGACAGACAGAGCCAAATAGTTTAGCAACTGTTGCTATGCAGGTCTAGCTTTCGCCACCTCATAGCTGTCAATGTTATTTTGCATGGCTGTGTTGTTGAACGTATACACGGCTTAACGTCGAGAAAGTTATGCGACTGACCCACCCAGGTGAGTGAATACTAATGACCGTAGGCGTAGTCTTACCGTGCAACACAGCAGGGGGAAGGGGGGGACAGAAATGCTTTTATTAATATAATGACCCAGAGTTGTTCTCCAAGGTACCAGGGCACGGCCAAGAATATCAATACAGTGTGAGAGAGGGAGAGAGAGAGAAACACACAATCACACACAAGTATTAAATGCATGCGTCACGCCTCCGACAATCTCTGTCCATTTACAACAAGCGTTTTTTTTTCACGTGTTAATTATTTCACTCCAACTGGGCAACGTTGCCAAGCCTGTCTGTCTCACAGTACAGCCACCATTACTCTGCTAATGGAATATGATTTCCCAGTAAACGCTCCCTCGTATGAGTACGTTCAGTACATTTGGATAATGAATCCTGTTGGACCGAACTGCTCCCACGACTCTCACTTTCCCCCCTGTCTACTTCCCTAATGTGCTCCGTGACAAATGCAGAGAGAGGTATAGGCATTATGAAATGTATGGGAATGTAATTTTGCTGAGATATGGCGGTGTCAGATATGGAAACCACTAAAAGGGCCACTTCACCCCTTTTGCAACCAGATTATTTGAATGATGTTTGGGAACACTTTCCCTTTTATGTGTAATATGAGTTTTTAGATATTTTAGTATTTCAAATGCCTGATGACTCATCAGGCATTGATCTCACTTCCTTCCTGGACTACATTGTCTCAGTCAGACAAACCTGCAGAGACAACATGACCAAAGCAATATGGTCATTGTAGTAATCCAGCAATCCAGTCCCCTATAAACACACAGACTTGATTATTTTTCTGGCCATAGAGTGCAAATTTCAAATTGTTCTACTGTTATCTACTGCGAATACTATTATCATTGAGTGACTGCAGTTTCTTCCAGAGGTGAAATGTTCCTTTAAAGCTCACTTCTCAAGAAGTTGTTCTTGAGTTGCAGGAGGACTAGGTTAAGGTTAGGGAAAAGGTTAAAGTGTGTCTTGTCTGTGTCACAGCAGGCAGTCTATGTATTGAAGGTTTGTTGTGCTTTATGTATTGGCCTAGCCCTCCAGCCAGTATTGACTTGTTCTGGGTTGACGTCCTTATTTCATCTTTGTCTGAATAGAAAAAAAAGAAAGAACCATTTCCGTATCTAAGAAAACCTTGCCTGCAGTCATTCTAAACTGCTATGAGCAGAAGGTTAAAGGAGAATTCCATGCTAGAGGCTTTCTTACTTTTATTTGTAGTTGTTACGTCCCCACCAAAGAGGTCCAGGTATTATTTTGTGCAAAAGTGCATTATTAGCTATTTCCCCTAATATAAGCCCTCAATGGGGGTTGGGTTTTTATGCTAATTCACATATTTCCATCGAAATAAGTAGTAAAGTGTGCCGTTGATTTTTGAGCGATGGAAATAAGCGAATTAGCACAACACCCCATAGCCCTATTCAATTCAATGCAATTCATTGAGGGCTTATGGTAGGGGAAATAGCCAATAATGCGCTTTTGCACAAAATAACACCTGGACCTCTTTGATGTGGACGTAACAACTACAAATAAAGGTAAGAAACCCTTCTAATATGGAATTCTCCTTTAATAATGAATCATCTTTTTACACATATACCACTGTCCCTTGCACAGCATTAATGTAGACTAACAAAACGTAACAAGAGCAGGTTTATTTATTTATGTTGAGGCTCATCATCAAACAACAAGAGTCACAGCACATCAGACCGCCAAGAGCAGATGATGTAGAATGCTCTCAGGAGGAAATGAGATACTGTAGTTAATACTGTCTGACATTGGGTCCTATGAGATGCGTTTCTCATTGGAGCCCAGTTCAGAAGCTTAATTCATATCCTCCAAATAATTTAGGCTGTGTGTTTGGGTGGATATAGTCTAGTTAACCAGGCTAGGGTGGATATAGTCTGGTTAACCAGGCTAGGGTGGATATAGTCTGGTTAACCAGGCTAGGGTGTATATAGTCTGGTTAGGACTCGGACGGGGCTGAGTCGACTCAATCGAACTTCGCAATGTTCGCCAAGGCAGCTTGCTCGCTTTAGCTCACTCGGTGGTGTCTCTCGTTGCTCAAGTTCGCTTGAGACGGCGCCCTCTGTCGTGGTCTAAAACTATAGGGCCGTTAATGGGGAGGATTTCAGTGTAATATGTACGGATTGGGGGTTTTCTAGTAGTGTATGTACGGATGTCAGTCCGTGTTTGGGTTGAATATGGATGTCCACATGGAAGGAAAGCAGACCATAGGCAGACATCTGTCTATGCAGATGGTCTGTGGTCTGTGCAGCAATAGGTCTTTCTTGGTAACTGTCTGTGTGACCTGTCCATGAGAACTGTCTGTGTGACCTGTCTGTGTGTCCTGTCTGTGTGACCTGTCCATGATAACTGTCTGTGTGTCCTGTCTGTGTGACCTGTCCATGAGAACTGTCTGTGTGACCTGTCTGTGTGACCTGTCCATGAGAACTGTCTGTGTGACCTGTCTGTGTGACCTGTCCATGAGAACTGTCTGTGTGACCTGTCTATCTGACCTGTCCATGAGAACTGTCTGTGTGACCTGTCCATGAGAACTGTCTGTGTGACCTGTCTGTGTGACCTGTCTGTGTGTCCTGTCCATGAGAACTGTCTGTGTGACCTGTCCATGAGAACTGTCTGCGTGACCTGTCCATCAGAACTGTCTGTGTGTATATTGCAGCCTTACAAGCATTTAAACATGTCTGTTTTAATTAGAATATATACTGTTAAAACATATCTGAAACTCAAACAGAGATGTCCAACTGGCTTTTGCCTTTGCCAACTAAAATGTACTGTATAAATAGCAATGGACGAGTGTGAATCTCGCAGTTAGGAATGGTTATGGACATCAGTGTTCGCTGAACATATAGAGATTAGAGACATGTTATTCTTCAGTTACTGGGTGTGATGATATCACAGTCTTTGATAGCAAATCTGTTTCCGTGTGCATGTGCGTGCGTCACACACACACACATGCACACAAACACGTATGCACACGTGCAGCGCACGCAAGCCTTCTTCAGCAATTCTCCCCGCCGTAATGATCCAAGCTAGTCAAATCTCGATCCAGCTGTGACATCACATGGCACATTATCAAAGAGGTACAAAGTGGCTTTAGAACGGAGAAGGGAAAGTGCACGGCTGTTGGGCATGAAGGGCTTTCACCGATCCACATCTCCTGGAAAGATGAGAGAGAAATTTAGGTTGCTCTGGTTTGTTATCTTTCAAATACTGTTATTAGTGTTTCTTGCCTCGCTCCCGCTCTCTCTCTCTCTCTGCCTTCCTCTTGGCCGCCCTCTCCCTCATATGGACGGACCAGCCTGTTCTTTCTGTCTGAGGTTCCACATTGTCTCCTTTGTGCCAATCTCCATGCCCCGTATTCTTTCTCGTAATCTCTCCTCTTTTGTCTTGTGGTCTCGCTTCACTGCCACTTTCTTGCCTTTTACATCTCAGACTCCCGAGTTCAACGTGCCCGTTCCCTTCCATCTCTGCACCTGTCGTGTCTCTGATACAGTCACCTCGTTAGCACCGTTGGCAGTTAAGATCAGAGAGCTTGACAAGCACAGCAGTGAAATGTGGCAGAGATACTCCTGATTACACAGACTTGGATATAAGACGGCCAATTTGCCTTCACTCTGAGACCCTGTAAACCCACAGATTCAGTGTAAGCTGCATTCTGCTGAATCCATATAAAAATAAACAGTATCACTCTTCTCTTCTTTCTCTTCTCTTCTCTTCTCTTCTCTTCTCTTCTCTTCTCTTCTCTTCCCTTCCCTTCCCTTCCCTTCCCTTCCCTTCCCTTCCCTTCCCTTCCCTTCCCTTCCCTTCCCCTCCCCTCCCCTCCCCTCCCCTCTCCTCTTCTCTTCTTGTTTCTTTTCCTCGTTTAGCTAATAAGACTTTCTGTCCTGTACCTTTCAATCCGGGAACCCCTTTTGGAGTTGCTATTCATGTGTACAGTATATAGCAAGTTTTTTGTCATTTTTGGATAACGTTTTTCAGAAATTAGAAGGCGTCTTTAGAATCTGCCTCAGGTCTAAATTGGTTAACCCATTCTGGGCGGGAACCCCTTTTGGTGTTTTACCCCCTCAGGCCGGGAACCCATTTTTGGGTTCTGTACAGTATGTACAGTATTCAAAAATGTAAAAAAATTGATGCTGCTATATAAATATTTGAAGTTTTTCAGAAAATGTTCTTGACTTTGTAGTAGACTTTGTGTTTTGATTGCTGCTATTCAAAACATAAAATTAGCTTTCAAACACTCTTTCCAACTCGGAGAAAGGCCATATCTAATGCATCCAAGTTCAGGCTGGTCCCATGCCATATACTACTATACTTCATAAAGAAGATATATGTGAAATTTCATCCATAACACTTTCAGAGTGCATTAAAGGAGCATTCAGTGATTTGGGTGATTTGGAAAAACTCCCGGTCCGCCCCGGTAACAAGATGTGCACATGCACACACTCTACGGGGGGGGGGGGGGGGGGGGCGTACAACTGGCCAACAGCATGCGCACCAAGGCCCGCCTCCGCTCGATCATGATTGGAGGAAGGCCCCTCCCTATCCTGATTGGATGAAGGATGGTAACCTGACTGCCAGATTGCAGCAGTATTGAGTTCACAAGTTCCCTTCTCCTGCCTGCATCTGGGCTCTCTCAAGCAGAAACGATGAACCCGGAAGCAGCGGGACAACAATCTGATATCTCCATAATAATTTTGAGTTGTAGTCTTGTTAGGTTGTGTTTACATTGTGCTGTGGCACAGCTTCAATATGTCATCAGTCTCGCATTGATCCCGCCTCCAGACCAGAATTGGTTCGGAGTACATCGTCTCTGCCCGAGAGAATGCAAATTGTTGTCCAGCAGGGGCCAAAAACGAAACCTAAGCTTTTTTGACCCCAGGTGAACTGGGGACAGGGAAGAACTCCTTATATGGTCAGCACACTCTATAGCAGGGGTAGGCAACCTTAGGCACCAGTGGCAACATTGGCACAAAGGAGGGTGATCACTGGCACACTGGCAAGTGTGTGAAAGAGTATTTTTGGTTTTAAATAAACTACCGGTATTTTAAAAAATGCAGTCAAATAAATGAAGTCCCTCACAATTTGTGTGTAAATTACATCCTGCATTCTACATTCATTAAAACTGAACTCTGTTATTGCTCTGAGTCTAATGATCATTATAACAACGTGAAAGAAAATATTTAAAAAGAAGGAAAAACTTTCTTCCTAATTAATAACAGAAATGATTCACTCCCAGCTGGTTTGCATTGGCTTCAATTAAATGTGTTACTATAATGATGGTCATTTACATAATCGCCCTGAGACATGCTATATAATGTGAGCCAATTATATCAAATGTTGTTCAGTGGGATAACTTGCGTGTATATATATTGGAAAACATGTTATTTATGATGTAAATAATGTGTGAATATTATATCTGACCTTGGCATTCAGGCTCTGCTAAATGGTGCATTTATATAGCGCCTTTATCCAAGGCACTTTACAGAGATTGTGCATTACCATTCACATGGGTTAGGTTAACCATGCAAGGCACCAACCTGCACATCGGGAGCTGGACTTTTAATGTTTGGTTACAGCACCTTACATTTTACACAATGCTAACCTTACATTTACATGAACCACTAATGGTTCTGTTTGCTTTAAAGCTGACGTACGTCCTGGCAATGACCTTTAGTGTGTGTGTGTGTGTGTGTGTGTGTGTGTGTGTGTGTGTGTGTGTGTGTGTGTGTGTGTGTGTGTGTGTGTGTGTGTGTGTGTGTGTGTGTGTGTGTGTGTGTGTGTGTGTGTGCACTAGGGCATTAAGCAACTAGCCGACTAATTTACTAGTCGACTAGTAAATCCACTAGTCGACCTTGTTGGAAAAAGAAAAAGAAAAAAAAAAGTTTATTATTTAATTTTTTCCCCGATTTTGTAGGCCTCAAGATCAGGTAGATTATAGTTATAGTCACCATGTACACAGTTTTTCAATGTACAAATATTTATTAAAAAAAAAAAAGGGTATTTTTTTAATTTATTTTATTTTTTACATAATAGGTAGTTAAACAACTAGTCGACTAGTCGACTAGTAAACTAGGCAACTAGTCAACTAGTAAAAATGACTAGAAGTGAATGCCCTAGTGTGCGCGTGAGAAACCGCCAGCCTGAATCACTCCAGTGAGGACGGACTGACAGATGGATGGACACATCTACCCTGAGGGGAGAGAAACAGAAGCATGCATCACAACAGAATCATTAACTATGTGCGTGCGTGTGAGTGTGTGTGAGTGTGTGTGTTAGTGTGTGTGAGTGTGTGTGCGCTACACAATTATTCAATGTAGTATTTTTGTTTATGTGGGCGGTTGGGTATGTTTAATGGAATTAATGTGATTTAAATAGACATGAAAGTAAATTCATGTTTTTATATTGAGAATCAAAGACAGTGAGCCAGAAAACTACAGTACGTAAACAGTGATACATCTCCAGTCACACTTTCATTGGATAACTTTCTCTCCCTCTCGCTGTCTCTCTGTCTATGTCTCTCTCTCTCTCTCTCTCTCTCTCTCTCTCAAGCTTATTTTATTATCACTGAAATATTAATGGCGCCAAAAGTGTATACCGGTACTTTCTCTGTTCATTTATTTGACTTCGGAATGAAGAGAAAAGGCAAAGAAAGGCCAATAAGAAAAGGTTGGGGCAAAAGGTTGAGCGAAGCAATATGGAGGCACGTGCTTGCATTATTCTGCGGTTTTACGACAAATACTTAATGAAAACCCCTGTGAGGGTGAAAGAAGCCTGTATTTAATTAAGCCTTTATAAAGTATTAACCAGGGAGGCTGGGTGATCTCTACCATACCTCTCTACTTCCCCACTTCCCCCCTCTCCTCTCCCTGGGCCTGTTCGGTAGATTGAAACACGGTTATACTGCAGAGAGGGCTCGGAATTATAATTTCTGGTAGAAGGCAACTCATCATCATTTTTCGTCCGCGGTCGAGATCATGGATTTCACAATGCCACGCCAGACTTCCCGGTCCTTCATTACCATCCCCAGTATCTGCTTACTGATGCATGTGTCCCTAGCGATGACATCAGGGTACGACAGTTTTCTACCTCTGGTCTGCTCTGACTCCAGAGAAGAAGGGAAGATATAACCTCATTGCAAACTGTGTTCTTCTGAATTGGACTAGTGAAGAAACACGGGGCAGGTTGCCGTATATTAGATCAGTCGATGGGTGGCTTTTCCAAGACAGATTTTGCGCTCCCATTAGAAGACGGGTGTAAGTGCCATCCAACCTAAACGGAGAGAGTGAGAGGTGTGTGTGTGTGTGTGTGTGTGTGTGTGTGTGTGTGTGTGTGTGTGTGTGTGTGTGTGTGTGTGTGTGTGTGTGTGTGTGTGTGTGTGTGTGTGTGTGTGTGTGTGTGTGTGTGTGTGCGTGCGCGTGTGCGTGCGCGTGTGCGTGCGCGTGCGAGAGAGAGAGAGAGGGGGGGATTGGGAATAAAGATAAATGAGAGTGAAAGATGAACAGAGGAGTGAATGTGTGTGAGAGAAGATAGAATATGAGAGAGAGAGAGAGAGAGAGAGAGAGAGAGAGAGAGAGAGAGGGAGAGAGTATTCATGAGGGACATGGAGAGAGAGCCTGCAGACCCCATGGTCTTTGTAAAGACCCAAAGGGGAGGTTGGGGCTTTCGTTCGTCGCAGCTTCCAGAATGTCTTCTAATCACATTAGGGGAGAAGATCTGATTTATATGAGCTCTTTAAGTTCACTTTTCAACCTCGGCAGCTACACTACACTTCCCCACCTTTAACAATCTCTGAAATGACTTTGATCTCCTAATTGTCTCCACCAGGCCGAAGGCATGAGAGAGAGTATGTTTTGCACTCCGTCCGTCCGTCCGTGTGTCCGTCCGTCCGTCCGTGTTAATCAGCTAATCTCCGGCACCGTTAACCCGGTCGATGCCAAATTTGGCACACACACTCCCTGGATGCCAACGATGAACCTCTGCCCCAAAATTTTCAGAACGGCCTGTTATAGCGCCACCAGGAGGCCGCTTTGTGCAAAACAAGTTTTTGGACAGTACACCTACAGATTTTGTCCAAAAATCACGCAAATTGGTACACAGTCTCTCTAGAGCCATTCAACGAAATGGGTCTTTCAGATTTCTCAGACTCCATCCTGATTGGCTAAGATTGGCTTCCAAAGTTCGCAGGAGTGCTCAGTTTCAAACAAAATACTGCAAATAATGAACACATCGTGTGATTTCTGTGAAATTGCGCACGCACATTCCCACTAGGCCGAGGAAGAAATGCCACGTGAACATTTTCAACTCAGCCTCATGGTGGCGCTATAACTGGCCGAAAAGTGTTTTTACCTCCAACTGCACGGATTTGTGGATAACTTTGTATGCCAACTCCCTAGAGGCCAAGGAAAAACCTTTGCCTGGAATTTTTCACATCTGCTCTTTATAGCGCCACCAGGAGGCCGACATATGTAAAGCACATTTTCTAATATTACTCCTTCAGATGTTATCAAAATTTCACGCAAATCAGTACACATGCTCTCCATAGTCATGTGATCAAGACTTTGATTTTTCATAATCCACCTTCATTGCCTACGATTGGCTTCTAAACTTTTCAGGAGTAGCCCGTTTTGTACCCGTTTTGTACAAATCGCCACAACTACTCAACGCAGCGTCCGATTGCGGTGAAACTGTGCATGCATATTCCCACTAGGCTGAGGAAGAAATTCCACTTGACAGTTTTCAAATCAGCCTCATGGTGGCGCTACAACAGGCCAAGCATCACACACACTCCTATCCTCCTGGTGGAGACCTGTGCCCAGAAGGGCACTTTTTCTAGTTTGGGCATCATATCCTGTGAAGGGCATGCCGTGTGGAGACGGTGTAAATCATCATAGGAACTGCTGTCTTTTCCCCCTTTTTTTCATGGCAGTGTGATGATGGCTGGCCCAGGGGGAGTTGAGAATGGACCTTAAGCTGCATTGGCTGCTGGGAAATAGATGAGAAAATGGAGGCGGTTGAAACACGCCGTGTCGTACGCCTTGTGGTCATGTTTCAATCTCCAGATGTCATTATGTGGAAATAATCATTCACATAAAGCACTGCTATCCACAGTGGTAGTTCGTTACATTGGAGCTTCACTCCATTGATATGGGCCAGTGCTGTTAGAAATGTACAGGGATTTCAACCTTTCTAAATGAATTACTTTTAATAAGCTGAAGCCAGATAATGTAATGTCATGTCATGTAATTGTTTTTATTGAAAACAAAACAAACAAAGAAAAGCAAAGTTTTAATTGCATCCATTTTCAGATCCACACGGACTCGGATGAGGGCGAAGGGAACATCAAGTACATCGTCTCCGGGGAGGGAGCGGGCACCATCTTCATCATCGACGAGCTGACGGGAGACATCCACGCCACGGAGCGGCTGGACCGCGAGGAGAAGGCCTTCTACACTCTGCGCGCGCAGGCCCGAGACCGGCTCTCTGACGACCCGCTGGAACCCGAGTCCGAGTTCGTCATCAAGGTCCAGGACATCAACGACAGCGAGCCCAAGTTCCTGGAAGGACCGTACATCGGCAGCGTGCCTGAACTATCGCCGATAGGTAAGTACGATGATTTGTCTTCATGTTTTCCTGTTTCCTTTGTCCTGGACGTGCTGAAACGTTGTCACAGAGAGGAGAAGAGGCAAAGGAGAGTGTCATGGTAGGATTCTCCTCCATATTAACCACTTAAACCCTAAATTTGTTGTGGAACAACCCAGGGGTCTCTACTTGGCCTACAGGCAATCTACAAGTTGTCTGTTTTTGTCAAATGTTGGCCTGTTATGACATGCCCAGAAAAGCAATGCTAGGGTTCATGTGGTTAAAAAAAAGAACACAAAATAATGGTGAAGAGAGATAGCAGATAAAATGCGACAGGGAAATCAATCTCAGATAGGAGGAGGAAGGTACAGAGAGTTACAGAGTTACAGAGTGTCTGAGCTGTTGCCTAGCTATCAAGGAACTGAGAGATGAGAGCATATCGACTGAGAGATGTACTGTACTGTACTGTACTGTACTGTACTGTACTGTACTGTACTGTACTGTACTGTACTGTACTGTACTGTACTGTACTGTACTGTACTGTACTTTACAGTTGGACAGGATTAGGGACCAGGGGGTTTCCACTGTTCTGCTCTACTCTCTGATGAGCATCGTGGCCTCGTCCTCACCCATCATTAACACATTGAGTCCCATGTGGTGGATATAAGTGGTGGTGCTTCAGGGTCCCGGGTGTTTTCAGGCTATTCCCCTATGACTCGTGTCCGGTTTTGGCTTCCGTCTTGGATGCTAATGTATTAGCGTTAATGCTACCGAGCTGAAAAGACATCCTAACATCGCCGATCTGGTCAACACCACGGACGCATTAGTTTCCGAAAAAAAAGCCTGCAAAGGCGCGGCCTAAAACAGAAGCTAATGGCTGTTGAGACACAAGCAATGTGGCCCTGGCAACCGTGCATAGCAACCGGAGCGGTTCAAAAAATGAAACCCATCGAGGCAATGCTATAGCGATATCAATGCTATAGCGATATCAATGCTATAGCGATATCAATGCTATAGCGATATCAATGCTATAGCGATATCAAACTATAAACAATGCTATAGCGATATCAAACGCCTTAAGACGAGCCTGCTCGTCATCTGTACCCAGCGCCATTAACGTGTTAAGAGATACATGGATAAGAGCAAATTGACACACAAGGAAGAGCAGAATGTAATGCTGAGTGCACTCTGAATGAGGAGAAACCATTCACACAGTGCAAATGTCATGTTTTCACTCTTGCAGACAAAAGCCCTTCATCTAGATTATTATATGCTGTGAGCTAGAGTAGCAGATCTTATCTTGGTGAAAATGCACAATATGTGGAAAGAAAAGCAGGTAAGAAAGATTGTGAGTCAGGTTCTGGGGTTGTGGCGAGGGTCATTAGCATCTCGTTAGAGATCTCAATCCTCAGTCGAGAGGACGCAGACTGCAATTTTCTTCTGGGAGGGTTGTCAAACGATAGCACAGTCTTGCAAAAGCAAACCTTATAGGCATAAAATGTAAGAATGCTATTATGTGCTATTACAGTATGTGCTATTGTGTGCGTGCATGGAAGCATGCATGGGACAATACTGTCAGTGCAGGTGCGTGCGTGCGTGCGTGCGTGCGTGCGTGCGTGCGTGCGTGCGTGCGTGCGACACCCAGATGCAAGACTAAATGGAATGTCTCTTCGCTGCCTGATTAGAATTAATTCCTGCTTCTTCAGCATGATCCAGACCATGAGCGTTTCTGCCTACACTGCTTTCTTAAAAAGACGAGCGGGTGAAACAGACGGGAAGCAATAAAATAGTTGACCCCTCCCCCCAAAAATAATAAAAATAAAATAAATAATGAATATAATAACAGACTAAGCAAATTGAAAGAACACAAGACGAAGACTATACAAAACCGGCAGAAGCTTTAACTTATCTTATCCACAAAGAGAAGAGGGAGAGAAAAACCCAGTTATAGGGACCAGGGTTTGTTGAAGTGAATGTTCATTAACTAATGCTAATACACCCTTCAGCACCTCCCCCTGTTCAAATCACTTCCACTTCACAGCCTGCAACCACTCCTAGACAGCTATGTGTGTCCCTGGGTCATGTTTAAAACATAGAACTGGAGCAACTGACCTAATGGGATAAGAGTGTGTGTGTGGGTGTGTGTGGGTGTGTGTGTGTGCGCATTGATTGGCTATCGTCGGACGATGTCGTCCAAAGATAAAATATTTTCCTGTTTTTGAACGACGTTCCTCCGCCCACTTTTCGACTATCACCTCTTCGCTTGCTATCGCCAGTAGTTGCCGCATCCCATAGACAAATAATGCACTTTCGGAAAATACACTAGGCTGTCGCCCGCTGTTAAAACGTACTGTATTGAATTGAATTACTTAAACTATGCTAATCAGTGTTGCGGTGTGTGTGCGTAGAGCTGGACGGGCTGACATACGCTAGACATCACTCACCTTCTGTTTGTAGCTGTTTCACGTTGCCCACCTGCTGTTTGTAGCTGTTTCACGTTGCCCACCCGCTTGCCTGTCAGCTGCAGGACTGATGGCACCAACAGGTGGGCACACACCTCAATACATGAGCGAGCGTCATTAGCAGGAGTTCCAAAATATAGACAGGCTTTCTGTGCAGCTCTGCAGTGTCTGCAGTGAGGAGGATGCAGGGGAAACGAATGCCCAGTTGGGAATTACACAAAATAGTCTGAATAATGTGGAAGAAAAAAATCACACCCGTGTGAAGTGAGTGGTGCAACTCTGTGTGGGGGTCCCCGGAAGTTCCTGACCCACAGTAACGCGCCCAGAGGGGCGGCCCGGTTCCAGCGAGCTGTCCAGCGTCCGAAATGGTTGAGAAATGACAGAGTTACCGTGTGGTAGGGCTGTCAGAACGAATTTCATAATATGAAAGAAATTCGAATATTAAAAAATATATATATATTCGAAAGCTAAAATTGCCATTCGAATGGAGCTTTTATCATTTATTAATTCTATTTCATATTTTTATTTTGTTTTATATTATTTTACCCGCTCACTAAATGTATTGAGTAACGAATATACCGCTGTGAAATCTCCCCGGCCGCTTCCACTGCATGTGAAAAGGTGCACGTCCGGTCACGTGATATCAACAGTAGTACCTGAGCGAGACAACAAGCAACTTTAGCAAGCGCGGATCGTAAACACAAACATGGCAGAGGCTCAAAGCGACGGGGAGGAATCGTCTCAGGCTGCACCAGAGATAACCACACCTGAACATTTTAGGAGTGATGTGTGGAGGATTTTTGGTTTTCCATCCAAAAACGGAAAAGTTACGACAAGAGATCACGCCATCTGCAGACTATGCCGGGTCGAAATGAAATACCACACAACAACAAGCAACCTGAGAAATCATGCTGCCACAATACACCCCGTTGAATTTGCAGCGTTGGCGGAGATGGACGAACCCAGGATAAAGCAGGCTAGGATGATGAAATGCATTTGCACTATAGACAGACAACAATCTGACCGTGCTGAGTGCACTGTTCTCAATAAAACAACAGTTTAAACGCTATTTTGTGCCGTGACAACCATTATTACATGTGCTGAAAGTACTGCTTTGTCGTTTGGATGGGGGGGCCCTCTAGTGGACAGAACGTGCATCGTCAACCTTGTTATTCTGTGTATTATTATAGGCTAAATATGAGCTAAAATAAACAATGTAAATATTCGAATATTTTCGAAAATTACAAATAATGAAGCAATGAAATTCGAATTGGATTATAGAGGTGAACTGACAGCCCTACCGTGTGGTGGATTTTCGTGCTTGAACACAGCCAGCCAGGGACCAAGGGACAGACCCAGGGACACACATAGCTGTCTAGGAGTGGTTGTACCACTCAAAAGTGAGGGGCGCTCTTATCATCTTCGCCGACCTCCTCCACATGGCCTAGTTCTTTCACGTCTCGGGTAAGTGTGGGGCATTACACCACACTATACCACTTCTCGGTCATGTTATACCGACGCAAATAATATTAACGAGAATGATATACATAGCCGGTTAGCCGATTTGCTCAGACACATCTGACGTGAATTCGCCTTTCATTGTCAATGGCAAATGTGACACGAGTTATGACAAAAAGCTGTTTATGAGTGGCTAGCGCCCCTCAAAAAAAGGTTGACTTGAAATCACTATCTTCACAAAGTTCACACGCAGTAATATTAAACAGTATTGTAAGAAAGAATAGAATAGAATAGATGTTTATTGTCATTGCAATGTGTATAACGAAATTAAAAGTGCCAACCGATCAGTTCATCAAATCACTAAAAGCTAAAAATCTATAAAACTAGTACAACAAATGCACACACACAACCATACTTCATGTTATTGCACAAGCCTATATTGCACTTAAATAATTTATAGCAGCAAAATATCCTGTTTTTGTGACTATTGTGTGCCTATTTATTTGTTGTCACCGTTGGGCTGTTTAGTAATGTCTAATAATAACGTCTTTGCAGGAGGTAATGACGAATCCATCGTCTCCTGGTGTTAAATGATACTATTCGTATATTAGTGCAACTGGTCTGAATTCTATCTGACACTTGAACAAGCATTGATCTAATTGCCTTTGTAGTGGTGCCATCGCACCTGTTGGGCCAATCAATTCCATGGAGTTAAGGATAATGATCGTGTGCAACCTAATCGGACAAATGTGAGAACCATTGATGTGAAGCGAGGCTTTAGACTTGCAGCAGGTTGCAAGCATTATAGCCACACTAGAGCTATGCTTACTTTGCTGTTTCATGGCCAACCGTAGAGCCCAGCGCCATGACAAACGCTCTGCCATTATAATGAGAAAGTAATCAGGAAGCTGCCTTGGGCATATTCATTTTCAGAGTAACACACACACACACACACAACACACACACACACACACACACACACACACACACACACACACACACACACACACACACACACACACACACACACACACAGAGACTGGGCAGAGACTGGGCAGTGGCAGCGGCCTGGCCTGCCTGTCTGTCTGTCTGTTTGACTGGCATCTGCTACTAAAGATTAAAATAGTTTACACATCATTCAAAAGCTGTTTTTGTTTAGCCTTGGTTAACTCAATGATGAGGACAGGCAAAGTGAACTGTCAATAAATTAATGATGAATGATGGGGCGACTGTGGCTCAAGAGGTTGACCAGGTCGTCCAATGATCCATGGGTCGGCGGTTCGAATCCCGGCTCCTCCTGTCTACATGTCGAAGTGTCCTTGGGCAAGACACTGAACCCCAAATTGCTCCCGATGTGCTGGTTGGTACCTTGCATGGCTTCCGCTGCAATCGGTGTATGAATGTGTGAGTGAATGGGTGAATGTAATGCACAATCTATGTAAAGGGCCTTGGATAAAGGCGCTATATTACCATTTACCATGAGGCTTGAGTGGTGTATAGTAACTAAGTACATTTAAGTACCGTACTTTACTTGAGTATTTTCAATTTCCAATACTTTTACTTCTACTCCAAATATTGTACTATTACTTCAGTGATAACATTTTGGACAATGGCTAATTGGACAGAGAGATCCATATCTCTCTCTTCTTCTTCTTCTTCTTCTTCTTCTTCTTCTTCTTCTTCTTCTTCTTCTTCTTCTTCTTCTTCTTCTTTTTCTTCTTCTTCTTCTGTTTGTTTTACCGTGGTTTGCATGCAGCTGTTCGGTTCATTGCCGCCATGCATATCTCTCTCAAATGAAGTGTTGCAGGCTGTACTCTACATATAGACCTCTTTGATAAATGGTTTCTCACTTAAAAACTGTGGGGGTCATCATGTTTCTCATTATGGTTCGCCAACCTCTTTATTTTCCAAAAGTGGATGTCACCGTAATGTAAATCACCTGCCATGTTAAAAGCTGTCCATTTGCTGAGAGGCACAGGTCTGTCCATTTAAAATGAGGAGGGCTTTTACTTTTCAAATTCCTCTAATGTAGTGAAGCCCTGACGACGCCCTGTGGCCCACTGAATGGTTGAATAGTATTCATGGAGTCCACTTAGACCTGTGCAGTTTGTAAAGGCCAAACATAGTAGGAGGTGGAACAGCTAAAAGGCCTGGGGGTGGGGCTGTGTGGTTGGATAAATGCTTGCCGTGAGGCTCGGGATGTGAGAACATGATTTACCTTTGAAAGTAGTACACAGAAGATGAGAAAACACTGTACTACCTGAAGAAGAACTGCATTATATATGTCACTTTGCTTTCATTGGGATGGCTAGGAACTTTTTTAGGTCAGTGTGCGTGTGTGTGTGTGTGTGTGTGTGTGTGTGTGTGTGTGTGTGTGTGTGTGTGTGTGTGTTTATTTATAGCAATGCAATGTACTGTATGTACAAATCTATAAAGCAACTTCTGACCGCTGCCTGAGGTGTGAAACTAGCATTGGGGATTTTTTTCTTCTTTCTACTTTTGCAATGCCTAAGGCCCGGGCTACACTGGGGACAGCATTGACGCTGCCACTATAACCAATGGAACTCGGTGTGCAGGTTGTGCATAAGCTCCGCGTGTGAATCCTTTTTGCTCTATTTTCTGCGTGTCCGCGGGCGTTTCGCAACCTTCGCCTCACCTTCAGAGGACAACTTATGTTAATTTGGCATTCTCATGTTTTATACAATTGAAAAAAGTGTTTGAACAGCTAACTCTGCCCCACCCCCAACAGAGACGTCCAACATGGCAAACTCACGTATACTCCCTATAAACAATTACAAGGATATGCATCATCATATCATATGGGGGATGATAGCAAACCTTTCCAAGAAACCTGGTAGGTCCGGTCGGTTAGGTAGGAGGAGAACCACTTTAGTGCCGTCCCACCAATGCCTAGATCAGCTAGGGTGTCTAGGAGCAGCTGGTGGTTCACTGTGTCAAATGCTGCTGTGTCAAAGGTGTAGGCAGTTTTACAATATCATTGTAAAACTGCCTACACTAAGTGCTTCCAGAGATCCTAGCTCCCAAATGAAACAAATATGGAGAACGCTATACAATGAAAAATCAAGGTTATTGTAATTGACTGAAAGTCAGAATGACATGTAGAATATGTATAGGAAGAAAAAACAGACCACATCCACTCTGCAGATGTAGCAGTAAAGGGAACGCACTGTGAAACGCTATTAAAAGCATTGATTTTATCACATGACCCACATTTTTAAAACAGTTTTCCCTGAGATCTGTAGACTTACCCACAATTTAAAGCGTGCGATGTTAAGCTCACCTCTGCTTATAAATATAACGCACTCTGCTTATAATCAGAACTCATCCAAATGTACAGGGCGTAACATTCAACACATTACTCACATTAAACATTGCAGATGCAATTGCTGTGAGACTCACCATGAGAATGAGATACCAGTTAAAATGTATCTACTGGTTGGTGTGTGTCTTTCAGCACCATGGAGGAGGAGAGATAGAGAGGCGGGGTGTTTATTTCAATAAGTACACTTTATTGCTGATAGAAAACACGTTCAAAGGAATATCCAATCGACTATGAAATCTGTTCAAGGACCTCTCATCTTTAAAGCATTTTGTGAACATATGCCCTTCTGGTGTTCTTTATCTGCCTCCATCCACACCAAGAACATTAACTATAATGATAACTATGAATATTGGAGAAGTCATCAATATACATGTTGAGGCTCCGACACAGCCAGTGGTTACAGAACGTTAGTTAATCAGTGTGGATGTTCACATCATCATCATTATAGTTCAAATTATCATTCTTGGTGTGAATGAATTGCCATGCAGTAAGCTGAGCATGTAAATATTAAAGTTCAAATGTCAAGATTTCAAAGATGTTTCTTGGACATAAATTTCAGACACACTACAGGAATTAATATTAGTGAACGCTTCTGAACTGAAATCCCTTAATATTCCCAGCATAGCCGTGGTCCACCTCCTGTTTCCACTTTATGTTTTTGTTGAGCAGAGAGCTTGTGTTTTGTCCATCTCATATCACTTTGACATCACCAGACATCCGTTCTGGTGATGTCAGAAGATGGACATGCTTGCTCACAGTCACCGCTACCTCCTGTTTGGTGGATACCTGCTGCTCCCATAGATGTGCATGAGCAGCAGCACCCATTTCCTGGTCACGTCTCCTCCAACCTGCTTAAATAGCATTGTGCAGGTGCACCTGGCTAAAGGGAATGGGAGACACTCCCATGATTCATTTAGAAACTAAACACGACCCCTTTGCACCCAGATTATATGCCATTAAACTAGCATAACTGGAGTTGGACACGACCATTTGCACTTGCTCCATGTGCTTTAGACCTTGTAGTTCACCAGGCACTGCAGGCAGTTTAACTAGGGCCATGTCTTTAGACCTTGCAGTTCACCAGGCAGTTTAACTAGGGCCATGTCTTTAGACCTTGCAGTTCGCCAGGCAGTTTAACTAGGGCCATGTCTTTAGACCTTGTAGTTCACCAGGCAGTTTAACTAGGGCCATGTCTTTAGACCTTGTAGTTCACCAGGCAGTTTAACTAGGGCCATGTCTTTAGACCTTGTAGTTCACCAGGCAGTTTAACTAGGGCCATGTCTTTATAAGATGATTTAAAGGAGACGGCATCATTTTACGGTCGAGATTTAATTAAAGGACCTATAACATAAAATTCAACCTTCAATTTATTTTGTGTTTTTGGGGCTCCCATATGTGTTTTCTATCCCCACAAATAACCAATGTTGAACAATCAGGCTTTCATATAATATAGGTGGTTTAATGGAAATTGCTCTCAGGAACAGCTCAACTGATTTTGTCCTCATCGTGATGTCATCAATGTCACCCTACTTTGTATAATTCCTCCTCTTCTACAGTCTGCAGTTCCAAATTTGCATTTCCACTTTGTTTACAATGTCCACCATTGTTGATTTTCCAAGCTGGCATGGAATGGAAACAAGCCTGGGTTTATCTAGCATCAGTATTATCAGTATTATAATGACTCAAATATTAAATAATCTGCATATCAGCACCCCCACCACCTCAGGACATTGTGGTACTGCAGCTAAAACTGCTTTCAAAGTCCAGAAAGAAATGACAAGGACTGCATATCAGAGTTGTGATTAAGGCTCAAACCATTAGAAATAACTTTGAGGGACATAGACAATATGATATTAAATATTAAAAGCAGTTTTAAAATGCATGTTATTTGCGCTTTAAGCTGTCCCTCTCTCTGTCTGCCACATGCCCCCCCCCCCCCCCCCCCTCTTTATGTGCATTTATGTGGATGTTAGGAATGATGATAGGAATGAATCACGTTGGAAGTAGTGAAGAAATAACCTTTCATGTGAAAACACCTCAGCTTTTATGTCTTTACTAAAATGATCCATAATGCGGGCGGGGAGCACTCAGTCCTGCAGATTAAGGCGGGAGGAAGCCGGAGAGAAAGTCACCAGCTCAGCCGTTATGCCCCCTCCGCCGGAGCCAGTGTCGCCACCGCACCAGTCGAGTTGGGCACAAATCTCTTTTACGAGGCTGCCTCTTAAATAGCTGTCAGTCTAGTGTCTTCACACATGGTGCACTCCTGTGGCTCGCCTATCGGTAATTAAACCGTCTCTCCCAGAGTGCTGAAATGGTGAGGGGAAGCCATTCCAACCGCCTGTGTTGATACCATTAAACAGAACTCATGCATAAATCTTAGTCGGTAGGGGCCGATATAAAGCTATCACTGTCCTCCCTCGAAGGAAAATCTTCCTCACTTTATTTCACAGGAGATGGCCCCCAAAATTAGGTTTTAATTAAAATCCATATTTGTTTATTTCTTCCTAATCCAATGCATTGGTATTTTGTGCTTGTCTTAAAGTGTGATCGATTGAAATTATACATTACCCAAACATTGGAAAGAAACCAATACCTTGGAAAGAGTGACCTTATTCCACCTCATTAACCAGTGTAGGGTTACTTAAAGAGTGACCTTATTCCACCTCATTAACCAGTGTAGGGTTAAAGAGTGACCTTATTCCACCTCATTAACCAGTGTAGGGTTAAAGAGTGACCTTATTCCACCTCATTAACCAGTGTAGGGTTAAAGAGTGACCTTATTCCACCTCATTAACCAGTGTAGGGTTAAAGAGTGACCTTATTCCACCTCATTAACCAGTGTAGGGTTACTTACAGTAAGTACATGGTTTGTAACCCCTTCTGTGTTATCATTAGTAGCTTATTCACGTCTCAGTCAGGCCTTCTAACGACAGGAATAGATCATTATAACTGGCAGCAAACAACCAACAATAACAATACTATAACATGGTCTGTAATGAACACATTGTTGTCTCCACCAGGCCGAAGGCATGGGGAGAGAGTATGTTTTGCACTCCGTCCGTCCGTCCGTGTGTCCGTGTGTCCGCGTGTCCGTCCGTCCGTGTGTCCGTCTGTGAACAGCTAATCTCTGGCACCGTTAACCCGGTCAATGCCACATTTTGCACACACACTCCCTGGATGCCAACGATGAACCTCTGCCCCAGAATTTCCAGAACGGCCTGTTATAGCGCCACCAGGAGGCCGCTTTGTGCAAAACAAGTTTTTGGACAGTACACCTACAGATTTTGTCCAAACATCACACAAATTGGTACACAGTCTCTCTAGAGCCATTCAACGAAACGGGTCTTTCAGATTTCTCAGACTCCATCCTGATTGGCTAAGATTGGCTTCCAAAGTTCGCAGGAGTGCTCAGTTTCAAACATAATGCTGCAAATCATGAACACATCGTGTGATTTCCGTGAAATTGTGCACGCACATTCCCACTAGGCCGAGGAAGAAATGCCACGTGAACATTTTCAACTCAGCCTCATGGTGGCGCTAAAACTGGCCGAAAAGTGTTTTTACCTCTAACTGCATGGATCTGTGGATAACTTTGTATGCCAACTCCCTAGAGGCCAAGGAAAAACCTTTGCCTGGAATTTTTCACATCTGCTCTTTATAGCGCCACCAGGAGGCCGACATATGTAAAACACATTTTCTAATATTACTCCTTCAGATTTTATCCAAATGTCACGCAAATCAGTACACATGCTCTCCATAGTCATGTGATCAAGACGGGTTTGTTTGATTTCTCATAATCCACCCTCATTGGCTACGATTGGCTTCTAAACTTTTCAGGAGTAGCCCGTTTTGTACAAATCGCCACAACTACTCAACGCAGCGTCCGATTGCGGTGAAACTGTGCATGCATATACCCACTAGGCTGAGGAAGAAATGCCAATTGACAGTTTTCAAATCAGTCTCATGGTGGCGCTACAACAGGCCAAGCCGCGTCACACACAAACACACACACACACACACACACACACACACACACACACACACACACACACACACACACACGTTTATATATTACTCCTCAACATTTTGCCAAACATCACACACACTGGTGGAGACCTGTGCCCAGAAGGGCACTTTTTCTAGTTCTCCCTGTTATTGAATCCTATTGAAATAGCTAAGCCATATCCACTTCTACATTAAGCCTGTTGGGCAGTATGCAGATGGCTGTGAGCTCAGCAGCCCTGATCTAGGCCTCAGGGGTTATATGCAACTTACTTGCAGAGCGAAGAGACAACTTTAACTGAAGCAGGTGAGAGAAGAGAACACTAATGACAGAATTGGAGCTTCAGCGTTTTAATGTAACTTTTATGACATTGCCAGGCGAACATAATTAGCTTGGACTGTTTGAACAGGGAACAAGTTCTATAGGGAGTGAGATTGGGGACATGGATGTCCAATTTGGGTCCCACTTCAGACACCTAATAGAGATGGACACAGACATCATGTTGAGTCAGTACCCGCCTGCATGCTGCTGCTGCCCCGTCATGAGAGACAATGACAACGACTGTGATTCCCAAGTGGAACACTTTATTTTAGGGATGCAAGACAAATACAGCAAGGCTTTCATTTTCACCTGCATATGCAATAGAGCTGATCGTAACATTGCAAACATTCTTGCACTTTGAGCTTCCTCTCAATGTAGTGTCAAGAAAATAAGCAATTATTCATATAAACTAGACCAATGCCCTTCCTGACCACGCAAGTCAGGAACACTTTTGGGAAAGTTGGGAACGATACAAGTTGGGAATGCATGCCGCACCAGGTTATGCAATACCCAATGTGTAGTTAGAACACCCCCAGTGTATAGTACCCGTTACCAGAGTACTAATAACGTTAGATAGTACAATCAATGGCTTATTTATACACGTGCACCAACCTAGTTGGGAATGCATGATATAGCTTCATGTCAGGTAGTGGTACTTAGTATTAGTAATGCATGCTATAGCTTCATGTCAGGTAGTGGTACTTAGTATTAGTAATGCATGCTATAGCTTCATGTCAGGTAGTGGTACTTACTACATAGTATTAGTAATGCATGCTATACTGTAGCTTCATGTCAGGTAGTGGTACTTAGTATTAGTAATTTGAGTAATTGGGGGTGCTCAGGTGGAGCAGGGGGCCCACCACGATGCACCTAATCTTACGGGCTGGAGCGGCACCTGTCAGCACTGGCACACCCACTTTGAATGCTATCAGCCCATAATCACCAGTAGGTTACTCATCAAGACCATGCAATGGTGCAAGCTCTACTGTGGCCTACTGGCTGTGATTAGGAAACACAAAGTGAAATTACTGCTGCCGAAAACATTGTGAAGCTGCACTATACAACAACGTCGCTTTATGTTTACTTAATACTTATACATGGCTGGTTGCAGTGGTGTCCCAGTGGGCTTTCCTCACTGGTAGGTACAACAGCAGTGGCAACACAAATGTGTGGGGAGGATTAATTAGCATAATGAGCACCAAAAAATGGGGTAAAAATGTAATTTAAAAAGAAAGAAAGGAAAAAGTAATTTGAGGAATTGAGAAAAAAAGGTGTGTTCAAGAAGAGGCACAGAGGAAAACATGTTTGTTTATATGCTGCTTTACACCATTACGACAAACAGCTAAATCATTGCTGCTGCGACTACTGTGTCATCTCAGAACAATTTACCATGCTCTTTATCTTTATTTACTGTACTGTAGAGAGAGAAAAATATGTATTTAATAATGAGAAATGGTCTTCATTAGCCATACTTAGACACACTTTTTTCCCTTCGTTTTTCTCCTTATTTAACAGTTTGTGTTACATTTTTTGTCAATTCAGAAACTTCCATCCCTACTGTAGAGCACTGGTTCCCAAACAGTGGGTCGGGACCCATTTGTGGGTCACGGACACATTTTTCTGTGTCTAAAATATTTCATGAATTAAAGACAAATTCAATGATTTCACGAAAGTAATTTCAATAAATCAAATACAAATTTAAGACATTCCACGAATTAGACAACAAAGAAGTAGTGAAAATAACCGATCTACAAGCTCATTAATGTGGCACGAAGCGACATGCTGTGCGCTTGTAGATCTGCTATTTTCACTAGATCCCGGGCAAACATCAAATGTCTCTTTTGCGTCGTGGGCTAAAACGTTTGTGAAGCACTGCTGTAGAGATCCCTCACCAGTAGGATCTGAGAGCTGCCAACTAGTAACGACTCA
The DNA here is from genome assembly GCF_951216825.1 of Electrona antarctica. Taxonomy (NCBI): domain Eukaryota; kingdom Metazoa; phylum Chordata; class Actinopteri; order Myctophiformes; family Myctophidae; genus Electrona; species Electrona antarctica. Next base: position 48,477,367 of record NC_136790.1, read on the forward strand.
CTGCTGTAGAGATCCCTCACCAGTAGGATCTGAGAGCTGCCAACTAGTAACGACTCACTGCTGTAGAGATCCCTCACCAGTAGGATCTGAGAGCTGCCAACTAGTAACGACTCACTGCTGTAGAGATCCCTCACCAGTAGGATCTGAGAGCTGCCAACTAGTAACGACTCACTGCTGTAGAGATCCCTCACCAGTAGGATCTGAGAGCTGCCAACTAGTAACGACTCACTGCTGTAGAGATCCCTCACCAGTAGGATCTGAGAGCTGCCAACTAGTAACGACTCACTGCTGTAGAGATCCCTCACCAGTAGGATCTGAGAGCTGCCAACTAGTAACGACTCACTGCTGTAGAGATCCCTCACCAGTAGGATCTGAGAGCTGCCAACTAGTAACGACTCACTGCTGTAGAGATCCCTCACCAGTAGGATCTGAGAGCTGCCAACTAGTAACGACTCACTGCTGTAGAGATCCCTCACCAGTAGGATCTGAGAGCTGCCAACTAGTAACGACTTCTCCTAATGAAACAGAAGCCAACCAGAGCGTTAGTAATGACCCAGGCAGGCAGCAAACTCCCTGCTTCCCTTCCCTTTTAATATAAACACAATAAAGTAGCATTTGCATTTATATAGTTCCTCCAAGCTGCCAGCTAGGACCCAGAAACAGCTGAGTGTCGAGCTGATTGTTATACCCGGGGAAAATTAAGATAAGAGAATAATCCCATGGATGGAAATGGCTTTGCTGGACGCACAGAGACAACCAGGTAGACAGAATTAGCAAAGGCAGGGGTTCTGTCTGTCGCCAGTAATGAAACTGCCTTGTCTCTATATGGCTTTCTGTTTTCAATATGAGAAACACTGTATCCCATTGATCTTCCTCCAACCGTGCAGTATATCGTGTGCGTGATCTTCTAAGGATCAGGCAGACATGGGCCAATTAATTGCATATTCTGGCGAGATAATAATGAGTGAATTATGTTACTTATACTGTTTGAGCATGCATTAAGAACCACACATATACATACATACTGCGGTAGGTACAGTACAGCAGGAGATGAAAAGCACAGCTGCTGTTGGATTTAACTGTAATATTTGCCTCACATGTGTATGCCCTAGACTCTATGACAGGGTTGCCCACACTTTCTAGACTTGAGAGCTACTTTCAAAATGACCAGCTCAACCAGATCTACCCTCCAAAAATATATACATATATTATCCCATTGCTGAAAATACAAATGCACTTCTTTTCCTTTTTTGTAATATTGATGTTTGTGTGAACACTTTTGAAAACACGGTAGGCCTGTTGCATTGTGGGTTTGCGCTGCCCTTTTTGATGTCGATCAATCAAGTGCAGTCACCTTAATGTGTGGCAGATGCCAAAAATAGTTTATTATTTATTTTTAATTGTATATTTTTAGGGGCCATGTCATTTGTTCTACCTGCACAGCCTGTGTGATCTACTGGTAGATCACGATCTACCTTTTGGGCACCCCTGCTCTATGAGCATATGCATAGATGGCACTAGCTGTGTTTGCATGCAAGCTTTCCAGCTTCCAGTAAAAAGAGAGGGAATGCTGCTGTTGGCGACAGCAGCAGGATAGTGATCTGGGCTGGTAATGGCCCTGTGGCTTTAATGATAATCCACTGTTCTGTCTTACCTGTCTCCTCCCTCCCCGACCCTTGGGAGCACCAATGGACGACAGGAAACAAACAGTGCTCTGACACGTTCTGCTAATTAGCATCATTAGCATACGGCCATTATGTGGCTGGACAGTAGCATGACAGGGCTCTGAGAGAGGCTACAGCTGTGACCTTTGGTGGACAACACCAGCTGTCAGTAATTACCTATGGACCTTGCCAGGGGAATGGAGACAGACTCCTCGTCCTTGAGGACTCATGGCTGCCTGTGCCAGGATTCTCTGTGCCTTTTCTTTTCTCGTTTTCATTTTTTTCCCTAATTTGTTGTCCTTCCGCCCTTTTAATGTAAGGTGTTTTTATTTATAGGGAGGGAAACAGCTCAGCCACTAAAAGGCTATAGTCAGTGGTTGGTTCTTTTCCCAAAGCAGTTAGAGGAAGCTGTTGCCCATTACGCTTTACAGGCTTTATCTGAGCTTTAACTAAAGCGTGTGACTAAATGTAAATATGTGCTTGTTTGTTGGCTGCCTGAGGCTTGCACACAGCTGACGAATAATATAGAACAGTAGGTTCTTATGGAAATTACCGCCATATTTCCATAAGTGCCAGCAATCAGCGATAATTGCTTGTTGTTGTGGATTTCATGCACCTTTATATTATATCGGACTTTGAAGATAGAGATGTTAAATAAGTTGATGTTTTCCTTTCATCTTCCGAGCACAGCTTGTGTGCCTGGGAGAGGCCGAGCAACCGTCTGCGGCGGTTTTGTGGCAAGAGGTAATTTGAAACATAAAAAAATGTGTTTGGAAAATTAGGTACATAGAGATGAATCGTTTCCCTGGCGTGCCAGTTCCTCAATGCATTAACCTTGTTCTCTCTCTCTCTCTCTCTCTAGTATAATAAGTCCTACAGTAGGCATGCAGTCACTCAGGCACACGCAGCAAACACACAGACATGGAGAACCCAGAGGTCCCCAAACACCTGCTTTGCTGTTGTACATAAACTATCCTCTCTCTCGCCCTGACTCTTTAAGATGTCAGTGTCTGTCTGTGGCTTAATCCCAGGTGGCCTGGCTCTGAACTTCTCTTCATCTGAGCCTGTGTGTGTGTTCTCATTCTCTCTCTCTCTCTCTCTCTCTCTCTCTCTCTCTCTCTCTCTCTCTCTCTCTCTCTGAATAGGAACATCCGTGATGAAGGTCATAGCGTCGGATGCAGATGACCCGACGTATGGCAGCAGTGCCAGGGTGGTGTACAGCGTTCTGGACGGGGAGAAGTTCTTCTCTGTGGAGAAACACACTGGTAAGCTGCTTGATTTACCATGTACATAACCTCTCTCTCTCTCTCTCTCTCTCTCTCTCTCTCTCTCTCTCTCTCGATCTTACACATCATGTTGTAGTCACTGGTTTGTAGTCATAAGGCTGGAACCCAAACCGGTAATAAGGACTACCCTAAATAATCCCCTGCTATCGAGGGCCTCATCATTTTAGGTCAGACCCAATAAAAGCCTTGATGCAGCGTATGAATCCAACAGGTTTCTTCAAGTGCTTCCTGGAATAGTTTGTTTGGTATATTCATCTTTTATTCCAACTTGTAGCGACAATGTTCTTATCATCCAATCTAAACCACCTCTGAGGTGGAAAGCCTGGTGACTTGAGGTTAGACATAGGCAGGGACAACAGTTAGGCAGAGCTAAACAAGTTGCAGAAATGATCATTACACGGATACAGCCTCCCCATATATTCACAGGCATACAGATGAAGGATTAACCAACTTGCTCAAGGAGATTTATGCACTGCCGTATATAGCCGTAAGCATTAATTACTTGCAATGTTAGTTTCTTTTTACTATGTGCCCAAGGCATGTCTGTCTGTCTGTCTGTCTGTCTGTCTGTCTGTCTGTCTGTCTGTCTGTCTGTATGTCTGTCTGTCTGTGCATGGAAATAGCGTTTTTTCACCACCAAGTGTCACTGTTGCACAGCATTACGCACGCACGCACGCACGCACGCACGCACGCACGCACGCACGCACGCACGCACGCACGCACGCACACACACACACACACACACACACACACACACACACTGTGAGTACAGTACAACAAGTACAGTTCAGCATCACTCAGTTCAGACGGACCTTCCTGCATGGTATGGACACTCAAAAATAAGAAATAAGCCCTGCCATCTAAGACACAACTATTAGTCTACAGCAGATATACTGCAATGCACTGGCAATCACCCCTGTGTTCTATTAAACACTTAAACCCATCATTAATTTCCACAAATAAAAATGCTAATTGGGCACAGACAGTTAAATCTCCAGAGGGTTATACGTTGAATATCCCCCAAGATGCAGATAGTGTCACTGTAGAGACGTGCGTCCCCAGTCAGCAGATATGGCTGAATTCCCTGCTGGTATTCTATTGGTGAGGCGGATGGCGGGGATAAGGCCTGAGCCGCGATCTCTCAGGCATAGCCCAGCGTTGGTGTTTCCTGCAAATGGCCCCGTGGGAGAAGCGCTAAACTTTTAATGATCCCTCTTTTTTTTGGTCCCTGCTGCTTTGATTCGGTCGGCCCCGGTGCCGGGATGATAAATGGCTCTGCCTCGGTGGGGCTAGCCGGGAGACCAGCTCCTCGTCTCACGACCTGCCGGTGAAGGACTTGGGCTACTGTATCAAATGAGGATCCGTGGTCTAACTATTATTGTATTGTTATTGTTATTTATTTATTTTTTCGCTCCTCTGATTGTACGACAATTACACCCCCCTGCCTAAAATTCCACAGGATACATTATTGCCCTCATATGATTGGACAGTTGATGTCACAAAATGTAATATAGATAATATAGATGTATTTCTGATCTGTCCTATGCTTCATAGTGCGGTACTGCAGTGCAGTACCCGACAACTGAATTTCCCTTGTGGGATCAATAAAGATAAAATATAATCTAAACCGATGGTCGTTGAAATGAAAACGGTTAAGAATCGGTGTCTATGTAAAGACATCTCTCACATGTTGGATTGTTATGACAGTATTGAGGCATCTTTCTTTGTGTCTTTCTCTGTAAAGAAAATTCTCTCAGGGATTGTTTTGTTATGATATTGTGTATGAAGGCAATACCACTCTCCACAGATCATGTGTTATGTTTCAAGAGACAGTATGATGAATTGAACAAAAGCGAAACACTGCCATTCATGGTCGGTTGTGGATTCACAGACCAAGTTCTGTTGAGGAAGAAATAGAGCTATCGTCATTTACATTTCATGCTCACTTTTCTTTCCTTTCCTATGTAGGCTAGCTTTTTCCGAGCTCCTTAATAACTAGGGTTTTGGCGTTTTTGACGTCCACACTGGCTTCCCCCTGTGTCGTGTACGTTCATTTTCAGTCAGCATGGGAGACATATAATGAATATAAATCCTGTAACGGAATTTTACATTCAAATGTGTTGAATAAAATCTTATTCAATGCAGGGAGTTAGGGTTGAGATAGGGGGGAAATGCATCATAAATGCATCCCCTCTGGCTTCCTGTGGATGAAAGAGGACCATGTCATTTGCCTTCCTCCTTAGCTCCGCTGCTGCATGTACTTTTGGCTACTCGCATACAAACATGACCCGGAGCTACTTGGGAGCCAAATGTGACTAGAATCACTGAGTTGTGTATTCAACACAATGTAAACCTCTGGGAGGGAGAGGAGCACAAGCCCAGGAAATGCAACAATAGATTTTGACATGTAAAATCCCAGGAGAGGGGCAGAATATAAATATTATCTTACCACCCAGTGAAGCGGCTAGCTTCTGTTGTGCCACCGCTGTAGGGCTGGCGGGTGGCAGTGTGTGGCAGTGTGCATGACTGTGTAATATTATTCCCACATGGAATGCAGTGATATTATCATGCCATTGAATTTTTCTAAACAAATGTATTTTCACACTCTTTGAATGGTCTTTCACTTTAACCATTCCACATAAATGTTTTCCACCCCAGGATTTTGTAACCCATTTTTAACCCGGTTCCAATTACCTAGACTGCAATCCTGGGCATGACTCTCCCTTTGCCAACCTGAGCTCATGCTTCCTTCAATGCACGAGGAGTGATTAGACCGCTTTTTTATCACCTGACAGGGGGGAGTGTCCATGGTAGGACATAGCTTGTGGAAGGAACATGTTATTACAACCAGTTTCTTTCCCCTCCATCAGGTGCCCCAGCTGACCAGGGGGGTGCAGTAGAGACCAGGATTACTGCATGTTTTTTGTGAGAACATGTAAACTCCTCACAGAAAGGCCTTTCACCAACCCCACCTAGGGTATGGGTGCGGAGGAGAGAACAAGTGTTTTTGACAACTAAAACAAATCATGTTTTAGTTTCTCTCGCCAGTGTCTCTCGCCAGAATGACGCAGGCACTCCTGCAAAAGTGCTGACATTTTTAGCACTGCTTGCTCTGGGGAGAAATATTATTTTGACCTTCGGGTCAAACCAGAAACAGGATTGTGTTCAACCTAGACTGTAGACACAGGATCTAAATGGCTCAATACAACCAGCCCAATTGTATAGGTTATATTGTATTCACATACTCTACTATTGGACAAAATAACATTTTATTCACAAAAGAAGATTAGAGCTTACAATAGAGTTTCTATATCTTAATGCCCTGATGTTTTACATAAAGTACTTTGAATTGCCTTGTTGCTGCAATGTGCTGCTATACAAAACCTACATAAATGAAAGTTGACATTACTTTTTTTTATATAAAGAATCTACAAGCTCCCAATGCCTATATACATTATGATGTCTTGTGAGCTTATACATGTTGCTGTTTGTCAATCAACCAATTATACAGAGCTTACCGGTATTATGCCATACTATTGTCAAACTAAAATGCAAAACTAAAAATATGGAGCTGAAATTCCCCCCATTCTTCTCCTGTGTCTTGGTCACAATGTCAGCCATGACATCCCCAGCTGCCTGTGATTGGACAGGGCAACCTGACCTGAGTGTTGCTACTGTAGTTAGTCCACATAGTGGGTCAGTCACAGCGACCAATACACTGCAGTCATCTTTTCACAAATATCCAATTTCTGGAAGCATGCAGAGGATTGGATTGTTTCTTTCTTTTCAAACTCTGCAGAACTCTTTCCTCTCTTTGAAGTGTAAGACTGGTGTGGCTTAACGCAGTAGACAGCCTGTTTTCAACTCAGCACAGAGCCTGTTGAAATGCAACTACTGAATGCGCTCCCTGGGCAGATTAAGAGAAGCCATTGTGATTGTTTTGTCTACAACCCACTGCTTGCACTATAGAGGTACATCCTGACACAGGCTTGGCTTTCACCGTATAGAGCAGTTGTCTTGAAGCTTAATTCTGGCAGAGGCAGGCCTTCATTCCGTTGCCTATATATTATTCATTTTAATACAGCCCAGTCCTATAATGGTATAAGCACAGTGTTTTTAAAAAAAAAAGAGAAAAAAAGGTAAAGAAAGAAAGAAGAAGGGAAACAAAGACACAATCTCGTCTATCCGGAGGGCTCATGGAGGGGAATTGGAATGCACTGCACTAGTGCGTCTCATCTGTAATAGAGTGCTCAGCTGAAGTTGATATTCAAAATGGGCGGCGTCAGGGATATTATCAAGTTGCAGGAATTCTAACAACTGTTGTGTACTTTTATTTTGTCTCTCTCGGTGTCCCCCCCCCACCCCCCCCCCCCCCCCCTCTCTCTCTCTCTCTCTCTCTCTCTCTCTCTCTCCCACTTCTCATGTGTCCCTTTCCATGCCGCCATCATCAGGGATCATCCTGACAGCTGTGGCAGACCTGGACCGTGAGACCCAGGACCGCTACGAGCTGGTGGTCAAGGCCACGGACATGGCGGGTCAACTGGGCGGTCTCTCTGGCTCCACTACGGTGACCATCGTCATCACCGACGTTAACGACAACCCTCCACGCTTTCCACAGAGTGAGCCTCTTGCACACAGACGCATGCACGCACGCACGCACGCACGCACGCACGCACACGCACACACACACACACACACACACACACACACACACACACATATTTTCAGAGGGATACAGAGAGATAGAGAGAGATTAGTGTTCATCTTGTGGGGCAGAATAATTGTATCATCACTGTCGGGCCGAAACCTTGTATCTCCATATTTCAACTTAATATATAATATATTCAACTTATATTTTTGTGAATTAATGACTTTCTTCATCATACAATTCAAGTCATGCAAAATGTGCGACAACGCACAGAATTGCAATCTGGGAACCCATTCAGTTCATGCCTCTTTTTTGTTTAAAAACGCAGTTTCTTAGTAGGCTACACTTCCTCCTGGTGCAGATCTGTGTTTATTCCTGCTAACATTAGAAGAAAAAAGCCATTATGCACACCTACAGTGGACAGGTGCGTTGGATAACGGTAGAAGTAGAGAAAAACGGATCCCGCACACTGTCTTCACTTACAGAATTAGATTTATTGAGCAACGTGTCAGTCGTTCAGATCTTCATCAGGCATCAGATGAAGGTCTGCCTGATCGACCGTCTGATCGACCGAAGCGTTGCTCAATAAATCTAATTCTGTAAGTGAAGACAGTTTTTCCTCTATTCCTGCTAACAACAATGTTACAATGTTTAAGGCAGTGGTGCTGACAGAGCTTGCTGTTAGCAGATTCTGTCTTCAGAGATTCATTGCGTTGTGAGCATTACAGATTTCTCGTCATTTATCAATTTGTCCACAATGCCAAAGACGAGATTTTGTCTTTTCTAGCGATTAAGTATTAACAAGTGCTTGTGACAAAATAATAATTATATCGGATCCATTGGAACACTGGCTCTTTTTTGCATTTCCTGAAAAGAAAATTAGTGGAAATGTGGTGCATGATGAGAGAGAGAGAGAGAGAGAGAGAGAGAGAGAGAGAGAGAGAGAGAGAGAATGAGCAGTGGCCCCTATGGGCCCCTATGGGCTCTGAGTTCTGAATGTTAGACCCGCCCACTGTATACAGTGCTACAGTGATGGAGTGCTGATTTATTTATTTTACCACGGATCGTTTGTTTACATCATCCCCAACATGCTTTGACATAATTTGTCCCAGAGATTTTGCTGGAGAAACCACTCCACTCAGCAAAGAAATTAAAATAAAATGAGAGAGAGAGAGAGAGAGAGAGAGAGAGAGAGAGAGAGAGAGAGAGAGAGAGAGAGAGAGAGAGAGAGAGAGAGAGGCACTAACACCAATCAGGGAATGGTCTCAGCCGTGCTGACTGGCCCAAATACTGTCAGAGAAAATCATTTCATATTAATGCATGTGCTGGTCCAACACTCAACCCATAACTGGCCATCAAGTGATGGGAACTGATGTCTGGCCCGGTACATGGGACTCTAGAGAGGTCTGAATCAATATTCAAGAGAGTGACACTGATGTTTTGTTTTATCCTCACAGCTCTTGTGGTAATTTTAGATTTAGTTTAGTGAATTAAGGTCATCTTAGATGCCAAATTCACTGTCGACCCGTCAGTCAATCCCAATAGGAACTAGAAAAAGTGCCCTTCTGGGCACAGGTCTCCACCAGGAGGATAGGAGTGTGTGTGTGATGTTTGGCAATTTTTTTAGGAGCAATATAAACGTGTGTGTGTGATGCGGCTTGACCTGTTGTAGCGCCACCATGAGGCTGATTTGAAAACTGTCAAGTGGCATTTCTTCCAAAGCCTAGTGGGAATATGCATGCACAGTTTCACCACAATCGGACGCTGCGTTGAGTAGTTGTGGCGATTTGTACAAAGCGGGTACAAAGCGGGCTACTCCTGAAATGTTTAGAAGCCAATCGTAGTCAATGAGGGTGGATTATGAGAAATCAAACAAACCTGTCTTGATCACATGACTATGAAGAGCATGTGTACCGATTTGCGTGAAATTTGGATAAAATCTGAAGGAGTAATATTAGAAAATGTGTTTTACATATGTCGGCCTCCTGGAGGCGCTATAAAGAGCAGATGTTTAAAATTCCAGGCAAAGGTTTTTCCTTGGCCTCTAGAGAGTTGGCATACAAAGTTATCCACAGATCCGTGCAGTTAGAGGTAAAAACACTTTTCGACCAGTTATAGCGCCACCATGAGGCTGAGTTGAAAATGTTCATGTAGCATTTCATCCTCGGCCTAGTGGGAATGTGTGTGCACAATTTAACGGAAATCACACGATGTGTTCATGATTTGCAGCATTTTGTTTGAAACTGAGCACTCCTGCGAACTTTGGAAGCCAATCTTAGCCAATCAGGATGGAGTCTGAGAAATCTGAAAGACCTGTTTCGTTGAATGGCTCTAGAGAGACTGTGTACCAATTTGCGTGATGTTTGGATAAAATCTGTAGGTGTACTGTCCAAAAACTTGTTTTGCACAAAGCGGCCTCCTGGTGGCGCTATAACAGGCCGTTCTGGAAATTCTGGGGCAGAGGTTCAGCGTTGGCATCCAGGGAGTGTGTGTGCAAAATTTGGCATCGACCGGGTTAACGGTGCCAGAGATTAGCTGTTCACAGACAGAAGGACGGACGGACACACGGACGGACGGACGGACGGACGGACGGACGGACGGACGGAGTGCAAAACATACTCTCTCCCCATGCCTTCGGCCTGGTGGAGACAATTATGCGCAATACAATAGGTACAGGGCAAAAGAACTATGACAAAAACATCAAGATAGTATACAATTATCAGAAAAGGGCTGCAGTATTATGGAATAATATTCCATAATAATATTAATTTCATATAAGTACAACATAAGACTCCGTCTCTCTTTCTCCCTGTCTCTAAAACATTACTCGCTTTTTTTTCTTTTTCAAAATGAGTTAATAGCACAGGCCGACTCTTCACATACTAGAGCATGTCTGAAATAAGGGGTGGCGGTGGCTCAGGGGTAGAGTGGCTGGATGGGGACCACAAGGTTGCCAGTTCGAACCTGGACTCCCCCAGAGTTAGTGTCGAAGTGTCCTTGAGCAAGACACTGAACCCCTAATTTCTCCCAATGTGCTGGCTCGTGCCTTGCATGGTTTCCACTGCCATCGGTGTATGAATGTGTGTGTGAATGGGTGAATTGATGCACAATCTATGTAAACGCCTTGGATAAAAGGCGCTATATAAATGCACCATTTACCATTTAAGTGTCAGAGCTGAAATCGACATGTAAATATGAAATAAATGCTTAAACATGTAGCTAGGTGTAATGTTAGAGACCACAGAAGTGAACCTTTCAAGCCTGTTTTCTCAACTCATCAAGAGTTGTCAAGCTAGCTCAATAAAGTTGTATTGTTTGCTGTGTTACTTTAGATCAGGTTTTTGTGTAGCTTAGGTTGTGTCACTGGTTTTCTTTACTTTCTGTGAAATTATATTATTAATATATATATGTTTCACCTCATGGTGCGTTCACGCTAGCCGCTACAAAAGCTGAAAAACGAGCTACATTGCCGATGAGTCACTGTTGCGCAACTAATCTTGTCAAAAAGTGTGTCTGTGTGGGAGCGAGTGAGAAAAACAATGAAGGAACATAGAAAGGCTCAGCTTAAAAACAACTGGGAACTGGCCGACGACAAAGTCAGTGCAAGATCAGTGGAATTGATCAAACATAAACATCTAACTAAAATTCACTCAATGTCTGAATGAATGAATGAATGTCTGAATATCTGAAACACTGTCATTGCCGTCTTAAGAGAGCCCTTTTCCCCATTTAAACAATTTTAAATTAATAATTAATGTATTAGTGAATACAAAATTCCCATCGACTTACATTGGAAAAAGAGTGTTTAAAATGTGGAAGCCATTTCATCTTTTTTGTAGCAGACCTGTGTCAGAAGTTACGAGTGTCATCTTTATGTTGCTGGCTTCCATTGGAATAGTAGCCTGTCACTTTTGTAGCTGCTTGTGTGAATACGGCTAGCTTCAGTAATTCTCACTGCTGTATGGCCACAGATTCAGTTTGGAAAGCAGATCCATGCACACCTCGCAAACTGTACAAAAGAATGTGCTTGAATATATAAACCAGTTGTTATGTTCAGTGTTGTGAATGAACCCTGGCAGACAGTACTGAAAGTCTTAATACTGACATGGACTGACAGTTTAGCATATGCACTATTAACACTCAAACCTGCCAGAGATATAGTAGTGCATAACCCCTGACAGGAACTCAATAGGAGCTGTCAGTGCAGCTAACAGCAATGGCATAATGTTATACAGTATTATGTTCAACATGAATTTAATTGAACTGGATGGTATGCTGTGAACATATTGACCACAGACCTCGCTTAACTCACCCTGATCCCGTTGATCTCTTTCCTTTATTGCATTCTCTCACCCTTTCTCCCCTCTTGTTTCTTCAATTCATCTCTTTGACACGTGATATTTATTTTTTCCTGTGCCTGCTTAATTTTTTGTCTGTTCTGTCTCATCTTCTCCACAAGCACTCTCCCTCTAACCTCACCCTCTTCCGGTCATCCACCTTTCCTCTTCTTCCTCGTAACACCTTCCATCACTTATTTATTTTCCTTCTGCCCTTCTTTCCTCCTGTAACACTTACCCGGGTCACCAACCAGAGATGTACCAGTTTGCGGTCTCGGAGGGGGCGCCCGTGGGGACCTCGGTGGGCCGCGTCATCGCCACCGACGCCGACATGGGAGAGAACACAGACATGAGCTACCTGATCAAAGACCAAGAGGGAGGGGAGCTCTTCAAGGTCACCACAGACCCACATACGCAGGAGGCGGTGATCTCCGTCAAAAAGGTAAGGGTTCTGTTAGCAGTTGGTCAGCGGTGCTCCATTCCTAAAGCTGTAGGGAAGTCCATTTCATTACATCCAATAGTGGACTCTTTAGTCTGCTGTCATCACTAAGTAAAGCATTACAGCTGATAGTTAGCAATTATATGGAGCATAGCAACCTTTGCATGCTTAACGCAAGAAACCTTCAAGCTACAACATTAGATAACATGACAGATGAAAGGCTGAATACGCTTGAGCTAGCAGCTCTGCTTCTTATTATCAGTGGTAGTCTATCTATGTGATATGCAGACATACACTGCATGCCCACTGGGAGGTTCCATAAGCCTTCTACAAAATTAGCACAGATATGTAATTGCCGCCATAATATTGATACTTGATGATGATTATGATGACTGCATATGCGTGAAAATGGCACACACTAGAAATGTGTCTCCCTGGAAAGAGCTTGATGCCTGAGGCTGGACTCACACATGTGTTCAGCCAACGTGTCTGAAACACAAGCCGAGACTTGGGTGGTAGTGTGGTGGCAGCGATTACAATTTAGGCATTTAGCAGACGCTCTTAATCCAGAGTGATTTACAGTAAGCAAGAACAACACATGATACATGAAATATATAAAAAAATAGTCATCAAGGATCATACGCAAACTAAGAACCTATCATACAGTAGAATATCTGTACAATGACTATGTGTACATAATATGCCATCTAAATTACATAAGAGAATTTTGGCTGGTTAAAAACCAGGGTAACATCGATGTCACCGCAAAATGTCAAAGGCAGAGCAGGGCGTAATGTAAGTAGGCATGTAAAGGTATACCGTATTACCGTATTATATTAGTAATGTAAGTAGGCATGTAAAGGTATACCGTATTACCATATTATATTAGTAATGTAAGTAGGCATGTAAGCGCCGCCGCACAACAGAGCGGAAAATTGCCCTGAAACACAGAAACCGGAGCTATAGGCGCTAATCAAAGTGGCTAACTGGTCCCAGTAGCTCTGGTAGGCCCTGTCCATGCAGCCCCGGCCTTGGGTAGAAAATAGACCCGGCCTCGGAAGCCAAGACCGGACAGGGACACAGAGGAGCATAGCTAGCGGTTTAGCTACTCGCCTCTCTGTTTTATCCACAAATCTTATAACCTGGGCTGACGCATTACTGATCTTGTCAATCCTAGCATGCTCAATTCTCAATTTCCATAAAGGTTGTCGCTACTCATTATTTTTTATAGATTTGAAGTCAGCTGTGACATTGCCTTTCTTTTCTTTGAAATGCTATTGGCCACATGGTGTGTTCCTCGTGAGATTAAAAACATTCACAGCACCTGCTGTCAACTGGATTTGAGGTAGAAGCAGTCAGACTCAGCAGACTGCAATATCCACTTTTTTCACTTCCATTTTGTTAGCAAAGCACAAAGGACTTACCCAGCATTGATAAAGGAATGCAGTTCCTAGTTTGTGCAGCTGGAGATATGGCCTTTTTACATCTTACCCAGATGTATCCAACCTGTCACTCAAGTTACACACAGTTCTGCATGTGAAGGGCTGCAGATGGATTGACCTTCAGCCCAAGAAGGGAAATCATTAAATCACACAACCTAATTTTCTCTAGTGTTGTCTTTAAGGCAGCCATCATGCATTGCATTGGATGTATTGTTTGCAGCCTTGGTGGAAGTCTAGCAGGTTTCACTGAGGGGACAATCTGTAAACTACAAGGTTAGCCATTTAGCAAGGTATTGTACTGGCCAGGCTACTGCAGGCTAGTGGTAACAACATTGTTACTGTTTTTCGCGTTGTTGTTAATGTCAAAATCGATTTTTGGATTTTACTCTGTGAATCATTCCAGAAATATCAATGAAGATAAGGATGTTTATTGACCTTGTACTGTAAGAAGCAAATACTTTCCAGCATTTCACAAGTTAGATGTACAATTTTCAAAGGGATTTTCAGAATAGTTGTGATCCTGCTCTTTTTTTGCATCTGTCAATGAATTTTATTCCACAGTATGGCGATAATTAGAATGATCGCAGGCCATCTTCCAAAGGTCTTCAAAACAATATGCTGTAGTTTTCTACACTGGGTCGGGACCTGCATGTTTGGATCATGGAACCATTTTTATGGGTTGTGGGTAAACATTACAGTTTCTCTAGAACAGTCTGCTCACACCGCCACTGTTTTTAGTACTAATCTTTCAAGACCCACAGAACATTTTGCTCCATGAGTCCTTGGTAGGGAGCGCCTTTGAGGAAAAACTCATCCTTGGCCGTGAGTGAGTCAAGTGTTTTGCCAATTGTTTGGGAGTCCACGTCATGCGACCTCCACACAACCCCCTCCTTGATGTCTCCACCTTGTTTCATTCATCTCCAGGCCCTGGACTTTGAGAGCAAGCGCACGCACAACGTGGTGGTGGAGGCAGTGAACAAGCATGCAGACCCTCGCTTCGTGGACCTGGGCTCCTTCCGGGACCAGACCATCGTGCGGGTGAGCGTGTCGGACGAGGACGAGCCGCCCGCCTTCAGTCCGGCAGAGGGCGCCGTCATGGAGGTGCAGGAAGACGCCAAGGTGGGAGCGCTGGTCGGGACGGTCACCGCCAAGGACCCCGATGTGGTGAACGCACCTGTCAGGTACTGTACCAACAAGGACCCTGTTGTGGTGAACGCACCTGTCAGGTACTGTACAGAACGCACCTGTCAGGTACTGTACAGAATGCATATATGTCTCTGTACTGCCTCCCCCAGGCCAGCCAGGGCACCTGAAGGGGAAAGGATCTGGTTGGAATAACGTGTTCCTTCCACTCGCTACGTCCAACCGGGGAAACTCCCCTCTGTCAGGTGAACAGAAGTGGCTTGGACGCTCATGCATTCAATGAAGCATGTGGTCAGTCCGTTGCTCTCCCCAGGTTGGCGGAGAGAGTGTAGAGCCCAGGGATTACATTAGATAATTTACACTGGGTGAAAAATGGGTTGCAAAATGGTGGGATAAAAAAAGAAAGAAAAGCAGTCTTCAGTGTCCAGATCTGTGACCCATGCAGTGTTCCTCAGACGTAAGGTACAAATGCAAGGTGTGAAAGGAGGAATGTAGATGAATACTAAGACAGACACGCGGTGACACCACACGCAGGCCCCGTGCAAATTACCTCCATTAAAAATGCATGAGGCTGATCTGAAAGAGTTCCAGTGCAGCCAGGTTTCAGGTGTCAAGGTGCGTGCGTGCGTGTGTGTGTGCGTGCGGGAGGGAGGGAGGGAGAGAGAAATCATTTGGCAATGAGCTATCTACTGGGCAGAGATAGCCAGCTAACAGCCTGCAATGCCCCATCAGAGCCTCCGGCATTATCACTCACTCGCACGCACACACACAAATGGGCATACACACAAATGGGCTCGCAAAGGTGTGTGTGTGTGTGTGTGTGTGTGTGTGTGTGTGTGTGTGTGTGTGTGTGTGTGTGTGTGTGTGTGTGTGTGTGTGTGTGTGTGTGTGTGTGTGTGTGTGTGTGTGTGTGTGTGTGTGTGTGTGTGTGCGTGCGTGCAAGCATCTGCATATATACGTAGTAAGAACATAAGCATATTGTTTACTATAATATAGTATACACTGTACATATATTCTCTAATGTGTGTGCGTACAGTGTGGTGTGTGCGTTGTGTTCGTCCGGTCATTCGTGCTGCGTGCGTGTGTGTGTACTAATAGCATGTTGACATTTGTATTATAGCCTCTTGAACCTGAAATGCCTCTTGAACCTTGATATGCTGTCATAATTCTGCTGTCGTAATTATGTAATTATGCTGTCATAATTCAGTGGCTTGATATTCATTAGTACATATATTAAATGAGCAGGTGAACATTCAGTGTACATGTCTGTTTCACAAACAGTGGGTTGGGACCCATTTGTGGTCACAGACCAATTCTTATAGGTCACAAGTCGAGTAAAAATAAATGTTCTTGTCCATCATTTATAACAAACAAAAAATCAAAACGAAAAAAGTAGTGAAAATAGCCGATCTACAAGCTCACAACGTCTACTCTCTTCTAGGTCTTGACCAGAAACGTTTAGGAACCACTGATCTTGAGGCCACATTGTGCATGCCTATGTTGGTTCATATCACTGTTAATATCACCACTCTGAATGGAACTCCCATGGAGTGGGTGGAGACCGTGGGGCGCTACAAATACCTTGGTTTCTGCTTGGATAAACACCTACATTTTAAAATTCATATTGATTTTTAGCTTAAAAATGCTTGTTTTACCCCTTCCTCTCGCAAACAGTTGATCAGTGGCCTCGTTCTGTCCCAGCTGGACTATGATGATACATAGGTTTGCTTGTTCCTCCACTTTGGCCAAATTGTACCATGCTGCACAGAGGTTCATAACAACCTTACCCTTCAGAACTCATCACTGTACGCTGTATGCTGGTTGTCATTGACATCTCGCAGGCTGCATCATTTATATCTTAATTTGCAAAGCTATTGTTGGTGATCTCCCTTTCTACATTTCATACATACCTCAGATGAAATGCCAGGCTACGGTGTGTAGTACCCTCGTTTACATTTGAGGGGGGTAAAAAATATATTTGGCCCCCCTGGTCGTGGAACGACCTGCAGACCAGACTCAAATTGGCCTTGGAAAAAAAAAAGTAGTTTCAAAAGGATCACCTCAGATGTACACTCCAACATTTGCACATGTCCGGACGTGTACTAGCCTCTGTGTAGGCCTAGTACCTACAGTACATATTTATTTACTAGTCCTTACCCGTTCTGAATATATGAACAGCAAATGATGTTCAGTGTGGGTAATGTGATAGGGAGGGGGGAATTAATTGCCTTGGCAACAGTTACAATCCTGTGCACTTGTATATCTGTTGGATCATAACATATGAATACTTGTGATGGTGATGTTCAGTGTGTCACGCTGGGTGCGTGCAGGGCTGTAACCTGTTGTAGTCAGTGTCCAGGCTTTCAGCGTGCATGTAGCCTATGGCACGGTGGTTGAGGAGGGAGCGGACAGTGTGGTGTCGAAACAGCGCGTGTGTTCACGTTAACATGCCCCCGTCCAACTGTCAGAGCTGGCTTTCAGGTGCCTGTGCCACGCAACCTGCGCGTTGGCCGCGATGCTTCCCCAAAGAAGATGTTATGTCGACTGACGCAAGAGTAGCTGTAGTATCAGGGTCCGAGTTGTTTTCCCCGTGTGGGTTGCGCGGAAAAGTGTGTCCCAGTATTAATCTGTGTCCGTCCCAACATGCATTTCACTGGTGACACTGGTGACACTGGTGACACGTGATGTGCGGGCAGATGAGTTGTTTTTGACGCAAATTAATTTAATTAAGATGTGTAATGCAGGGCAGATTGAGGTTGGAGGACAGGGCTGTGCGGCGCTAGGTTCCGTGAGGCTATCCGTGCGTCGTGGCGTTGTGAGGAGGCGCTGGAAGCGAGCAGCTGTCTTGCTCTATGCTAAGGAAGTATTCTGACTGAAAGACAGCGACCGAGCGAAATAGACAGCGAGCGAGCGAGCGCTAAATTATTAGTTAGATGTACATAATATTGTACATTGTGTATCTATTTTATTCTAATGTGATTTGTGTATTGTAATAATAATAATAATAATAATAACTAAAAAACTCAGATGTTTTTACTAAGGAAGGGTAAGTGGTATTTTGTTGGTTAAAATAAGTAGTTATAGCTCAATATTCTGATTCTGAGTAGTATTGATATAGCGTTTTGGGTAACGGGAGTTTCCCTGTCTCTGCAGCTCTTTAGATCAATACCACAATGTAGAAATACCATCTTCCGAGGAAATGTCCTGTATTCAGTACCATATTTATCTAAATCGTTCCAAAGTAGCAGACCTAAGCTTGTAGATCGGCTATTTTCAAATAGCCTAAGTATAAAATAGGGCTTAACTGGTACAGTTTTGTAATAATAATCAAAATACTCAAGTAAACTTTTTTAATATAGTACTACTGTATTACGTACGTACTTGTTTAACACCCCGAGCGGCATGAACGGAGTTCTCCGTCCTATCAATTAGTAACGCCCAGCGCTCAGGACAGAGATTGATCAAAAGGACGGAGATTATTTATCAAAACCGATCGTATCGCTCCACAGGCTGGGAGTGTCTGTTGCGCAACATTCAATGTTATTTTCCGTTGGGACATCATAGAAAATGTTCCCCCCCATTTTAGCTGACGAGATCGAAAATCTTAAAACGTGAATAACTCTTGAACTAAATCATTCCGTTCAATTCTAAGAAAAGATTATGTGTTAGACAGCCCATCACGGTCCCGTCGCTAGTCGCGTTAGAATTAATCATACCTCCCGTTGTTGTCGAACGCATCGAGAGTGTTTTGGCTACATCAAGCTACTTCAGCCACATCCAGGATAGCATCCGGTCCGTCGCTAAATGTGCTCCGCTGCTATAAATCGCTGGGCACTCTGATTTAATGGATTATATAACCCCGGGCGTTCGGGGTGTTAAGATACTTGTTCCACCGCTGGACACAACTGAGAGAGTGGATAACTCCACCGCAAAAACTTGCACAGTGCCACTAGAGAGAGAACAGATATTAGAGCTGCACAGTTGTTGACTACGATGTGGACTGTGTTTCAAGTGTTGAAAGCATCACTCCTCTCAAATGAATGGTATTTGAGAACAGTACATGATGCTGTTGACATTCTCTTTATTAATAATACTTTATATAACTCTAGCTGTCATACGATGGCTGCGGGGGTGGTGTGACTGTGAGGAGCCTTTGTGGGAGAGATATTTAAAAAGCTGCCGTTGCCCTCGCTGGTTTAGGTTTAGGGTTTCTGTGGGCATGAGCGAGTCAGCCAGAATACTGTAGTAGAAAGGAGAAAATTGGAAAGTGGAAATAAAAAGAAAACCGCCATTGGGTTTTCTGTTGACTTCCCGATGATGTGTTTTGATTTTGCTGGAGCGCACTATGAAATTTGAATGTCTGCTTTCTTGCTCCGGGGTGGGCAGTGAGTAACTAAGCAGGGTCGCACACACTGTGACAGCTTTCTAATAAACGCACTGTAACAGATGATTATTTTTATCCATTTCTTTGGTGGATATGTTTTTTTTCCCTCTCTCTATCTTTCTTCTCCCCCTCACCCTCCTCTCTCTCTCTCTCTCTCTCTCTCTCTCTCTCATCATTAAATATTTTTTACAAGTTGCTCCCGCTCAAAGTAACCTGATATCAACTCTGCCAGTCCTTAGATAACCTCTTTGTTTGTCACATCGAACGGAAGGAGAGCCCAAAAATAATTATACGTGAGAAGAAAAGAAAAAGGACTGTATTCATTAAATGTCTCAGAATTGGTATTTCACTTGTAAGTATTGTGAGTAATTGTAAGTATTGTGCTCCTCATGCTTTACTGTCTCTCTGTGTGTCTCTCTGTCTCTGTCTCCGGTTGCAGGTTTTCCATTGATCACAGCACGGACCAGGAGAAGATCTTCCATATTGATCCCGTATCGGGTGCCATCACTCTGGGCAAGGTCTTGGATCGAGAGACTGCAGGCTGGCACAACATCACAGTGACTGCAGTGGAAGCAGGTGAGAGACTGCAGGCTGGCACAACATCACAGTGACTGCAGTGGAAGCAGGTGAGAGACTGCAGGCTGGCACAACATCACAGTGACTGCAGTGGAAGCAGGTGAGAGACTGCAGGCTGGCACAACATCACAGTGACTGCAGTGGAAGCAGGTGAGAGACTGCAGGCTGGCACAACATCACGGTGACTGCAGTGGAAGCAGGTGAGAGACTGCAGGCTGGCACAACATCACGGTGACTGCAGTGGAAGCAGGTGAGAGACTGCAGGCTGGCACAACATCACGGTGACTGCAGTGGAAGCAGGTGAGAGACTGCAGGCTGGCACAACATCACGGTGACTGCAGTGGAAGCAGGTGAGAGACTGCAGGCTGACACAACATCACGGTGACTGCAGTGGAAGCAGGTGAGAGACTGCAGGCTGGCACAACATCACGGTGACTGCAGTGGAAGCAGGTGAGAGACTGCAGGCTGGCACAACATCACAGTGACTGCAGTGGAAGCAGGTGCATCACCTTCCATGTCCTGTAGAGCTTAGTGAACAGAGGCACTCAATAGGATTACGTCCTCATACTGTACTGGTCAGGCCGACCTGTTAGAGTCATCCTCAAAGGCTTCCTTTTTTAGTTTGATACGCAATGGGCGACCAGTTGATAAGATTTCCGGTTTTATCTCTGGGACCTCGATTTACACTGTGAGTGTTATTTTAACTCTGAGAATTTAGACCCATGGACTTGCAGACAGTGGTGGAAAGTAACTACATTTATTTATTAAGTACTGTAGGCCGATTTAAGGGACACTTCACCCTTTTTGCCGACGTTATGACGTTTAGAAGATTTAGAACACTTTCCTGGGGGTCTTATGTGGTTTTAGATATTTTAGATTTTAGCAGTGAGACCAGTGTCTCTGATGTCATGGACACTGGGCTCACTTACTTCCTGGACTACATGTTGTCTCAGTAAGACAGCCCTCCCCCTATCCACAAGGAGGAGCAGTGCACCAAAGCATTATGGGAATTGTAGTCCAGGAAGGAAGTGAGCCCAGTGTCCATGACATCAGAGACACCGGGCTCACTGCTAAAATCTAAAATATCTAAAACCACATATTACACACATAGACCCCCAGGAAAGTGTTCCAAATCTTCTAAATGTCATTAAGATATTTTTTGCAAAAAGGGTGAAGTGTCCCTTTAAGTACCACTTTGAGGTATTTGTACTTGAGTATTTCCAATACTTTTACTTCTTCTTATGTAGTGGAGTTACTACATTCCAGAGGCAAATAATTTTTTTTGAAAACATTAGATACTAGTTACTTTGATTATCATTACAATACATACACTAACTAGAAAAAGTGCCCTTCCGGGCACAGGTCTCCACCAGTGTGTGTGATGTTTGGCAAAATGTGTAGGAGTAATTGTTGTAGCGCCACCATGAGGCTGATTCGAAAACTGTCAAGTGGCATTTCTTCCTCAGCCTAGTGGGAATATGCATGCACAGTTTCACCACAATCGGACGCTGCGTTGAGTAGTTGTGGCGATTTGTACAAAACGGGTACAAAGCGGGCTACTCCTGAAAAGTTTAGAAGCCAATCGTAGCCAATGAGGGTGGATTATGAGAAATCAAACAAACCCGTCTTGATCACATGACTATGGAGAACATGTGTACTGATTTGCGTGAAATTTGGATAAAATCTGAAGGAGTAATATTAGAAAATGTGTTTTACATATGTCGGCCTCCTGGTGGCGCTATAAAGAGCAGATGTGAAAAATTCCAGGCAAAGGTTTTTCCTTGGCCTCTAGGGAGTTGGCATACAAAGTTATCCACAGATCCATGCAGTTAGAGGTAAAAACACTTTTCGGCCAGTTATAGCGCCACCATGAGGCTGAGTTGAAAATGTTCATGTGGCATTTCTTCCTCGGCCTAGTGGGAATGTGCGTGCACAATTTCACGGAAATCACACGATGTGTTCATGATTTGCAGCATTTTGTTTGAAACTGAGCACTCCTGCGAACTTTGGAAGCCAATCTAAGCCAATCAGGATGGAGTCTGAGAAATCTGAAAGACCTGTTTCGTTGAATGGCTCTAGAGAGACTGTGTACCAATTTGTGTGATGTTTGGACAAAATCTGTAGGTGTACTGTCCAAAAACTTGTTTTGCACAAATCGGCCTGCTGGTGGCGCTATAACAGGCCGTTCTGGAAAATGTGGGGCAGAGGTTCATCGTTGGCATCCAGGGAGTGTGTGTGCAAAGTTTGGCATCGACCGGGTTAACGGTGCCTGAGATTAGCTGGTAACAGACGGACGGAAGGACACACACACGGACACACGGACACACACACACACACACGGACGGAGTGCAAAACATACTCTCTCCCCATGCCTTCGGCCTGGTGGAGACAACAACTTCCAAGCTCAACATTTGTTTCGCAATGTGAGCTTATTACATTGTTTTATACATTTGAAAACTTGAAATAGGACATTCTGCACAATGAGTACTTTTTTACTTGTAGTATTTAAGTACATTTTGATGCCAATACTTACTGTATTTATATATTGCAGTATTGATAGTTTTACTTAAGCAAAACATTTGAGTACCTTTCCTACCACTTCTTGCAGTCCACTAACTGGGTTGGTAACTCTCAGTCATTTAGCTGGAGACTCCCAGGCTGGAACCTCCTCAAGGACCCCCTGGGGGTCCTGGTATCCCTCAGTGAGAACCAGTGTGTTCGAGACACCATCAAAGTCCTCCCCTATAGTGACTCCATTATTTTACAGCAGTACATTTTCTGCACTTCTCTCCAGACAGTTCATCTCAGTAGAAGTGCTGTGTGATTGTCGGTTAGCGTTAGGCACAGTAAAACGGGTCCATTCGGTACACTTTCAAAGTTATACATTCCGTGACGTGATGTACGGTGAATGAAACTCAGCTGCACATCAGGTGAATCAAGGTTGGGATATGCAGCTGCTGTACTCTCCCCTCCCTCCCACACTCTGTTAGACTCAACAGGGATTCTCACTTCTTTTTTTATTTTGTACAGTTTGACTCTGTAGGAATATAGGCTAGCTACCATGTATAGGAGAGTCTGTGTGTGTGTGTGTGTGTGTGTGTGTGTGTGTGTGTGTGTGTGTGTGTGTGTGTGTGTGTGTGTGTGTGTGTGTGTGTGTGTGTGTGTGTGTGTGTGTGTGTGTGTGTGTGGGGTCTGTCTGTCTGTCTGTCTGTCTGTCTGTCTGTCTGTCTGATTGATTGATTGATTGATTGCGTCAAACGTGGTCCTCTGATCAGATTGACACCTTGCCCATAGATGATTGATGTCACAGACTGGCCACTGATGTCTGAGATCCACAATGGAGCCACGCTGTTCCAATGTGGATTCTGAGGTCCAAATGATTACATTTTTGTATTTCCAGGACCCCCAGTATGACCACAGACAGACCCCCTTTGCGCTTCCTAATTATCAGGTCTCATGGCGTTAAGATCTGGAGGCTTGGTCGATGCTGTTTATCCATTTTGAATGGCCTTATAGCCTTGGTCACGCCTCCAGGTCTCAAGTTAATACGTAAGACCTGGTAATTAAGACGTGCAAAATAGCAACGTTTACAAAAGAACCTAATGGACCAGTTCCAGTTGGTTTATATAGTTGTCAGTTCTGTCAAATGGTTAGCTTGGGATGCCCTGGAACTCCCTCAATGACCACCACATTGAGCCTAGAAAATGAAGCAAATTCAAGCTTCAAGGCTTGAATCAGAGAAATTAGAAATAATAACTCTTCCTCTTCAGTGATCAGTATTGTGACCATGTTGCATCTTGACAAATGTAACACATTAGAAAACAGTAATGTTTATGCATTCCAAATGCACGTTGCACAACTAGTTAGTCAGTGCCCAAGTGATCCGCTAATTAGCAAACAAAATGAAAAACAACAATTATTAAATGTCTGGCAGGCGAATGTGCTCCTGCCTCCTGGCTTAAATCGTTCGATGGAGAAAATCAAGGAAAAGCCCACGCACAATTTATGGGAAAAACATGGCTCTGAGGGGGATTATTTTACATTTAAAATTGTTCTCTCAAAAAGTAAAGTTGGCTTTGTTAACGCAGTTAAAGCACGCAGACTCACTGACTGCCAAATCATTGCACCTGTCGAATCAAGCGTCCAAACACTTTCTGACTCGAGCTGCCAAAATAGCCAGCAGCTTCCCCGGGGCGGTTCTAGACATGGACCACGTAGACGGTCACCCTAGGGCGCCCCCTGCAGGGCTGACACCCACTGGAAAATAAGGGTCACTGATTTGAAAATATAATGGAATAGGAACACGAATAAAATAAACCATTCTATAATGCAATAGTTAGATGTTCTTCATGCGAGCACAATGTATGTCTGTAGTCTACTGTGTAGGGCATGGCGTTGAGTCTTTCCTACAGTAATCTTTGTCTAATAACCACATGAACCCATGCAGCATCCCTAGGGATTTGTAGTGTGGCAAATCTTTGGCAAAGAGAAGTGTAGAGGGAAAAAAAGAGGGCGGCAATGGGAAGTATCTAGGGTTTAATTGGTTAATACATCATTGTAGCATAAATTCAATATGTAATGCAATATTCTGCTGGTGTTATGGCATCCGTCTTTCTGGAAGAGGAGAAAGAAAACATTATTGTTTCTCACGACTTGTGAGTGGAAACAATCCTGTGATCTCGCTTGATCTTCCGGGATAGTTTTGTCATAAGTAAGAGATAGACAGAGAGTGAACAATGCAATAACTCTATATGCTGCGGCATTCGCAGTAACCTTTACGTGTGTGTGTGTGTGTGTGTGTGTGTGTGTGTGTGTGTGTGTGTGTGTGTGTGCGTGTGCGTGTGTGTGTGTGTGTGTGTGCGTGCGTGCGTGCGTGCGTGCGTGCGTGCGTGCGTGCGTGCGTGCGTGCGTGCGCGTGCGTGAATGAGTGTGTGCGTGCGTGCATCTATGTGCGTGGAAGGATGGCTGTATGTATTCTCTACCTTTATGCAATCTCTAAGGAGTGGATGTAGTGATTTGGGGATTGTATGTAATGCAAAAGAGATTGCATTCTGCATTGTAATAGTTCCCCTGCTCGACACCAGGTGAGAGAGAGTGCACGATGAAATGGAGCAGTCTTTCTTCCTCTGAATTCCTTACGTCTCTTGGTTCCTTTTTACCATCCCGTGTAGCCATAGATACAATAGATTCATGCAAACAATAAAATGCAACTGTAGCCCCTCAGCAAAACATTTTCAAATGAAATTTAAATTAGTTTTGTGAGGCATAAATTTAGAGCCATAATTCTCAAGACAAATTGTGTTATTTTGTATTCCTCTTTATGCTTGTCATGACTGTAGGCACATTTTAATGTTAATTGGCTGTCAGACACACAAACACAAGGGTGCACACATGCATGCACGCACGCACATACACAAACAGACACACGTGCGCGCGCTTCCAATATTGAGCATAAACACAACACACAAGCCTGTACTTGACAGATAAAGCCTCTCGCACTGTCATTTGAAGGAAACTTCCAGACAAGTGGAGTCATTGGTTGATTCCATCGGAATTACAATCCTGTATATGGGCCTGCGTTGCTTATCGGCAAGTCTGCAACTTGCTCATTGAGTCCAGAGTGTGCTATGAGCAGCGATAGAGAGAGAGAGAGAGAGAGAGAGAGAGGTGTAGAGATAGACAAAAGAGTGAAGGAAGGCGTGTGTGGGAGAAAGAGGGGGTGTGAAGCAGTAAAGTATAAGAATATTTTTGACTGAAGGCTTAATTTTCTCCATAGTGATTTTGTTATTTTAGTATTTTTCTTATTTTATTCATAGTAGAGCTCAGCCATTATAAGCCTGCAGAGCCAAGAGGACAGGGTGACACCCTGACCTCTTGGCTACTTTCCAATTGGCCCTTTGAACACCTGTGGTGCAGGTGAATAATTAGGGATTGTGCCACAGAGTGGCACAACTCTGTGGCACACCCTGAGGGTGTTGGAAAGTAGCCAACACGCACATACACACGTACGCGCACACGCACATACGCACGCACGCACGCACGCACACACACACACACATACACGTGTACTGCATGTCTCCTTTACTGCTCTGTCATGAGCCACAGTACTGCATGGTTGTCTTTACTGCACTGTCACGAGCCACAGTACTGCATGGTTGTCTCCTTTACTGCACTGTCACGAGCCACAGTACTGCATGGGTGTCTCCTTTACTGCACTGTCACGAGCCACAGTACTGCATGGTTGTCTCCTTTACTGCACTGTCACGAGCCACAGTACTGCATGGTTGTCTCCTTTACTGCACTGTCACGAGCCACAGTACTGCATGGTTGTCTCCTTTACTGCACTGTCACGAGCCACGGCACTCCTAGTAAAAAATCAGCCTTAACTGTTGCCACTCCCCATATAGGGCGACTGTGGCTCAAGAGGTAGAGCAGGTCGTCCAATGATCCATGGGTCGGCGGTTCGAATCCCGACTCCTCCTGTCTACATGTCGAAGTGTCCTTGGGCAAGACACTGAACCCCAAATTGCTCCCGATGTGCTGGTTGGTACCTTGCATGGCTTCCGCCGCAATCGGTGTAAGAATGTGTGTGTGAATGGGTGAATGTAATGCGCAATCTATGTAAAGCGCCTTGGATAAAGGCGCTATATAAATGCACCATTTACCATTTATTTTATTTACCAAACCTATTGCATCATAGACACCTGTCAATGTGATTGTGACAGGAAAGGAGTTGTTGACCTTAAAGAAACTGCTCCTTTTTGAGGAGGATATCTATTATCCAGAGGATCGTGTGGGGATCAACCTGGAGATCTTTCAGCTTATAGTGCAGAGGATGTGAGGCTGCATGCAGTTGAAAGCAGAGGAAAGGCCCCCAAATAGTTACACTACATTACACTGTTATTGTGTAATTACTTTAAAAAGATGAAAATATCAACAATAGCCTATCAAAGAGTTCACAACACAACTTGCAGAGCGTTTATTTGCTAGATAAATAATTTATTTTAATTAAATTATGTTTAAATATATATTTTTAATGTTTTTATATATGTATTTGTTTCTTCTCCTTTCCAATTGGCCTATCTCACAGCCCCCTTTCCACGCCCACTTCCGGTAGATAGTGGTGTCATTTAACATTAGGCATTTACACTTTTTTTCTCTGGAGAATCTAAGTACATTTCCTAATGTTAAAATGTCAAAGACTGATAATAATATGAAGAAAACACAATGGTATAACAACTCAAATAAGTAGAATAAACCTTACCTTTACAAAATGGTAGTTTGTGGCTTGTGAAAATACCTCTTTTAACATGGAAGCCTATGGACCGCAAAAAAAATAACACCACTAGCTCCAAAAGGGGGCGTGGAAAGGGGGCGGGGAAATGCTGTGGGATAGGCCTATTGGCCCCTGTGACTGCCTAATAGTTTGCAAACCAAACTGTCCCACTGGGACGATAAAGACTGTCAAATCTGCCAAATAAAGACTGTCAAATCTGCCAATCCACATGAGCTCGTTGTCAACAGCTCTCAGCTGGTGCGGAGGACCAGGTCAAACCTCCATGTGTAGTTTTGAAGTGTTTTAAGTACAGTATACTACGTAGCCTATGTACATGTGAGTGTTAGCTGGGATTCATTTGGCTGTATTGCTTCTAATGAGAGACATGGAGTGCCACTGCAACGCGTCCATTAAGTTCCTGGCACTCAAAGCTATATGAAGAGCAACTCATTGACTTTTACATTAATTTGGTCCCATTGTGGAAATTCATAAACATTTACTGACATAGAAATAGCTGAATTGCCATTTTATTATCAAGTCACTTTATTAGCACATTTCATATGACAAGCACAGACTAAATGTGCTTTAAAAAAATAATAAAATGCAAAAGTCACCAGTGACACAAATTTAACACAATTACATATGATTAACATGCAAGAATGAATTAATAAAAAGAAAGTCGAGTTTTTAAAAATAACTACACACCTAGCTGAAAGTTTGTGAGAATAGGTAGGTTTTTAGTTTGCTTTTAAAAGAAGACAATGTTGTAACAAACCTTAAATCAACTGGTATAGAATTCCACAGAGTGGGACCATAGTGACTGAAAGCACCATAACCTGATGTAGAGTTTGTCCCGTGCTTAGTGAGGAGATTGTATGATCTTTGTATGTACTGTATTGTACTTTCAAAATTACCTGCTCAACAAGATCTACCCACCAAAAGATATTCATATCATTGCTGAAAATAGTTTTTAAAAAAATGTACCTGAGGGGGCTTTGGAATAGCGGAGCTGGTGTTACATAACATGACAAACTCACTTTGAGGGGAGATGGAAATAGTTTTTGTAACTTTTTGATGTTTGTGCTCAACAGTCTCGAAAACAGTATTCCATTGTGGCTTAACAGGCACAATTTGTATGTCAATCAATCAATCAAGTCACCTTACTTCAAGTGTCAAATGCCAAATTATTATTATTATTATTTTTAAATTATATAATTATATAATGTCAGTTAGATGTTAGCATGTCATGTGATCTAACTGGACAGCCTTTGTGATCTATAGATTGCGATCTTTGGGAACCTCTGATCTAAGGGTTCTGGTTGGAATGTATGGGTCAAGCATGTCAGAAACATAGGAAGGAGCTAAGCCATTTATAGATTTAAAGACAATGAGAAGCACTTTAAAATCTATTAAAAACAATTAACTGGCCCAGGCGGTGGCGTAACCGTCTGGGCACCCGACTGGTAATCCAGTCGCAGTGTGCCGCGGGTTCGACTCCCGAGCCCGACACGGCCTTTACTGCATGTCTTCCCCCATCTCTCTCCCGTTTCCTGTCAGCCTACTGTCTGTCCCTTCAAAAACCAATAAAAGGCGTAAGCCGCAAAAAAATATCTAAAAAAAAAAAAAAAAAAAAAATTAACTGGGAGCCAGTGAAGAAAAGATAAAACAGCAGCAATATGTTATTAGTAAAGGAAGTAAAAACTCGAGACCTATTGTTTTAGATGCCGACGCCACGTGTGTACTGGATTTAACACTTTGAGGAAGTTATGCATAATGAGTATTTTTACTCTTGGTACTTTAAGTACATTTTGTTACCAATTATTTTGTACTTTTACTCAAGTACATTTTGAATACTGGGACTATTACTTGTAGTATTGCAGTATTGATACTTTTACTTAAGTAAAACATTTGAGTACTTTTTCCACCAGTATACAGTTTGTGCCAGTTTCCCTGTTGCTGTGATCCATAACTATACTTAGCTGTGCGCCAGAGATGTGCACGTGTTGTTGTGAGCTTGTAGATCGGCTTTTCTTTGTGCACACCACCCACGCTCAACTGTGTGCAGTTAAGTATTACCCAGGCGTCATCCTCTCGGTTTGAAAGTGCTGCTCAAAGTGCATTAAGTACATTAACCGCATGGTAACAGCTGTTGGTTATACACATAAACTATGCTGTAATTAGCCAGCATATCTACACCCTGTGGCTATTGCAATTAGGGGGTGATCGCACATAAAGAAAGTAGATGACTTATTTAGAGGAGAATGGGTCCTTTATTTAAATCTCTCCTCCCTCGCCCGCTTTCTCCCCCTCTCTCTCTTAATCATGCGATTAACAATGGGAATTAAGATTCAAGGAGTAGTACAAAGCAAATTTGAAGTGCGTTTTAATTGTGTTAATTAGGCAATATTCTTGCCTCCTATGTTTAAGATTGTAGCCATAGCTTTGAGGGTGTTGCGTGTGTTAACTAACTATATTCTATTATTGCACTAATTTTAATCTTAAAAGAAAAAGGTACAACATATGGTGACATTTATTTGTCATTAGCATTCAAACCAAGAGGTGTCTGTTGCACTTCAACTAATTAAAGATGAAGGTCTGACGACCGAAACGTTGCAATAAAAACCAACCTAAGTGAAGACAGTGTGCGGGATTCTCTTTTTTCTACCTATCAGTTTCCTGTTATCCGACGCACCTGTCCTTTGTAGGTGTGCAGAAGGACTTTTTCGTATAAGGCCCGGGGAGTGAAAATGGGCTCACAGGGGTGATGCTTGTGTCACTCGTTGAGTCGTTGCCAAGTTGTAGAACAACAGTATAAATTGTGGTGCTGGCGTGGGGGTGGGGGATCTAGGTTTGTATCCTGCATGGGTAGGAGGTGAATCTCACAGATTGCAGCTTTAAGGTTTGTCTAGAAAGTGATTGAGGTCATGGATAGAACTTTTGGAGTCTTGAGATTTAAAACCTCTTATCCCTCAGCACCAATGCCAAACCTCAACCGGCTGCCTCATGATGGAAATGATGTCTGACTCTGAATGGTCAAAATATAGAGAAGTTTGCACTGTAAATTCAAGGCTTACTAGGACTGAAGATGGATGCGAGAGGCTAGCATGAAAGTCCATAAACAAAAAAAAGGTTCACAAGAAAATGAACAAAATGGGGTTAATTTTCTTTCTTCATCTTCTTGTGTTGTAATAATAATCAAAATCTACAAAGTAACTAGTAACTATACTTTTCAAATAAATGTAGTGGAGTACTTCCTGTGTTCCTGTACTTTTTGCAGATGATACTAATTTATTTATTTCACATACTGATTTCTCAGCTCTAATGGCAAAGGCTAATCACGATCTTGAAAATATTTCAAAATGGTTTAAATTAAACAAATTATCACTGAACATAAAAAAATCAAATTTTATTATATTTACATCAAAAAATAAAAAGTATTGTAATTCTAACATCTGTCTGTCTATAGGAGATGATCCAATTTCTCAGGTTACATCAACAACCTTTCTTGGTGTAATTATCCATGAAAGACTAAGCTGGACAAACCACATTAGCCATGTCTGTAAGAAAATATCAAAATCTATTGGCATTATTGGCAAATTCCGTAGTCTGGTAAATCAAAACTGTCTCCCAACTCTTTACTATAGCTTAATTTATCCATATCTTATATATTGCAATATCATTTGGGGAGCTACTTATAATACTCATCTTCACAAACTCCACATGTTGCAAAAAAGATTCTGCAGGATTGCCACATACAGTGATTGGTCTGCTCATTCTGCCCCTCTTTTCAAACAACTCAATATTTTACCAATTTTTAATTTAAATACATACCAAACCTGCAACTTTATTTTCAAAGTATTGTTCCAGCCAGTTTCATTTTCTTTGCCATGTAAAAACTTTTTTCAGTTCAACAGTGATGTGCACCATTTCAATACGAGACAGGCAAATCATTTACATCTCCCAAAGTTCCGAACTGGTCTGTGTCAGTTCTCCATCAGATACAGGGGGGCCCAGCTATGGAACACCTATACAGCAATCTCATCAAATTCTACTTCATTGAATAATTTCAAACATAAGTTTAGGACCCACTTAATTGACCAGATTACTTAATTATATTTCTTTGTATCATCTCTTCTTTTCTCTAATCATGTCGATAACCAATAATTCTAATCATGTTCTTGTTGTTTTTTTGTTTTGTTTTGTTCTTGTTTTATATACTGCAATTATGTCTTCTGGATGTTCTATATCTCTTATACAATGTTTCATTTTTTATTTACATAGGTAGAGGCCTCGTATAAGCCCCTTGGGCTTTTTTGCCTCAGCCTAGCACTTTACTCCTCTTCAACACTGTTCACTGTGTTGTTTTTTATATTGTGCTGAATAAATAAATACAAAAAAATACAAATAAATAGTAAAAGTACAATATTTGGATCTGAGATGTAGTGGAGTAGAAGTAAAAGTATTGGAAATTGGAAATAATCAAGTAAAGTACAAAAACCTCAAAATTGTCTTCTCTAGATAACCAGACCATGATGTCTCATTGTCTTCTGTAGATAACCAGACCATGATGTCTCATTGTCTTCTCTAGATAACCAGACCATGATGTCTCATTGTCTTCTCTAGATAACCAGACAATGATGTCTCATTGTCTTCTGTGGATAACCAGACCATGATGTCTCATTGTCTTCTGTAGATAACCAGACCATGATGTCTCATTGTCTTCTCTAGATAACCAGACCATGATGTCTCATTGTCTTCTCTAGATAACCAGACCATGATGTCTCATTGTCTTCTGTAGATAACCAGACCATGATGTCTCATTGTCTTCTGTAGATAACCAGACCATGATGTCTCATTGTCTTCTGTAGATAACCAGACCATGATGTCTCATTGTCTTCTGTAGATAACCAGACCATGATGTCTCATTGTCTTCTCTAGATAACCAGACCATGATGTCTCATTGTCTTCTGTAGATAACCAGACCATGATGTCTCATTGTCTTCTCTAGATAACCAGACCATGATGTCTCATTGTCTTCTCTAGATAACCAGACCATGATGTCTCATTGTCTTCTCTAGATAACCAGACCATGATGTCTCATTGTCTTCTGTAGATAACCAGACCATGATGTCTCATTGTCTTCTCTAGATAACCAGACCATGATGTCTCATTGTCTTCTGTAGATAACCAGACCATGATGTCTCATTGTCTTCTGTAGATAACCAGACCATGATGTCTCATTGTCTTCTCTAGATAACCAGACCATGATGTCTCATTGTCTTCTGTAGATAACCAGACCATGATGTCTCATTGTCTTCTCTAGATAACCAGACCATGATGTCTCATTGTCTTCTCTAGATAACCAGACCATGATGTCTCATTGTCTTCTGTAGATAACCAGACCATGATGTCTCATTGTCTTCTCTAGATAACCAGACCATGATGTCCCACTCAGTGGTCAGTATCCGTATCCTGGATGTGAATGACAATCCTCCAGAACTGGCAACGCCATATGAAGCTTCCATCTGTGAAGACGCCAAGCCTGGTCAGGTAGGCTTTTCAAAATGGTCCGGAAACAGAATCACGAGCGCTTTGTGAGCACTTTGTCCTAGCCTTGGTGCCTTTGGTTCCTGTATGTCAAAGATTCAAGAAGTGAATAAAATAGTTTGATTTGGATTCCCCAGCACAGCCTTGTAGCAGCAATAGTAAAACTACAGTAAAATATAAAAGAACATAGTCAAAGTGAGGTAGGCGGTAGGCACTATATTTTTAGGCATGTTTGATATACTTTGTTTTGTCACATTAACTCAGGTTAGCGACATTATTCCGATGGCGCGTTGGTCCGACTCGCCCCAATTACTAGGCAGCTCAACAGTGCCACTTTAGGTCACCGAACGGTATTGCCGTATTCAAGCCGACATACAGAGACATACATACTTACACACGGACACACATACCTGTTCATTGGAGTGGTTAGGCACCGCAAAACGAATAAAATAAAAATAGCAGTTCTAGATCATCAAATCTTGATCATCAAATCTCAAACATAAAACATTGAAATATGGAAATACACGGTTTGTGCAGAAATAGGAAATGCTGTTTCTGGTGAAGATAACGTGTCTATGGTATGTATCCACCTCTGATAAATCATTGTTTCTGGTGAAGATAACGTGTCTATGGTATGTATCTACCTCTGATAAATCATTGTTTCTGGTGAAGATAACGTGTCTATGGTATGTATCCACCTCTGATAAATCATTCTGTTTCTGGTGAAGATAACGTGTCTATGGTATGTATCCACCTCTGATAAATCATTGTTTCTGGTGAAGATAACGTGTCTATGGTATGTATCCACCTCTGATAAATCATTTCAGACGCTGTACTTCCACCAGGGTCTTGCCAGGTACTGGTGTTTGGAGAGCAATCATCTTGTCATTTATATTCCTTCTTCTTCTTTTGTTTTCTTCCTACTACGACAGCCAATCACCATGCCTCGCCTCGCTTGTCTGAACTGTTTCATTATGGCATGCTGCTGGTTTGGCTCTTTTTTCAATTGGACAGCATGATCTATCTGACACTTTGTTCCAGAGGCAATTTAGAAACTCTGCCGTTGGGCGCAGGAAGGCACAATTTGACAAAGTGTACTGGTGCCAGCAGTGATGTAAAATAACTAAGTACATTTACTTAATACTTTAACCGCCAGCATTAATTAATCCCTCGCTAGCGTATTGCCAAGGTTTTATCACGCGTAACACTCCGTATCCGTATATCCGTAATGTCATGTTACAATGACAAACTGCTATGTGTGGTCTCATGCCCGGATGTTGTTGTGTCGGTCGGTGGTGGAAAAAGGCGACCGTGAGTGTCAGCCCGCCTGCTACAGCCCGTTGAAAACCCTTGTATTCACCAGAAACGGCCCCTCAATGTCGTTTCTGAGATACAGAGCTGTGAATGGTTGGCTTAGACTGGAAGTGGATGCGCGCGCATGTTCAAAATGGCCGCGGCCACAGTGTCCCACTGTGTTGATGCGGGTAGCAACATCAGCTAGCATTACGATCCGATCAAAAAATTGATTAAACAATACAAACCCGAGAATCTCGGGTTTGGCGGACTAGGGTACTAATTTACACCCTCTTGTTCCTCGTTTGCGGCGGGCAGGCGGTTAAGTACTGCAGTTAGCCTAAGTACAATTTTGAGGTATCTTTTATGCTACTTTACTGGAGTATTTCCAATTTCCAATACTTTTACATCTACTCCACTACTGTACATCTCAGATCCAAATATTGTACTTTTACTCCATTACATTTATTTGAAAACTTTAGTTACTAGTTACTTTATAGATCACACTTGTAAAAGAGACTCAATGTGGTTTTTACTGGTTAAATAAAGGTTAAATAAATAAAATAAAATATATTTTGATTATTATTATTATTATTATAATTATTACAAAACATACATTAGCCACTTCAGCCCTATATACATTTTGGCCATTTGAAAATACCCAATCTACAAGCTCACAATGAATTTGTATACATTTGAAAACATGAAACGGGTACATGGTACTTTTAGGTTCATTTGTACTTTTACTACATTTTACATTCCGGACTTTTACTTTTACTATTTATAATATATTACAGTATTGATAGATAAACATGTGAGTACTTTTTCCACAACGGGATGCCAGAAAGTGGTTCCCTGCAGATTGGGGGTTCCCAGCTAAATGGTTGATAGTTAGGAACCAAATGGACCGTGATGATATTGTAACCATTTAAACTCTCTCAGAGTTTAAATAACACTGTAGATTGGGGGGTCCCAGTGATAATAATCGTATTAAATGGTGCGTAATGCATAATCAAATTGAATTCAAGGGTCACTTAAGTTAAAAAAGGTCACTAAACAACACAAAAACAATCTGTCTAATCAGTCTGAAGAACAGTCCATGTGTAGTTTAATTGTTTAGTAGCCGTATACCTCCTGCGTCCTCCCACCAATCACCTTTAGAAACAGTATTTTACTCTCTGTACTTATAGTCAACAGGCCCGAGGCTCAGTTGGACCCAATTAACATTTGCAGAGCAGAGGAATAATTAAAAAAGCAAGGCATTAAAGTGGGGCCCTCCATGCTGGAAGCTACATTTACATGTGTAATGAGGCTTAGGCCTCCCCTCCTCTTGATCTGCAGACTTTACTGCTTATAGCTTCTCTGTGCCTTCGCAACCCCACCACCTGGCTCTGCACCCCCCCCCCCCCCCCCCCCCCCCCCCCATGAACATTGTCTGGTCTGATCTCGCTCACTCCCACCTTGCTACGTCTTCCATCTGGGAGAGGCCACATTAACCTTCAACTCCTAATCATACAGAGACAATTAGTCTTCCGACCAAAAAAAAAAAGGTTTGTTAATGTTCTCATCAGAGAGGAATGCACTTAAATATTTCACAGAGTAATTATGAGCCAGAGGAAGAAAGATCTGCACACCTGGAGGGACACACCTGTCTGTCTGTCTGTCTGTCTGTCTGTCTGTCTGTCTGTCTGTCGTACAATTGGTTTTGCACTTAGTGTCTCAGTCCTGTGGTCTTTCACTCTCTAACCCTGTGTTTGTCCTTTTAATATATATTCTGGGGAGTTCTGTCAGACTTGACTGCTGAGATTGAAAATGTGTTAGCCTGGGGTCAGAGACTTTCCAGCGATCATTCTCGCCCCTGAGGGAATACAACCGGCTGAGCCTTTGAGGAAACGCTGTCTCTTCCATCTTGTTGTTTTTTATTTTTTTATTTTTATGATAACAAAACAAAAGCTAATAATAATGAAAAATGAGACGGTTGGGCGTATGTTTTAGAATGTAATAATGTTATAGACCCAGGGATTTGCCTTGTGCAGGTCTCTGTCTTTAATGCAGCAGAGCTACTGTACAGTGGTAGTTTATTGTTTCTCGCTCTGTTTTTGTGGCAGGGATAGGGTTTTATTTGTATTGATCAAGTTCCAGCGCTCAGGGAAAACTGAATCACTGAATCAATCCATTAATGAATTACTCCAGCCATATAGATGGTGGTTGAAAACAAACCTCCCCGTAGAGAGCGACTGGCAGCAATGAAGTCATAACTCACTCACTTTGCCACTCGATTATGCACATACCCTCAATCTTTGATTTGAACCAGGCTTTAATCTGCCAGTAATCTGCCCAATACTGCAAAAATATCTTCACCAACAGATGCCACTTTTCTTGGGAAAAATTATCTTCTTGGCAAAATGATCTCTTCTCATCGTGTCTCAAAGCAGAAGCATGAATGGCTGATGAATCTCTGTTGTCCATTAGAAATCTCCCGATGAAGAGGGCCGTCTCTTACCGTCGGTACATCAGACACTATCTGATAGCAGAGCAGCTTTAAGATCTGTGCCAGGTTGATGCTATCTGTTTGATGAGCATGTGGATGAAATCTATCAATTAACATGATGATGTTGTCTTGGCTTGTCTAGGGCATTAACGTTTCAATCCATAACCTTTTCAGTGAATACAATTTTAACCACTTAAACTCCAGACCCCAGTACAGGCCGCCAGGGGTCTGTGTATTTGGCCCCTTCCTTTTTGAGTGGTGCAACCACTCCCTTACGGAGTTATGTGTGGGTGGCTGGCTGGGTATAGCTGGCTGGGTGGGTGCCTGCCTGGCTGGCTGGGTATGAGCACGAAAACAGCATGGTTGTTTTTCACCACCTGCGCGCAACCACCTAACACACACACAAACACACACGCACATATTAACTGTATATATGATGATTTCCTGAATGTTCGCTTATTATGACATGCCCAGAATATGGACACTAGCATGTTATCAAACTTAGCGTAGGCTATGTTAATACAATAACTTCTGCATTGGGTGGAGGTGGTCATTTAGATCCTGGGTATAGGACCTTTATGTAGTACCTCTTGACAAGAGGTACTGCATAAAGCTCAAAGGGAAATATATCGCCTTCCCAAATGGGCTCTCTGTTTAGCGCAAGAGTAGAAATCCTGGCGCCCGCGTGAGGGTTCCACCGTTCGTATATTCCAAGTAGGAATAAGTCAGATTTAAGTCTTGGATCTAAACAATAGAACAGCAGTAATACAAATATTGATAATGGTAATAACAATGTGCTATCGGCATGCCATTCTGAAGTGCTGGGGTGTCTGTTTTTTATAATGCTCTTATTTCTTCAGTAAACGGTTCTCCCAGAGGTGCAGGCATCAAGCAGCAGTCAGCAGTTGTTTGCTTGTAAAATATAAGCCATTTTTGCATCAACTACCCCGAACGCCATTAATGAGTTTGGAAACATCGATGACGTCAACATTCTCAGAAGCACGCCAAATGATCACAGTTTTTTATTTCATCTGCTGTATAATGGCAGTTCTTAATGGCAGTTCTTAATGCTATATGTGTTCCTCCCCTGTGCCCATAGAAAATGCACTTAGATCACTTTGTCAAACCTCTGTGAGAGACTAGTGTTTCTATTTTCTTTTAACCACTTCCAAAGTAGTGTCCCAGGTGACAATTTTTACATTCAGAAAACTCCAATAAACCAGGCCCAATAAACCCAAATTGTAAAAAAATATATAATAAATACACAACTAAAGCTCACAATGCATCACATGACATTGTGAGCGATGTAGTGAGTGCTGTAATCATGCATTAAACACATCACTCAGAAGAAACATGCTGTGGTACAGTACATGATGTCAAGCTAAACCCAGCAGGGATCATTCATAATAGCACTTAAGTGTGACTAATTAGAAGCAAACTCATTTATTTTACACCCACAAATGGCTGTAGTGCATATATTTGGTGAATGTTAAGTTTGTTAACTGTCTGAGGGGTCTCTTGCCCTGCATTCAGAAGCCAGTATTATGTAAATAACCTTCCTGTGTTGTTGTTTGTTCTGTGATGGAGAACAAAAACAAGTCTTTTTTTGACATATCCATAGAGTGGAGGTTGACACTGTTTGCTGCTTTAGTTTGGATTTAGTGCTGTGCTGGTCAGCTCTAACATCAACCACACTGTTTGCTGCTTTAGTTTGGATTTAGTGCTGTGCAGGTCAGCTCTAACGTCAACCACACTGTTTGCTATTCACCCACCTCCCAAAAAACATCTGCACAAACCCTGCATTTAAAAAATAATGAACCAGATCAGTAATGAGACCGTTGTTATAAACACAACTAAAAACAGGCTATGTTTGAAGTTTTGCTTAGAAAAGTCTCACTTAAAAAAAGTCTCACAGCAGTGTAACCACAACAAAACAGCACTTAATTAGGCCAGAATTTTAAATAATGTTGTCTTTAAATTAAAGTGCTCTTTGCTCAGCAGATTTTTAGAAACTTTGTATTCTTACAAAATTGCCACAAACTCACTAACAAAGTTGAATCTGAAAATCAGCAAGTCTAAAAAACTAATGAACACAGAACTTGCTTCTTAGCCTACAGTACTTCAACTGATCTTTCTCTGCAACAAATATTATCATTTCATGTAAAACAAATATATTGTTATTAGAACAATGTTTTCTTCTGTGTCCTTTTGAACAGTGCAGAAACACAAATGCATCCACTCTGTTCGTAAAACAACCGTTGCTAGTGAACGAAGAGTCTGCATTCCATGTTGTCTTCTTCATGCAACAACCTGTGTCTATTCATGAAATATTATGTTTTCTCTGTCCCAAATCTGTGTGTAAACAAACGTGCACGCACGCACGCACGCACGCACGCACGCACGCACGCACGCACGCACGCACACACACACACACACACACACACACACACACACACACACACACACACACACACGCTTACCCTCATATTAGCCTGTTTTCAGATCAGCCTTGAATTGACTGGGCTAATGAGGATCTATCCATTGACTCCTCTCCTGTACTGTGTTATCACCCTGTGTCACAAGTGGAGTGTCAGCTCCGAGGCTCAGCTCTAGGTTTCTCGGTGGAACCACAGAGAAAATTAGATTAGCCTATGCCTTTTAACTGCGTTGGGTTTGATCCCATTTGAGGGGCTGGCAACACTAGCGTACTGTTTGTGTTTAGAGGCAAAGCGCATCCAGTGGGAGATGGGAGAGGGCTGCCTGAGAAGTGAATAAAAGGCTACGCCGCTCCGGTGACAGAAGCTAAGCAGCTTTAGCTCGGAAACGCAGTTCAAGCCAGGGGTGCGACACAGAGTGTCAAATAGCTTTAGGACTCATGCAGGTGGATCTTCAGACATGCCAGAGAGTCACGGAATGAGGCATTTTTGGGTGTAGGGGGATGCCACGATTGCCATGTAGAGCGGCCATCTGGGAACTGGAAGGTTCCCGTATAATGGGCCAAGTGTCCTTGTGCAAGACAGTGAACCTGTGAACTGTTCACAAGTTGGTGCCTTGCATGGTTGCCTCTACTGCCAGTTGTTGTAGTCGAGTCCATCAAGACCAAGTCTGAGGGGGGAGAGTCCGAGTCAAGACCGAGTGTCGGAGGGGGTCGAGCCTGAGTCGAGACTGAGTCGAGAACGAGACCAGATTTTCTTTCTTTTTTGTCATTTGATGGGTACAGAAAACACTGCGAGCAGGCAGGCACGTCAGCTACATCCGTTACTTAACAAGATGGCTGTCTATAAGTGCCAGACAGCTCTCTTATAATGTTAATGTGAATGGGCTCCTCATAATATGGGTACAGTTGGGTGCCACCGATATTGTCCCTTATCATTTGACCCATTTAGGCCTGACCTCAAAATTTAAAATAAATCCTTCTAAATCCTCCAGTTTTCTGAAATAAATATTTTCACGATTTTTCAAAAATAGCAGACCTACAAGCTCGTAGATCTGCTATTTTTCAATAGCTAAATTATAACAAAAGGGGTTCCCGCCCAAAATGGGTTAACTGTCCTTTTGCGCAGATCACGCAAACCTCAGCAAAAAGAAAAGGACAATATCGATGGCCTCCAACTGTATAATACATTTATTTCATTGCATAGTAGTGACTCGTGAGCCTCGAGTGGACTAGGTGGGGGAAGAGTACAGAGTCCCTTGGTGCGAGGCCGAGTCAAGACCAAATAAAATGATGTGTGAGACCGAGACAAGACTGAGAATATGAAAATGTGGACTCTAGACCGGACTGGAGTACTACAACACGCCGTTCACATTCATCCACACATGAATGGCAGAATGTAACAGACATTGCCAAGTTCTTCTACTAAGGGCACTTAACCACTTTCAATCTGGTGTCCCTAGTTTGAGCATGTCAAATTATAAGATCTAGCTTAAGTGGTTAGACAGTAAAATCACATTTGACTCTTACTGACTGTTACATGCACCCTCATAATTTGTGAATGTTCTGATGTCCCACATCGTATGTGTTTTGTTTTATTGATCTAACCTTACCTGACACTTCGCACCGAAATAACTTTGGTCTCTTGAACAGCTCTTTCGCCCACCCTGTGGTATTTGTCTGACTGAATGCAGAGGGACAGATACCATATAGTGCCGTGTGTGTGCGCAGGGAGGAAGCCAAATACAAAGTGTGCCCTGGGGGATACGGAGACCTGTCAGTTCTGCCTAGCCGTCTCACGGCTGGCCGGGTGGGTCACCGTGACGGAACGTCTCATGCTTAGCCTCCTC
The DNA here is from genome assembly GCF_951216825.1 of Electrona antarctica. Classification (NCBI taxonomy): domain Eukaryota; kingdom Metazoa; phylum Chordata; class Actinopteri; order Myctophiformes; family Myctophidae; genus Electrona; species Electrona antarctica. The sequence continues at coordinate 48,518,177 of NC_136790.1, forward strand.
ACCTCTTCCATCCTCCGCCTCCTCTTCTCAGAGAGCTAGTAAAAAGTAGGAAGGGTATGGCCTGATCAGCCTGCAATGATATGCATAAGATCATCCCAGCTTACTAAGAGGTTCAAAAAGTAAAGAATATTTAGGATGACCGTTGAGCCGATTCTACTCTATGGCTCAGAGACATGGACACTTTCAAAGAAATTAGAGAAATGACTAGATGACACTTTGTAACAGCCGACTTCTAATGAGAGCGCAACATCTCTCTTGGAAGAGCCACCCATCAACTTCTCTAATATACGGCAACCTTGTGTTTGTTCAGTAGTACGATCCAGAAGAACACAGTTTGCTGGCCACTGCTACAGAGCTGATCATCTTCCCTTTTTCTCTGGAATCCTGCTTTCCTCCTCATAGCAGTCCAGAGGTCGTTCCCTGATGTCATCGCTAGGGACACATGCATCATTAAGCAGGAACTGGGGATGGCAATGAAGGACCGGGAAGTCTGGCATGGCATTTTGAAATCCATGATCTCGGCCGCGGTCGAAAAATGATGATGATGATGAGAAAGGGCCAATGCTAGGGACCTCAAACCACCCATACACTCAATGCTAGGGACCTGGAACCACCTCCCCACCCACACACTCAATGCTAGGGAACTGGAACCACCACCCACACACTCAATGTTAGGGACCTGGAACCACCCGCCCCACCCATACACTAAATGCTAGGGACCTGGAACCACCCCCACCCATACACTCAATGATAGGGACCTCAAACCACCCACACACTAAATGCTAGGGACCTGGAACCACCCCCACCCACACACTCAATGCTAGGGACCTGTAACCACCCCCCACCCACACACTCAATGCTATAGGGACCTGGAACCACCTCCTCCAACCACACACTCAATGCTAGGGACCTGGGACCACCTCCTCCAACCACACACTCAATGCTAGGGACCTGGAACCACCTCCTCCAACCACACACTCAATGCTAGGGACCTGGGACCACCCCCTCCACCCACACACTCAATGCTAGGGACCTGGAACCACCTCCTCCAACCACACACTCAATGCTATAGGGACCTGGAACCACCTCCTCCAACCACACACTCAATGCTAGGGACCTGGAACCACCCCCACCCACACACTCAATGCTAGGGACCTGGAACCACCCCCAACCACACACTCAATGCTATAGGGACCTGGAACCACCCCCAACCACACACTCAATGCTAGGGACCTGGAACCACCCCCAACCACACACTCAATGCTATAGGGACCTGGAACCACCTCCTCCAACCACACACTCAATGCTAGGGACCTGGGACCACCTCCTCCACCCACACACTGAAGAACTCATACACAGACAATATCCACAGGGAGAAGTGCAAGTAAGCAGCTTATCGTTGCTGTCAGGCAGAAACCTCTTATCCCCATAATTATTCAAACTTCTGTTTTCGTAAATGAATGCCCTACACTCGATCATACTACAACGTCATACAAAAGGTGCCGTTCGAAACGCTGGGCGAAGCAGCATTTGAGCTTGTAGATCTGCTACTTTTGCTGTTTTTGAACTTGAATCGTGAAAAGTAACAGATGTGGACATGGGGTTTCCACCCGACAGATGATATGATATCAAACGTACACATAATTCATCAACCCTGGAAAATGTGTAATTCATATACATTTATTGAACATGGATGATTCTTCTGAGGAATTGAACCACACCAGGCCAGGCTGTGGACATGGACTTGAATGATGAACCAAACATACAGACAAACACACAGACCTACCAGCAGATGAACAAAGGCACTCCAACGCTATAGCCTTGAATACTTGTATTCAATTACAGCATTCAATGTTTAACTTACTTTACTTTGATGGCTTAATCCTAGAAACAGCTGCTTTGAGCGCCTCTCTTCCTTTCAAGTTCTGTTGCTGCAGCCGTTGTGTGAAAGTAGTTAATGTCTTTTTCCGAGAAGAAAGCGGCTGCCCTTGCTGTCCTCTCTGACCCATGGATGGCCTTTCCACAGATGGGATAGTTTTGGTGAAGTCTTCTGTGTCCATCTTTCCAATGATGCTAGAGATTTAAGGAGGTCAGACAAGGGAACCGCTTGCAATTGAATTAGGTGATTGTGCTTCAGAGAGCTTTTGCCACTCGATAAACTCCCACACATTGGCCTCTGTGGTTTGCTCAGGACCCTGAGACGATGCAAGGGCACCGTCGTCCAAAACAGATCATGACTCGCCTCATCCTCTGATGCTCGTATTCCTTCAGAGAAATACTGTTGATATTTCAACTGAAAACAAGAGGATTGTTCTCTCCTCTTTGCTGCCAGGGCTCTACTAGGTTTGTTGTTTGCACCCGTCTTTTCTGATGGTCCGGTGATCCCGATTAGAACATTGGCGTTTTCTAGACTAGAGCAAGGATGGCCTCATTCTAGCTCGCTAGCATTGACGCTACATATTTAGCATCTAAAATGGACCGGCAAAGCGGACGTGCGTCACACTAAAACCAAGTAGATTCGGGTCGGCAGTCAACCGCTGGCACTTTCGTCCACCAGGTGGCAGTGATACTGTTAATATTGTTCCTGTACTTTAATGAAATTAACTCATCAAAGTCATCGCTCACTTCACACTGGGTGTGATCTCTTCACCAAAAATGGCAGAGCGCCTCACATGCACAAATCTGGCAAATTAGGCAATGTTTTTAGGGACCAAGAAGTCACGCAGTGACTTTGGTCACTTATTAGGGACCAAGAAGTCACGCAGTGACTTTGGTCACTTATTGTTTTTGTGTTTATTTTTCTTCTCCTTCTCCTTCTCCTTCTTCTTCTTCCGCCAAAAATAGCTGTTCTGACTGAATGGTGCAGTCGGTTTTCGCGAAACGCGGTAATCTGGTAGAGGGCCATGCCAAACGGTGAATATGCGAAGCTCAAGACGATTGGCCAAATGGTGGCGCTATAGCGCTCAATTGAAAATGCTAACTTTGAACGTGCATAGCTCATGAACCGTTTGACCGTTGGCAATGACACTTTGATACCCATATGCGTATCCCCATGCTGAACAACTTTCGTGTTCTGACTTTTGACCTCTGACCTTTAGATCACCCACCATTTTGAATTATATGATCAGTACTTCTTCTCCTTCTCCTTCCGCCAAAAATAGCTGTTCTGACTAGGGTTTAATATTTTCCCGGATTTGGCTCATTTTAATTCCCGGGAATTTGCGGACCTTTTCCCGGGCTCCCGCGGGAATTCCCGTCAGAAAAAAAAGAAAGAAAGTGCCCACCAAAATGCATTTATATGTATAGATACTTCATATGTTCAATAGAATAGTGATATTTTTTGGTTTAAAACGTTTTATTTGAACGAAATATGAACATATAGCCTACAATAAAAGTATTACATTAAAATATTAATAATGTATTAGGCCTACTACGCTATTCAGAAAAAGGGACACAGGAGTTTGCACTAATGTGACTAAGCACGGGGAAAAAAATAAACGACCTCACGTCTTTCACATAGATACCTTAGCTATGGTCTTTCACCCTTTGAGCATGCAGTGGGTCCCCGGACCCCTTCTCCGCTGCAGAGAATGTGATCATCCCGCTTTGTACTTTATGAAAAGTCCGATTGGGTGTTAAATTAGCCAGCACGTCCAGTGCACAGCACACTGATTATTAGAGAGAGAGAGCGAGAGAGAGAGAGAGAGAGAGAGAGAGGGAGAGGGAGAGGGAGAGGGAGAGAGAGAGAGAGAGAGAGAGAGAGAGAGAGAGAGAGAGACGCTGCGTGCTGGTGGTTATTATAAAACAAAGTGTAGCCTACTCATCTTTGTTTGTGTTCCGTTTCACGTTATTGCTGCACACATGCAGGCAAAAGCAAAAAGTGACAATGTCCATCACAGAGAAACGAAACTCCTCGCTCCGTCCGTAAAACACACAATTCTCACAGAGTGACTGATTAGGCTAATGATTGACAGGTGCAGCAGCTTTGGGAGCGTGCCTGAAGATGTCTGACTGTCAGACATTCATATTTTGCTAAAGTGTATATAAACTCGGTAGGCCCTATCTGATTAATTGCGGGAGGATGCAGGATTTGCGGGGTCCCACTGATTTCATCTTGACCGGCCGTGCCTGCCCGTCCGCAGGTAGGCTATTTAAATACCGCCCGCGCCGCCAACATTTACGTTGGGTCCCGCTGGCTCCAGTTCCCATTGCAGCCCTCGAGTGTAATCCATAATTCCATATAAATATCATCAAACATGTTTGAAAATGATGGGAGGGTTCAGATTGGACATTTGATCACTCATAGATAAGGGGAAAGAACGCGCACTGTGTGAAAACCCCTTTAGTGTAATTTCCCTACAAGAAAAAAAAAAACTCCGGGACGACGGGTCCCGAAGAAATTTCCGGGCGGGAAATTGCGTGACCTATGCCCGGGAGACCCGAAATCCCGGGATCCCGGCATTAAACCCTAGTTCTGACTGAACCATGCAGTCGGTTTTCGCAAAACTTGTCAACATGATAGATGACCATGCCAAACGGTGACTATGCGAAGCCCATCACGATTGGCCAAATGGTGGCGCTATAGCACTCAATTGATGCAAAACTTGCAAACTTTGAATGTGCATATCTCATGAACCGTTTGACCGTTGGCAATGACACTTTGATACACATATGTGTCTCCTCATGCCGAACAACTTTCGTGTTCTGACTTTTGACCTCTGACCTTTAGATCACCCGCCATTTTGAATTATATGAAAAACAGTTCAAATGTAACTCCTCCCAGAATCTTTGCTCAAAATGCACGAAAACTTCTACACGTGAACTTCGGACCTATATGGACAAATAATCGTAGCACATTTTTGTTAAGTGAAAAAATGAAGTTTTTATGAGCCAATGAAAATTGCGCGCACACGCACACACACACACACACACACACACTAAAGTTTGAGTACTTATGCTGAACTAACACTGAATGATTTTCCTGTTAACAATGGAGTAACTGATTGTCTCCGTGTAGCTCAGTCAGTTGAGCTCTTGCCCTTGGACCGCAAGGTTGTGTGTTCAAATCCAGCTACTGACAACTCAGCTTGTCAGTCGTATTTGTACATATTGTTGAACGCCCTGTGGGCTATATCAGTGAGATCAATAACTTTAAAGACTGGTGTGATAATAGCCACCTTATGTTAAACACCACAAAAACTAAAGAGATGATCTTCAATCCAAATCCATGGTTATGAACGATTGTCTGCCTAACACACACACGCATGCAGCCACGCACACACACATGCAGCCACGCACGCACGCACGCACGCACGCACGCACGCACGCACGCACGCACGCACGCACGCACGCACGCGCGCACGCACACACACACACACACACACACACACACACACACACACACACATGCAGCCACGCACGCACGCGCACACACACACACGCATGCAGCCACGCATGCCACACGCATGCCACGCACACACACACACACACACACACACACACACACACACACACACACACACACACACGCAGCCACGCATGCCACGCACGCACGCGCGCACACACACACGCATGCAGCCACGCATGCCACACGCATGCCACGCATGCCACACGCATGCCACGCACGCGCACACACACACACACACACACACACACACACACACACACACACACACACACACACACACACACACACACACACTTTAACTGTGCGTGAAAACACACTGTAGTAATGGAAAGACATGCCCAAAATGAGGACACACATTCTTGTTACCAAATCACTGAATGGTTTTACAGTTTACAATGTAGTCACTGATTGTCTCTGTGTAGCTCAGTCAGTAGAGCTCCTGCCTTCGGTCCACAAGGTTGTGAGTTCAAATCCCGGCACCGGCAACTCAGCTCGTCAGTCTCATTTGTGCATGTTGTTCTAATTGCGCATTGTTCTTCTTCTATCTTGGTCCCGCTTTATCGCTGCTTGCAGCTATATTTGTTTTTGTGTTTATTAAGGGACCAAGAAGTCACGTAGTGACTTTGGTCACTTATTGTTTTTGTGTTTATTAGGGACCAAGAAGTCACGCAGTGAATATAACGGTGAATATGCGACGCCCAAGACGATTGGCCAAATGGTGGCGCTATAGCGCTCAATTGAAAATGCTAACTTTGAACGTGCATATTAGAGACTGACACGGGAGTGGATTTTCACTCCTGTCCTGTCCCACTCCCACAGAAAAAATCCTGTCCTGTCCCAATCCTGGGCCAGAGTTTAAAAAAAAATCCTGTCCTGTCCCACTCCTGTAGAATGACTCCTGATCCCATCCCGCTCCCACTCGAAATGACTCCCGCTCCCATCCCGCTCCTGTTTTTTTTTTTTTTTTTTTATGTTAGTCATTAGGAAAGGCAATTGATTGATCGATCCATCTATCCATCTATCTATCTATAGGCCTATCTATCTAATTAAAATAAATAAAGTGGGCAATGTTGGATTTAACTTTGACTACCAAATACAGTTATGGCACTTAATTTAAGTCCTATACGGTTTTTCCCTGAACAGAACTTAAAGCTTAACAGTTAACAAGTGCTTTGTCAATTAAGATTAAAAAAAAAACCTCAGTGTCAATTTAACTCTATATGATTAATTATTCAGTGTACAAGTCTATGTGTATGGCAGTGGTCCCCAGGGGTCCTTGAGAGAGCTCCAGGGGGTCCCCAGCTAATTAATAGTTTGGAACCAAATGGACCCTTATGGGTCTGTAACAAATTATGTTATGGGAGTGTACAAATGGAACCAAATGTTGTTCCATTTGTACACTCAAGAGTTAAATTAACATAGATTTTACAATATAAATTGGGGGTCCCAGCGATAAAAATGCCATTCAATGGGGGTCCATAGACTAATGCATGTCAAACTGGGGGTCCTTGAAAATAAAATGGTTGAGAATCACAGCTAGAACCGTAATACAAATCTTCTCTTATGGGGGTCCCTGCCCCTGGCATCTTTTCAAATGGGGGTCTGCGGGCTAATAAATGTCGATTTAGGGGTCCTTGACATGAAAATGTTTGGGAACCACTGGTGTATGGGACTCGGTTGGGAGAAAGAAAGGAGACGATGTATTGTAGAACATTCGCTCAGAACAGAACAGCTGTTCAGAGAGCTGTAACAGCGTTAGCATGTAGCTAACATAGCATCACAATTGAAAGTTGCAACGTTGCCACTGCCAGGGGAAACAAATGCATCAGGATGATCTGGCTATAAATAATCGATTAAATCACGGCACCGGCGCGATGCAGAATCATACACGGCCGCATTACGATGTCTTCATATAAAACTTTATAAGACGTCCAGCCCGACTGGTTTGCAATTGGAGGAGGTGTTTGTGTTGTGGAAGCACTAGCACTGCTGGATTATGGGTAATGTAGTGTTGGCTCACAGAAAGATGACTACATCGATGTCATTCCCGCTCCTGCACGCTCCTGTTGACTTTCAATCCCGTCCCGTCACGATCACGGGATTAATACAAATATTAATCCCATCCCGCGGGAATCCCGCGGGAATCCCGTGACCCGCGGGAGTCCCGACAAAATGTCAGTCTCTAGTGCATATCTCATGAACCGTTTGACCGTTGGCAATGACACTTTGATACACATATGTGTCTCCTCATGCCGAACAACTTTCGTGTTCTGACTTTTGACCTCTGACCTTTAGATCACCCGCCATTTTGAATTATATGAAAAACAGTTCAAATGTAACTCCTCCCAGAATCTTTGCTCAAAATGCACGAAAACTTCTACACGTGAACTTTGGACCTATACGGACAAATAATCGTAGCACATTTTTTCTAAGTGAAAAAATGAAGTTTTTATGAGCCAATGAAAATTGCGCGCGCACGCACACACACACACACACACTAAAGTTTATACTGAATGATGTTACTGTTTAGAATGAGTCAACTGACTGTGTCTGCATAGCTCAGTTGGTAGAGCTCTCGCCGTTGGACCACAAGGTTGTGTGTTCAAATTCGGGTAAAGACAACTCAGTGTATGCATTGTGTGCTGCAAGATTTGTGATGACTCAACTATAGAAATATTGAAGTAGATTACATTTTACCCATCAGGCACATGGCATCACAATAATAGAGTTACTAGTAACTGAAATAGTGTAATAAGTCTCATTTTGTAATAGTGTAATAAGTGTGTTTAGTGTAATAGTGTAATAGTAGTGTAATAGTGTAATACGTGTAATAGTAGTGTAATAGTGTAATAGTAGTGTAATAGTGTAATAAGTGTAATAGTGTAATATTGAAATAGTGTATTGAGTCAAATTTTGTAATAGTGTAATAAGTGTATTTAGTGTAATAGTGTAATAGTGTAATAGTAGTGTAATAGGTGTAATAGTGTAATAGTAGTGTAATAGTTTAATAGTAGTGTAATAGTGTAATAGTGTAATAAGTGCAATGTGTAATACCGTACTGTACTGTACCGTACTGTACCATATGGTACTGTACTGTACCATACTGTGCTGTACTGTACTGTACCGTAGCGTACTGCACCGTACTGTACTGCACCATACTGTACCATACTGTACCGTACTGTACCGTACCGTACTGTACTGTACCGTACCGGGACATGTTATGAGCATGTAGGTCTGCCTAACACACACACACACACGCACGCATGCAGCCACGCATGCATGCACGCACGCACACACACACACACACACACACACACACACACACACACACACACACACACACACTTTAACTGTGTGTGAAAACACACTGTAGTAATGGATAAAGACATGCCCAAAATGAGGACACACCTTCTTGTTACCAAATCACTGAATGGTTTTACTGTTTACAATATAGTCACTGATTGTCTCTGTGTAGGTCAGTCAGTAGAGCTCCCGCCTTCGGTCCACAAGGTTGTGAGTTCAAATCCCGGTACCGACAACTCGGCTCGTCAGTCTCATTTGTGCATGTTGTTCTTATTGCGCATTGTTCTTCTTCTATCTTGGTCCCGCTTTATCGCTGCTTGCAGCTATATTTTTTCTTCTTCTCCTTCTCCTTCCGCCAAAAATAGCTGTTCTGACTGAATGGTGCAGTCGGTTTTCGCGAAACGCGGTAATCTGGTAGAGGGCCATGCCAAACGGTGAATATGCGAAGCCCAAGACGATTGGCCAAATGGTGGCGCTATAGCGCTCAATTGAAAATGCTAACTTTGAACGTGCATAGCTCATGAACCGTTTGACCGTTGGCAATGACACTTTGATACCCATATGCGTCTCCTCATGCTGAACAACTTTCGTGTTCTGACTTTTGACCTTTAGATCACCCGCCATTTTGAATTATATGATCAGTACTTCTTCTCCTTCTCCTTCCGCCAAAAATAGCTGTTCTGACTGAACCGTGCAGTCGGTTTTCGCAAAACTTGTCAACATAATAGAGGACCATGCCAAACGGTGACTATGCGAAGCCCATCATGATTGGCCAAATGGTGGCGCTATAGCACTCAATTGATGCAAAACTTGCAAACTTGCAAACTTTGAACGTGCATATCTCATGAACCGTTTGACCGTTGGCAATGACACTTTGATACACATATGTGTCTCCTCATGATGAACAACTTTCGTGTTCTGACTTTTGACCTCTGACCTTTAGATCACCCGCCATTTTGAATTCTATGAAAAACAGTTCAAATGTAACTCCTCCCAGAATCTTTGCTCAAAATGCACGAAAACTTCTACACGTGAACTTTGGACCTATACAGACAAATAATCGTAGCACATTTTTTCTAAGTGAAAAAATGAAGTTTTTATGAACCAATGAAAATTGCTGGTTTGTGAAAATTATTCTTTTGCCTCTAATACACACATATGCTTATGTCACTTTACTATGCGAAGCCCATCACGATTGGCCAAATGGTGGTGCTATAGCACTCAATTGATGCAAAACTTGCAAACTTGCAAACTTTGAACGTGCATATCTCATGAACCGTTTGACCGTTGGCAATGACACTTTGATACACATATGTGTCTCCTCATGATGAACAACTTTCGTGTTCTGACTTTTGACCTCTGACCTTTAGATCACCCGCCATTTTGAATTCTATGAAAAACAGTTCAAATGTAACTCCTCCCAGAATCTTTGCTCAAAATGCACGAAAACTTCTACACGTGAACTTTGGACCTATACAGACAAATAATCGTAGCACATTTTTTCTAAGTGAAAAAATGAAGTTTTTATGAACCAATGAAAATTGCTGGTTTGTGAAAATTATTCTTTTGCCTCTAATACACACATATGCTTATGTCACTTTACTATGCGAAGCCCATCACGATTGGCCAAATGGTGGTGCTATAGCACTCAATTGATGCAAAACTTGCAAACTTGCAAACTTTGAACGTGCATATCTCATGAACCGTTTGACCGTTGGCAATGACACTTTGATACCCATATGCGTCTCCTCATGCTGAACAACTTTCGTGTTCTCACTTTGGACCTCTGACCTTTAGATCACCCGCCATTTTGAATTATATGATCAGTACTTCTTCTCCTTCTCCTTCCGCCAAAAATAGCTGTTCTGACTGAACCGTGCAGTCGGTTTTCGCAAAACTTGTCAACATGATAGAAGACCATGCCAAACGGTGACTATGCAAAGCCCATCATGATTGGCCAAATGGTGGCGCTATAGCACTCAATTGATGCAAAACTTGCAAACTTGCAAACTTTGAACGTGCATATCTCATGAACCGTTTGACCGTTGGCAATGACACTTTGATACACATATGTGTCTCCTCATGCTGAACAACTTTCGTGTTCTGACTTTTGACCTCTGACCTTTAGATCACCCGCCATTTTGAATTCTATGAAAAACAGTTCAAATGTAACTCCTCCCAGAATCTTTGCTCAAAATGCACGAAAACTTCTACACGTGAACTTTGGACCTATACGGACAAATAATCGTAGCACATTTTTTCTAAGTGAAAAAATGAAGTTTTTATGAACCAATGAAAATTGCTGGTTTGTGAAAATTATTCTTCTACCTCTAATACACACATATGCTTATGTCACTTTACTATGCGAAGCCCATCACGATTGGCCAAATGGTGGCGCTATAGCACTCAATTGATGCAAAACTTGCAAACTTGCAAACTTTGAACGTGCATATCTCATGAACCGTTTGACCGTTGGCAATGACACTTTGATACACATATGTGTCTCCTCATGCCGAACAACTTTCGTGTTCTGACTTTTGACCTCTGACCTTTAGATCACCCGCCATTTTGAATTCTATGAAAAACAGTTCAAATGTAACTCCTCCCAGAATCTTTGCTCAAAATGCACGAAAACTTCTACACGTGAACTTTGGACCTATACAGACAAATAATCGTAGCACATTTTTTCTAAGTGAAAAAATTAAGTTTTTATGAACCAATGAAAATTGCTGGTTTGTGAAAATTATTCTTTTGCCTCTAATACACACATATGCTTATGTCACTTTACTATGCGAAGCCCATCACGATTGGCCAAATGGTGGTGCTATAGCACTCAATTGATGCAAAACTTGCAAACTTGCAAACTTTGAACGTGCATATCTCATGAACCGTTTGACCGTTGGCAATGACACTTTGATACCCATATGCGTCTCCTCATGCTGAACAACTTTCGTGTTCTCACTTTGGACCTCTGACCTTTAGATCACCCGCCATTTTGAATTATATGATCAGTACTTCTTCTCCTTCTCCTTCCGCCAAAAATAGCTGTTCTGACTGAACCGTGCAGTCGGTTTTCGCAAAACTTGTCAACATGATAGAAGACCATGCCAAACGGTGACTATGCAAAGCCCATCATGATTGGCCAAATGGTGGCGCTATAGCACTCAATTGATGCAAAACTTGCAAACTTGCAAACTTTGAACGTGCATATCTCATGAACCGTTTGACCGTTGGCAATGACACTTTGATACACATATGTGTCTCCTCATGCTGAACAACTTTCGTGTTCTGACTTTTGACCTCTGACCTTTAGATCACCCGCCATTTTGAATTCTATGAAAAACAGTTCAAATGTAACTCCTCCCAGAATCTTTGCTCAAAATGCACGAAAACTTCTACACGTGAACTTTGGACCTATACGGACAAATAATCGTAGCACATTTTTTCTAAGTGAAAAAATGAAGTTTTTATGAACCAATGAAAATTGCTGGTTTGTGAAAATTATTCTTCTACCTCTAATACACACATATGCTTATGTCACTTTACTATGCGAAGCCCATCACGATTGGCCAAATGGTGGCGCTATAGCACTCAATTGATGCAAAACTTGCAAACTTGCAAACTTTGAACGTGCATATCTCATGAACCGTTTGACCGTTGGCAATGACACTTTGATACACATATGTGTCTCCTCATGCCGAACAACTTTCGTGTTCTGACTTTTGACCTCTGACCTTTAGATCACCCGCCATTTTGAATTCTATGAAAAACAGTTCAAATGTAACTCCTCCCAGAATCTTTGCTCAAAATGCACGAAAACTTCTACACGTGAACTTTGGACCTATACAGACAAATAATCGTAGCACATTTTTTCTAAGTGAAAAAATTAAGTTTTTATGAACCAATGAAAATTGCTGGTTTGTGAAAATTATTCTTTTGCCTCTAATACACACATATGCTTATGTCACTTTACTATGCGAAGCCCATCACGATTGGCCAAATGGTGGTGCTATAGCACTCAATTGATGCAAAACTTGCAAACTTGCAAACTTTGAACGTGCATATCTCATGAACCGTTTGACCGTTCGCAATGACACTTTGATACCCATATGCGTCTCCTCATGCTGAACAACTTTCGTGTTCTCACTTTGGACCTCTGACCTTTAGATCACCCGCCATTTTGAATTATATGATCAGTACTTCTTCTCCTTCTCCTTCCGCCAAAAATAGCTGTTCTGACTGAACCGTGCAGTCGGTTTTCGCAAAACTTGTCAACATGATAGAAGACCATGCCAAACGGTGACTATGCAAAGCCCATCATGATTGGCCAAATGGTGGCGCTATAGCACTCAATTGATGCAAAACTTGCAAACTTGCAAACTTTGAACGTGCATATCTCATGAACCGTTTGACCGTTGGCAATGACACTTTGATACACATATGTGTCTCCTCATGCTGAACAACTTTCGTGTTCTGACTTTTGACCTCTGACCTTTAGATCACCCGCCATTTTGAATTCTATGAAAAACAGTTCAAATGTAACTCCTCCCAGAATCTTTGCTCAAAATGCACGAAAACTTCTACACGTGAACTTTGGACCTATACGGACAAATAATCGTAGCACATTTTTTCTAAGTGAAAAAATGAAGTTTTTATGAACCAATGAAAATTGCTGGTTTGTGAAAATTATTCTTCTACCTCTAATACACACATATGCTTATGTCACTTTACTATGCGAAGCCCATCACGATTGGCCAAATGGTGGCGCTATAGCACTCAATTGATGCAAAACTTGCAAACTTGCAAACTTTGAACGTGCATATCTCATGAACCGTTTGACCGTTGGCAATGACACTTTGATACACATATGTGTCTCCTCATGCCGAACAACTTTCGTGTTCTGACTTTTGACCTCTGACCTTTAGATCACCCGCCATTTTGAATTATATGAAAAAAAGTTCAAATGTAACTCCTCCCAGAATCTTTGCTCAAAATGCACGCAAACTTCTACACGTGAACTTTGGACCTATACGGACAAATAATCGTAGCACATTTTTTCTAAGTGAAAAAATGAAGTTTTTATGAGCCAATGAAAATTGCGCGCACGCACACACACACACACACACACACACTAAAGTTTATACTGAATGATGTTACTGTTTAGAATGAGTCAACTGACTGTGTCTGCATAGCTCAGTTGGTAGAGCTCTCGCCGTTGGACCACAAGGTTGTGTGTTCAAATCTGGGTAAAGACAACTCAGTGTATGCATTGTGTGCTGCAAGATTTGTGATGACTCAACTATAGAAATATTGAAGTAGTTATGAACGATTGTCTGCCTAACACGCAGGCAGGCAGGCAGGCAGGCAGGCAGACAGGCAGGCAGGCAGGCAGGCAGCTTAACTGTGCGTGAAAACACACTGTAGTAATCGATAAAGACATGCCCAAAATGAGCACACCTTCTTGTTACCAAATCACTGAATTGTTTTACAGTTTACAATGTAGTCCCTGATTGTCTCTGTGTAGCTCAGTCAGTAGAGCTCCCGCCTTCGGTCCACAAGGTTGTGAGTTCAAATCCCGGTTCTGACAACTCAGCTCGTCGGTCTTATTTGTGCATATTGTTCTTATTGCGCATTGTTCTTCTTCTATCTTGGTCCCGCTTTATCGCTGCTTGCAGCTATATTTTTTGTTTGTATCTGTCATCGGTGTATGTTGTTCGTCCGGAGACTGCCCATTATTCCGACATCCCATTACTCCGACTACATGGCTTTGTGAGTGGTTAGGTTTAGGGTTATAGGGTTAGATATAGGGTTACTAATGCGGCGAGTCGGTCCAAACACGATGTCGGAACAATGGCACGGCACCGTCCGCCCACCCATTAGCCAATTTTAATATAGGATAGTAATGGATGGTTATGGTTATGTCTGTTTTTCCTGTATGTAACCCAGGTTTATAATTGTCTGTATTGTCTGTATTTGCATCCCTGTTTTGTATGGTCACGGTGCCATCTGCATCAGGTCACAGCTCATCACACCGATCACTCACTCACTCACTCAGTCACACCAGTTTGAAATCAGCAATCAGCAATCACCACCACACCCTAGTATAAAGCACAGCACTTTTGTCTCAGTCAGAGAGGTGCACATCACTGGCTGTGGCAGGTCTGTATCCCCTCTACAAACATTTTACTATTTACCAATCTTTATTACCAAACTCTATATTAACACTGATCAACATTGGTTTTAGACCTCAATACACACTGGTGAACGGATGAGCTGGATGCACCTGCACTGAATTGAATTGACTGAATTGGTGAGTTTATTGTTTGTTTGAAATGTTTGAATTGTTTTGTTTGGTTATTTTCATTTGATGTTTTTGATGAACTATTTGATTTGACATTTGTAAATGTTTGATTTGTATGCTACTTTGATTATTTTTACAAGATATTTAATTTGGCCTTTTTGTATTCAGGCCAGGTTTTTCCCCTTACTCCATGAAACCATGAATGATGATGATGAAGACGAATACAATGGCGAGCTAAGTCCAAGAACCTGAAACGCACTCAAACACACACTTCCCCCCCCCCCCCCCCCCCATAACTACTCCATACACTCAAAACACTGCCTCACACATTACCCCTCTGACCTTGACTTTGAACAATTGAAGCTGAACAATTGACTCTGACCTCGACCTGAATTTACTTTGTTTATCTGATTGATTGTTGTTGTTTGTTTTACTTTTGTTTTTCAATAATAATATCATATTAAGCATAATTTTCAGTCTCCTGGGTTCTTTATGATTTCAATGCAAATTCCTTCTACCACTACACCTACTTCTGACAGCAGTACTGGTCCCAACCATATTCTTATTTCACGAAGTATATGCTACATGTATCATTGCATGGGGTGCATATCTGACCCAGTCAGCCATTTGCTGGTTGAGCATAAAGTACGATGCTTTCTCTGCTGCAGCGTGAACACATCGCTGTCGATAATGTGTGCATGGAAAGAAGTTCGATTTTGTGTCACAGATGGTTTGCGTCATTATGATTTTTGCCTCTGCTTTGTGCTTGTGTCTGTGTGTGGGCGTGCAGGCGTGCAGGTGCCTGTGCATGAATGCACATATAGGAACCACATAAATAGGACACAGAAGTAATATTTCAAGGATGGTACATTATAATAATATAGGATGTGAGTCTTTACCTCATTTTCTCTACTTCTGCAGAGTGAGAATTCTACGCAGAGGCTCTACGAACAGTGCACACCTCAGTGAGCTCAAGGGCTAGGATAGATTTACTGGGAGATCAGGCTCTAATAACAAACAGACAAATTACATTTGTCTTCGAACTAGAAATTCGCAGGCCTTCAGCCCGCTCACTTCTAGCGCCACGTGTCGCAAATAGGAAGAAGGAAATTGCGGTAACAACGCTAGTTGTGTGGATTAATACATTTTGTAATGGGTGGCCCCCAGTGCCCCCCGCAAAATGACCGGAACTACTTAATATTCACCAAAACCAGACCAGAACTCCCACCCCAGGCAATCAATTAATACATTTGCAACGACTATATTAATGGCAAGTATGTCCTACGCTTTAAGTAAAAAAATGGGAACTAACTCTTTAAGACATGAAAGGGACAAGGACAGACAGATACACAGTTTATAGTTGTTTATAGTTATGTCTGAGTGTGAGACACTACCACCATTATATATATGGGTTTGTTTATGGTTATGTCTGAGTGACATGGCCCGCCCAGTAGCCAATTTCAATATAGGATAGCCCAGTTTGATGTCGGGTCAGTCTCATATATGCAGATTCATAGTAGCCCAGTTTGATGTCGGTCAGTCTCATATTATGCATATTCATAGTAGCCCAGTTTGATGTCGGTCAGTCTCATATATGCGGATTCATAGTAGCCCAGTTTGATGTCGGTCAGTCTCATATATGCGGATTCATAGTAGCCCAGTTTGAAGTCGGTCAGTCTCATATATGAGGATTCATAGTAGCCCAGTTTGAAGTCGGTCAGTCTCATATATGCGGATTCATAGTAGCCCAGTTTGAAGACGGTCTGTCTCGTATAGGTGGATTATGTGCATGACCATTATGTGCATGCCGTTGCATGCACATAATAAACTTTCTTTCCTTCCCACTTCAATTGTTCTACTGAACAACCGCCACATAGTTCATAGCTCTTAGTGGGGAAGGGACTTCTTGACCATTCGTCTGTATCTGATTGTTCTTACCTTGTGATACTCTTGTGATACTTTACCTTGTGAATACTCTTGTACTTTTTATATTCATATACCTTTTCGGATTGCAAATTTGCACTGTTCTCTTGTGATACTATAGCTTACCTTGTACAATGCTGCTATTGTGTAATGTCTGTCTGCGTCCTTAAAACGTTGATGTACTACTGCACTTTTGCCCAAGACAAATTTCCCCTTGTGGGACAATAAAGTATATCTCATCATCTCATCTCATATGGGCATAGTGGTCCAATCTGTCACTCAAGGTGACGTGGCCATGTTTCTGCCAGCCCTCCCAGTAGCCAGTTTCAATATAGGATAGATTTATTGGGAGATCAGGCTCTGATAACAAACAGACAAATGTTTGTTTTGGTTTGTGGTGATCGTAGCATATGACGGCAACAGGCAGTCATTCTGCTGGCATCATGAACAAATATGCTACAGTTTTTGGAGTTTTTGTTACTATATGGCATGTAAATATGGTAGGGAAACGTGTATATACTGTATCTGGATGAAAAGGGGGAAATCTAGTGTGTGTGTGTGTGTGTGTGTGTGTGTGTGTGTGTGTGTGTGTGTGTGTGTGTGTGTGTGTGTGTGTGTGTGTGTGTGTGTGTGTGTGTGTGTGTGTGTGTGTGTGTGTGTGTGTGTGTGTGTGTGTGTGTGTGTGTGTGTGTGTGTGTGTGTGTGTGTGTGTGTGTGTGTGTGTGTGTGTGTGTGTGTGTGTGTGTGTGTGTGTGTGTGTGTGTGTGTGTGTGTGCTCTAAGCACAAAATCTGGCAACCATGGCCAAAGTATGTGCTTGCTCTAAGCACAAAATCTGGCAACCATGGCCAAAGTATGTCGTTTCGTAGATCTGATTGCTTGTTTATGTGAAATCTGGCAATCCTGTTTGTTTTGGTTTGTGGTGATCGTAGCATATGACGGCAACAGGCAGTCATGCTGCTGGCGTCATGAATAAATAGGCTACAATCAATCAATTAAATCAAATCAATAGTTGCTATACTTCCAAGTCAGTTTCTGTGGTGTCGAGTGTGTATGCCTAGTTCACACCTACAGTACGTCAGAGCAAAACGTGCTTTTGGTTGGCTGCCACTCTCACTGTCTCGCCACACAGTGGGACAGTGTCAGTTGCTCCTGTCCACATGGTCAATGTGGTTATTGAACCTCGCCGCTGCTGGTGTTCGGCATTGGTCTGTTTGTGCCACATTTGACACAGTAAAACCTGGAGTGTTTTCAGGGCTAATTTAACACTCTGGATGATGTGAATGGATAGGAAAGCAGGATCATCTAGCAAGTAAACACATTTTAGTCATCATCAGATTATAGCTGGCTGTTTGCTAGTGTTGCAACTGGCAATGATCACAGTTGATCAACAGCTTATGCTTTCAGTGATTGTCATTCTGGCAGCATACTAATGATCACTGTGTCCACTGCTGTGTTGATTTACTTTGAAGTTTGACCTCATTGTTGTCATGGCAACTCTAGAATACCATTATCTACAGTACTGTTGTTAAATGAGTACATATGATATTTTACACGGAGGACAGTTGACAGTTGTTGACTACCTAATGACTGCATTATGCTGTTAAGTCTATCCATACACATCTGATGGCTCTGATTACAAGGAAGAATACATGAATGACAGAAATAAAGTGACATCAGAAAGGATGATATAACTCATCAACTAAAACAAAAAAAAGAGAATCCCCTGGAAGCCTGAGGCACATTGTATCACACCGTGTCACAGAAATGTGTTCATTCAACACATGTACAGGAAGCCTATAGACGAAGACAGAGCATAAGTGCGATCCACCGCGTGGCACCACAGCTACAGGGCAGTGCTCTGTGGATTCCTCTAAGGCCAGTGTGATATTCAGCCAGCTCTACCATCATCAGTGGTTGATAATATTTCAGGAGAGTTTTTTTTCTTATGAGCCTTGTTAAAGTTTCCTGCCACAGAAATATAAAAATCACACTTGTGTGAAGTGAGGGGCACCCACTGTGGCTGCCACATGACGTCGCCAGTGGGGTCCTGTTATTTCCATAGAATTGAGGGGCGCTAGGCATGGCCAGCTTTGAGTGTTAAACATTGAATGTTTTTTAATTGAATTGTGATTGGCCAGAATGAGATGATGTATGATGATAAGAGCACCCGTCACTTGGGGTCCTGTTTTTTTGGGACATTAAATTCATAGACTTGGCTGCCACATGATGTCATTTCTGAAAGCCGGATTTAGTAGAGTAGGACCTGGACTACTGAACTACTGAAGTTGTCCCTTGTTTCCTGGTGCTATTGGCTACATGGCCATACCTTACATAAATTGTTGCCAGTAGGATGACGGGCAGAAGGGGCTTGCTGGCCCAATGTCTCAGTTTGACCAGAACTCTGGCTGGCTTCCCTCTATCTTCACCAGCAGCGTTTGCATGTGGTGATGCCTGCGATAGTTCCAGCAACCTACGGAGCTGAGAATTTGGGTTGAAAAACTCTGTAATATGGTAAATGCCAATCTAATGTCCAGACGTAGCCTTTATGTGCAAAAACAATTTTGCCATACTACTGTTTCCACTACTAAGGAAACAGATTGCACAGTCGGGGTGTGAACGTCACCTACAGTATCAGCTTGTGCTCTGATGCTGCTAAAGGGCTGGTGGGATGAGAGGGTGGATGAATTCTCACCTCCGTTGAGGCGAGAGGCGTCTCTGGGGGACAGCTTGCCATTTGTTTGCCCAGCAGTTCCTCCTACAGGATGTTTTCCTTTGTGTCCGACTTCAAGCACAGGTCACTGTTGTTGCTTTAAATGCTAAATGCGTGAACCAGCTATGCATAACATTCACCCATTCAGTGACGTAGACTCTGTGGGGCGGCGGGGCTCCAGCCCCCATGGGAAATTAGACCTGGATATATATATTCGCCTCGGTTCGTCCCGTTTGTACCGCACCAGGTCGCGCCGCGCCCGTTGGCGCAATTTAGCGGGCCCTCGTGATGATTATAAATACATTTCGTCTCTGCACCAATGTCAGAGGCAACCATGCAAATTTAACATTCATTTAATATATTTTCTTCACTAGTGTTGTGTGTGTGTGTGTGTGTGTGTGTGTGTGTGTGTGTGTGTGTGTGTGTGTGTGTGTGTGTGTGTGTGTGTGTGTGTGTGTGTGTGTGTGTGTGTGTGTGTGTGTGTGTGTGTGTGTGTGTGTGTGTGTGTGTGTGTGTGTGTGTGTGTGTGTGTGTGTGTGTGTGTGTGTGTGTGTGTGACGGCTTGGCCTGTTGTAGCGCCACCATGAGGCTGATTTGAAAACTGTCAAGTGGCATTTCTTCCTCAGCCTAGTGGGAATATGCATGCACAGTTTCACCGCAATCGGACGCTGCGTTGAGTCGTTGTGGCGATTGGTACAAAACGGGTACTCCTGAAAAGTTTAGAAGCCAATCATAGGCAATGAAGGTGGATTATGAGAAATCAAACAAACCCGTCTTGATCACATGACTATGGAGAGCATGTGTACCGATTTGCGTGAAATTTGGATAACATCTGAAGGAGTAATATTAGAAAATGTGTTTTACATATGTCGGCCTCCTGGTGGCGCTATAAAGAGCAGATGTGCAGAGGTTTTTCCTTGGCCTCTAGGGAGTTGGCATACAAAGTTATCCACAAATCCGTGCAGTTGGAGGTAAAAACACTTTTCGGCCAGTTATAGCGCCACCATGAGGCTGAGTTGAAAATGTTCACGTGGCATTTCTTCCTCGGCCTAGTGGGAATGTGCGTGCGCAATTTCACGGAAATCACACGATGTGTTCATGATTTGCAGCATTTTGTTTGAAACTGAGCACTCCTGCGAACTTTGGAAGCCAATCTTAGCCAATCAGGATGGAGTCTGAGAAATCTGAAAAACCCGTTTGGTTGAATGGCTCTAGAGAGACTGTGTACCAATTTGCGTGATGTTTGGACAAAATCTGTAGGTGTACTGTCCAAAAACTTGTTTTGCACAAAGCGGCCTCCTGGTGGCGCTATAACAGGCCGTTCTGGAAATTTTGGGGCAGAGGTTCATCGTTGGCATCCAGGGAGTGTGTGTGCAAAATTTGGCATCGACCGGGTTAACGGTGCCGGAGATTAGCTGTTCACAGACGGACACACGGACGGACACACGGACGGACGGACGCACGGACGGACGGACGGAGTGCAAAACATACTCTCTCCCCATGCCTTCGGCCTGGTGGAGACAATGAGGACACAGTACATCAACCATAGGAAATTGTTTTACATAACACTGTAGGCTATTTTATACGGTTAGCCAAGCCTAATTTATACTCTGCAATGGTGTCGCTTGCCGAAAGGAACTATTTTCAAGCCAAATCATTTTTCCAGGAAGAAACAACATTGTACAATGGACCATAAATGAAACTTAACTTAAGTGTGACCATAGAATGAGTGTCAACTAGATAACGTGCCCCTCGGGGCACAGGTCTCCACCAGGGCAGGTCAGGTTGTGCCCTCCTGGTGGCGCTATAATAGGCCAATGTGAAAAGGGTGCCATTTCTTCTTACGCCTTGGATGGCAATTGGATGATTTGAAGTATTTTGTTCCAAAAATGTGTTTTGCAAAAATCCACCTGTTGGTGGCGCTATAACAGGCCAATGTGAAAAAGGTGGGATATATTCCTCAGCCTAGTAGGAACGTCTGTGAAAGATTTCACTTAAATTGCACACTGCGTTCATGATTTGAGGCTTTTTGTTCAAAACGGGTCAATCCTGCAAATTTTGAAAGCCAACGTTAGCCGATTAGGATGGGATATGAAATATCGGACAGTTCTGGCTTGAACACATGACTATAGAGATAGTGTGTAACGATTTGCGGGATCTTTGGACAGAATCTGGAGGAGTATTATCAAAAAAAATGTTTTTCAAAAGTCGGCCTCCTGGTGGCACTATAACAGCCAGTTCAGGACAATTTGGGGCATATTGGTGGCATCCAGGGAGTGTGTGTGCAAAATTTGGCATCGACCAGGTTAACGGTGCCGGAGATTAGCTGTTAACAGACGGACGGACGGACGGACGGACACACACACGGACGGACGGACGGACGGACGGACGGACACACAGACGGAGTGCAAAACATACTCTCTCCCCATGCCTTCGGCCTGGTGGAGACAATTAAAAAAAGGTTTTTAGGAGTAAGGAATAAGAGTCAGAGCCATATGCTGTAGGCCACAGACAAAAACCTCTTACTACAATCTTACTTACAAATCTATTAATATATCATACTGTAAGCTTTCAAGTTGAGTCTTTCTTTTTAAAGTATTAATTTATGTTGCACTGTATATTATTATCAGTGTTTCCACCAAAATAGTGGACCACAAAATAGCAATAGTGTCCAGGTGTGTGAAATGGCCGGGTAAAAAAATAAAAAATAGTAATAATAATACAAATAGCCAAATCGCGTTTGTGAATATATTTATAATTTAATAATAATTTAATAATAAGTAGTAACATTGCACAGAAAATAATAGATAATACATTATAATTAAAAAAATGAATGCCTGTCTACAACTGGCCCCCAGTGGCAACCTGTGTCGGCCAGTTATAGCGCCACCATGAGGCTGAGTTGAAAATGTTCACGTGGCATTTCTTACTTTCTTTTTTTTTTTTTTATCCCACGATTTTGCAACCCATTTTTTCCACCCAGTGTCAATTATCTAATGTAATCCTGGGCGCTACACTTCCTCTGTCAACCTGGGGAGGCAGCGGACTGACCTCATGCTTCCATCTATGCATGAAAAGTCCAAGCTGATTATTTTCACCTGACAGGGGAGAGTTTCCCGGCCGGACGTAGCGTGTGGAAGGAACACATTATTCCGACCAGTTCCTTTCCCCTCCATCAGGCGCCAGGGGGGGTAAACCTGTGTCTTACTGACACTTCTTCTCTTCTCTATGTGTTCCATCTCTCACTCTCCAGTTAATCCACACCATCAGCGTGGTGGACAGAGATGAACCCCAGTCTGGACATCGCTTCTATTTCACGCTGGCCCCCGAAGCCTCCAGCAATCGACACTTCACTCTCTGGGATGTCAAAGGTGAGAGGGCAAAGGTTACTGGCAGAGACGTGGCAGGCAGCAGTAAAATGTGGCAGGCAGTAGTAAAATGTAAAATAAGAGAAACTGAACAGTACACAGTAGCCGACTACACTACATAATGATAAACACTGCTGTATTTCACTGACATTTCACCATAAGGTCATACTGACTGGAGAGCAATGTGTTAACATCAAGTTGCACTAACCATTTATCTCCCAGGGAACTACTGTACAAGACAAGAGTTAAAGTCAAAGGTCAAGTGAATACCTAAAGGGGAAACTATAGAGCCAAATAGCGTTTGTGAATAAGTTTTTCTTGGCAAGTAGTAACATGGCGGATATGGTTGCTGTACAGAACAATTTTGGTGTTTCAGAAAGTTTACATAATCACAGGGAAGTATTTAAAGACCACTACAATTCTTTAAGTAACTGACCATTTACCCTGCCCTGTTGCAGTAAATTCCCAATAATTGCATACTCGGTACTCCACATTAGAGCCCTGCGTGGGAGTGATTTATTGATCCTGCCCGCTCCCATTGAATTTCAGACCAATCCCGCCCGCGCCCGCAATGATTTTATTTTTGACCGCCCGCGGTGAGCGCCTGCCCACAACAAAAAATTAAGTCACATTTAGTCCCGCACCATCCGGCAATTGTATCGTTTCGTCCTGCTAAGCAATATTTCCATTGGGATAAAAAATAAATTTACCCAAACAGTTGCTGAGATTGAGAAGGCGTGCATGCACGAGAGAGGAGTTATGTGTGTGAGGAGCTGATCACAGTCACAGATAGAGGAAACGTGTTTTATTAGGCCTATTATGCTATATATATTATTATTGTGTCACAGTCTCACAGTCACAGACATTGCGCAGCAGCGCACACATGCATGCTAGAGAGAGCGAGAGATAGAGAGAGAGAGAGAGAGAGAGTGAGAGACTGCGTGTAGCCAAATATACTCATCGGGTGTGTTCTGTTTCACGTTATTGCTGAGTAACCCGGGCTGTTTTTGATGCAACTGCATAATGTAAGGCTACAAAAGATCCCTCATACTGCTGCCACTTTATTTGGACATAAACTTTTTCCCGCCTGGCCGCCTCTGTGTACTGTTATTAAAAAACATTGTGCCTTTAGAGCCAAGTTGGATTCGATGTTTGCGGGTGCCTGGGAAAGAAATGAAATATATCCGAGCGATCAAAATAAGAAATTTGGCCTAAAGTCCAAACCACACCGGTAGGGACTCCTTGGGACAAAAGCGTTTTAAGGTCAACCACACCAATGCAACTCATTGAGTTGCAACGAGTTGCATTAGTGTGTTTGACCTTTAAAACGGTTTAGTCCCAAGCAGTCTCTACTGGTGTGGTTTGGGCTTTTTAAGACCCAGCGTGCACGCTCAGAGCTGTGCTGTGCTCTGGATGTTGTCGTGTAACGCACCATCTGTTATTGGATATACTGTAATAACATCAGATTAAGGAAATCCGGAATTCATCTTTAAATTGTGGTTAGGGTTAACTCTCTCTCTCTCTCTCTCTCTCTCTCTCTGTCTGTCTGTCTGTCTGTCTGTCTGTCTGTCTGTCTGTCTGTCTCTCCCTACAACATACGGTATATGTATATCTTCACAAAGACAGGCAGAGCGCAGCACAGACCTTTATCCTCCCACCTCCCTATTTTCCACTCCAGTGTCTTCTCTACATTTGTCAACCTGTCACACTCAATCTGTCACTGTCGTGTTCTCCCTATCACGGCCTCACATCACATTCATGTCTCCGTACCTGTGACAAACATAATGTCAATTCAATTATCTTGACAATGTGACATTTCACCCCTAAAATGGAAGTGAATTTCTTTGATTAACATCAGTGTTAAAAAGCTCTATATTGTCATAGTACTCATTGCTGTATAGAGTGCTGTACAGGAGTCTCCATGTCTCTCCAGCTTTTTATTAAACAGAAAATGCATTTTCAGAAACTGAAACTGAAACTGGGATACCAATTTTATCTAATCAGGGTAGAGTACGCAGTCAGGATACAGATTAAACAAGTGGAATTGTAAGTGATGACACAGAGAAATGAGCAGACAAATTTGGAACTGGACCTTTATAAAAAATTAAGCTCATAAATAGCTGCTCTCTCCTGATTGGCTGAAATTGGCTGAAATTCTGATAGCAATGATTACTATCAGAATATAGTGATTTAACCTTTTAACAAAAAACTTGTTGTTTTAACCAAAACATAATACTAAAGGTGGTTGCACACTGGACGCGTTTTTCGGAAAACCGATGGAGAAACGTCGCTAAAAATCCGGGATCTTTACTCTTCCTTTTAAAATGATGCTTTAAATGCATGATTTAAAGGAGATATTTTCTTTTCCTTTTACATTATTGATCATTTTAGTCAAACTGTTTAAATCAAACTTGTTTGTGTGTTGATTAATGCTAAGTTTAGTGGAGTCGCTGGAAATAGTCAAGCCAAAATGCCTGAATCTGTCCTATAGACTGTCTAAAGCCTCATTTATGCTTTGTCAAATGACAGTGTTGCGACGCGCTGTGAGCTTGCAGATCAGCTATTTTCAGCGAGCGACATCCTCACACCATGGAGTGTCAATGAAGCGTAAGACAAGAGGGAGTCTCCTCTGAGGCAGATGGAGAGACTGATGGACGAGACCACTGTGTAAAAGTCAAAAGGACAATGTCATGGGAGTTGCACTCAGCACAAGTTCCGCTGCATAAACAGTAACATGAAGATTGTACACCACACGTGCCAGAGAAGTGCTTGTGGATGGAGAGAATGACAGTGATATATGTTCCCAGGAGATGGATTGCTTTGTATCCCTTATCCGAGTCTATCCACAGAAGCTGCTCTGACTATTATTTGTCAAATCCTCCTCCCGTATATGCTGTGATACATTTGTCTATGTCTCCTGTGAAGAGTGTGTATGCACACACACACACACACATGCTGAAGTTTAATTTTCAAACAGTGACCCTTCCTTTTATTTGACTGAAAAAGATTACCCGGTGAATGTTAACACCACGCAGCCAATTCACTTTGCTGTTGGAATGATTCAACCCTGAGTGTGACAATGCCTAGGCTGTGCCAGCTCCCCCAGATGGAGTGGTCCTTGAACTGCTTATATTGTTGGATTATCTCTGGGGTTTGTCATGCCACGCTTTTGTTCCGTTCCTGTTTGTTTATTCGAGTCGCCATGCAGTGAACAAAACAAAAACTCTTCCGCTCCAGCGATGACGAGGACTACAAAAATATATGTATTTATTATCACACAGCAAACACAACATCCTCTCATCCAATCAGGGACCCAATTATACAATACCTTGAACTCATTTACTGTTAGAATTGATTCAGTCTGTAGTCCCTTCCCTGCCGCAGCCATGCAGCCACATGTTTTTCTCTGAAGACCCCAACATTCACCCCAAAATGAAACACAAGCTAAATCGGCCAAAACTAATTTGGCTGCCGTATTTTTCATCCGAAGTCATCCGAAGCGTTAACACTTTGACTCATGAACACGAGTTAATTTACTGTTAATTGACCGGTATTAAAACTGTTAATATTGTAATCGCGAGGTAGCGACGATTTAGTAATCAGCCGCTAACATCGACGTTCTGGATGTCAGGGTGCTGAAAGTGGACTGAGTGAGGATGTGAGCCGAGGCTAGAAGCGTTCAGTAGCACACTGTCTTGCTTGCAGTAATAATAGGACTTCATTTGGGAAAGGCTGTAAATTTAAATAACGACGGTTGAAGTAACGTGGGTGAAATTCTTGGTTGTGCAGCTCATCATTGCAGTTAAAAGATATATAGAGAGAAGAGCGTAAACGTGCAGTACATGACTAATCTACATCAGGGGTTCTCAACGTTTTTGGCAATGCTTTGGCCATGTCTCGCACCCCCCACCCCGCCATTCAGTTGCAAAATAATAAAAAATAATAATACTATAGTACTACTTTATAGAGCGTCGCAGTCCCGCCCCCTTTCATGACGACGCCAGGCCCAGGAAATGATTCCCAATGCATTTTTCCCATAGACATTTCAAAAAGTTACGCAGCGGACAAAGCCAACTGGAGTTGTGACAAATCATGACAACTTACACAATGTTTTGGACCAAACAAATAAAATAAAACATAAAATGCTATAAGTCTGTATGAAATGCTATCTAAGTTACATAAGTTGAGTCTTTGCATATGCCTGTAAGGTCGCCGGGGCTAGGACAAGTTATACGGGCCATGATGGAGTCTGAAGAGGTGGGTTTTCAGACTACGGTGGAAGAGTGAGGCTGCAGTTCTGATCTCTCTCTCTCTCCCTCTCTCTCTCTCTCTCTCTCTTCCCATCTATTTGTCACCTTTCCTCCGCCCCCACCATGCCAGACAACACGGCTGGTATCCGCACCCAGCGTTCAGGTTTCAACCGCCATGAGCAGAACGTCTACTTCCTGCCCATACTGGTGGTGGACAGTGGGCCTCCCTCCCTCAGCTCCACAGGCACGCTGACCATTCGCATATGTGGCTGCGACCGTGGTGAGTTAACCGCCATTTATACTAAGTTGTGTTCTTCTTCTGGGTGTCATGCACCAGAAATAGCTTATCTAAAAGTTCACAACACGTCGCGACGCATTATGCATTTTGAGTTTATGTGTTCGGTTATTTGGCGATGTTGTGCCCGGGCTCCGACCAGCCCATGCAGTAGGCAGAGTTAAAGTGACTAACACGCACAGTGAACTAAATGCTCCAATGATAGCTTATATTTGATGAACTCAAACGTGCATTTTATAGGGTTTTTATTAATTCATGTTAATCATAAACACTTACAATCATACATTCACACGTTCTGTTCACACTTCCCCTAACTTCCCCCAACACAAGATGAATTCAGTATCCCGGATTCTGGGTTACAGTCCTATTGGTACAGTTCTATCTGCTCTGTTGGTAGGAATTCTAGCTATCATTTGAACACTCTAATCTCCCAGATCATGGTACAGCTTAGCTTGTCATTGTTGACTCTCAGACTTAGTTCAGTGACACATTAATGGTACATTAAGTGTGGCACATTAAGTGAAGTGGTTTTAAATCTAATCAATGGAGAAAAGAGACACAAATAACACTTGGTTACCATCTACATCATATCACATCAATTATTAATAATGCACAATTATATATCGCATAATACATTATAGCATATAATTACCGCTGGTCTCTGTCTGCTACATGCATCACGTTCGGTGGTATTGGTGAATCTAATTACACTTTGTGCCATACAGAATAGTCACAGTGGGCCCTGACTGAAGTCACACCTTCATGCTAACACTTTCAGCCAATCAGAAGCCACAGACCATCCTGCCTGCACCTCTGGCTACAGCAGCCAGCTCCTATTACAGTCTCTGTAATGCCCAACTACTTTAAACTGTTTAGATTATTACAGGTATTTATCATTTAGCCTTTTTACCAACCCAATATATAATAGGTTATTAGAACACATTTAAACAATTGAAGAGGAATTAAAGATTGGTTACTTCAATATTGTATGTTCTAGCTGAGTTGACTCTGCCCTGTGAAAGGAGTCAATAATGGCCTGTCTTACAACAGGAGAGGGCCGTAAAACCCCCGAAAACCACCGGTCTGTTTGTAGAATGGAATGTGGGGACCTGAGCTCTCCCACTCTAGAGGAGCTGCTTATATCTCCAATCAATCTGACCCAATATATAATTTCTCATTATGAGTACAAATCTCGCACACCCATAAATAACCAAACACTCCTCACGTCAGTGATGAAAATTGATCTGGATATTCATTTTTCATAAACTGAAAGATTATTTTTGATATTAATTTTTTTTCGGAAATATTATTTTTTGATATTTGGGCGCATGCCATTTTTAGTAATTTCGGAACCTGTTAAATAATACTGGATCCACATACTGAAGTTATAACATTATACAACTTTGAAAAACACATTAAAATAAAACACAACCCATTAACTGCATAAATCAATAAAACAATGAAAATAATAAAAGGTTTACATGCGTCGATATCGTGGACATTTTTTGTAATTATCCCAACGCACCCTTAAGTATTAAATTCAGTTACAGCTAATCAAACTTATGTATACTTGTAATAATGTGATACAGTGCATCTCCACTTTTGTAGGAGAGAAGCTGTTTCTGTCATGTCAGTTAGGGGTCACCTAACTGACATGAACTTTTGGTCACCTGTCCGTTTAATTTGATGGCTGTTTGCCCGGACAAAGCTTCAGACTTATCTAAACAACCCCCTTGTTTTGAGGAAGAAGACAGTTTATTTTCCACACAAGACTGGTTCCTTATCTTTAAGAAACATTCTTCCCGTGCTCCCCCACCTCTGCAAACGACTCTTGGTTGCAGAACGGGCCCAGTTGGTTAACAAAGTTTAAACAATGCAGTTTATTACCCCTGGTTGTTTCCTAACCAATCATGATCACAAACTTGCCTTAGTATTTTGTCACCGTGTTAGGAACCTCAAATTGTGATTTTAACAAAATAATCGATTTTGCATCTCAACAACTTGGTGTCATTTGACTTTTTGGATTTTTTACTTTGACTTTCCCAAAAGCAACCCAATTGAAAATTGCAAATCCTTGCAATATTTAACCACATTATGTGTCTTTCACACATGCAGTCTTTGTGCTCGTGTCTGTGTGTTAGTTTGTGCGTGCGCGCACACGCGCTCACGCACAAAACCCACTTGCACTTTGAGAGACAGTGTTCCCCCCTCCCAATCGAAGGAAACGTAATCATTTTACCAGCATTCTTTTTTACCTTTGTCCATTTTCCATAAGGACTTAATTGGCACAAATTAAATCCACTTATCTGCTACTCGTTCTAGTACAGATATAATGAACCCACATACATCATCACATTTATATGCACTGGTAGACACACATCTCGTGTGTGAGTGTGTGTGTGTGTGTGTGTGTGTGTGTGCTGTTTGTGTGACATCTTGTTGTCACTGAAGCCCCAAGTGTTCCCTGCTGTAGGAACAAAGTGGGTAGAGAAGCATTTCACATGCTACTCTTTCTGACCCAGTTCTGATCTCGCTGGCATGAAAGCGTTCACCCACCCCCATCTTTTTCCTTTTCTAGGATCTAAAAGGACAGGAGCCATCGTGGCATTCTTCTCAGCCGCTTTACACACTCGACACAACAAATGTGTCGACACTGCGGTTTTCTGTACCAGACTGGACTTTGCCATTCCCGGTTTGCCACCCTTCACGGGGGCAATCTTCGGGTGACCCCTCACGAAAGTCACCCCAGGTTTCCTGGTGTGTGCGTCATGCTCCTCCGCCCGTTGACCGCGTAGACTGGCACCAGTAATGCCACAAATCACGCTCAGCGTTTCTGTGGTGATGAGGATCGACGACCCGTCGGCCTTGCCCACGACGTTTGCGGGCATGGCTCTGATGATGAACGGTGAGGCGTAGGCAGCCTCCAGTTCCTCTGGAAGGCTGCTCACCTGTTCCGCTCCTGTTGACAGCTGCTCTGCTGCTGCTGTCGGTTCTGCTTGTCCTGCGTCGTTCGCAGGTGCGACGTCTGCCGCTCGTTGGTTTCCCACTTCGATGTTCGGCCATTCCTCCTCTGTCGAAGGCTGCGGAACTGCGTGGTTCTCGTCGGTTCCCTCAGCTCTGCCCGTAGCCGCTCTTGGCCTGCTACGGTACTGACTGAGGGCTTGTCCTGTCGTGGGTTCGTTGCCCACGGTAGAGGGCTCTGGCTTCCCTGCATGGATACTGCAGGCACCAGGCTCCTCCGTTGTGACAGGCTCTATCTGCTCCCAGCCTGGATGGCTGGTAGCTGACCCGTCTCTTCGCCCTGGCACCGTGTCCTCTCCTCGCCCCTCTGGGGTGGTCGACTCGGTCCCCGCTGGCACGGTAGGCTGGATGTCACATCCGTCTCCCCACGGCGCTGCGTCTGCGGGCTGGATGCCCCTCTCCTTGGCTTCTTTGTTCCTGCTTTCTGCAGGACACTCACAGAGGCCTATCTGGTGGCACCCTGCTGTGGTGAATATGACACCTTTGGCTACCCTGCCTTTCTCCTGACAGATAGCAGCCCTGATTACACGGTAACTTTCCCTGTTGTACTGTTTAATATATCAATTCAGTAATTCATTTTCTATGTGTGCGAGTCTATCTTCGTTTTGCTCCTGAAGGATCATCTCGTAATCTGACGACGCGTCTATCACATCGTCCATCGCCCTGTCCAGCTCAGCAAAACTTTCAGTTATCTCACTGAATGAACCCTTGTCAATACAAAGATCCACCCTATAGGTTGTGCTATCAAACATAGCTTGAGCCTGTGAGCTCTGTATCTGTAGCTCATTTAAAGAAGCCATTTTTCCACCCCCTCTGTCCCTCCCCTTAACAACAGTACAGGAACTAATTGGACTGGGTTAGTGGTTTAGTCGACTTCACAAATCATTCATTCACTCAAGTAAATGGTTAGTTTTTTGCCCAGCTTTAATTAGCGGACTCTGACACAAATGTGCCTATTATTTGTACTCAGAGAAGCCCATACTTCCCTGTTAATACCTTCACCAAATAAACCTTTTTTATATTATATAGATTATATATAATATAAGTATCTAGATTTATATTGGCCGTGGGCGGTCAAACTCTATAGCCTTCCGTAAACCTGGATCACAGGTTTTGCTAGATGCGTCACGCAACAGTTATTATAGACACGCCCTTCCTTTATGCGCACTTCAAAGCACGCTTTCAGCGTTAAACATTATTGACTGGTAAGATTATTACATCGCCTTTAATGCTGAGTTTAAAACCCTATTTTGTTCTAAACATTTATCACCGCTATTAATTACTACTTTGGTAGATTATACCGCCGCAGTAATTACCAGTCCCCCTGTCACTCCAGTGACACATTGGGACATTTGCATGACAGTGGGAAAGAGGAATCCCCCCCCCCCCCTCACATGCACTAAACTGCTGTTCTTCTTGGTGCGGTCTCAGCACCCAGCAGGAAAACACTTTTATTGTGGTTACTATAAAAAGCACCTCTCTTGGTTTAAACGACCGGTGTCTTAACCGGTCTCAATTAAACTTTATGTTTGGTTACAAATAGTCTTTCTAATCAGTTTCCTAAACTGACCGTCGATTAGAACTTTGCCCTATCGAACAATGACTCCCAAACTATTGTTAAACCCGCAGTCACTTTTGTGGCTTACGGTTTTAACAGCTGTCTCCACATGGACCCATACCCACATGAAAACAGTTTAACGGTGTCGCTTAGTTTAGTAGCACAAATCAAAACGGCATGCCGTCACGGCAGCATTTATAGTTTGATTTAATCCTGTGGATACTAACGACTGCGGCATCGCATTCACATGCGCTGCTATCAACGCACGGCTTAAATTTCAGTTGAATAACGTCACACCAGACAATAATAACCACACTTGTGGTTATTAGTGTGGCACAATTCAACTCTGTGTGCTGGTCCCAACACACGGTAATTTATTTTTGTTACAAATTGTGGTCACTTTAGTGACTATACACCGATCTACGCTGTTTAGTTTAAACAGCACGGCAACCGAATAAGTTCAAACCGTCGCAGTTGAACTATATTCTGAATTAAACAACTTTAAATTGCAGATCCCTTTAGTGACTGCTATTTAAAGCCCTTTACAACGCGGTAGCAATTTAAACTGTAATATGTCAAACGGTTTCGGTTCAGACTATATTATATCTTAAATATGCCCGGGCGCGTGTTGCTGCTGCACGCTGATCCCAGCGTACGGCTCTTTCTTTCTGTTTAAACTAGGCACTTTAGTGGCTCTATGGTTTAAACAGTTCGCACGGCGGCGAATTAACTTTCGCACGGCGGCGAATTACTTTAATTTGGTTACAGTAGGCCTCGTAGTGGCCTTATCGAGCTAACTGCGCATTTTAGTAGCGCAGCACTTTAAAACCGAATATGTTAAACTGTCTCAGTTTAACTGTATTCCGCTTTAAAGTATAAGTCGCTGCTCGCAGCGATTAAAACTAGTAATATGTCTAGATTATAGGCTATATTACGAGTCAAACCGCCCGGCCACGATGTAAAACTGTGCGCTGATGCGCACGGTACAAATCTTGTTTTAAGTCAAGTCACGTCAGTGACGCACTACGATTTAAAACTGTGCGCTGTAGTAGCGCTATGATTTAAACCTGTGCACTTTAGTGCACAACGATTTAAAGCCGTAATATGCCTAGATTATAGGCTATATTACGCTTTAAACCCCCAGCAACGATTTAAAACTGTTCGGTTATTTGGCGATGTTGTGCCCGGGCTCCGACCAGCCCATGCAGTAGGCAGAGTTAAAGTGACTAACACGCACAGTGAACTAAATGCTCCAATGATAGCTTATATTTGATGAACTCAAACGTGCATTTTATAGGGTTTTTATTAATTCATGTTAATCATAAACACTTACAATCATACATTCACACGTTCTGTTCACACTTCCCCTAACTTCCCCCAACACAAGATGAATTCAGTATCCCGGATTCTGGGTTACAGTCCTATTGGTACAGTTCTATCTGCTCTGTTGGTAGGAATTCTAGCTATCATTTGAACACTCTAATCTCCCAGATCATGGTACAGCTTAGCTTGTCATTGTTGACTCTCAGACTTAGTTCAGTGACACATTAATGGTACATTAAGTGTGGCACATTAAGTGAAGTGGTTTTAAATCTAATCAATGGAGAAAAGAGACACAAATAACACTTGGTTACCATCTACATCATATCACATCAATTATTAATAATGCACAATTATATATCGCATAATACATTATAGCATATAATTACCGCTGGTCTCTGTCTGCTACATGCATCACGTTCGGTGGTATTGGTGAATCTAATTACACTTTGTGCCATACAGAATAGTCACAGTGGGCCCTGACTGAAGTCACACCTTCATGCTAACACTTTCAGCCAATCAGAAGCCACAGACCATCCTGCCTGCACCTCTGGCTACAGCAGCCAGCTCCTATTACAGTCTCTGTAATGCCCAACTACTTTAAACTGTTTAGATTATTACAGGTATTTATCATTTAGCCTTTTTACCAACCCAATATATAATAGGTTATTAGAACACATTTAAACAATTGAAGAGGAATTAAAGATTGGTTACTTCAATATTGTATGTTCTAGCTGAGTTGACTCTGCCCTGTGAAAGGAGTCAATAATGGCCTGTCTTACAACAGGAGAGGGCCGTAAAACCCCCGAAAACCACCGGTCTGTTTGTAGAATGGAATGTGGGGACCTGAGCTCTCCCACTCTAGAGGAGCTGCTTATATCTCCAATCAATCTGACCCAATATATAATTTCTCATTATGAGTACAAATCTCGCACACCCATAAATAACCAAACATTATGGGTCGGCTATTTTTTGGCCAATCCTTACGGAAGTTACGGCATCAAGTTGGCTCTCGTCTCGAGTGATGTGGAGATCCATGGTGGATGCCCTATGCTCCCAAGGGGGCAAAGAGGACTAAGTCAAGTCAGTTAAGTCTTACTGCATCTCTTACATGTGAACACATAACACTCAAATGACAGTAAAACATTGGTTTACACTAGGCCTACAGCAATAAGTAATTTAAAGTGCTTACCTGTGGTGTGTAATTGCAACTAACTAGTAATATTATATTCCTGAATGCTTTACAGCATAATCCATTGGTGATCGAGATTCCATAGTACACGTATATACATAGATTATACTATACCTGTACAGTGGCTTTTTATGTATATTCTTTCCTGAATATGATGCTGTTCTCGTTCTGTGTCCAGTGATGTTTTACACATACAACAAACAAACAAACAAACAAAATCAGACAAAATCTGATTATGGAGTTTATATGCTGAAACTAAAAACATTGCACTTGCAGTCTTGCAGTCGAGTGCATACATCCTCTAACTAATCCTATACAATTGTGAGATCTCTGTCCTCAATGTTTACCTTGCCTTTGATTGGGACCTTTACGTTTGACCTTTTCAATCCAACAGTTAATTATTTTCCTGGAGCACTATAAGTTTCATGACAGTTCCATTGCCAATTGGCATAATGGTGTGAGTAATGAACTGTACAACTCTAATAGCTGTGTCTCTAGCTTGCTTACTGTGATTAAGACTTGACCTTGATTGGGATTAATCAGTCATGTTGGATATTATACTACCTACATTGGGGTATGATTGAGTTTACACTGGGAATGTAATAATAACTGGTGTCAAAACGTGGTAAAACACAGCGGTAGATGGCGGTGCATTAGTAAGATTCAAGGGCCGCTTTTTGAATACAAATGGAGTGCTTCTTTCTCTCTGTCTCTTTGCACTACAGATGGAGCCATCCAATCCTGCAACGCTACAGCCTATGTGATGAGTGCTGCTCTCAGCCCCGGAGCTCTCATAGCGCTGCTGGTCTGCATGCTCATCCTTATCGGTAAGTGTTCATCATAAGTATGATGAAGGGGCACAGGGTTCCTCTTCATCACGGACCACACCTTCAACAACAGCACGTCCATCACATTTCCCGTCAGAAAGGTGCTCTAAAGTGGAAATAAACGGTTTCTAGGGGCGACCGTAGCTTAGTGGTAATCATAAAGTCATCGGTTCGCCTCCCGGCGAGCCCATGTCTATGTGTCAAAGTGTCCCTGAGCAAGGCAATTAACAGCTACCCCTGGGCGCTCATTGTGAAGAACCACAGCCATCAGCCATCGGTGAAGCTCCAAGATCACTCCCGCAATTCTGTTAATATGACAGTAAACAGTGAAATCCTGAGTGCTAAGTGCTGTAACTCACAGTGTATACATTTAACCAAATGGACTCTTAGGGTCAGATATTACATGCTGTGTATGAAGAAAGTACTGTAAAAAGGTTCACTCCACTCAGAAATTCATGCAACCAAGCATACTTTAACAGCCACTTTTTTGAAGTTATCTATATTTCAGCATTGAAATCACACACACGCAAAGCAGCAGAAAAACAAGGGACAAAAATACATGAAAGGGGATACATTTTCCATCATTCCTTCACGGGTGACTCACGTCGGACATTCCGTGCTATTTTTTACGAAGGGACAGCTTCTTCTGCCTGTACGACGTACAGCCGATGCCGCCTGGCTTTATCAGTGATGTCAAGTCACTTTGTTCTGTGCCATGTACACTGGAGATGGGATGGAAGAGGGGGGAGGGGGGCTGCAAACAGGCAAAAAGAGCTGCCTCAGCACTGTATCCCTCTGGAACAGAAGGCTTTAAATAGACAAGCCTTTCCTCACTTTCTCTGTTACAAAGTTGTACGAACGCAAGCCCTACACATACGCATACGCACGCACACACGCGTCAAACACACACCCCAACGTGCACACAGATACATACAAACACAAACTAACACATATGCTATATATTACACTCAAACACAAACATGTGAGCACACACACACACACACACACACACACACACACACACACACACACACACACACACACGCACCACACATACTCATACATTCTCTCTCTCTCTCTCTCTCTCTCTCTCTCAGAGGAAGAGGAGGACCTGAGAGGGTTAGTATTGTCATCACTGAAAGTTTGATGAGCCGGCTCTCTCACTCTCCTCATCCCGCTCTTCTGAGCCACAGATAAAGAATCAAGATGTTTTGTCTCCCTGGCGCGCAACACTTTACATATGTTTTACATTATGTGGGCTGTGAATGATGGATGGCGTGACACAGGGTTCGCTTCAACTTTGAATAACGGGTTGCTTGTTTTGTTTTGCTTTCTTGCTTTGAAACAGCCTCTGTAATGAGGCGAGTTAAAGCCGTGTTAAGACATATTCCGGTGTGGCGACGTCGAAAGAAGGAGCATGATTTATTCATCAAGTTTCTAAAAGCCAGAAATGCTGCATACTGTATGGAACATGTAGA
The DNA here is from genome assembly GCF_951216825.1 of Electrona antarctica. Taxonomy (NCBI): domain Eukaryota; kingdom Metazoa; phylum Chordata; class Actinopteri; order Myctophiformes; family Myctophidae; genus Electrona; species Electrona antarctica. The sequence goes on from NC_136790.1 coordinate 48,555,132, forward strand.
CACTGGCCTCCAGAGGTTATATATATTTGTTGTTGGTAAAGCGCCAAGGTTTGTTGCTCTGGCCTCTGGAACTTATACAAACAAACTTAATGTAAGCGTCTAAACTTGCCAAGAAGCTCAAGTTCACCCCCCCCCCCCCTTTTTTTGTCTAGCGATTACTCAGCCCATGGACACTTGAATTTGTTGATATGTGTATATATATTTTTTGTTTTCTTTGTCACATTCCTAAGCCAATAATTTAACTACCGTGCAGTGGTTCCCTATGGAGACTCCTTTCTTTATGTCATGGTGTCAGATTTAGGGCTGCAAATTAGCAATCATTTTGACAATTAATTAATAATTAATTAATTCATAATATAATTATTATTATTATATTATTAATGGTTAATTATTAATTATATTCTTATATTCTATAATAATAATTAATTCATAATTAATTATTCCGATACTTTGAAAAAGCTAAATTATATATAAAATAAAATAAAAGTCCTCCAAAATCAATGAATTTTGTAAATCTGAGTATCATTATTATTGGTATTATTCATTTAAATTAATTGAATCAATTAGTCGTATTAACTGTTGCACTTGCAACAGTTAATCGGATTAGTCGGATTGCACTGGTTGTGACAAACCAGTCACCACAGATTCCACTGAGTGCTGTTGAGTGGTAGAAAACACTCCCTCACGGCTGGAGGCACAGATTGAGTGGAAGCACCTGATGCTGCCTGACTGTCCACTGTGTGGACAGTAGAATGTAGGAGCTGCAAGTGCCGGGCTCAGGGGAATGAAAATGGACAGCAGTGTTCCAACAGTTGTTCGCTGGTATTAATAGAGTAGCTAGCTGGACTGGAGTGAGCCGCCATGTGAAAGCTACAGCAATCATCATATTAGCCAATACTTTGCTGCTCCCTCTAAAAGCATACATACTGTAATGTACACACAGATGGATATGCTTTGTCCTGTTCTTGCACGGACAATACACACACTTCCAATGCACACATATACGGACACAAAAGCATCTTTCCACCCTTAACGGATTTATCCCTGGAGTCCAAAAGTTTGGGCGAAACATTTATAAAAAAGAATATCGAAAATGTATGTCAAATCTGTAAGTAAGTAAGTGCATAACTGCATAGTAGTGAGGGACTGAGGGAGCAGCCCCGCCCACACAAGCACACAGCCATTAACCACCTAGCCCAAGCAGAGAGCGCGCTCTTTCTCCCGAGGCCGGACCACCCCTATTACATCAATTGTTGGTTGATGAGAGAAATGAAAACACATTTTCTGCCTAATTACCCTACAAGCAAACAGTCCCGCTATCAGTTAATTTAAGGGGGCCCGCTGTGATGAATCCATTCCACTGCGCTGCAGCATCTGCACGTATCCGTTCCAATTACCACCCATCTGCCGTGATGAACTCCTGGGCTCGCTCAGCCAGCGTGGCCCAAGGGGAAATGAGCCGTCTTGTCAGGAACGCTTATCGAAACACCTGTACACAAGGGGGGCCGGGGCCATTGTATGTGGAGGTAATGGATGTATACAGGTACATTATGGTTCCTACAGAGGTAGAGCATGTAGCTATGCACTTGTACATTACCTTGGACATGCTATTTGTGTACCTGTAGCTAGATCTTGTAGGCAACCCGTGGCAGCAGTAGTGGGCCTCTGGCGTTTGTGGTGTTCATAACAGATACAGTGATGTATGAGTCTGACGCACGCACACTGGAAAGATTTAAGTCAAAAGTGAATGTCAGACTGTAAATTATTGATCCCGTTGTTTTACACAAGCCACTTTGATTACAGCCTGACATTAAATGATCTTGCCTTTACCAATCCTGCCAATAGCATGCAGTATACGTAGTAAAATAAATAATTATAATTATCCCCAAACAAAAGCACATTACCACCACCCGCAGTGCGATGTGATGGAAATCACATGGCCTGCATTTACAGGAAGCAGCTGATCTGTATGTACAAAACAGTTTGCAGTGTCAAGGTCCCCACCTCCCATTACTCTCCTCATCAGTGAGAATTGAGAGTAATTGTCTGAGCGAATGCTTGGCACGCTCCAGAGCCTATCACGTAGCTGTGATGGCTTCCTGGACCCTGTGGCAATTAACTCTACCCATTTATAGAGGAGGAGAATAAACACAATGAGCTGAGATGCTGGCGGTCCCGACGGAACGCACCAAACAATGAGTGTGATTGTACATTATCAGTCAGAGATGTTGCATAAAAAGCCCCCAGACGCTTTTCAGTGAGTTTTTCCTCTTCGCCCGGGCGCCGCTCTTCCGAGCGGGCCGTTTTCCCCTCAGTATTAAGTTATTTTTCAGGTCATTTACACCAAATAAAGACAATTCCTGGGACCTGCAACAAGTCATTTGTATAGATTAATATGCTTGTCACAGACTCTCTTAGTGCTTAGTGAGTGGAAAGGAAGGACCCAGAATTGGAGAAAAAAAGGGTAAAACAAATATCGTGAGCCACATACCAACTTCCAAGGTAACGTGGGGTTGCATACTTCTCAAAGTGGGGTCCTGCTCAAGGTCCCTGTTGTGAAAGAGAGAGAGAGAAGAGAAAATTAAGGAACGCATGGAGAGTCCTTGCTTCAAAACAATCTGACTTGACATCTACCCTTGTAAAATGAATGATCACACAAGATTAAAGCAATATAATTCCCATTATTACTAGGTAACCTAAGGCCTTGGTTGATAAAAGAACACTTTAGTGTGAATGATTCACATTTGTATGCAGTGATGTTAATGATAACATAAAAAGCCCAACAATCATTCCACACGGTTGTTACAACTAAACAGCCATGTCCTTTAACCTCAGTCTTTTGTCATCATACTAATATCTAGAATCCCACCGGTCCTGTGTTTGAGCCACAATTCTACGGGCTCCACCTACAGTAAGTGGCCTAAGGAGATGGCTTAAAGATGGAGTGCTGTGATTTTCTGTTTTGTATGTGTCTATGGAGTTAACATTACTAATAGACCCCCAGGTATGGTTAGAATATTGTATTTTTGGTTTCTTCCTGAAAGCTGGTGGAAAGTGGTTCTCAAACACCCAAATGTTATATTGTGCTGCGGACCACCATTTCAAAAGATTTGATGCCAGGCCGGGACACCCATAAAATATCTTATAGTTGTTAGATTAGATTAAGTACATATTTGTAAAACTGTCTGTAGGTGGGGATTGGGGAAGGATCTGAATTAAGTAATATTACACTCAAGGGTGTGCTTTACCGTGATTATTGGCACGGCAGTGATGTGGCAAGTATCACTCAAGAACCAATAATCTAGGTAAAGCACACCCACGAGTGTAATATTGTGATTATACAGTTACCAACAAAGCAAAACACATCAGTGTATTCATATTGTGGGGCAATGAACTATCAAAATAAAAAAATAGAAGAGTTTGATCTGACTGAGGCATTATAGTCCCTGTTGATTCAAAGTAGCAGCTCTCTGTCACAGAGGCTCTGTCTCGATCACCAGTCAACACAGCTGAGCTGTTAAAGCCGGCTCGGTGCAATGGGATGAATTCCAATATCCTCTGAGGTATAGGTCGCGTGGCCAAAATATCTGATCTACAGGGTTACAACGCGCTGCGGTGGTGACGCGTTGAGAACTTGTAGATCGGCTATTTTCGGCGCATGATATCGTCGTGCGACAAAGTAGGCTATAAAATGCACCGGGCTGTAAATGTTTTACGAAAGTCTCAAAATTAACAACGTAATCCATTTGGAACGGGTTTGTTTGTTCTCCACTGGGTCTTGCTTGTGTGTGTGTGTGTGTGTGTGTGTGTGTGTGTGTGTGTGTGTGTGTGTGTGTGTGTGTGTGTGTGTGTGTGTGTGTGTGTGTGTGTGTGTGTGTGTGTGTGTGTGTGTGTGTGTGTGTGTGTGTGTGTGTGTGTGTGTGTGTGTGTGTGTGTGTGTGTGTGTGTGTGTGTGTGTGTGTGTGGCGGTTAGTGGCTCGAGCGTCTGAGTGAATTGAGATCGGCTTAATCACATACTGTATGTAGTCATTAAAATAACTAAAATTAGATTAAATCTTCATTGATTTATCCAGATGCATACAGCCTTTGTTTTCCTCATCTCATTAGTCCATTAAGAGATCCATCCAAACTCTTTTTTTTTTATTTATCCAGATTTATACCTAAACTCAGATTAAACCTTCATTGATTTATTTAGATGCGTGCAGCCTTTGTGTTCCTCTCGTCTCATTAGTCTATTAAGGGATCCATCTATATTATTTTCTTTTTTATATCCATACTTTATTGACCTCGCCATTGTTCTATCGATGTAGGTACAGTAGTTGGTGTCCTCTGTTTCTCAGTGATGTACAGTAAACTTGAACTCTGGTGGACTCACATAATTATTGAAGGAAAGATTGACATTCCTTAAGATTCTGGGCAAAGCAATTAGGATTGTGGAAAATCAATTCTCATGCAAATGAAATATTATTTGAGAAAGCTAATGGTCTTTATAGGGGGGGAATCAAAGTAAGTTACACAAATTAGAACGTGTGTGATTTTAGCCTCCATGAAGTAAATTTTCATACTCACATTAAACAATTTTGCACATTCCAGTAAAACCTGTTTGACAGAAACCTTATTGAAGGACCTGACTTTGCATTTTAATCCCAGGGGTTCAGTTGGTTATGTCTTTATATTTACTTTGATGAAGTGCACTTCCTCTTTTCCATCAACCTCTTCAAACCTTTTGCCTGAAAGCTCGTACTCCAAATATATTATGCACTCCCTGAACCTCATTCAAGTCACATGATTTCAAAGCACTTAATGACAGTTTTCAACATCATGATTTGTGCATTAACCTCAACCCATATCGGGCGCCTCATTTAACAACGTGTGTAATGCTGAACAAAAACCCATTACATAAACATCCACTCTCAATGTGATTTAATATCACAATACCCGCCAGATGGTAATATTTAGTTTTATGTCTCTCTCACGGCCACTTCTCGCTACCTCTCACTCCCCTTTCCCTCTTTCTTTCAAAGTCCTGGTCTTGCTGATCGTGAGCCTCAAGCGGCACAGGAAGGTCCAGCGGATGTCCGAGGACGAGGAGGACATGCGCGACAACGTCATCAAGTACAACGACGAGGGCGGAGGTGAGCAGGACACGCAGGCGTACGACATGAGCGCCCTGAGGAACCTCTACGACTTCCCCGAGGCCAAGAGCTGCTCCTCCGACTCTGGGCCGGCGGACCTACGCTCGCTGCCCCAGTGGGTCCAGACGGCAGGCCGGACGGGGGCGGGAGGGGGCGGCACAAAAGGAGGTGGGGCAGCGGTGGCGGACTTCACCGTCTTCAAAGGCTACATCCGCAAGAAGGTGGAGCAGGCGGACGCAGACCTGTCGGTCCCGCCGTACGACTCTTTCCAGACGTACGCCTTCGAGGGCAACAGCTCGCCGGCGCTCTCGCTCAGCTCCATCCACACGCTGTCCACCACCTCGGAGCAGGATTTCTCCTACCTCGGTGACTGGGGGCCGCGCTTCAAGCAGCTGGCGGGCTACTACGCTCCCCCGGGGAACACAGAGGAGGAGGAGGGGTCCTAGCACCGAGCTAGGTTTGTGCCCGAGACCTGAAAACTCTCCGCTGTGCTCTTCTGCCTGTAAGGTTACTTCTTATATCCTCCTCCTCCTCCGACCCTCGAGCGTTCGACTGAAGGCCTATTCATACTCCAGTTTTAGGTGATGAGGTGACCACAGTTTCAGTGGTGAGGTGGTCACCTCATCACCAATAGTAGATCAAAATAAAAATGTACACAATCACAGAGAGCCAACTCAATATGCCGAATATAAGACGACCCCCATTCTTCATGACTTATTTTGTGGAAAAATAACATTTAATGTCAAATTGTCTAGTCCTCGATATGACTCTAGAAATATGAAAAGACAATAGATAAATAGAAAGATATTAATTAATTATAACTGTGATATGCTTACACGTTCGTCACATTTCTTTATGGAATTGCTTAGGGCTGCGACTATTGATTATAATATAAATATTTAGTTTTGATTGATAAAAAAATGAAGAAACGCTGAATCAGTGCAAAACAATGCTGATTGATTTATAATGAATTAGTCTGATTAACCACTTAAGCCGTATTTAATTTATACTTTGTTGTATAATGGTGTCATGCAAAAATATACAGCAAACTGACAACTATTAAAGGTATATTCAGTGATTTGACTTAATTCAAATATCACTTATTTTTTCTTTTTTTCTGGATAATCCTCCCTACTATAGAGTGTGCTGACCATATAAGGAAATCCTCCCTGTCCCCAGTGAGCCCCTGGGGTCAAAAAACCCTAGTTTCAGTTTTGGTGGCGGGTGGCAAAACCTTCATCCAATCAGGATGAGAGGGGCCTTCCTCCAATCATGATCGAGTGGGGGCGGGCCTTGGTGTTTTGATTGATTGATTGAAAATGTTATTAACAGTTTGCAGAATTACAGTACATTTCAAGCACAAACTCAATACAAAGGCTGTTAACTGTGAGTGGACGACCCAATTAAGCATTACACTTGTTTACAACAGGGTCCACCATGTTCAATTCATCAAAACATTTAGAGACGTACAAATAGACACTTCTATATAGACAAAGAACAGTACAGGAATTCATCATAATGGAGGTAAAAAGGGAAAAGAAACATATACAGTGAGGGGAAAAAAGGGGGGGCGGTGGGGGGGGGATTCAGATTTTACGGGGGCCAGTTTCGAATTGCAGCCATCCGTAGGTGCCCTTTGAGAGCGGTTTTGAAGGAGTCAAGGGATTCGCATGTGGGGTGCACATGCTGTTGGCCTGTTGCACTTCCCCCCACTGTAGAGCGTGCATGTGCACATTACATGTTACCGGGCGGACTGGGTGGTTTTCCAAATCACCCAAATCACTGAATGCTCCTTTAAACATTTAAACATGCATTTTCACCTATGCTCAAATGTTTTTGCATAATTAATTTAATTGCAGTTGTTCAATTATCTGTTGCAACCTCTAGAATTGATAGATATTGACAGACTTTGTTTGACTGTATACGGTATATGACAAATACATGTAATATAATTTGGTAATATAGTACCGCCCTATTCTTTCTCCCAACAGTTTGTACGCTGGCAGAACTGGAAGAGGCTGCTCTACGGGTCCCTGGTCTGCCTTCCGTGTGTCACGACCTTCCTGTTGGCCACGGTGTCACAGCGTGACCCTGAAGAGCTGCAGAATGGCCGGGTCCAGCTTATCTTCTCTGAGGAGAGCAGAGACAAGCTGGTGACAATACAGGTGAGACCCTACAGTGTGTCTAATGGAGAGCAGAGACAAGCTGGTGACAATACAGGTGAGACCCTACAGTGTGTCTAATGGAGAGCAGAGACAAGATGGTGACAATACAGGTGAGACCCTACAGTGTGTCTAATGGAGAGCAGAGACAAGCTGGTGACAATACAGGTGAGACCCTACAGTGTGTCTAATGGAGAGCAGAGACAAGCTGGTGACAATACAGGTGAGACCCTACAGTGTGTCTAATGGAGAGCAGAGACAAGCTGGTGACAATACAGGTGAGATGATAAAAGTGGCATGTCCTTAGACACTTGCTAGTTGCTAAGGATGCATGAGGTCATCAACACTGTTTCATTCAAATCCTGGCCCAGTAATTTTCTTTTCTAAAGAAAGAAGCTGTGTAATAAATGTTACACAGCTTATACATGGTAGCACCACTGTTTACGTGACAATAAGTATAATTTTCTGTTGAAAAAGAAAAAAATGTCACCGTGAGTACAATGCGCAGCCAAAAAGGTTGAGAACCCCTGCTATAGAGTAACACAAATGACCTGATCCCTCAGACAGACCAGTCGTTCCCGATGGTGGAGACCACTGCTTACTTTGAGGCCTACGTGTGTGTGTGTGTGTGTGTGTGTGTGTGTGTGTGTGTGTGTGTGTGTGTGTGTGTGTGTGTGTGTGTGTGTGTGTGTGTGTGTGTGTGTGTGTGTGTGTGTGTGTGTGTGTGTGTGTGTGTGTGTGTGTGTGTGTGTGTGTGTGTGTGTGTGTGTGTGTGTGTGTGTGTGTGTGTGTGTGTGTGTGTGTGTGTGTGTGTGTGTGTGTGTGTGTGTGTGTGTGTGTGTGTGCGCGCGTCTGCAAACGCTAGAGCTGTGTATAGCAGCTTAAATTGAGCTATTATTCATTTCCATGCAGGTCTGACATTCTTCAAAAAATGTCGTTCTCAGTTTTCCATCTCTACAAATCAAACGTACAAAAAGAAAAGTACATAAATTCTTGAGAGAGAGAGAGAGAGATAGAGAGAGAGAAAGAGAGAGAGACACAGACAGAGAGAGAGAGAGAGTGTATGAGAGTGAGTCAAGGTTGTGGTCTCCATTATTTTCTATGATCACTTTGGCTCTCTGACACACATGGATGGGTTCGTAGGTTCATGTACCTTGTCTGCACTCCCTGTGCCGTCCAACAGCTATACATTACCCTCAATGAGGGAGTATCTGTGTGAAGGCAGTTCATTTGGATTTGTGTCTCCCAGTCTCTGCTCTACTGCTCTATAGCATGAGCCATAACTTTAAACCACACTGTATATTCATCTCAAAAGGAGAACAAGTTAGCCTAAAACTCTGTGAATAAATACTTGACCTCTGGATATGAAACTGTTACTGAATCAACATGGTTTTGATTCTATTTTCCAGGAAGCAATCTTAGTGTAATTTGGCTTAAACACTGACTTGTGCTGTTATAATTCATTAGTAAATTGTATTGTTAATCGTTGTTTGTATATTGATAGCATCTATATCAGTGGCAAACTATTACAGTTTGCCCGGACCTCAAATTTGAGGTCCGGGCTTAACTTCCGCTCACTCGAGCCATTGAGTTATAATTGTACTTCCGACAGTCTTCCGGGTGCTTCAAAACGCCACTGAGCAACTTCCATCGAAATTAATGGTGGGGGGGTGGGGCTAACGCTCCGGTTCGGTCTCTATCCTTTTATTACTCTATGACTACAACTGTGATACAAGATGGAGGAGGAGGAACGTGACGTGACAATGTCTAACACGATGGTTCAAAATCTGGCCACGTTAACCAAACCAAACAGAGATGTTTTGATGCCTTCTTTATTAAACTTGAACTAACACAGCACAGTAACTTGATAACAGCGTCTGGCTGTGCCACGCTATTATATGTCCCCTAACAACATCGGCAGAGGTAGGAGGTAGTTTATAGCACACAAAATGAAACTGTATTTCCTTAGATTTCTTTCTTTTTTTCATCAGGTTTGTTCGTGCTGCAAAACGGCTGTGTTTCCAACGAAGAAGAAACAGAAGACAGTTAAAAAAACATTTCAAGTGACAGTTTGCCATTACCGTCTCCCTCATGTCTGACCAGAGACAGTAACTGCACCTGTACCTAAACCACTAGGACCTATCGATGACAACCAAAATGTCTGACACTAAACATCCACCTTTCCGTGGGGTTTGAACTTGTGAAGTTTGGACTCAATGTCGGATGTCTAGACCACTAGACCACCTTTCAGCAGCCAAAGGGAGAGGAAAGGATTTCTCCTCCCATAGTCAAGTGACTACCCCCCACCTCTATAACCCTCCTCTTTTCACCCAACCTGTACACTTTATTATTTCTTGTTATGATAATTTGAATTTTGTTGTTATTTTTCACGTCATGATTATGAATTGAATACCCAGGACCTGAATGGAAGTTAAGACTGCAAGGACTTTTTTCCGGAGATATTCATTCATTCATTCAAGTTTTATTTATTCCCAAAAATACACTGAGTAATTAAACTCATTTGCATTTGAGTAATACAATGTGAAATATAGTAGTTTTTATTAGTTTACTAATAAAAACCCAAGACAAATTTAAAACAATCTAAAAACAGTTACATATTGTGTGCATCTGAAGTGTTTGACTGTACTGTATGACCGTACTGTAATCAAAACAGAGACAGTTACTGAAGCCACGCACTTCTGATATTGTTCTGTCCCCAGTCACCTGAGGCCCCATACACACATATCAAACACATGTTCTGTGTCTTGTCTGTGTTTAATGGCCACCACAATGCTTGGGTGGGGAGTCACAGGCCTCATACAGACATTTCAAACAAACATTCTGTGTTCCGTCTGTTCTCAATGCTTTTCCAATGGAAGTCACGTGGTTTAACCAAACACTTGTGTTTGATTGTCGTCGTCCCCCGTCGTCCCCCCCCCCCCATCAAACAAGTTTTTGGCCAAACCATGTGACTTCCATTGGAAAAGCATTGAGCGACCATGAAACACAGATGGAACACAGAATGTTCGTTTGAAATGTGTGTATGAGGCCACATGGTTTGACCAAACATTTTTGTTTGATGGGGGGAGGGGTGCAGAACACTGCAGCCATCAAACACAAATGTTTGGTCAAACCATGTGACTCCCACTGGAAAACATTGCCATTAAACACAGACAAGACACAAAAAACACAAAAAAAATAAGTCTCAATGGTATCTCAAAACAGCCTATAAAAAAGAAATTGTATCGGCCTAAACAGAATTAAGGAATGTGCTCCAATATTGTTCTGCTGGTGAAATAGAGTATACATTTTCGTTTGATAACGATACGTGTGTATGAGGCCTGAGGGCTCATAGGTGCTTCTGCACAGTCTCGTCATGAAGATGCTTGCGGCAGGAGTCTCTTCCTGATTTTTAGACAGCTGGTGGATGGAAATGAAGCTCCACCCACGCTGCAAAATGCTGCGTCGGCCAGAAATCCGGAAACGCTTGCCCCCGCGGCAAGTGGAAGCCGTTGCAAGCTTCATTTTCCATCTCTCGTCACAATGGGTGCCCCATCTGTCCCTCTCATTGACAAGTATTTGCATTAGTCAAGCTCAAGCACAATGACTTTTGACTATTTATCTGATCAGGTTTGTGGACCCAAAAGTACTGTGATTGATTTTTCTAAGTGAGCAGACCACATGCACATTATTTCATGGCCACAACAAAGAGATGGGATGTTCCAAATTATCCCTCCAGCCTTTGATAGAATGTTTGATAAACTTGCCTATAGTGCTCCTCTCTCTGGCTCTGGCTTCTTTACAAAAAAGTATAACACAATATTGTGATAAAATACAAATGTTTACTTGTTCTTTTTTTTATTTTGCATAAATGTACGTCTAATCACAAAACATTTCTACCTTGTAGTTATATTTTCCTTTCTTGAACCATATTAAATTAAGTGCTTAAATTATTAAAACCAAGACACATCACAATATGAAGGTATTGGCACTAGAGCCTTTTTTATTCACAGGGTGCAGGCAAAATGTATGCAATTGGTATAGCTAAATGGGAAGTTGGAATGCAACCTTGAATTATTCTTCCTGGGATGAGGTGACTTGCTGAGAGTGATGTGTGACAGGTGTGTGAGGCTGAGCTGAGGGAGTGAGTGATGATTGAGAAAGTAGGTGGTGACTCAGAGCCTGAGGAGGTGCTTGGTCTCTGGCTGGTGTTGGAGGAGGATAAAAGGCCAGCTCTGTTCAACACCAGGTGTCCTCTCATCACTCCCTTGTGGACTGCCAGCAACCCACCTCTCATAGTTGTGTGCTCTGTAGGTGCCTACTATTTTTATTTAATGTATTTATTCAGCACAGTATAAAAACAATACAGTGAACATACAAATATAAGAAGGGTAAAGTGCTAGGCGGAGGCAAAAAGCCCAAGGGGCTTATACGAGGCCTCTACCTATGTAAAACACAATGAAACATTGTACAAGAAATATTGAATATCCAGAATACATGATTGCAGTATAAAAAACAAGAAAAAATGACAACATGATTAGAATACTTGGTTATCTACATGATTGGAGAAAAGAAGAGATAATACAAATAAATATAATTAAGTGATCTGGTCAGTTAAGTGGGTCCTAAACTTATGTTTGAAATTATTTAATGAAATAGAATTAGATGAGATTGCTGTATAGGTGTTCCATAGCTGGGCCCCCTGTATCTGATGGAGAACTGACCAGTACGGAACTTTGGGAGATGTAAATGGTTTGCCTGCCTCATATTGAAGTGGTGCACATCACTGTTGAACTGAAAGAACTGAACTATTACCCCGGATATGAGTGATATCACCTTATAATGATTTTAACAGCTGGGTTTGGTAAGGGTGGGGCCGTGGGGAGTTTATTCATTTTGGGGTCCCCTTTATGCTCATGTTTTGATTAACAGGAGGCAGAGTAGTGATTGTATTTTGGTTTACTAATTTGGGGTAGTTCAGTTAGGATTAGAATATTTAGTTTGTTTTATTTTATTTCATGCTCAATTCTCCCCACCCTGGAGACAATAATAAAACCCATGGATGGCTGCAGTCCTGCTTGCTGCTGGTTCATTTAGGAGGTTTTAAGAGGGATCCAACCATCCTCAAGCCCCTCAAAGACCCTCTCCTGCATCACATGGTTTTCAATTGTATTCATGTCAAGGACCCCCAACTCAATCTGCATTGAGTTGGGGGTCTGAGAGACTGTAGATTGGCTATTTTCAAATATCAAATGTATAAGGGGGTTAATTGAACTGACTTGGTGCTAACAAAAAGAGCCATTTACATCATAGTCCACAAGGACCCCCGAGGGATATCTCGCCTCTACCAAACATGAGGTAGTAGGGGGAGTATTTAGTAGTCAGATGTTTTTTTTGTCTTGAGGGCAAACACAGGGGCCTGCAGGTATTTGTCCAACTTGTTTGGTTGTTTGGCACACAGGGCTGCCAGAGGAGGGAGAGTGCCAGAGACCTGAAAATGTCCATATACATAATAGCAGACATTCAGATGCATTTAATGTAGTCTACACCAGTCTACATTCTACAACATGAGTTGTGTGGGTGTATCTGCCAATTTGACAGAGATGCAATTAACTTATTACCTCTGGATGGTGCTGTTCATTTTCTCCACCTGGCCATTTGTTTGGGGATGGTAGGCCTATGGTGCGGAGAAGCTGCGCTCCATTTCCAGGGCTTCACAGAGCCTCTTATTCACCTTAAAATACATTTCGCATTAATACTAAGTTAGATTTCTAATGCAAATTGACACAAATCACACTTCATCTGGCAGTTTGGACTCTGCAGTCCAAATGCAAAGGACTTTGTGTGGGTCAAAGTTCAAATCACACAATGCTCCTCCTGTATGTTTGCTTAGATGCAAAATGAAGAAAGAGCTCGGCCATGATATGAGTGAAGAGGAGGAGGAAGCCATTTGGGATGTTTGTGCTCTTGGTCTTCCAGACAATTAATCTTTATTTCAGGCTCCAAGGTCCATAACAATAAACAATACAGGGGACAACACAACAGGAATTAAAAACAGCAACAAAAACACTCTCCAGTGTGTCCAGAAACAGGATGCTGCTCTTCTTAGGCATGCTCATTGTCATTATAATTTCATTTATTTGTGTACCAATTCATGAAAATAGCAGTGTTGGCCCCTGCACTATTGGTCACTTCAGTAACTAAAGTCATTTTTATTAAAGATGGTGGTCAAGATGTAGCCATTTTTGAGTAGTGTAAACCACTCCTACAACTGGCTTTGTTAGTCTGTCTGTCTGTCTGTGCTAAAAAAATGAGCATGGTTGCTACGGTCACCCAGTTCACCCGAGTGTGATTTCATTACGTCAGACATTACGTCAGACCACAGCTGATCAGGCTATATAAGACCTTACACCACTCAGTTCACACGGGTGTGATTTTTATTACAAGGCTACATCTTGTCCACAATCTTTAAAAAAATGTTGACGAACCTCTTGGTCTCCTCCATCAGCTGCTGGAAGATCTGGTCTCTTCCTTCTCCGCCTCCTGGACCAGGACATCCAGAATAGCATCGACTGATGCCTCCTTCTTCTTTGCAGGCGGGGAGTAGAGGTCAAGGGTGGACACCATGGCGCTTGTGGATGGCAGGGTGGCAGATGGTGCCGCGGGTGTCGCTGGCGGTATAGTGGGGGTCGCCCGTGCTGTGGGGGTTGACGGACCAGAGGGAGGTAGCATGGACTTGGTGACAGCTGGGGTCACAGATGGCTTTCACCCCACTGCCTCATGCATATCCTCCCAAAGAGTCCATGTGGCTGGGGTTTGCTCCCCCTGGTCCGTCCCAGTGCCGGCGGCAGTGCCTTCAGGTCCTATAGAACAAACACTGACGTGAGATCTAGCTCTGCAACATCTAAGGGGCTATATTTATGTTGTGTTATTTGTTAACTCAAGCGTTCAAGTTTGAATAAAGGTGATAAATCCGTGTTGGATAATGGTAGACTATTTGATAAACAAAGAAAATATGAAAAGGGAACAAGAACTCTGAAACTGAAAATAATCCGTGCAGAAGGCGCATATGTTACGTGTCATTTTGTTTGTACAGTTATATTGCATCGTGTATTTGTTTGTGTGACGTGTGGATTGCATCAACATGGACAATTCATGGACATTTCATAATTCATGGTGTTTATAATTCATTGTGTTAAAGGGTGTTTTGTTTTCTGATTTCATTTACAGTTTTTCACAGTGTCTCACACTGGGTAAATAAAGAGCACTTTACTTGTGAACATCAGTTGGAGCTTTGTCTATTCTGCATCAGATGAAGATTGTTTTGGAGCAGTTACACAACGCAAATGTCATTTATTTGTGGTGGTACTTTACTCTTTGTAGGTCGCCTTTTCCATTCGGACAGCTCAGAGAGCTGTACAAGCCAATCGAGTTTAGATCAGCATAGACTCACCCTTGAGGGCTTTATAAGCCACTTCCACTCAAGGCTGATTGGTTTCAGACGACACTTAACACAAAAACTGCTCGTGACGGAACGTTCCGCCATATAGAATGCAACCGGCAACTGCTTCTGGCGGAACGTTCCATCAGATAGGTTAAGCTTTATTATTGATATCAAACGGGATCGCTGATTTCTTTTTTTTTCTTGGCCTTTCCTTAATTCTTCAGCGATCCTAGGCCGGTTTTGCGCATGCGCAATGCCGTTCACTTCTTGTATACAGGCGGACTAAAAACCTGAATAACTCCATGGTTTAGGCAAAACGTGTGATGTTCGGAGGTTATTTCTGATTGTCTGGTGATCCCGATTGGAACATTGGTGCTTTCTAGAGCAAGGATGGCCTCATTTTAGCTCGCTAGCATTGACGCAAATTATTTAGTATCTAAAATGGACGCCCAAACCGGACGCGCATCACACTATAACAAAGTAGATCCGGGTCGGCAGTCAAGCACACAGTTGGCACTTGCGTCCACCAGGTGGCAGTGATACGGTTAAGTCAACTGATCACCGGAAAAACACAATCCCAGTGGATACTCCTTGTCTCAGACAGCCACGATAGAACTCTGAAAGTGCTCTTAATTATAAGAATGGACAAGAACACTTTATCTTTCCAAGAGATGAATGTGTTTTGCTGTTTTCAGTTTCCCTGCGGTAATTAAACAATCGTGTTTCAAGATCTCTGACCACTGTGCCGACTTTGCTTGTCATGAAAATCCGCTTTAAAGGGGTGTAATCGCTTGTCGTAGTGTTGAAAAGTATTCCAAAGTGGTGATCACAACAACATCTCGGA
This sequence comes from Electrona antarctica, assembly GCF_951216825.1. Taxonomy (NCBI): domain Eukaryota; kingdom Metazoa; phylum Chordata; class Actinopteri; order Myctophiformes; family Myctophidae; genus Electrona; species Electrona antarctica. The sequence continues at coordinate 48,570,717 of NC_136790.1, forward strand.
GGAGGACGCCTGCGCGGCACCGCCGCCATTGTAATGCATTGGGCCTCAATTTCCCTTAACATAATTTGACTGTCAGGTATTAAGTAATTAATTAAGCTTAGCTATTGTCTATCAAACACAACCTGACACTGGCATTTTTCCACCCTATTTTCTTAGTTTTAGTCGCGTTGCCGTCTGCAAAATCAGAGGGTTTCGTGATGTTATTTATGAAGTTGTCACAAAATAGACTATTACGTATTTCTTGTCTGCATGTTGTGGATTCTTTCTTTCTTTCTTTCTTTGTTTATCATTTTGCTTCTCATCATTTAATATCTTTTTAGACATACAGAATGGGACTGTTCACTTTCAAATGATCCGCTCTGATTGTATGAACAAGTGTTCAGTGTTTTGTTTTGTTTTGTGAAGCGTCAGGCTTGTAATGGGGTGGATGGATCACACTTTCAGGGTAAAATAAGCTTTGGCATTGTTGTGCTGTTCATTAATCACAGGTTTGGTGTTGAATCAAGCAGAACGCAATGCTTCACATTTATACCAGCATTTGTCTCCCTCCCTCGCACCCCGCCCACGTGTACAGGGCACAATTTCATGCTGTCCTCTAACTAAATAAGCATGCACATTCACGCACATGCGCACACACACACACACACACACACACACACACACACACGGCAATGCAAGGCAAAGCAGCAAGAAACTAAACAGACATTTAGACTGTATTTGCTTACTCTGCTGGAGTAATAAAGTATAGGCTATTATTGTTTTTACAACCAGTTCTCATGGTGTCTACCAAGAAACCGATCTACAAGCTCACAAACATGTAGATCTGCCACTTTGGAAAAAGTCTGAATTTAGTTTTTGCCTATTATTATAATGCCAGGTTGAATGCTATTTCCAGCTCTGGGACTGGCTCTAAACACCCTCAATTAATGTGATGTCATGTGTTACAGGCCCGGCTCTTGGGCCTAGGGCGCCAGGTCATTAGGGGCAGCGCTGTAGCCCTCCAAAAATATATTTTTCTGAAATCAAATAAAAATACAGAAATCAAATAAAATCTCTGGTGGGTGACTAGGCGCCCCCATCCCCATTGAACAAATAGTCAAGAATAAATACACTCTTTGCAGCCCTGTTCCGCTCCTAACAACATGTTTCATGATTTCATTGGTGCATTGACAGTGGTGCCTGCTTTAAGTGGGGGATGTCGGTCGGACAACTGCCAACCCACACATAGTATCCTATGGACCAATCCCAATTGCCTCCCGATCAAGCCCTGAGCCCTGAACCCTCATTGACTTTAGTGACGTCAGGGCAAGGGCTCCAAATTGTTGTGAATGGGACAGCACTTAAATATGAGTCCGCCATTCATGACACTTTGCATCACTTTATAAAAACTATCCTTATTCACAGCCAGTGCCTACTTACTTACTTACTTATGCCTGACACTCTTTCCAGGGTATAGGGTATAGGCCGTCGACTCATAAAGAACAACTGTGCTGTGCTCTGCCTGTGTTTCATGGCCGCCCAAATGCTTTTCCAATGGAAGTCACATGGTTTGACCAAACACTTGTGTTTGATTGCCCCCCTCCCCCATCACACACAACTGTTTGGTCAAACCACGTGACTTCCATTTGAAAAGCATTGAGGCGGCCATGAAACACAGACAGCACAGAGCATGTTCGTCTGATATGTGTGTACGCCACAGACTTCACATGAACGTGCACCTAAGTCAGTGAGGGCTCATTGAGTCAGCAAGGGAGCGGATTGGAATTGGGCCTTTGTTACCTAGGAGAGCCGACCATTGAACCGGAAGGAAAATAAATAAATAAACTGGAAAAAAAGATTGCCTCCCATATTATTTTCCCTTCGTCCGTCAAAAACTTAAAACAACGGACCACAGGTTAGAACTAAGAAACTAAACAACCGATGATCATGAACGCGTTTACAAAAAGTATTTTGGAATTAATTAACTCAATGGCGAACGGACCTTGGTACTCACAACCATATTCAGTGGCGTGCAGACATTTAGAGGGGCAGGTGCTCAAGTGAAAAAAGGGGCACCTTGTGCAGCGCGTGGAACCGGCCGGTTGCCTTGAGATTTAGGGGCCTAAATAATATATTAGAAGCTTTTTATCAAGCATTGATCAATGTCACCATGGTCCACATATACTGTACACTTGTACAGTGTACAAAAATAAAAGGGCACTTTTTTTTTCAAAAGGGCAGGGGGTACTCTAGCACCCCCTGCCCTTATCTGCCCCCTTATCTGTGCACGCCACTGGCCATATTTTCAAATGACACACACAACTAAGCATTTGCTGCACACTACCAAGCATTTACAGCACAATGAAGTGCAAAATTGAAAACACAATCATAGTAATGGAACACACACAAGAATCACAATGACTGGAGAATGAGCCATTTATTTTCTCCGTAAAATCAGTGTAGGCCTAGATATTTTTTCATAGTCAAACATAAAACAGCACACAAATATGCAGCCAAAACATGTTTTATTTTACATTACTGTAAACCGGCCTGCTCAACACGCCCCCCTTCACAAGATTCAAGATTGCTTTATTTGTCACTTTCCAACTGCAGCAGCAGAAAAAAAACGAAATTATGTTTCTCCTAGTTAAAAGACAACACAGACTCATACAAGAATAAATATATCAAGTGCAAGACAATACTCTACAGGAATCCTTAAAAAAAAAAAAAGCACAGCCAGATACATAATAAAAAACATTTAAAAACTGAACATAGAGTTCATGTCCTATCTGCCAGGGAGACTAGAGTTCAAAAGTCTGATCGCCTGGGGAAAGAAACTGCTCTGCATCCTTTCCGTCCTGGTACTGATGCTCCTGTACCGTTTCCCAGATGGCATAAGGGAGATCAGGCTGTGAGAGGGGTGGGTGGCATCCTCAATGATGCCAGTTGCTCTCCTCATGCATCTCTGCTGGTATATCTGCCAGGGAGGGCAGCAAGGTACCGATGATCTTGCTAGCTGTTCTCACCGTCCTGTCCAACTGTTTTCTCTCCTCAGCTGTGCTGTTTCCATACCAGGAGGTAAAGCAGTAGGTGAGAATGCTACAATGGTGCCTCTATAAAACATGGTCAGGGCTGGGACAGGCATGTCGACTCTCTTCAGCTGACGGAGGGGATAGAGACGCTGCTGGGCCTTTTTTATGATGGCAGTGGTGTTGCTGCTTGGGGCCAGGTTGTCCGTCAGCAGCACTCCCAAGAATGTTGCTTTTGAACCTGGCCTTAATAGGGGACTTGGAACACATCCCTGAGGAGATCCTGTGTTCACTTCAATGGCTTTAGATGTTTTGTTGCCTACTTTGACTGTTTGCCTCCTCTGTGACAGGAAATCCAGGATCCAATTGCAGGTACCAGTGTCCACCTTCAACACCCTCAGCTTCTCCACAAATCCAGGATCCAATTGCAGGTACCAGTAGTAAGTAGCCTTGCCGAGCCATGAGGCCCATGGGGCAGGAGCCTATTTCCTGCTTCTGTAGCGTGAGGCAGCTTGATGTACAAGTACACCCCCTGGACATGACGCTAGTATGTCGCAGGGACTTACCCCCAATCCAACCCTTGATGCTGAGTGTCAAGCAGGGAGGCATTGGGTCCCATTTTTAGAGTCTTTGGTATGACCCGGCCGGGGATCGAACCCTAACCTCCCAGTCTCAGGGCGGACACTCTAACCACAAGGCCACTGAGCTGGTACCAGTGTCCACCTTCAACACCCTCAGCTTCTCCACAAAAAATACTTTAATTTAGGCACCATGCCCATGGGTCCTGTCTGGCCAGAGGGCCTCATCCACATCGCAGGCGATGTTCTCCCTGTCCAAGCAGCATTGGAAGAAACGCCTTGAGTGGCGCATAAGCCCTGTCAGGCCTCAAGTCTCCACCATGGCATGGAGCAGTGTGACCCGGCTCTGTGGGTTCCGTTCATATACCTTCCACCTCCAAGCTGAAAATAACTCCTCAATGGGATTCAGTAAAGGAGAGTAAGGTGGAAGGAATAGAACGGAAAAATATGGGTGGGGCTGAAACCACTCACACACACTTGAGCAGCCCGGTGGAAGCTCACATTGTCCCAGATGACGACAAAATCGATCCGCTGTTGGTCATGATGTGGTCAGGTGGTACCAGCAGCTCATGCAGTCCATCTAGGAAGGCGAAGAGAAGGGGCAGTGTTATAGGCCCCTAGGTGGGTATGATCCCATGGTGGTTCCTCTTTGATCACACTGGAGGTTCTCTCCTCCTGTTCATCTTTAATCTTAGGCCCCTAGGTGGGCATGATCCCATGGTGGTTCATTACAGCACACATTGTGTTGTTCCCACGGTGCTGGCCGGGGACCTCAACAATGGCCCGCTGGCCAATGACATTTCTGGCCCTGCGCCTCCTCGAGTTGAGTCTGTCTTGCGTTTAAATGGCCATTTCACCCCTTTTGCAACCATATCTTATTTTAATGATCTTTGGGAAACAAGACACACTTGTTGTGTGTAATATGTGTTTTTAGATATTTTAGTATTTCAAAGTGCCAATGATGTCATGGGCACTGGTCTCACTTCCTTCCTGAACTACATGTTGTCTCAGAAAGAGACATAAATGTCTAAAAACACAAATTACCACATAAACCCCCCAGGAAAGATATGGTTGCAAAGAGGCTGAAGTGGCCATTAAAACATGCATGTGTGAAATGTCTATTTGACCATGAGAGAATGACTTCATACAATGACTATTGCTGTGTGCAGTGGGTGCTTTGAATTTAGGATTAGGTGGAATTCCCATAGCCTACGACTAGAAATAACAATGCACTGGTATTGTACAGTAGCGTCATGCTTACCGTACATGTAAAGACAAATCTACACACAACTGACTCAATTGTCCATCAAGAGTAAATGGTCAATCTGAAAGACATGTTTCACATGTTTCATTCATACCAATTGTCAGATAACATATCAACTCCATGTCCACAACTACTATTATTCTGTCATAGTTCGACCATCATCACAGTATGACTAAGGGATGTGTCACCATCCTTACACACAATTGTTAGAACATGAAGAACATTCCTTATTATATGCTAGCTAGATCTACATGTAGTTACAGGTTAAGTACAATGGACAGTAAGCACACTGTAACATTAATACTTAACTCCTGTCATGTTCAATGTAGAAAGTTCAAGTAAAATATGTGTAGACTGTTTAATTTAATGAATACTCCTATCATGCTCTAGTACTAGTTTGGTATGCATGATGTAAAATGAAGACGTTTGTGTCACTGTATTGTTCACAGTACAAGATGTCCATATTTAAAGGAGGTGAAGCACCACGTGTTGTGGTGAGCTTTCTGTAATGAACACACAAAGGATGTGTAGCTGTCAACCTTTTATTTGAAAAATAATACATTTTATGAAGACAACATAATACAGATAATCTAAACATATAATCAAACTAAGTCAATGATGAAATACACTATGATGATGGAAAAAAAAATGTTCCTCTTTATGAGTCCTCTTCATGTGTCTTTTTAGATTGCACTTCTGACTAAAGCCTTGTTCACAAACTGTACACATAAATGTTTTTTCCCCTGAATGAATCACTGTGTGTATCTTCAGATTTCCCTTATGATTAAACATTTTGCCACAATCTGCACAACTAAAATATTCCTTGCCTGTGTGACTCCTTGTGGAGTGACTTTGTTTTGGTGGTTTGAGGTCATGGAGCAGCTTGTTGCTCAAAGACAAACTATTTCCTCCCATGTGTTGTGTATTGTGTGATTTCAGCCGGTTTAAACCTGACTGGTCATCCCTGGTCTCATCCCACTCGTCACTGTCTTCAGTGATGTCAGATTGAGAACAGCGTGAAGACAGGAGCTGGTCATCACTAGTTGGTTGTGATGTTCCACCATCCTCTACATCAGCTTGTGTTTCCATGTGTTTAGATGAGGTGCTGGCTACAGGTTCAGGTTCTGCTGGTATGTTTTTATAATCTTCATGTTTCACTGACAGTAATGTCTCTGTTGATCCACCATCCTCCTCTGATCTTTGAAATAATTCATCATGTTCCTCTTTAATATGTAGAGACTCCTGGACTGGAGGTTCTCTCCTCTTGCTCCTCTTTAATCTTTGTAGACCCTGATTCCTCTTTGATCACACTGGAGGTTCTCTCCTCCTGTTCATATTTAATCTGTGGAGACTCTGGTTCCTCTTTTACCAGACTAGAGGTTCTCTCCTGTTCATCTTTAATCTGTGGAGACTCTGGTTCCTCTTTGATCACACTGGAGGTTATCTCCTCCTGTTCATCTTTAATCTGTGGAGACTCTGGTTCCTCTTTTACCAGACTGGAGGTTCTCTCCTGTTCATCTTTAAGCTGTGGAGACTCTGGTTCTTCTTTGATCACACTGGAGGTTATCTCCTCCTGTTCATCTTTAATCTGTGGAGACTCTGGTTCCTCTTTGATCACACTGGAGGTTCTGTCCTCCTGTTCATATTTAATCTGTGGAGACTCTGGTTCCTCTTTGACCAGACTGGAGGTTCTCTCCTGCTGCTGCTCAGTAAATACCTCCTCTTTACACACAAGGAGGTGTATGGAGTCTAGACAGAAGATACAGAATAGAAACACATTATTACATGAAACTTCTGCTGTTAGTTCCGTATCTGTCCTAATGTTGTTTTGATTCCAGTGTGAAGTGTCACAAAATGATTGTTTCTTACCTCAATAACGCTTCATTTCTAAAAACAAGCGTCTCCTTGTTCCTCAAATATAATTTAACATTAGCTACAACCTATTGCTATCAGATATATCCACAGAGAATGTTTTTGAATGCAAGTTTAACCCTAACATGAATGGATCGATGCAAAGTTTCAAACAGTTCCTCTTCCAACTGTGTTCAAACATTAACGGTTAGATTAAACATAGTAAAGGTTTTACCAACCGGCTCTGTATAGTTTGACGATTGGTTGTAAAACCATATCCAGTAGTCTGCGTTGGCGGTCAGTTTCTTGCTTGATGTGGAAAGCTTCATCCTCGTTCTCCTGTTCATCTTTAATCTGTGGAGACTCTGGTTCTTCTTTGATCACACTGGAGGTTATCTCCTCCTGTTCATCCTTACTCTGTGGAGACTCTGGTTCCTCTTTGATCACACTGGAGGTTCTGTCCTCCTGTTCATATTTAATCTGTGGAGACTCTGGTTCCTCTTTGACCAGACTGGAGGTTCTCTCCTGCTGCTGCTCAGTAAATACCTCCTCTTTACACACAAGGAGGTGTATGGAGTCTAGACAGAAGATACAGAATAGAAACACATTATTACATGAAACTTCTGCTGTTAGTTCCGTATCGGTCCTAATGTTGTTTTGATTCCAGTGTGAAGTGTCACAAAATGATTGTTTCTTACCTCAATAACGCTTCATTTCTAAAACAAGCGCCTTGTTCCTCAAATATAATGTATCATTAGCTACAACCTATTGCTATCAGATATATCCACAGAGAATGTTTTTGAATGCAAGTTTAACCCTAACATGAATGGATCGATGCAAAGTTTCAACCAGTTCCTCTTCCAACTGTGTTCAAACATTAACGGTTAGATTAAACATAGTAAAGGTTTTACCAACCGGCTCTGTATAGTTTGACGATTGGTTGTAAAACCATATCCAGTAGTCTGCGTTGGCGGTCAGTTTCTTGCTTGATGTGGAAAGCTTCATCCTCGTACTCTGTTAGAATTCTTCCAACGACCCCAAATATCTCTTCAGCCGCAGCAGATACTCTCTGGTTGACCAATGACTTCAATGTTTCTAGTAAAGCCATAACTCAAAACGTGCCCAAATAGATTTTTAAATAGAGCGCAAATATTATAAAAGTATGTAGTAAAGTAGAACCAAAACAAAGACTAAATGCTTCAGCTAGTGCAGAGAGAAGTTCAGCTCTTAACAACTAGCAGAGATTAATGTGACACCAAGCAGACCAAGCTCTTGTTAAATACTAACAGTGGGCCAATCAGAGTGAGTGGGGAGGGACACACCAAGAACAAAACTGGCCAATCACTGCTCACAACAACAAGGCAATGCAATGTGTTTTATATAAAACATTAAGAAAATGAAACATTATAAAAGTGCAATCAGATTCAGTAAAATATAAAGTTACAGCTGCGTTGTGTAACGTTCCTATTCCACCCTGGACCCAAAGCAGCTCCTCCAAGGCAAACAAACAAAGGAACGGAGCTGAACGTGAATACCCCCCCCCCCCCTTTTTCCCTCTCTGTATATGTTTCTTTTCCCTTTTTACCTCCATTATGATGAATTCCTGTTCTGTTCTTTGTCTATATTATAGAGAAATTTGTACGTCTCTAAATGTTTTGATGAATTGAACATGGTGGACCCTCTTGTAAACAAGTGTAATGCTTAATTGGGTCGTCCACTCACAGTTAACAGCCTTTGTATTGAGTTTGTGCTTGAAATGTACTGTAATTCTGCAAACTGTTAATAAATATTTCAATCAATCAATCAATCAATCAAACAAACAAACATGCACACCGCACAGATGAACAGTCTGGTGAGACGTAGGAGGACACTAGGCAGGAGGCCTCTCAGTGCCTGATATCCCCCAAGAACACACAAGGCAGAGAGAGATTCCTGCTAGTTCTGGCAGGAGAGAAAGGACAGTGGGTGGGTCCGCAGGGGGTGCCCTGGGCGCGGCGGTCGCTGGGGTGTGGTCAGCACTGGTTTGCTGCACCTGGCCGGCAGGTTTTTCGCACTTCCCTGTTGGCCGGGTGTGGCTCTCTCTCCCGGTGCAGGTTGCGCCTCGGTGATGGCTGCTCGCGGGGTGCCCCTCCGTAGACTTGTCTATAGCTGGAAGCCTAGAGGAGCAGTGACTTGGCCAATCACTGCTGACCCGCCAACTGGAGAGTGTAGTGGTTGAGGGTTGAAACTCTCTAAGAAGGTTGGAGACCACCTGATGACCTCTCTTCCAGGCCAAGGCATCCATTAGAAATGGATTATATTCGCATCTTTGATGTATTTACAAACTAAACAGAAGGCCCACTTTTAAGCAGCTTTGTGGCAAAATATTGATGGGCATCTTCCACCAGCATGGGACCCAGAGTAATTTGAATGGAAATACACAGATCTATCAGGTCACTGAGCCCTACCACTACCTGAAGATTATAAAGTGTGGCTGTAAGTAAGAGCGAAAACCTGTGTACATAGTCATTCACATAATGTTCTGTTGATGTTTTGGTGTAGAATGCTCATGACAGGCCTGAAATAATTAATTCATAAGAAAGGAGATGTGGTGGACATGACCACTTCCAAATAAGCATTTTTTTAGAATGCATTTACATTGATTATTGTATTTTATGGGATTTTTCCGTTAAGCATGAAGGGGCTAATATAAAAACATGCCCTATTCTTAAATCAAATATTGTACATATCCACATTCATGGATAAACACTCCAGAAAGTACATTTGATGCATTTAGATCTCAAAAGATATAGATTTTATGGGATTTGAGGGTTTTCGGACATGAAGGGGTTATTATGCATTTATTAATAATGCATTAATCATAAATGAAATACACTGTGCATATCCACATTCATGAACACTGTAGAAAGCTAATTTGATGTATTCAGATCAAGTATCTTGCATGCAATATCATAAAACTCTATTTTGGGTGGATTTTTTGTGTTTTGGACATTAAGGGGTTAATAACTAAAAATGCACAAGGGATATCACCGGGCACCCTCTTGAATTCTTAAGAGGTGACCCCAAGCTACAAGAATCAGTTGAAACCACGTTCACCCCCACGGCTCCCGGACTATACTCAATCAAGTCTATCAAGGTTGAAATCTAAATGATGATGGCTGATGCCTCATTGTGAACAATAACAAATTCAAATGCAGAGATTAAACCATGTGAATGGTCACTGGTTATCATATAATAAATAATTAAATAAAAGGCCTTGCCCCTAAAATGACGGAATTCTAGGCCTGGTGCTCAGTGAAACTATACCATGGATAAAAACAAGTTTAAAAATAAAAATTATAGTCCTCAATGTTTTCTCAAAAATCTGTTAAATCTGTTATATCTGATGAAATTTGATGATTTTAACAGATACTTGGATGTGCAGGTGTTTGTGAAGCTGATATAGTACACATTAAAATTAACCAATAAATATCCCTTATAATGAAATGTAATTAAGCAACAGTTATGCGTCTTAAAGAAACTATGAAACCACAGGCTGTACCACAATAAGAAAGTACACAATATTTCCTTCAACAAGTTTTATTTCAATCATGCTTACGATTTGGGCTTACAAAATAGATCACAAAAACATTTATGCAATGCATTTATATGCTAATTTCTTCTCTCTCAGTTGGAATGCAGACAATGATGTGAAACAGAAACCAGAGAACTGGCAGAGGGTGGAAGAAACACCTGGTCTTTTCTGTGTCACTGACCACATTTGACCACATCACAACACTCACTTGTGCCACAATGTCTAATATAAATATAAAATGTCTAATATAAAATGTCTTATATACTATAAGCTGCATGGTCCAATATACAATGTCCAAGTTACAATATCAAGTATGCATGGTCAAATTTGACAAATTCTTGCACAAGTACAGAGAAAGATTTGCAGCAGCAATGAGTAGCAGCAGAGATATCAATGCAGTCTCTTGTACAGGTGGGAGAAATATCACTGTACATGACAGTACCAGTGCAACAGCAGTGGAGTGTAATCTCTCCATTGATTCGGTCGAAAGTTCTAATTGTTCCTCAAAACAAAAACCTCCACCTCAAGATCGCACACTATTGTGTGGACTTGCTACGACGCAGTGGTTTGGTGGGACTTGGCTTGGTGGTGATGAAGGGATGGTCCAACACCTGGTCAGGTGTTATCCTCTCCTCTGGATCCAGATGAAGCATTTGTTTCAATAGGTCCATGAAGACCCACGCGTTGCCGCTTTCATCAGCATCGTCACACAGGGAGGCGAACACTTCTTCCAGGGAGCAGCTATCGTCCAAGAAGAGGTCTTCATCTTCTGCTCCAAACTCTACCACTGCGGAATACTCCTCCGGTTTCTAGACAAAGTACATAAATAAACAAAAAGTTAGAGTTTCAGTGATTTGAATGAAGAACAATGTTTGTCTCTCTGTGTGTGTGTGTGTGTGTGTGTGTGTGTGTGTGTGTGTGTGTGTGTGTGTGTGTGTGTGTGTGTGTGTGTGTGTGTGTGTGTGTGTGTGTGTGTCATACCATGAATCTCCATGTATCGTCGTCCTGAATGAAAAAGCTGCAGGTTGTTTTTCCAGCATCCAAGAGAGATTGCTCTGGCATACCAAGTGTCAAGAAGATGGATTGAACCTGCAGAAAAAAACACCAGGATATATTTCACATAATCATGTGTGATCACTTAAGAATGCGTGTTGTAATGTGCATCTGTAGATTACTCACCAAATCATATTCAGTCTTTCCACGGAATAAATGCCGGCTCAGCATCACATTGGCCACGACACAGCCCAGTGACCACATGTCAAGTGCCTCTGTGAGCGGGAGACCCAGGAATACTTCTGGTGCTCTGTGGGTTTTAAAATAACAGAATGTTAGCGGTATAATAACTGTATAACAATTCTTGTTCTTTCTGGAGAGCAGATAAGGCCAGGATAAATACAATTCAACACATAAATGTAGCACACATACCTATACTCAAGATTTGGCACAATCCTCCATTGCCCGGAGGCAGGAACGGCCAGACCAAAGTCAATGAGTTTAACTCTGAGGGGTTCTTCTCGTTGGTTCACCAGCATGATGTTCTCCATTTTTATGTCTGTGTGGATCAGACCGATGCCCTTCAGGGCCTGGAGTGCAATGGCAAGCTGCAAGTCCAGAATAAAGACCATGATTAATATGAATATGTGCAACACAAGGTGGTGTGAAATTTAACCAAATGTTTTGTTTTTGTATCACATTTCAAACTCATACCTGCCGTATGATGGGCCTCATCTCCGTCATGGACATTGGATTATTTCTCCCTTCCACGAATTCCAGGAGATCAACATCCAGAGACTCAAACACCATGCACTTAAATCCGTTATGCACAAAGCTGTCGAAATATCTCACTATTCCACACGCGTCTGGGTCCAGGACTTGCAGCTTTCGCAACATGGTAATCTGCAAATTCAAGAAGACAGATTTAGAGACAGGTATTAAAAATCATCATTGGTCGTATTATTTAGACAGGTACTAAACCATGCCAAAACTCTCAAAGCCATGCTCACCTCGTGTTCTGCCACTTCATCGTAATTGGAGCATTTTTTTATTATCTTGATGGCCACCTTGTCATGTGTACGCGTGTTGATGGCTTTGGCCACCATCCCATAGCTCCCTTCCTCCATGAAGCTCTGGACGACGTACTGGCCTCCATCCAGCATGTCCTGCTCGACTATGCAACTCTCTGAATCCAAGAGTCCATCATAGTGTTGGGAGGAGCTGGTGATCACTTTGGTCAGTGGCGTCATTGGGGAAGAGACAGCTGAGCAGGACACGACGGCGTGTTGTTGGGGGGCCGATGTGGTCCCTTGGTCACCTGTGTCCAACTCTGGTTCAGATCCACTGGAGCTGGACATGCTGGAGTGTCGGGGCAACACGGATTTGTCCATGGAGGGTTCAGAAAGCTGCTGCTTTTTCTTGGTGCCTAGAGAGAGTGAAGAGACAGAGGGAGAAGTTATCATTATACACACAAGAAGAATCAACCAGATCTACAGTTCCCTTCCTTCCCACACCACCCATGACCACATTGTGTATTTTAAAACAAAATACCAGACCAGAGAAGCCATGATCACACTGATTATTTAGGCTTTTGTCACACTGATTATTAGCTTCCTTGTCATTATTGTATGAACTGTAAACTGTACATCTGTACTGTTGTGTATCCAATAAATCACATTCAACAGTTAATTTGCTTCCAATCAATCACATTTAACAGTTCATTTGCTCGAGTAGCCTCACTTGAAATCTAATAAAATGCCATCATAACTATTTATTTTCATTATAACATCACAACATATAAAGACATGAAGACATATCATGCGGCTGCATGCCACCATATTAAATGACAAGCTCTTATGGTCACAGTTGAGCATGAAAACGCTTGCAATATTATTTGAGTGATTATTGTATTAGTGTTTGTATTCAGAGTTTGCGTGTCTGCATGCATTTTAATTCGTTCATTAACCCTTACCTGTAGGCCTACATGTCCTTGAAGAGCGCTGGTATGGTGCAAAGCGATGGTTTTTCAGGCCTTCTAGTTTGAGTTTTAATCTGTTGCTCTCCTGTTGTCTCGTGGTCATTAATGTATCCATGGTGTGTTTGTCGAGTCCTCTTTCTCCTGCTGCTTCCTAGGTTCAAATGATCTGCTCTGAAGGAAACACTGACCACTCTTTATATGCAGTCAGGGTACTCAGGGAAGATGTTACCTGGTTGGTCACAGTACAATGGCCCTCTCTGACCATTAACACCTTTCCCAAGGTGTCTGTGAGGGGGGTGGGGGGATTGATTGTATTAACATCTTGCAGAATGCGTACAGTTCAATGAAGGTACAGGTCGACTACAAAAGCTGCTAAGAGGATAAAACCAGAAAAAGCACTATAAGACTTGTTTACATCAGGGTCCTCCATTTTGAATTTGTCACAACATTAAAGACATACAACCAGGCGGCGGTGGCTCAGGGGTAGAGTGGCTGGATGGTAACCGTAAGGTTGCCAGTTCGAACCCGGGCTCCCCCAGAGTTACTGTCGAAGTGTCCTTGAGCAAGACACTGAACCCCTATTTGCTCCCGATGTGCTGGTTGGTGCCTTCAGCCTTGCATGGTTTCCGCTGCCATCGGTGTGTGAATGTAATGCACAATCTCTGTAAAGCGCCTTGGATAAATTCACCATTTACCATTTACAAATATAGACATCTATGTAAAAAGAAAAATCAAATACAGTTCAAAAATCACACCTGTGTGAAGTGAGGGGCGCTCTTATCATCGTACATCATCATGACGTAACATCATAACAACAATGGTAATTTAAACAAAATTACTGATTTGCTGTCACATATGACGTCAATTCTCCGTTCAATGTCAATGGTATTTTATGTTTATGTTAGAGAAAAATCTACACTATATTGATGGATTGATTGAAGTATTTATTAACAGTTTGCAGAATGGGTTCAATTCACATGAAAGCACAAAGGCTGTTACTGTGGACAACCAACTGATAAAGCATTACACTTGTTTACAACAAGGTCCACCATTTTCAATTCATCAGAAATATAGCTGAATATAATAGGGGCCTGCGCCCCTCGAAAAAGAGAATATGTGTACAATATATAAAAATAGAGGGGGATGACCAAAATAAAACTACTAGTATTTATATTGGCCTGGTATGTCCACATATGAGGAATTGGACTTTGTGTTCTCACATGGAAAAAACAAGTACACAGCAACATAAGAAGTGGAAAGTATAAATTATGATTAAAGAGAGAAAAATAAAAGTATAGCAGTTACAATAAGTGAGTATTGGTCACAGCAGGTGATACTTGTCAGTGTGAACAGTAATAGTTGAGTGAAGTCATATCACTTTATACTTCCAAGTGATTTAATAATACTACTATCTGTACCAAGTAGACCTACTGCACATGTAAACAGAGCTACTACCTTTAAACACTGCATCTTAAATCTGTCTTAAATAGTCTTGAGAAGAAATGCTGCCATTTTCCCAAAGTAACTGCAAACAAATGCTGCCATTTGTTTAAAAAACAGCTTTATACCCTTTATAACATGTGTGTAACGATGCAATGTGACATGGCTCTGTTTTTCAAAATCCAACTGTATATACTTTCCCCATATCCAACCGTTTTCATTGTATTTTGACACTTGCTTTGGCAATATAAACGTATGTTTTCTCATGCCAATGAAGCTCCTTTAAATTTAATTGATTTGATTTAACTCACCAGCCCAGAAGAGTCTAGTCTATCAAGGTTGAAATCTAAATGATGATGGCTGCTGCCTCATTGTGAACAATAACACATTCAAATGCATAGATTAAACCATGTTAATGGCCACTGGTTATCATAGATCAGCTCATGATCACATTATGGAAGGACGCCATTTTACCAATATAATCCTGTCACGGTCAAATACTAATACTATACTATACGATGGCTCAAAGTGACATTGATGAAAAATAAAACTGACTTTACGCAGTGTGAGCTTGTAGATTGGCTATTTTCAAATGGCCGTAATGTATATAGGGCTGAAGTGGTTAATGTGCTTTGTAATAATAATCAAAACATACAAAGAGTAACTAAAGCATGCTGCTTTGTTGTTGGTAAGTTCTTTAAACCCCCAAACACAACAACGATGGCTGTTGTGTTTGACTCTGAGCTCTGTATTGAGACCCAGGTAAAAGGGGTCGTACAGTCCAGACACGTTTCCTTTGAGAATCATTTCTCTAGAACAGGGGTGTCAAACTGGTGACCTCTCCCTGGGCCTGCCCCGCTAACGGCCCTGCTGTAGACGGCTTTGTCTCTGCCCAGGTGTGGAATGTTGTCACTGACGGGCTCGTTAACAGTCTATTCAACTACTGCATGTAAAGATTTTGCAGTTTGTGGTTGTTCCATTTCAATGTATTTGCGCATACTGCTGTGATCAAATGTGCTAATGGCCACCTATTAGGTATTGACTAGCTCAGATCACCTGTGAATGACCACATTATCATCATTAAAGGTGTGCTTCCATTGTTTTGTTCTGTACCAATGATGGTGGCTCATTTG
Source organism: Electrona antarctica (assembly GCF_951216825.1). NCBI lineage: Eukaryota > Metazoa > Chordata > Actinopteri > Myctophiformes > Myctophidae > Electrona > Electrona antarctica. The sequence continues at coordinate 48,586,536 of NC_136790.1, forward strand.
CAACAACTTCTTCTATTGTTCACCAAACCCTGAACACAGGATGTCAATGATGTCAAGCTTTGAGGCTGAGGGCATTACATTCTAGAAATGATTCTCAAAGTTAACGTGTCTGGACTGTACGACCACTTTTACCTGGGTCTCAATACAGAGCTCAGAGTCAAACACAACAGCCATCGTTGTTGTGTTTGGGGGTTTAAAGAACTTACCAACAACAAAGCAGCATGCTTTAGTTACTCTTTGTATGTTTTGATTATTATTACAAAGCACATTAACCACTTCAGCCCTATATACATTACGGCCATTTGAAAATAGCCAATCTACAAGCTCACACTGCGTAAAGTCAGTTTTATTTAACTCATTTTGGGGCGAGGGCCACATTGCGCGAAAGGTGACTTGATGAGGGCCGCGACCAGTTGCAGCTCATGTGCGTTGACTTACACAGTTGTCACTTGGCTTTGTTTTCTTTCTGTTTATTGACATAAATTGACTTTATTTGTATTACAGTTGTAGGCTACAAGACATTTTGTAGGAGGTGGAAAAAAATACCCAAAAAAACATTCGAAAATTGACTAGTTAAAAATGCAATTATTATTTTGTCAAAAATATCCAAAATGGCAAATTGACATGGTGTAGCCATCATTAAATCTGACACTTTGCATCTCTTTGCTTTGACTATCGTGTGGAAGTAGACTATATATTCCTCACTTGAAACTTGACATGAAACTCTACTGAGCTATAACAACTATGGTTAGCCTCTCCATGTCCTTCTGCATCAGAGTGTGAGGAGAGTATCCAACTCAACTAGTTATGTGCATCAAATAAGCCAGTAAGCCATCTATATTCCTTGTTTTACTGTGACAGTTTGAACTGTGAGTAGGTCCTACTAGGGGTCTAACGATACATTTTAACAGCGATGCGATAGTATCACGATACATGGTTGACGATACAATACATGGATGTTATTGGTTCATTATGACAATACAATACGAAATCGATAGATATGATTATAAAGTTTAAAATATAAAGGGGTGATTTTTCACAAGTTATTATGTAGGCCTTTTTACTGTCGTATTACAATGATAATATAAGCCTATTTTAGTAGGTATCACAATAAGTGTTCCAATTCAGACTCATACATACAGTTTGTGTTAAATGTTATAGTATGACTCTTTTACTGTTCTAGTATTATGGCACTAAAATGTGGAACGCCCTAACACCAGCAATCAGAAAGTGTCACTGTTTTTATGTAAAAATATCTTTATTGCTATATTGTATTGCTTTTATGGATGGCTTCTTAGTATTTAATGCATTTTATGTATCAATTGATGCATTGGTGTACTGTACCTCTGTCCTTTTTGCAAACTGTTAATAAAGTGTTCTATCAACCAATGTAGGCCTACTACATGTCCAGTGAACAGCACAGTATCAACAATAACAGCAATGTGTTTTGGGAAACCTGACAATAAAAGGTTTGGGATAAGTGTTGTGCTGTTCTCAGTTGTTTGAAATATTTGGAATTTGTTTCTGTAGGGTTTTGATGGTGCTTTTCAGCCTGGTGAGTTTCAGCTAAACTGGCATAATCACATTGGAAATGATGACCCTCTGTGAAATGTTGAAGATGCTGTAAGGGATAGAAATCATCATTGTTTGTTCGGGTGGAAGTGTCTTGAGTGTACAGGGTTTGATGAGAACCCAGGTAGGTCCGGGCCTTAATTTTCGGGCCTACAGCAGCTGTGAACTCTTTCATTGAACAGGAAGTGTTTGTGTGATGAGTCATACAGTGTGTGCCATGTTCTGTTAGTGTAAACAAAGGTTTACCACTCATGAGGTTGGATTGAAGTAATATTAAACTCTACACATCGTCCTTTGTGCGTGCGTGTTCAGTCTGTTCACACCACGGGAGCCCTGGAGGCTAGCGATGGATGCTAAAAACAGCCAAACTGACTTTACGCAGTGTGAGCTTGTAGATTGGCTATTTTCAAATGGCCGTAATGTATATAGGGCTGAAGTGGTTAATGTGCAAATACAAAACTGATCAAATTCAGGTTTGTGTGTCTTAAATGAAATACACTGTGCATATCAACATTCATGAACACTGTAGAAAGCTAATTTGATGTATTCAGATCAAGTATCTTGCATGCAATATCATAAAACTCTATTTTGGGTGGATTTTTTGTGTTTTGGACATTAAGGGGTTAATAACTAAAAATGCCCAAGGGATATCACCGGGCACCCTCTTGAATTCTTAAGAGGTGACCCCAAGCTACAAGAATCAGTTGAAAAAAAAACTGTATCTGACGAAACCACGTTCACCCCCACGGCTCCCGGACTATCAGCTTCAAACTATTATTCACTCCTCAGAATTGGTTAGGTGGAGCTAAACATGTCACAGCATCCGTGTCGAATGTAAATGTGGTCGTCACAACTGCAGTCACGCTATTCACAGAACCGATGCCAGTGTGGCTTTGCATTTATAATGCCTTTTACATCTTCATCTACATGCTTGTATGTAGAAGCAGCATGCATGCATGTTCGGCAGAAATCACCTCAAGCCTGATTTATGCTTTGTTGTGTACCAGTGAAGTGTGCCGAAAACTGAGTCACAATATGTTGCGATTGTGAGCTTGTATAGATCTGCTATTTTTTGGCATGCGACATGCAACAAAGTTTTTCAGGGATTTCAGCAGCCCCGGAGCCCAAACATATAAATATGCTAATAATATTACCAATGTGGTTGGTTAATGTATTTGACCTCAGGTACAGTAGGTGCGGAAGTGGGGAATGGGTTGTGGGAGCTCTTCGCTGGAAATGATGTGTACTTTTGCTGCTGTTTTTGAGACTGTTCTGAGGGGCTTTAGGGTTTTATGTTGTGTTGTGTTTTATGTCAGTTGCTATTTTCTGCATTTTTTTTTATTGTATGTGAATAATGTGATATTGCTGGTCAAGCCAGTTATTTGCAAGTGCACCTTTCTCTATCACTGCACTATGGTCCATAACTTGTGAAATTGTGAAAATATTTAATATTTAAGCTTCCAAGCATTTACATTTGGCTGTGAATTTAGTTTTAGACTCAGTTAGCTCAGCTGTCATGGACCAGTGTAATTGCAGGACAACCTTTGTGCATCCTCATCATCGTAGCACCTGCAGCGACGTTCAGCAGAATATTGTTTTATTGAAGATGCAGACAATGCCACATTGTATATAAACAACACTGCACTTACATTTACTGTACTACTACTACTACTATGACGAACAAATGGATGCCAAGGCAGAAGTGTGCAGCGCATGTGAAGCACTTGCAGTCAATGAGAGCCGGCTCTGACCAGCTTATGAACTAACACTATTTATGAATGATTGTGACCTTTGTCATATAATTATTACATGACAAAGGTCACAATCATTAACTATGTTATATTATAATAGTCTCGATGTGCACAAACTGCACACAAAGTAAATTTACTGTGATCTAAACAGCGCCAGGCATTGTTTCTGGTGCAAGATTTGGTTGTCAATGATTGACAGTCTCGCGATCATCATTTGGAATGTTCAGAAATGTACTTGCTCTTTATATACCTCAATAAAATTGTACAGCGTGCACATTGAAAAGCAACACAGAAGAAAACACAGAGTTGTGGAAAGTCCTTTTGTATGTGGAGAATGTCTGAAGAGTACAAACGGACTCTTGGAAGTACACTGACTAAGTAATCAAATGGCAGGTGTGGGGAATTAGCCAAATTAAGTTTAGGCTGGGGTTGCCATGGCAATCAATTGGCTCATTTGGGCCACGGCCAGATCCTTTTCTGGTAGTTCTGGACAGTGGGCACTGGGCAGTGTACTTCATCGGGTCATGTGTGGCGAATTTGAAGTCGGTCGGAAGGATGGTTCTCGAGATACGTGGATTATAGACGTATGGTTCATATAGTCACCATCACCTTATCGTGATATTCCTATTCTTGCTAATATGTTGCAAAAGTTGCTTTTTGGCAGTTCTTGAACCTCCAACATGTTCTAACTGAACATCACCGGAGAGACACCAATGTCCGCAACGTTTGCACAATGCCATGAAACAAAATATAAAATAGGGATTAAAGTAAATTTTCTCCCAGAATGTTGCAGTTTAACCCATTTAGACCTGTTGCAACATACTGTAAGTTATATCTTTCAATCCGGATGCTATACCTCTGTGTCTCATTAGTTGTATGTATGTTATATGTTTTCAGAAACCTTAGGTTAGGTTTTAGAAGGTGTTTTTAGAATCGGTCTCAGGTCTAAATGAGTTAAAGCATGTTTCCGTATATTATTAATCAAATGTATGGAAATTATTCCATGGTTATTACATGGTTCCTTTTAATCTCCATGTCCCCTATAAGAGTACCATTTAAATTGTCTGCCGTATTAAGCTATGATAATATGCTGTGGTATTTTGAAAATACAGGGTTCACAATTTGATAATGGCTAGGATGTTTTCCCAACCAGACACTTAACGCAAGGCTATAGTCACTTTAAACCTCCAGTAGAACTGTCCAGTCTACCAGCTGGCTCTCACGACAGCTGGACCATTTAGAGCCACAAGGCTTTTCATCTCTCTGCACATCACCATTCCATGCTTGATCACCCCTTGTCTTTGTAGAACAGGGCTAGATAAAGACATTCATCTTGATAAAGCACATAAATGGTTTATTCTCACGCACGCACGCACGCACGCACGCACGCACGCACGCACGCACACACGCACACACACACACACACACACACACACACACACACACAGAAGGTGTGGAACCTTCAATGAACAGTATTATTTGATGCGTATACATACAGTATAGTTACTGACAGTAGATTATAGTTACATAGATCTATTGACAGTGTTTGGTAGAGAGACTGTTTGGAGAATTTCTGCTTGGTAAATTCTCCTGCCTATTAAACAGGATGTATTTAATGATAAACAACAGACAAACATCATCAAAGGATTCAGATGTCTGAACATAGGTGTCCAGATTTGACTGAGAGCCTGCCATCGCGCAAATTACAGCTTTTCACCAGAGGAGAAACACTTACACTTACATACCGGTATTTCCAATTTCCAATACTTTTACTTCTACTACACTACATTTCAGATCCAAATATTGTACTTTCATTCCACTACATTTATTTGAAAACTTTAGTTACTATAGTTACTTTGTAGATTTGTATTATTATTATTACAAAAAATAGGCTACATTAACCACTTCAGCCCTATATAGATTTCGGCCATTTGAAAATAGCTGATCTACAGTACAAGCTCACAATGCGTAATTACTACTTTAAGTACATTTTAATGCCAATACCTTTGTAATTTTAATTCCGGACATTTACTGCACACATGCGTGCGTGTGCGTGTGCGCATGCGTGCATGTGTGTGAGTTGGATTGTATTGCTATTCTACCAGTAAAGGCACAAAAGTGTCCCTCACAAAAGTGAGGGAAACTGTCCCTCTCCCTCTCTCCCTCTCCCTCTATGGGCCTGCATGTTTTCTGTGTAAAGGTCATATTGTGAATGCCCCATGGGAATCTGTTAATGAGAATCTATGCACTCGGTCTTATTAAACCTTAAATGCAGTGTCGGTACTTTTACTTAAATAAAACAACTGAGTACTTTTCCCACCACTGTCAGCTACTACAGTGCATGCCCAGCAATGGTTATTAATTCCCTTTGGCCAGACTCGCATTTTTCAAGAAAATTAATTCTGCTGATTGATTTGCTTTTGTAATAACCTAATAGTATGCCACCGCCATGCTCCCTCGCCTGGAACTGATAGCGAGAAGAGATATATCTATCGATTGAGAGGGCCTCGCCGCATGGCTACAGATTTAATAGAGAGATTTAATTTTGTTTCATTTTTCAATTTGCAAGAAACTCTGTATGATAAGAAACAGAATATCAGATTCTTTTTTATGTTGTTGTGTGCATATAGTAGCTGAATATGTGAAGCCCAGAACTCAAGAGCCTATAACTAGAGTGTCATTATCTAGCTGGGTATATCGTTTAAATAAAAAAGTAGAACATTTCTAGAAATGTCAAAAAAGCTGTTTTGTGCCATGATGGTACTTTGTACGAGGCTCTGATCAGTGGAAAATCACACAAGGCAACAGACTTGGCCTTTTCATGAGCGTGCTTGACATTTCTACCGTATGCTCTTTGTAGCCTACAGTATCTTACTGCAAATCTGATGCCAATGCATTCTCACTAGATTTGGCATCCCACTATATTTTACCCAGTGTGCGAGATTAACTTAAAATGAATTTGTCTTTTTGTTTTTGGTTTGTCATTCACACACACTCTCTTGACAGTTTTACAGCAAACACAAGCCCTCCATTATGAGGAAACATTGTTTATTTATATTTTATTATTTGGTTAGGATGGCCATTTCATGTATCCGTTAGCTTGTAATCTATCTCTGTCAGATTCTACATTTCTTTATTCAGTTATGCTGGCTGCAGTGAAGAGGGATAGCGGATTGCATAGAACGAGAGCGGGAGATCGATGGAATGAGAGCGAGGTAGAGCGAAGAACATTCAAACTCATGTACAGTAGATGTGCATCATATTGCATTAGCATAGTAGCCAGGTTTGAAGCCCCCCAATGCCAGCAAGATTGTTGTTTGGAGAACCCAGAACCCAGCAGTACTAATGCAAAGCGGGGAGGCCTCATGCATTGCCAAAATGTGTTTAAAAGTTGGAAAAATAATTTCTGTATACAGTAGCTCTAGTTGTCTTTAATATAAGTCAGAGAGTCAGAGAAAACCCTGACATGGTACTTTGGTTCCGGAAAAGCACAACTGTTTTTTGGAACAAATTCCCTGGCTTCCCAGGCTTTTTACTGTAACAGGGCAGAAGTCGTACTAAAGCCCTGCTAGTGGGCACATGAGGCTGTGCTGATGCTCATTACAGCCAAATGGACAAGGTGGCTTGTGAATTAGTGGAAATTAAATAAAATGAAGCGCACTAATTAAATAGCTAATTATCTCCACCTGGCTGGCTGAAGGCCATGCAGGGCCAGAGATGGTTTTCACTTTTTTTCCCCATTGGACCGCTACCAGAGCGTTATGAGCATGTACAATTGATATTAAAAAAGGTGTCAAAAGGCGAACTCTGTGCCGAATGAGTTAAGTAAAACATTTGAGTACCTTTTCCACCATCTGTCTGTCTGTCTGTCTGTCTGTCTGTCTGTCTGTCTGTCTCTATTTGTATTGGAAATGAGAAATAATGTTTCTGTGTGTGTGTGTGTGTGCGTGCGTGCGTGCATGTGTGAGCACACGCCTGTGTCTATACACTAGGGCTGACCTCGATTGGTCGAATAGTCGACTAATCGATCGGAACGGGTCTCAGTCGACTGACAACCTCTCAGTCGATGTTCACCAAAAAAAAACAGTCGGGACGATTTTTTTCTTTTGGGCCGGGTGGAAAACCCCTCCTCCGTTATAATGTATGCTCCCAGTCCCCGCACCGCAGCATCGGGGAACACTCTGGCAGCCAGAGTAAAGGCTGGGAGGGACCGAGCCGAGGGAGGCTACTGTACTGTAGCCTACATGTTGTTTATGCTCCGGAGTCCAGACCCATGCAGTTTAATAATATACAGTCACAACAGAATGCACACTGCTGTCTCGTGTCTCATCACAATCCCAATGCGCCACCCGTGAAGTCGGGGGGAAAATAAAAAACAGGCTGCTAGTGTTAGTGTAGGGTCGGGGATCGTTAGCTTAGCGCGTAGCTACTGATTCAACCCACTGATTGAACTTCATCTCCGCCTGTAATCTAGGTTATTTTTCTGGGCCTGTTTTCTGTGTAAAGGTCATGTGAATGCCCCATGGGCAGCTCAGCTGTTAATGAGAATATATGTCTTATTAAACCTTAATGACAGGCACCTGCCTGGACACCAGTATGAGCAAGGCTCCACCAATCATCAAACACAGAGAATATCTTCTAATAATCCACTGCATTATTAAATGAGGCGGGGGCGTGGGACGAGACCCCTGCCAAGACAGATCCTTCTGTGATCATCCATGTGATGTTCCCTGTGAAACGCGACACACTAATAAAACATTAAGATTGAGATCTTCTGCTTCTCTGGGATTTAGGAGATGCATGTTGGTGATTTTTACATGTCTCTCTCTCTCTCTCTCTCTCTCTCTCTCTCTCTCTGCACAGATTAACAGAGGAGTCTTCCTTTGCACGCTGCTCAGAGTTAGACGTAGTGAGCTGCAATGAAGTGCAGGAATGGATGTGTCGGCAAGGATAAGGATCAAGTGAGTGACAGTTTAGAAGCAAGTCATTTTTACCCAATTTAACCAAAGCAAGAAAGTGCCTAAGAACCACCCAGAAGAAAGCCAACAAGCCTTTGAAGGAGACGATGAATCAAAGATACTCAAGCTCTCTCTGCCCCTCCAGAGTCAGACTCAGTTCACCGTACATCTTTCCAACCTGCAGCAGCGTATGACCATGAATAAACTTTTTCACTCAAAACTTACACTATATCTACACTATATTGATGGATTGATTGAAGTATTTATTAACAGTTTGCAGAATGGGTTCAATTCACATGAAAGCACAAAGGCTGTTACTGTGGACAACCAACTGATAAAGCATTACACTTGTTTACAACAAGGTCCACCATTTTCAATTCATCAGAAATATAGCTGAATATAATAGGGGCCTGCGCCCCTCGAAAAAGAGAATATGTGTACAATATATAAAAATAGAGGGGGATGACCAAAATAAAACTACTAGTATTTATATTGGCCTGGTATGTCCACATATGAGGAATTGGACTTTGTGTTCTCACATGGAAAAAACAAGTACACAGCAACATAAGAAGTGGAAAGTATAAATTATGATTAAAGAGAGAAAAATAAAAGTATAGCAGTTACAATAAGTGAGTATTGGTCACAGCAGGTGATACTTGTCAGTGTGAACAGTAATAGTTGAGTGAAGTCATATCACTTTATACTTCCAAGTGATTTAATAATACTACTATCTGTACCAAGTAGACCTACTGCACATGTAAACAGAGCTACTACCTTTAAACACTGCATCTTAAATCTGTCTTAAATAGTCTTGAGAAGAAATGCTGCCATTTTCCCAAAGTAACTGCAAACAAATGCTGCCATTTGTTTAAAAAACAGCTTTATACCCTTTATAACATGTGTGTAACGATGCAATGTGACATGGCTCTGTTTTTCAAAATCCAACTGTATATACTTTCCCCATATCCAACCGTTTTCATTGTATTTTGACACTTGCTTTGGCAATATAAACGTATGTTTTCTCATGCCAATGAAGCTCCTTTAAATTTAATTGATTTGATTTAACTCACCAGCCCAGAAGAGTCTAGTCTATCAAGGTTGAAATCTAAATGATGATGGCTGCTGCCTCATTGTGAACAATAACACATTCAAATGCATAGATTAAACCATGTTAATGGCCACTGGTTATCATAGATCAGCTCATGATCACATTATGGAAGGACGCCATTTTACCAATATAATCCTGTCACGGTCAAATACTAATACTATACTATACGATGGCTCAAAGTGACATTGATGAAAAATAAAACTGACTTTACGCAGTGTGAGCTTGTAGATTGGCTATTTTCAAATGGCCGTAATGTATATAGGGCTGAAGTGGTTAATGTGCTTTGTAATAATAATCAAAACATACAAAGAGTAACTAAAGCATGCTGCTTTGTTGTTGGTAAGTTCTTTAAACCCCCAAACACAACAACGATGGCTGTTGTGTTTGACTCTGAGCTCTGTATTGAGACCCAGGTAAAAGGGGTCGTACAGTCCAGACACGTTTCCTTTGAGAATCATTTCTCTAGAACAGGGGTGTCAAACTGGTGACCTCTCCCTGGGCCTGCCCCGCTAACGGCCCTGCTGTAGACGGCTTTGTCTCTGCCCAGGTGTGGAATGTTGTCACTGACGGGCTCGTTAACAGTCTATTCAACTACTGCATGTAAAGATTTTGCAGTTTGTGGTTGTTCCATTTCAATGTATTTGCGCATACTGCTGTGATCAAATGTGCTAATGGCCACCTATTAGGTATTGACTAGCTCAGATCACCTGTGAATGACCACATTATCATCATTAAAGGTGTGCTTCCATTGTTTTGTTCTGTACCAATGATGGTGGCTCATTTGCAACAACTTCTTCTATTGTTCACCAAACCCTGAACACAGGATGTCAATGATGTCAAGCTTTGAGGCTGAGGGCATTACATTCTAGAAATGATTCTCAAAGTTAACGTGTCTGGACTGTACGACCACTTTTACCTGGGTCTCAATACAGAGCTCAGAGTCAAACACAACAGCCATCGTTGTTGTGTTTGGGGGTTTAAAGAACTTACCAACAACAAAGCAGCATGCTTTAGTTACTCTTTGTATGTTTTGATTATTATTACAAAGCACATTAACCACTTCAGCCCTATATACATTACGGCCATTTGAAAATAGCCAATCTACAAGCTCACACTGCGTAAAGTCAGTTTTATTTAACTCATTTTGGGGCGAGGGCCACATTGCGCGAAAGGTGACTTGATGAGGGCCGCGACCAGTTGCAGCTCATGTGCGTTGACTTACACAGTTGTCACTTGGCTTTGTTTTCTTTCTGTTTATTGACATAAATTGACTTTATTTGTATTACAGTTGTAGGCTACAAGACATTTTGTAGGAGGTGGAAAAAAATACCCAAAAAAACATTCGAAAATTGACTAGTTAAAAATGCAATTATTATTTTGTCAAAAATATCCAAAATGGCAAATTGACATGGTGTAGCCATCATTAAATCTGACACTTTGCATCTCTTTGCTTTGACTATCGTGTGGAAGTAGACTATATATTCCTCACTTGAAACTTGACATGAAACTCTACTGAGCTATAACAACTATGGTTAGCCTCTCCATGTCCTTCTGCATCAGAGTGTGAGGAGAGTATCCAACTCAACTAGTTATGTGCATCAAATAAGCCAGTAAGCCATCTATATTCCTTGTTTTACTGTGACAGTTTGAACTGTGAGTAGGTCCTACTAGGGGTCTAACGATACATTTTAACAGCGATGCGATAGTATCACGATACATGGTTGACGATACAATACATGGATGTTATTGGTTCATTATGACAATACAATACGAAATCGATAGATATGATTATAAAGTTTAAAATATAAAGGGGTGATTTTTCACAAGTTATTATGTAGGCCTTTTTACTGTCGTATTACAATGATAATATAAGCCTATTTTAGTAGGTATCACAATAAGTGTTCCAATTCAGACTCATACATACAGTTTGTGTTAAATGTTATAGTATGACTCTTTTACTGTTCTAGTATTATGGCACTAAAATGTGGAACGCCCTAACACCAGCAATCAGAAAGTGTCACTGTTTTTATGTAAAAATATCTTTATTGCTATATTGTATTGCTTTTATGGATGGCTTCTTAGTATTTAATGCATTTTATGTATCAATTGATGCATTGGTGTACTGTACCTCTGTCCTTTTTGCAAACTGTTAATAAAGTGTTCTATCAACCAATGTAGGCCTACTACATGTCCAGTGAACAGCACAGTATCAACAATAACAGCAATGTGTTTTGGGAAACCTGACAATAAAAGGTTTGGGATAAGTGTTGTGCTGTTCTCAGTTGTTTGAAATATTTGGAATTTGTTTCTGTAGGGTTTTGATGGTGCTTTTCAGCCTGGTGAGTTTCAGCTAAACTGGCATAATCACATTGGAAATGATGACCCTCTGTGAAATGTTGAAGATGCTGTAAGGGATAGAAATCATCATTGTTTGTTCGGGTGGAAGTGTCTTGAGTGTACAGGGTTTGATGAGAACCCAGGTAGGTCCGGGCCTTAATTTTCGGGCCTACAGCAGCTGTGAACTCTTTCATTGAACAGGAAGTGTTTGTGTGATGAGTCATACAGTGTGTGCCATGTTCTGTTAGTGTAAACAAAGGTTTACCACTCATGAGGTTGGATTGAAGTAATATTAAACTCTACACATCGTCCTTTGTGCGTGCGTGTTCAGTCTGTTCACACCACGGGAGCCCTGGAGGCTAGCGATGGATGCTAAAAACAGCCAAACTGACTTTACGCAGTGTGAGCTTGTAGATTGGCTATTTTCAAATGGCCGTAATGTATATAGGGCTGAAGTGGTTAATGTGCAAATACAAAACTGATCAAATTCAGGTTTGTGTGTCTTAAATGAAATACACTGTGCATATCAACATTCATGAACACTGTAGAAAGCTAATTTGATGTATTCAGATCAAGTATCTTGCATGCAATATCATAAAACTCTATTTTGGGTGGATTTTTTGTGTTTTGGACATTAAGGGGTTAATAACTAAAAATGCCCAAGGGATATCACCGGGCACCCTCTTGAATTCTTAAGAGGTGACCCCAAGCTACAAGAATCAGTTGAAAAAAAAACTGTATCTGACGAAACCACGTTCACCCCCACGGCTCCCGGACTATCAGCTTCAAACTATTATTCACTCCTCAGAATTGGTTAGGTGGAGCTAAACATGTCACAGCATCCGTGTCGAATGTAAATGTGGTCGTCACAACTGCAGTCACGCTATTCACAGAACCGATGCCAGTGTGGCTTTGCATTTATAATGCCTTTTACATCTTCATCTACATGCTTGTATGTAGAAGCAGCATGCATGCATGTTCGGCAGAAATCACCTCAAGCCTGATTTATGCTTTGTTGTGTACCAGTGAAGTGTGCCGAAAACTGAGTCACAATATGTTGCGATTGTGAGCTTGTATAGATCTGCTATTTTTTGGCATGCGACATGCAACAAAGTTTTTCAGGGATTTCAGCAGCCCCGGAGCCCAAACATATAAATATGCTAATAATATTACCAATGTGGTTGGTTAATGTATTTGACCTCAGGTACAGTAGGTGCGGAAGTGGGGAATGGGTTGTGGGAGCTCTTCGCTGGAAATGATGTGTACTTTTGCTGCTGTTTTTGAGACTGTTCTGAGGGGCTTTAGGGTTTTATGTTGTGTTGTGTTTTATGTCAGTTGCTATTTTCTGCATTTTTTTTTTATTGTATGTGAATAATGTGATATTGCTGGTCAAGCCAGTTATTTGCAAGTGCACCTTTCTCTATCACTGCACTATGGTCCATAACTTGTGAAATTGTGAAAATATTTAATATTTATTTAAGCTTCCAAGCATTTACATTTGGCTGTGAATTTAGTTTTAGACTCAGTTAGCTCAGCTGTCATGGACCAGTGTAATTGCAGGACAACCTTTGTGCATCCTCATCATCGTAGCACCTGCAGCGACGTTCAGCAGAATATTGTTTTATTGAAGATGCAGACAATGCCACATTGTATATAAACAACACTGCACTTACATTTACTGTACTACTACTACTACTATGACGAACAAATGGATGCCAAGGCAGAAGCGTGCAGCGCATGTGAAGCACTTGCAGTCAATGAGAGCCGGCTCTGACCAGCTTATGAACTAACACTATTTATGAATGATTGTGACCTTTGTCATATAATTATTACATGACAAAGGTCACAATCATTAACTATGTTATATTATAATAGTCTCGATGTGCACAAACTGCACACAAAGTAAATTTACTGTGATCTAAACAGCGCCAGGCATTGTTTCTGGTGCAAGATTTGGTTGTCAATGATTGACAGTCTCGCGATCATCATTTGGAATGTTCAGAAATGTACTTGCTCTTTATATACCTCAATAAAATTGTACAGCATGCACATTGAAAAGCAACACAGAAGAAAACACAGAGTTGTGGAAAGTCCTTTTGTATGTGGAGAATGTCTGAAGAGTACAAACGGACTCTTGGAAGTACACTGACTAAGTAATCAAATGGCAGGTGTGGGGAATTAGCCAAATTAAGTTTAGGCTGGGGTTGCCATGGCAATCAATTGGCTCATTTGGGCCACGGCCAGATCCTTTTCTGGTAGTTCTGGACAGTGGGCACTGGGCAGTGTACTTCATCGGGTCATGTGTGGCGAATTTGAAGTCGGTCGGAAGGATGGTTCTCGAGATACGTGGATTATAGACGTATGGTTCATATAGTCACCATCACCTTATCGTGATATTCCTATTCTTGCTAATATGTTGCAAAAGTTGCTTTTTGGCAGTTCTTGAACCTCCAACATGTTCTAACTGAACATCACCGGAGAGACACCAATGTCTGCAACGTTTGCACAATGCCATGAAACAAAATATAAAATAGGGATTAAAGTACATTTTCTCCCAGAATGTTGCAGTTTAACCCATTTAGACCTGTTGCAACATACTGTAAGTTATATCTTTCAATCCGGATGCTATACCTCTGTGTCTCATTAGTTGTATGTATGTTATATGTTTTCAGAAACCTTAGGTTAGGTTTTAGAAGGTGTTTTTAGAATCGGTCTCAGGTCTAAATGGGTTAAAGCATGTTTCCGTATATTATTAATCAAATGTATGGAAATGATTCCATGGTTATTACATGGTTCCTTTTAATCTCCATGTCCCCTATAAGAGTACCATTTAAATTGTCTGCCGTATTAAGCTATGATAATATGCTGTGGTATTTTGAAAATACAGGGTTCACAATTTGATAATGGCTAGGATGTTTTCCCAACCAGACACTTAACGCAAGGCTATAGTCACTTTAAACCTCCAGTAGAACTGTCCAGTCTACCAGCTGGCTCTCACGACAGCTGGACCCTTTAGAGCCACAAGGCTTTTCATCTCTCTGCACATCACCATTCCATGCTTGATCACCCCTTGTCTTTGTAGAACAGGGCTAGATAAAGACATTCATCTTGATAAAGCACATAAATGGTTTATTCTCACGCACGCACGCACGCACGCACGCACGCACGCACGCACGCACGCACGCACGCACGCACGCACGCACGCACGCACGCACGCACACACACACACACACACACACACACACACACACACACACACACACACACAGAAGGTGTGGAACCTTCAATGAACAGTATTATTTGATGCGTATACATACAGTATAGTTACAAAAGCTACTGCAGTAGTTAGTAGATTATAGTTACATATAGTTAGTAGTTAGTAGATTCTAGTTACATAGATCTATTGACAGTAGATTATAGTTACATAGATCTATTGACAGTGTTTGGTAGAGAGACTGCTTGGAGAATTTCTGCTTGGTAAATTCTCCTGCCTATTAAACAGGATGTATTTAATGATAAACAAGAGACAAACATCATCAAAGGATTCAGATGTCTGAACACAGGTGTCCAGATTTGACTGAGAGCCTGCCATCGCGCAAATTACAGCTTTTCACCAGAGGAGAAACACTTACACTTACATACCGGTATTTCCAATTTCCAATACTTTTACTTCTACTACACTACATTTCAGATCCAAATATTGTACTTTCATTCCACTCCATTTATTTGAAAACTTTAGTTACTATAGTTACTTTGTAGATTTGTATTATTATTATTACAAAAAATAGGCTACATTAACCACTTCAGCCCAATATAGATTTCGGCCATTTGAAAATAGCTGATCTACAGTACAAGCTCACAATGCGTAATTACTACTTTAAGTACATTTTAATGCCAATACCTTTGTAATTTTAATTCCGGACATTTACTGCACACATGCGTGCGTGTGCGTGTGTGCATGTGTGTGAGTTGGATTGTATTGCTATTCTACCAGTAAAGGCACAAAAGTGTCCCTCACAAAAGTGAGGGACACTGTCCCTCTCCCTCTCTCTCTCTCCCTCTATGGGCCTGCATGTTTTCTGTGTAAAGGTCATATTGTGAATGCCCCATGGGAATCTGTTAATGAGAATCTATGCACTCGGTCTTATTAAACCTTAAATGCAGTGTCGGTACTTTTACTTAAGTAAAACAACTGAGTACTTTTCCCACCACTGTCAGCTACTACAGTGCATGCCCAGCAATGGTTATTAATTCCCTTTGGCCAGACTCGCATTTTTCAAGAAAATTAATTCTGCTGATTGATTTGCTTTTGTAATAACCTAATAGTATGCCACCGCCATGCTCCCTCGCCTGGAACTGATAGCGAGAAGAGATATATCTATCGATTGAGAGGGCCTCGCCGCATGGCTACAGATTTAATAGAGAGATTTAATTTTGTTTCATTTTTCAATTTGCAAGAAACTCTGTATGATAAGAAACAGAATATCAGATTCTTTTTTATGTTGTTGTGTGCATATAGTAGCTGAATATGTGAAGCCCAGAACTCAAGAGCCTATAACTAGAGTGTCATTATCTAGCTGGGTATATCGTTTAAATAAAAAAGTAGAACATTTCTAGAAATGTCAAAAAAGCTGTTTTGTGCCATGATGGTACTTTGTACGAGGCTCTGATCAGTGGAAAATCACACAAGGCAACAGACTTGGCCTTTTCATGAGCGTGCTTGACATTTCTACCGTATGCTCTTTGTAGCCTACAGTATCTTACTGCAAATCTGATGCCAATGCATTCTCACTAGATTTGGCATCCCAATATATTTTACCCAGTGTGCAAGATTAACTTAAAATGAATTTGTCTTTTTGTTTTTGGTTTGTCATTCACACACACTCTCTTGACAGTTTTACAGCAAACACAAGCCCTCCATTATGAGGAAACATTGTTTATTTATATTTTATTATTTGGTTAGGATGGCCATTTCATGTATCCGTTAGCTTGTAATCTATCTCTGTCAGATTCTACATTTCTTTATTCAGTTATGCTGGCTGCAGTGAAGAGGGATAGCGGATTGCATAGAACGAGAGCGGGAGATCGATGGAATGAGAGCGAGGTAGAGCGAAGAACATTCAAACTCATGTACAGTAGATGTGCATCATATTGCATTAGCATAGTAGCCAGGTTTGAAGCCCCCCAATGCCAGCAAGATTGTTGTTTGGAGAACCCAGAACCCAGCAGTACTAATGCAAAGCGGGGAGGCCTCATGCATTGCCATTTTTGTGTTTAAAAGTTGGAAAAATAATTTCTGTATACAGTAGCTCTAGTTGTCTTTAATATAAGTCAGAGAGTCAGAGAAAACCCTGACATGGTACTTTGGTTCCGGAGAAGCACAACTGTTTTTTGGAACAAATTCCCTGGCTTCCCAGGCAAGTCGTACTAAAGCCCTGCTAGTGGGCACATGAGGCTGTGCTGATGCTCATTACAGCCAAATGGACAAGGTGGCTTGTGAATTAGTGGAAATTAAATAAAATGAAGCGCACTAATTAAATAGCTAATTATCTCCACCTGGCTGGCTGAAGGCCATGCAGGGCCAGAGATGGTTTTCACTTTTTTTTCCCATTGGACCGCTACCAGAGCGTTATGAGCATGTACAATTGATATTCAAAATGGTGTCAAAAGGCGAACTCTGTGCCGAATGAGTTAAGTAAAACATTTGAGTACCTTTTCCACCATCTGTCTGTCTGTCTGTCTGTCTGTCTGTCTGTCTGTCTGTCTGTCTCTATTTGTATTGGAAATGAGAAATAATGTTTCTGTGTGTGTGTGTGTGTGTGTGTGCGTGCGTGCGTGCGTGCATGTATGAGCACACGCCTGTGTCTATACACACAGATTCACACATCCACATCAGTCATTATCAGGCCTACACAGAGAACTTGTTTGCTCCCAAAACTCTTGGTCAGCTCAAATATTTGGATTCAGAATTTCAAAGTCTTTCCTTTCACTGTACTAGTAATTGCTTGCCTTTTTAAGTCAAATTTCACAGGCAGCAGTTTGCTGTGCACCGTAGTGGAGCACAGACCGTGACATGTTGGCCTGTGACTCTCTCGCCCTTTCTGGGCCTGTTTTCTGTGTAAAGGTCATGTGAATGCCCCATGGGCAGCTCAGCTGTTAATGAGAATCTATGCACTCTGTCTTATTAAACCTTAATGACAGGCACCTGCCTGGACACCAGTATGAGCAAGGCTCCACCAATCATCAAACACAGAGAATATCTTCTAATAATCCACTGCATTATTAAATGAGGAGGGGGTGTGGGACGAGACCCCTGCCAAGACAGATCCTTCTGTGATCATCCATGTGATGTTCCCTGTGAAACGCAACACACTAATAAAACATTAAGATTGAGATCTTCTGCTTCTCTGGGATTTAGGAGATGCATGTTGGTGATTTTTACATGTCTCTCTCTCTCTCTCTCTCTCTCTCTCTCTCTGCACAGATTAACAGAGGAGTCTCCCTTTGCACGCTGCTCAGAGTTAGACGTAGTGAGCTGCAATGAAGTGCAGGAATGGATGTGTCGGCAAGGATAAGGATCAAGTGAGTGACAGTTTAGAAGCAAGTCATTTTTACCCAATTTAACCAAAGCAAGAAAGTGCCTAAGAACCACCCAGAAGAAAGCCAACAAGCCTTTGAAGGAGACGATGAATCAAAGATACTCAAGCTCTCTCTGTCCCTCCAGAGTCAGACTCAGTTCACCGTACATCTTTCCAACCTGCAGCAGCGTATGACCATGAATAAACTTTTTCACTCAATTTTTTTCATAGGACATCAAGGGCTAGCCAAGGGCACTGCCAAGTTCAACACAGAATAAAAATCCTCGGTTGTTAACTTAACAACTCTGAAGCGAGCACTACAAATGGAACAAAATTACTTGGGTCCATTTGGTTCCATTTGTATGCTGTGCATATCAGTCGTTCCTAAACTTTTTAGCTCGTGACCCAAAAGAGAGATTAGACGTTTACCCGAGACCCAAACTAGTGAAAATAGCTTGCACCACATTGTGAGCTTGTAGATCACCTATTTCCACTATACTTCTTAAACATTTGTTTTCTAATTTATGGAATTTCTTAGACTTTTGTTGTATTTCTTCAAAATTCATTGACTTTCTTCTAAATTCATGAAAAATAATGCTTATTTTGGGAACTTTTTTGAAAATGTTTTGATATTAAAAAGTAAAAACTAAATGTAGGATACAAAAAATTACAGGCACCCATAAAAATGTGTCAGCGACCCACAGATGGGTCATGACTCATGACCCAGTGTTTGGGAAGCAGTGCTGTACAGCAGGGGTAGGCAACCTTAAGCAGGGATGCCAGCATTGGCACAGAGGAGGGTCTCTCACTGGCATGAGACAGAGTTTTCTTTTCAAATTAAATATTCAAAAACGTTTAGTCAGTTAAATTAAGTCCCATCATGCTCACATCTATATACAAATTACATCCTGCACATATTTCTACATTCATTCAAACTCCTAACTCTGACTGGGGACTGGCAGAGAGTTGGGTTAAAGTTGCCGTGCTGTGATTTTTGTACTTGTTCTGTTTTGCATGTGTTTATGGAGTTAACATTAATATTCAAATATGTCTTCCCTGTGTATTTTTGGTTTCTTCCTGAAAGCTGAAAGCCTTTTATGTCAAAAGGCCCAATCGAAATAACACGATTTTAGTGACATCATAACCCTAACCCCTCCCACATTATCATCATCATCATCATTTTTCGACCGCGGTCGAGATCGTGGATTACACAATAATAAGTACTTGTTATTATGAGGTCACCTGTTCCACACTCTCCTCGTGGACGAGGATTGGGCTATGATCCCCCACAGACCTTGGATCGAAGATGATCTCCTTTGTTTTTGTAACATTTAAAATAAGGTTTTGCTCCTCACACCACCTTACAGCCCCTGCTATCTCTTGTTTATATAAGTCTATGTTAGAGGATTTTTTTCAATAAGCTAAGGATTACTGTGTCATCCGAAAACTTAAATCATTTGGATGCTGATTCCTCAGTTGCTTTGTGTATACTATGAACAGAAATGGCGAACTTACACAGCCTTGGGGGGCTCCCGTACTTATGGCCTGTAGGTCAGAGAGAGTGGAGTTGACCCTGACCTGCTGTTGCCTCTCTATAATAAAATCACAGTACCATTTAATGATATAAGGGTTGACATCCATCTGTTTCAGCCTGTGTAACAGGGTCTGAGGGAGAATTGTATTGAATGTTTCAGCCTGTGTAACAGGGTCTGAGGGAGAATTGTATTGAATGCCGAGCTAAAATCCATGAACATTAATCTAGCATACGCTGAGGGATCCTCAAGGTGTGAGTAGTGGAGTTCAAAGCGTCATCAGTACCTCTACCTCTATTGTAGGCAAATTGGTGAGGATGTAAAAGGTGTTCTGCCTTCTCACACAATTTACCTACCATGATACGTTCTAATGATTTCATTACTATATTGATGTCAATGCTACTGGTCTGAAATCATTATTTTCCTTCAGACAGGATTTTTTAGCGACAGGAATAATAACAGTGAGGAGCTTCGGCAGTGTTTCTGACACACAGACACACAGAGAGACACACATTCAGACATTGTCAGAATTATAGTATGATGATGATGATGATGATGATGATGATGATGATATAGTATGATTTCAGTGTTTAATTAACCACAAGAACCCATAGCATCCCTATTCTGGTCATGTCATCATGATCGACGATCATTCTGTGAAGATAGCCGATCTACAAGCCCATCGACATGTTGTGACTTGTGAGGTTGTTGTAGATGGATGCAGATGGAAAATTGAGTGGATCAAGTCTAGGCCAATGTAGGACACAGTCAATTAAGAATACAGGGGTTAATGGGTTAACAGTAGAGCCAATAGACTCAATAGAGCTATACTGTGCTGTATAGGTCTACTATAGTTCATGTTTCTCTATTGGCAGGAAGCATGACAGCTGAGAGGGGGAAACAAGCACATGGTTAGGCACAGGAGAGCAGCCCGGGGCCGATAGGCCAGAAGAAGGTCATAGGCTACCGTGTGCTGGTGCAAAGAGCAGGACTTAACCTCCTACCCACCGATAGATCTGATAGGACCCTGATTGGTTTTCTTCAGAAAGCAGCTGACATCGTATACAGCACGGTTCCCCAATAGGCGGCCCGCGGGCCATTTGCGGCCCGCGGAGCGCTCCCTTGTGTGTTTTTTGTTTTGTTTTGGGGGGGTGTCCCAGATATAAATGGCATTAAATGGGGGTCAGTAGGCTATGCATGTCAAACTGGGCACCCCCTCAAACTGGGCACCCCCTCAAGGACCACTGGTGGTCCCCGGACCACTGGTTGAGAACAATTTTTAATTAATTAATGAAAAAATAAAAAACCCAATTTTTCGCGCGTGCGGACTCGGCCCCCAGCCTGGTTCCCTAGTCAAAATATGGCCCTTGAGGAAAATGAATTGGGGAACCCTGCTATACAGTCTCCACACCAGACACCCGGCGCCGCCATCACACCTCAGGTTCCATTTCCCCCTGGTCCCGCGTCCAAGGTGATGATGTATGCTCGGTGTCAGCGGTGTAAACTATGACCTATTAGCGTCCAAGGTGATGATGTATGCTCGGTGTCAGCGGTGTAAACTATGACCTATTAGCGCTGATGAATGGTCATGCCGTGTTTTGTCTCCAC
Organism: Electrona antarctica; assembly: GCF_951216825.1. Classification (NCBI taxonomy): domain Eukaryota; kingdom Metazoa; phylum Chordata; class Actinopteri; order Myctophiformes; family Myctophidae; genus Electrona; species Electrona antarctica. Next base: position 48,607,980 of record NC_136790.1, read on the forward strand.
GTCTGTTTGTTGCAGCCATGGGTGTTCTGTTCTGCAGTGTGGAAATAGTACGAGAGAGAGAGAGAGAGAGAGAGAGAGAGAGAGAATTTTCTCCCCAAATTATGATTAGGCCTACACTTAATTTCACCACGAGTGGCATTCACTTCAGTACACTTCAAAATGATCAGGGACAATCTCTATTTAAAGCATTAGCTCAAGTTGGCTAGAAGGTTGGCTGATGATTCAGGCTCCAAAAACTAGATGAAATCCAGGAATACGTGTAGTTTTGGTGTTTTTATTCACCTACCAAAACCAACAAACAGTCCAGCTCACGGTGTGCACTGTGCAGGAGTCACATTGTGGCCTCAGGCAAGAATAATACTTAATTACAAAACAGAACACTGGCCAAAAATCCTTAGTTGCAACACAATTTGATATACAGCTTGTGCGGCATAATCCAAGTCTTCAGAAGCCAAACACAACAACATCACACCGAGGGTAAATGTTCAGTGCAACAGTCTTCAAAAACACACCCGCTTATGCACACCCAGGCCTCGCAATGCTCTTTCTGTTTGTGTAGTGTAAACATGTGGAGGCGGTTTAGCATTGTTGCCAAGCAGGGTGGGTGGGTGCACACTGCACAGTAGTTATTTGGCTTGAGAAGAGTTGGATTATGATGGAGTATTGGAGCTGTCTGATGCTGCCAGTGGTGGAAAAACTCAAACTCAATACTGCAATATAGAAATGCTCTGTTAGGCCTACAAGTAAAAGTCCGGATTTCAAAATGTACAAGAGTAAAAGTACAAAAGTATTGGCATCAAAATGTATACTTAAAGTACCAAAAGTAATCATTCTACAGAATGTCCCATTTCAAGTTTGCAAATGTATACAAAATGTTGTACTCCTCACACTGAAAGCCTTCACCTGCTGGGGTGGTTGAGGCCCTGCCATGCTTTGTACGGATGCTTGCAGCTGCAAGATGGAGAGTGCCTCTGGAGAACTGGCAGAGTTCTCCAGCAAAAAGCCTATAGTGGCATGACCCTATACCGGGGGGACATGTTTGTGATGTGTCTCCTCCTGGACTTTGTGTTTGAGGGTATAGTCAGGTGGATTTGTAAAGGCCCGGAGGATTTATCCTGAACTCCTGCCTGTTCGGACCAGGCCAGCAGAACTGGGGATTAGAACCCCAGAGCGGAGCGGAGGAGGAGGAGGAGGCCTGAGGACTGGATTGCTAACTCCCCAGGGGCTCCTCTCAGTGGGGAGATCAGTGGAGGCTTTGTATAATGCCAGCAGGGGATCATTTTGCTTCCTTGGGGACGTGTGTGTGTAGTGCATGTGCACTGCAGTGCAGTACACAGCAGGTGTGTGTCTCCGTGTGAGTGTTTATTCATGGGAGTGAGGTGGGAATTCGGTAGAGTTGCATAATCAGCATGATTGTGTACATTTCTTGCGTGCATAGGTGCATGTGAGCACGGCTGTGCGCTGATGCATGCATCGGCCAGCAAACCAGCAACAGTGAAACTAAATGAAATACAATAATTAATTTTGCCCCCAGATATTATTTCTATATATTATATTATATCATTCATTCAGTCATACATTCATTCATTCATTCATTCATTCATTCATTCATTCATTCATTCAATGACTGCAAGGTCCAGGGCAGGCCCAACCGGGATTACGTTTATAGGGCCTGCCCTGACCTAACCTTTACTAATAGATCTGACAGTGAACCCTTTACCACAGGGGGGGATAATACGCTGAACAGTGACCTAAACTAATGCTGCAATGGAGAGTATGCACAATGCATTACTTTTCCACTGTGACACACATCAGACACACAGGACATGTGGCGCTTGTGCTCACTTGGTGGATCTGGCGTCATGGCAACCTGAGAGAACATTTTGAAAGAGGAGGCCTTGGTGATGATGCAGCTCTGACCTTTTTAGTTTCTCTGGGAAGGAAGAATGAACGAATGCTGCATGGCACGGCGACATGATGGGGAGAAATACTGCCAGCTTCTGTAACAGCTAGCGCTGCCAGGGCCGCAAGATAGCATTTGTCAAGGTTTGTTTTTGTTAGTTTGTTCAATTGCATTAAATCTCCATGAATAACTTATGGATCAGTATCAACAAAATTGGAACGATTGTGTTGTCCCGGAATAACTAACTCAATTGAGAATAATAGGAAAGCAATTTCTCCTTGGAACTGCATTAATCCTTGTTATGCATAAGGAACCGTTGTTTAATGTTAAAACGTGTACTTTGCAAATGTGACAATATGGTAGACATGGACTAATCCCGTATACCCCGGATAATAAGAATGTGGATATGTTTTCAAACTTTGAAATGAATAATATTGCGTTGGAGAACCAAAGCCTATTAAAAACATCAAATGCTCATACACATTCATTTAAGCTAATGTCTCAACAAGGGGATACCGACAATCACACTGTTGATGGAATATATTTGCATATTTGATGTCGAGCTGTTATGATAACTGTCACTATTGGTTGTTTATAATGTTTGGATTAGCATGATTCTAGTATTTAGTCCCATGCCACATGCAATATGATAAATATGAGCCTAATGGATGCAAGAAATGAGTTAGAAAAAGAAGTGGGATTCAACAGCTGTGAATCTCAGTGGAGCTAAAGCCAATCTCCAGTAAGCATATAAAAAGGGAAACAAGTACCACATAAACTTCCAAATCAATGAGGACAACATTCTCTCCAGTGGTGGAAAAAGTACTCACTTTTTTTTTTTCAAGATTTTTTTTGGGGGCTTTTTCTGCCTTTTTTTTGACAGGATGAAAGTAGTCTGACAGGAAATGGGGAGAGAGATAGAGGAAAGACACGTGGCACGAACCCGCGGCACGCCGTCAGGCTGGCTCAGCAGCCTAGGTGCCCAGATGGTTGAGCTAACCGCCCGGGCCAGTACTCACATGTTTTACTTAACTAAAAGTATCAATAATGCAACCTAGACGTAAATGTCCGGAATTCAAAATTGACTTGAGTAAAAGCACAAAGGTTTTGGCATAAAAATGTACTTAACACTTAGCCCGCTAGCATTTATTGAAAAATTAGGATCTAATTCACGCCAGCATTTTTCCCAGTTGAGCTCTTATTTTGTTCCGGAAGTAGACATATCCTAGTAAGTTCAAAGGGTCTCGTTCAACTGTTGTTTACAAGATGGATCTATGCCGGGGCACTGGAGGCCTCCACAGCGTCGGCTCTGTGCCATCAAAGAAACGTTGTTTTGACCAAAAATGCCATCTGGGACAAGGAATAGGAGATACAGGCGATTGAAAGAAACAGATAGAATGGATTATTATGGCGAGGACGATCTAAGATGGGCGATCCATTGTCATGACAACAACAGGTAGCTACCCGATGCTAACGCAAGTAGCATTATGGCTTGATCGATCGAAAGCGCTATAAAAGCGCAATTGCCATTGATCAACGGCAAAAGCGGTAAGCGTAGTATTAAACAAGTAAGACGCGCGAACGCGGGAAGCGAACGCAGCTCGTAAATTGCAATAACAACAATTAGAATAAATTACGTACTTTTTTAAGGTTTTTTTTTAAGTTCTATTTTTTTTTGTTTAAGATATATATTTTTTTTTTTAAGTTTTTTCTTTTTAACTTTTTTTGTTTTTTTTAAAGTTTTTTCTTTTTAACTTTTTTTTAAGTTAAGTTTTTTTTAAAGATTTTTTTTAAGATTTTTTTAAAGTTACGTTTTTTCAAGTTAAGTTTTTTTTCAAGTTTTTTCTTTTTAACTTTTTTTTTAAAGTTAAGTTTTTTTTAAGTTAAGTTAACACAGACATGATCTGCTGGGTCTCATAGTAAATGCTCACTGCGTTCGCAATCACTGCGTTCGCAATCACTGCGTTCGCAATAATAGGTTTCAATTGACCTAGATCTATGGCAATGGCGCGGAAACGGTTAATGTACGTAAACATCTTTTGAAAATAGCCGATCTACAAGCTCACAATGTGTCACATTGATTCACGATACATACATAAAGACAGAGTTAACACTCAGCTGGTGTTTTAACCTATAGTGAGGAACCAGTAACGTTTTATATCTTATTGTAGATACTGGGATCAATTCACAGGTATATAATTCATTAGTTGTTGTTTTGTTTTTTGAGTGGTGCAACCACTCCCTTACGGAGCTATGTGTATGGGTGGCTGGCTGGCTGGCTGGCTGGGTGGGTCGGAGCAGGAAAACAGCATGGTTGTTTTTCACCACCTGTGCGCAACCTAACACACACACAAACATACATGCACATATTAACTGTATATATGATGATTTCCACTGCGCAAAAAGCATGGAATACGGATGTGTATATTACAGGAAACTCACGTTAAACTTTCCAACAAACTCCGGTAAACTCCCAAATTGTACCATCACACCTGTATATTAGCGTATATTAACTGTATATGCTGCTAAACTTGAGGTTTATGGGCAAATACAGTGCCCATAATTGCCCGTTAACTCCTCTTTTCACGCAGTGTTCGGGTGTGCCAGTACAGTACAGTACAGTACTAGTGCTGCCGGAATTGTCCAAAAATTACATTCGGATATTCGTTTTAAAAACCCACGTGGATTCGAGCAATTCGACCCATTCGGATTTCGATTCCGATTCGGGGCCATTTGTATTTTTTAATAATTATATTTACACCAATACAACCTGAGACATAACATTTAAGATCGCATTGCTGGCGCAACTCTCTCTCTCCGCGCATTGGCGCTGCTGAAAACCGAGTTGGAACACAACGCATGCATTCTCCCTTCTCCCGTAAAACTTCACGGCACTGAGGCAGTATTAATTCACAGAACAGAACACTGCATTGCTGCTGCTGCCGGACCGGCGCCGCAGTTCATCCTTACGCATTTTATTTATCTTTTTATAATTTCCTGAAGGATAAAGTCGCTTCATGATTGAAGATTGATGAGTGATAGATCTATCTGTGTGTTGTTGTCTAAAAATATACTCTCCCGTCCGTCCGAAACAACACCGAAGCAAAATAAGTTTCGGTGTAGGCCAGGCCTGTCTCTGATTCTGATCACTAGGTACGCTGTTGACGGAAGATTTCACCCTTCTGAGCAGCGTACACTCACTGCGCAAATAACGTAAAAGGCCCCGCCTGCCCTGTGCTCACCGTTATTTGCGCACCGTCCGTACGCAAATAACGTAGGGGCCTTTTGTGAATCGGGGAACCTACCCAGCCTGCGTAGTCTGCGTTTAGGAAGAGTGCGAGGCAGCTGATTTATTCTTCAATGTATGCCGGTGTCGGCGTGTCGCGTGGCAAATATAACTAATCTACAAGCTCATAACGCGTACCCACGGCACTAATTGGGCTAAAAACGGCCATAGCCAATTTGCTGACATCATCACATTTGTGGTAAATGGTGCATTTATATAGTGCCTTCATCCAAGGCGCTTTACATAGATTGTGCATTACATTCACCCATTCATACACCGATTGCAGCGGAAGCCATGCAAGGTACCAACCAGCACATCGGGAGCAATTTGGGGTTCAGTGTCTTGCCCAAGAACACTTGTAGACAGGAGGAGCCGGGATTCGAACCGCCGACCCATGGATAATTGGACGACCTGCTCTACCTCCTGAGCCACAGTCGCTGGCTGTGATGACGGCTATGGCCGTTTTTAGCCCAAGGAGTGTTTTTGTGCAAAACTAATGCTTGTAATGGATTCAGCATCATGAAAAACCCCTAGTTTGACACATCACATGCTACTTAAATTAAGATTTCCCCCCCTTTGTTAATGGTATGGTCACATATTATGCCAATTATAAAAGGTTTGTACATGCTGGGGACCCATACTCAAAATTTCTAACATAAAACTTTGGTGTAGCCAACATGCCTGTTGAGATGTATTAAAAATGATCATTAATTGCCTGTGTATATAAATATATCATTGTCATTGTATGTATATTTATATATACTTTTATACTGAAACCGGATGCCGGATGTGTCAATTGTGTTGACGTGTATATAATGACGTGAAATAAACACACTCGCTATCTCAGTCATGGTCTAAGAAGCAAAGGCATATCTGCTCTCTGAGTCTCTTTATTATCCTCCGTCATGTTTCCGGCTAGCTCTGGGTTGTTGTTTGTTTGACGCTATACACGCTAGCTTTGTTCAACAATGCCTATGGGTTCACATTCTGGCAAGTGGACTATTATTGGCATGAGAAAACAAATCGATTGCCAAACCAAATGTAACTAGAAAAAGTGCCCTTCTGGGCACAGGTCTCCACCAGGAGGATAGGAGTGTGTGTGATGTTTGGCAAAATGTTTAGGAGTAATATAAACATGTTTATTTGGGTTTTTGTGTGTGTGTGTGTGTGTGTGTGTATGTGTGTGACGTGACTTGGCCTGTTGTAGCGCCACCATGAGGCTGATTTGAAAACTGTAAGTGGCATTTCTTCCTCAGCCTAGTAGTGGGAATAGGCATGCACAGTTTCACCGTAATCGGACGCTGCGTTGAGGAGTTGTGGCGATTTGCACAAAACGGGTACAAAACGGGCTACTCCTGAAAACTTTAGAAGCCAATCGTAGCCAATCAGGATGGATAATTATGAGAAATCAAACAAATCACATGATCACATGACTATGGAGAGCATGTCTACCGATTTGCGTGAAATTTGGATAAAATCTGAAGGAGTAATATTAGAAAATGTGTTTTACATATGTCGGCCTCCTGGTGGCGCTATAAAGAGCAGATGTGAAAAATTCCAGGCAAAGGTTTTTCCTTGGCCTCTAGGGAGTGTGCATACATGGTTTTACACAGATCGGTGCAGTTATAGGTAAAAACACAAATCGGCCAGTTATAGCGCCACCATGAGGCTGAGTTGAAAATATTCAAGTGGCATTTCTTCCTCTGCCTAGTGGGAATGTGTTCATGATTTGCAGCATTTTGTTTGAAACGGAGCACTCCTGCGAACTTTGGAAGCCAATCGTAGCCAATCAGGAGGGAGTCTGAAAAATCTGAAAGACTCGTTTCGTTGAATGGCTCTAGAGAGACTGTGAACCAATTTGCGTAATGTTTGGACAAAATCTGTAGGTGTACTGTCAAAACATTTGTTTTGCACAAAGCGGCCTCCTGGTGGCGCTATAACAGGCCAATGCCAAAACTTTGGAGCAGAGGTTCAGCTCTGACATTCAGGGAGTGTGTGTGCAGAGTATGGCTGCGATCAAGCCAACGGTGCCAGAGATTAGCTGTTCACAGATGGACGGACACACGGACGGACGGACGGACACACGGACGGACGGAGTGCAAAACATACTCTCTCCCCATGCCTTCGGCCTGGTGGGGACAATAAAATCAAACCTGTGTGAAGTGAGGGGCGCTCTTATCATACATCCTCGTACCTAGTAAAAAGCATGCAACGGCTCAGTGGCATATAACGATGCCATGAGGTTACTTCTCCGTGTTCCTAGGTGGCACAGTGCCAGTCAGTTGTTTACCTCTGTTGGTGTGCCCACATGTGATGCTTTTTTAAGAAAACTGTATAAAAATGTATAATTATATGCAACGCCTGGAGGTGTCTAGTAACATTATCATAGTGGCACTAACAAACCCTATAAAGAGCTGTTACCGGGTCATGTCCAGGCTACGCAAGCACTGGCTCAGCAGCCTGCTGCTGATTAGGTAGATCAGTACTTGTATATGCACTACTGTACTTTGTTTTGTGTTAATTGCTCACTTTGATCCTTTTCCCATGTTGTTTGTCTTTTTGTGTTGATATGGACTCCTGTCTGAAATAAAGATTATATATACATCATCTCATTCCGGCCAATAACATTTTACGTAATGTTTGCAAAAAAACTGGCCATTCATTGTCAATGGCATTTCATGTTTGTGTTGGGACAATGACGTAAAAGTGGCCAATAACATTTAATTTAATGTTTGTGTTAGGACAATGACGTAAAAGTGGCCAATAACATTTAATTTAATGTTTGTGTTAGGAATAGGATAAAGTTTGTGTTTACACAGACACTAAAAGCTGGACATAGCCAGATAGCACCAAAATAAAACGAATATAAGAAATGTACGTAGGCTAGAAGGAAATACTTCAACGTGTCACTCCTAATCTGGGTGTATCACACCTAGACAAACCCATCAACAGTCATCAATCATCTCCCATCCAGTTTCTGGACTGTTTCAGCACTAAGCTATGGGCCATTTCATTAGAATTCAAAGTCTGTCCACTTTGTTAACACCATGCTATGTAAATTCAATATTCACGTTGGGTATAGTGTAAGTACAATGAAGTGATACAAAGTATCTCTCTGCAGCTATGCTCAATCAAGTCACTATAGAAACCTAATTTGCACATGATTGAACATGTGAAGTGAAGGACTTCACTTGTATGTGACACCACTGCATCTTATTACTTGCGCAAGCAGAGCGCGCAAGTATTGTGGTCGTGCTGGTACGAATGCATGTGTATGCTTGGTAGGTATTGATGGTGACATAATTAAGATATAGATAGAAGATTTTACCATACTTCAAAATTACGTCACCATTGACAGCCGACTTTAGTATTTACTTGCGCAAGCAGAGCGTGCAAGTAATGTTATTAGTCAGGTGCTACAATGCGTATGTCCCTTAGCAGCATATGATATGACGTCATATGCTGGCACATACGGAAGCAGACCGCGCAGGTATGTTTTCCTTCATGCTACGAAGCGTATGTCCCATGACGTGATGAAGATATGTACCAATGTCCCTTAGCAGCATAATGATATGACGTCATATCATTATGCTACATTTGCTACTTTGACGGATAAGTGAAGAAATTGTGACATTGTCTGTCCTGATGGTCTAATCGACCAAAACGTTGACCTAAAAAAGAGCAACATTTTGGCAAGTGTCTGACAGGGACCTTTTCTTTGTTTTTCAAAGATACCCTTTTTGAGTGGTGTAAACCACTCCTACAACTGGCTTTTTTGAGTGGTGTAAACCACTCCTACAACTGGCTTTTGTGTGCATAAAAAAATGACCATGGTTGCTATGTTCAAAATAATTTCTGACGTAATTAAATCACACCCGGGTGAACTGGATGACCGTAGCAACCGTGGTCATTTTCTCTGCACAAAAAAAGCCAGTTGTGAAATCACATCCGGGTGTGATTTCATTACGTCAGATCAGAGCTGATCAGGCTACATAATACCTTACCTTATTTCATTACGTCAGACATTACGTCAGACCACAGCTGATCATGCTATATAAAACCTTACACCACTCAGTTCACACGGGTGTGATTTTTAATATATATGCTCTATCTTTTTAAATGGGGGTGCACATCACGTCAAATTGAGGGACAATGACATGAACATGGTTGAGAACCACTTTTGGGCCATTCTGCATGTTTGTCGTTTTTTTGTCGTTTTTTCTTATTTAGTTTCTTGAGCTATGATTGAAAATTAAATCACTAATATGGAAATACAATAGCTTCAAATTCCTTCAGAACAGAAACTGGTGTGGTGATGGAATAACCTGGTTGTAGAGTTCATAACAGTACTTCTAAATGGTAATTCATGTGAATTGCTGACTGACATTATCATGAACACAGTATGCCAATAAAACACACACACACCACAAATCACCTTTTATCTGAATGTTTATTACAAGACAAAAATACAACATAACTCAAAAGTAAATACAGTGAAACTAAGTCTAGCAGCAAAGGGTAGCTGTTGCTGTGGTCCATGATACCACCCCTGACATTATTACAGCCTAGCCACACTGCCTATGTGCAAAAACTGTGAATGGGAAAAAAGTTAAAAAGAAACTATCAACAGTATACAATATAAAACAGTGATATCCAATACTGACATGAAAAAAACAGCCTGCTGGATTTACACTTAAGAGACATTTCCAACACCCATAAAAAGACTGGGAGGACAACTTCTCTTTCTTTTTCTTGTTATTGCTCCTATATATAAATGTCATGTTCCATAGTGACACCCACCTTCCCAGGCAACACCCTCAGAGGGGGATGGTGATAAGTAGAAATGAATGGAAATAGTTTATCAGTGAAAGTGTGTGTGAAGGTGTGTAGGTGTGTGTTAGTGTCAGGGTCGGAGAAGGACAGCTCTCCTCTGTTCCAGTCCAGCTGGACTCTGATCCTCCGGGGTTTCTGCTCCACAGAGAGAGCCGGCCCTGCGTTTGCTGTGTATCTGCCATTCCTAAAGCCTAAACCCCAACACAAACCATCAACTCCATTGGTTATCTGGAAAGACTCTTCTAACACCCCCAGTTCCCAGAAGGCATTGTTTCCAACTTCAATGTCCCAGCTATGAGTCCCTGAGTTAAATCCCTCAGTACCCTGGACCAGGTGCAGCTGGTCCGGGTTGGTATACAGCTCTTCACGTACATCATGATTGTACACCACACTGGTCAGATCATCAGACAGGATGAATCCAGTAAGGACTGTGTTGGGATCCAGGATCACAGGAGTGTAGGAGACGATCTCCTTCATCTTGTCCCAGGTTCTGAAGGTCAGGTTGCCCAGGTGTTTGGCCATGTCAATCACTACTTTTGAAACTGGCTGTGGATCTGGCAGTGTGCGCTGGACCTTTTCCACTGTGGTTTTATAGTTCTGCAGGAATGAGTTGTCATCTGCCTCGACATCTCTGATGGTGTTGGAAAGAGTCACCATTTCTCTGCACAGACTCTCAATCTTTTCCATCAACATCTGACTTTTCTGTTTCTCTTCCTCCCTCACCTCAGTGATTCTGGCCTTCTCTTCCTGACGTAGGTAATCCCGAATCTTCTTGAATTGTTTCTTAATCTGTATCTCAGTGTGTTGGGCCTGCACCCTAATGTATGCTGCTGTTTGATGATATCCTGCTTTAATCTCTTTAAGGTCCTCTAGTTTCTCCTCTAAGGCCTTCAGTGATTCCTGGAGGCCCTCTTTGAGTTGTTTTGCAGATTCGTAAATGGGTCTGAACTTATGTCCTGCATGTTTTTCAGAAACTTGGCACACTAGGCATGCCAAATGTTCATCATCCAGACAGAACAGCTTGAGTTTCTCATCATGTAGAGGGCAGAGAACCTCAGACATACATCTGTGACTTCTCTCCTCTAAGAAGTTCTCACACAGGTTATTCAACGCCAAGTTGATGGGAGGTTGATCTAGAGAGGAGTTTGTTTTGCAAACAGGACATGCCTTGTTGTGTGATGGTTTTCCTGTCCACCATTGCTGCATACAGGACTTGCAGAAGCTGTGGCTACAAGACAGGATAACAGGGTGTTTAAAGATGTCACGGCACACAGGACAGGTGAGTTCCTCTTCCTGCCGAGTCAAATAGGAATCAATTTTCTCAGTTACTTCCTCCTTTGGAATATCCCCTGCGGTTGACATGGCTGTAAGTCACCAGTGTTGCGTTGCGTTCTGTAGGGGAAACAATAATGTTAGCATTATGAGTAACAGTGGTGCTAGTAGTAATAGTTGTTTAATTACTATTATTCATTATTATTAATCAGGTTTAATAATGTTAAACTTTCACGGAAATTAAGTTGGTTGACACTTTGTTTAAACTAAGTTGCACTTTGGATACATAGTTTACAAGCACCAGAATTTGAGCCGGATACCCCCACATAGCCCTTCAAAAAATCACTGCAAGTCAAATTAATGAGCCAAGAATTGTGAAATCATAAACATACTTGATAACTTCACCAAGTCCAGAAGAGAGAAGTTCAGCTCTTAACAACAACACACATTAAAGTGAAGTGACACCAAAGAAAAAAGATCCCTGCTAAATACTCACAGGAGCGGTCTGATGATCCAATCAGAGTGGAGGGTGGGACACACCAACAATAGACAGAAACTGTACTGGAGAACTGTTGGTTAATAGCCCCTGCCCCCACTTAACCCTTGACAGTCTAGTCAGGGTACTCAGGGAAGATGTTACCTGGTTGGTCACAGTAGCATGGCCGGCCCCTCTCTGACCATTAACACCTTTCCCAAGGTGTCTGTGAGGGGGGTGGGGGGATTGATTGTATTAACATCTTGCAGAATGTGTACAGTTCAATGAAGGTACAGGTCGACTACAAAAGCTGCTAAGAGGATAAAACCAGAAAAAGCACTATAAGACTTGTTTACATCAGGGTCCTCCATTTTGAATTTGTCACAACATTAAAGACATACAACCAGGCGGCGGTGGCTCAGGGGTAGAGTGGCTGGATGGTAACCGTAAGGTTGCCAGTTCGAACCCGGGCTCCCCCAGAGTTACTGTCGAAGTGTCCTTGAGCAAGACACTGAACCCCTATTTGCTCCCGATGTGCTGGTTGGTGCCTTCAGCCTTGCATGGTTTCCGCTGCCATCGGTGTGTGAATGTAATGCACAATCTCTGTAAAGCGCCTTGGATAAATTCACCATTTACCATTTACAAATATAGACATCCTATGTAAAAAGAATAATCAAATACAGTTCAAAAATCACACCTGTGTGAAGTGAGGGGCACTCTTATCATCGTACATCATCATGACGTAACATCATAACAACAATGGTAATTTAAACAAAATTACTGATTTGCTGTCACATATGACGTCAATTCTCCGTTCAATGTCAATGGTATTTTATGTTTATGTTAGAGAAAAATCTACACTATATTGATGGATTGATTGAAGTATTTATTAACAGTTTGCAGAATGGGTTCAATTCACATGAAAGAACAAAGGCTGTTACTGTGGACAACCAACTGATAAAGCATTACACTTGTTTACAACAAGGTCCACCATTTTCAATTCATCAGAAATATAGCTGAATATAATAGGGGCCTGCGCCCCTCGAAAAAGAGAATATGTGTACAATATATAAAAATAGAGGGGGATGACCAAAATAAAACTACTAGTATTTATATTGGCCTGGTATGTCCACATATGAGGAATTGGACTTTGTGTTCTCACATGGAAAAAACAAGTACACAGCAACATAAGAAGTGGAAAGTATAAATTATGATTAAAGAGAGAAAAATAAAAGTATAGCAGTTACAATAAGTGAATATTGGTCACAGCAGGTGATACTTGTCAGTGTGAACAGTAATAGTTGAGTGAAGTCATATCACTTTATACTTCCAAGTGATTTAATAATACTACTATCTGTACCAAGTAGACCTACTGCACATGTAAACAGAGCTACTACCTTTAAACACTGCATCTTAAATCTGTCTTAAATAGTCTTGAGAAGAAATGCTGCCATTTTCCCAAAGTAACTGCAAACAAATGCTGCCATTTGTTTAAAAAACAGCTTTATACCCTTTATAACATGTGTGTAACGATGCAATGTGACATGGCTCTGTTTTTCAAAATCCAACTGTATATACTTTCCCCATATCCAACCGTTTTCATTGTATTTTGACACTTGCTTTGGCAATGTAAACGTATGTTTTCTCATGCCAATGAAGCTCCTTTAAATTTAATTGATTTGATTTAACTCACCAGCCCAGAATGAAAAGGGGCTTCCAATATATGTAGCTAAGCTTATTCTGCATTGATGATATCAATGAAACGACAAAGCTTTGAGTGGAATGGAATGTGGTGATGTGTGAAATGACCTTCAGTACAATTTACAATTTACAATTTACAATTTAGGCATTTAGCAGACGCTCTTAATCCAGAGCGACTTACATTAAGCAAGAACAAAAAGCATGGGAATACATCACATATGTAAAAATGCATTTATCGCGAAACATGCGTAAGCTAAGAACGTGACTAGAACATATCTATATAATGACACTATACATATAAACTATAACTAGAACATATCTATATAATGACACTATACATATAAACTATACATATATGCTATACTATGCTGTATATATATACTATGAAGTGCTATGACTACATACAATGCACTTATTGTGCTGTCTACATGACATGCTATAAGTCTGTTTCAAATGCTATATAAGTCTAAGAAGTGCTGTCTAAGGGGGGTAGGGTAAGTGCTATGGGCCATGATGGAGTCTGAAAAGGTGGGTTTTCAGACTACGGCGGAAGATCGGGAGTGATGCTGCAGTTCTGATTGCAACGGGAAGTGCATTCCACAATTTTGGGGCCAGAAGGGAGAAGAGTTTGGGACGTGTGGAGCGTTGTCCCGGCGTTTTTAGTGAGGGTACTTCCAGCTTCCCTGCGTTGGCTGATCTGAGTGCGCGGGAGGGTTTGTAGGGTTCAATCATGCTGGCAAGATATGGGGGAGCCATACCTTTGGTTGCTTTAAATGCCAACATCAGAGTTTTGTATTCTGTGCGGGCAGCGACCGGGAGCCAGTGCAGGGAGCGGAGCAGGGGGGAGACATGTGAGAATTTTGGCTGGTTGAAGACCAAGCGAGCTGCGGCATTTTGGATCAGTTGGAGAGGCTTCAGTGCACATGCCGGTAGGCCAGTAAGGAGAGAGTTACAATAGTCAAGTTTTGACAGGACTGTTGACTGTTGTCAGTAGGGTTTTGATCATTTCATTCAATGCATTTTGAATGGAAACAATGACACCAGGATTCTCTAGAAGAGTCTAGTCTATCACGGTTGAAATCTAAATGATGATGGCTGCTGCCTCATTGTGAACAATAACACATTCAAATGTATAGATTAAACCATGTTAATGGCCACTGGTTATCATAGATCAGCTCATGATCACATTATGGAAGGACGCCATTTTACCCCAATATAATCCTGTCACGGTCAAATACTAATACTATACTATACGATGGCTCAAAGTGACATTGATGAAAAATAAAACTGACTTTACGCAGTGTGAGCTTGTAGATTGGCTATTTTCAAATGGCCGTAATGTATATAGGGCTGAAGTGGTTAATGTGCTTTGTAATAATAATCAAAACATACAAAGAGTAACTAAAGCATGCTGCTTTGTTGTTGGTAAGTTCTTTAAACCCCCAAACACAACAACGATGGCTGTTGTGTTTGACTCTGAGCTCTGTATTGAGACCCAGGTAAAAGGGGTCGTACAGTCCAGACAAAACAGGGGTGTCAAACTGGTGACCTCTCCCTGACAGCTTTGTCTCTGCCCAGGTGTGGAATGTTGTCACTGACGGGCTCGTTAACAGTCTATTCAACTACTACCACCTCCTACAAAATGTCTTGTAGCCTACAACTGTAATACAAATAAAGTCAATTTATGTCAATAAACAGAAAGAAAACAAAGCCAAGTGACAACTGTGTAAGTCAACGAACATGAGCTGCAACTGGTCGCGGCCCTCATCAAGTCACCTTTCGCGCAATGTGGCCCTCGCCCCAAAATGAGTTAAATAAAACTGACTTTACGCAGTGTGAGCTTGTAGATTGGCTATTTTCAAATGGCCGTAATGTATATAGGGCTGAAGTGGTTAATGTGCTTTGTAATAATAATCAAAACATACAAAGAGTAACTAAAGCATGCTGCTTTGTTGTTGGTAAGTTCTTTAAACCCCCAAACACAACAACGATGGCTGTTGTGTTTGACTCTGAGCTCTGTATTGAGACCCAGGTAAAAGGGGTCGTACAGTCCAGACACGTTTCCTTTGAGAATCATTTCTCTAGAACACGGGTGTCAAACTGGTGACCTCTCCCTGACGGCTTTGTCTCTGCCCAGGTGTGGAATGTTGTCACTGACGGGCTCGTTAACAGTCTATTCAACTACTACCACCTCCTACAAAATGTCTTGTAGCCTACAACTGTAATACAAAAAAGTCAATTTATGTCAATAAACAGAAAGAAAACAAAGCCAAGTGACAACTGTGTAAGTCAACGCACATGAGCTGCAACTGGTCGCGGCCCTCATCAAGTCACCTTTCGCGCAATGTGGCCCTCGTCCCAAAATGAGTTAAATAAAACTGACTTTACGCAGTGTGAGCTTGTAGATTGGCTATTTTCAAATGGCCGTAATGTATATAGGGCTGAAGTGGTTAATGTGCTTTGTAATAATAATCAAAACATACAAAGAGTAACTAAAGCATGCTGCTTTGTTGTTGGTAAGTTCTTTAAACCCCCAAACACAACAATGATGGCTGTTGTGTTTGACTCTGAGCTCTGTATTGAGACCCAGGTAAAAGTGGTCGTACAGTCCAGACACGTTTCCTTTGAGAATCATTTCTAGAATGTAATGCCCTCAGCCTCAAAGCTTGACATCATTGACGTCCTGTGTTCAGGGTTTGGTGAACAATAGAACAAGTTGTTGCAAATGAGCCACCATCATTGGTACAGATTGTTGCTTCCCCACAAAACAATGGAAGCACACCTTTAATGATGATAATGGCCATTCACAGGTGATCTGAGCTAGTCAATACCTAATAGGTGGCCATTAGCACGTTTGATCACAGCAGTATGCGCAAATACATTGAAATGGAAGAACCACAAACTGCAGAATCTTTACATGCAGTTATGTGCATCAAATAAGCCAGTAAGCCATCTATATTCCTTGTTTTACTGTGACAGTTTGAACTGTGAGTAGGTCCTACTAGGGGTCTAACGATACATTTTAACAGCGATGCGATAGTATATACAGTGTGTGCCATGTTCTGTTAGTGTAAACAAAGGTTTACCACTCATGAGGTTGGATTGAAGTAATATTAAACTCTACACATCGTCCTTTGTGCGTGCGTGTTCAGTCTGTTCACACCACGGGAGCCCTGGAGGCTAGCGATGGATGCTAAAAACAGCCAAACTGACTTTACGCAGTGTGAGCTTGTAGATTGGCTATTTTCAAATGTATATAGGGCTGAAGTGGTTAATGTGCAAATACAAAACTGATCAAATTCAGGTTTGTGTGTCTTAAATGAAATACACTGTGCATATCAACATTCATGAACACTGTAGAAAGCTAATTTGATGTATTCAGATCAAGTATCTTGCATGCAATATCATAAAACTCTATTTTGGGTGGATTTTTTGTGTTTTGGACATTAAGGGGTTAATAACTAAAAATGCCCAAGGGATATCACCGGGCACCCTCTTGAATTCTTAAGAGGTGACCCCAAGCTACAAGAATCAGTTGAAAAAAAAACTTTATCTGACGAAACCACGTTCACCCCCACGGCTCCCGGACTATCAGCTTCAAACTATTATTCACTCCTCAGAATTGGTTAGGTGGAGCTAAACATGTCACAGCATCCGTGTCGAATGTAAATGTGGTCATCACAACTGCAGTCACGCTATTCACAGAACCGATGCCAGTGTGGCTTTGCATTTATAATGCCTTTTACATCTTCATCTGCGTGCTTGTATGTAGAAGCAGCATGCATGCATGTTCGGCAGAAATCACCTCAAGCCTGATTTATGCTTTGTTGTGTACCAGTGAAGTGTGCCGAAAACTGAGTCACAATATGTTGCGATTGTGAGCTTGTATAGATCTGCTATTTTTTGGCATGCGACATGCAACAAAGTTTTTCAGGGATTTCAGCAGCCCCGGAGCCCAAACATATAAAATGCTAATAATATTACCAATGTGGTTGGTTAATGTATTTGACCTCAGGTACAGTAGGTGCGGAAGTGGGGAATGGGTTGTGGGAGCTCTTCGCTGGAAAGGATGTGTACTTTTGCTGCTGTTTTTGAGACTGTTCTGAGGGGCTTTGGGGTTTTATGTTGTGTGTTGTCCGTTTCCTTTATCAGTTGCTATTTTCTGCATTTTTTTTTTTATTGTATGTGAATAATGTGATATTGCTGGTCAAGCCAGTTATTTGCAAGTGCACCTTTCTCTATCACTGCACTATGGTCCATAACTTGTGAAATTGTGAAAATATTTAATATTTAAGCTTCCAAGCATTTACATTTGGCTGTGAATTTAGTTTTAGACTCAGTTAGCTCAGCTGTCATGGACCAGTGTAATTGCAGGACAACCTTTGTGCATCCTCATCATCGTAGCACCTGCAGCGACGTTCAGCAGAATATTGTTTTATTGAAGATGCAGACAATGCCACATTGTATATAAACAACACTGCACTTACATTTACTGTACTACTACTACTACTATGACGAACAAATGGATGCCAAGGCAGAAGCGTGCAGCGCATGTGAAGCACTTGCAGTCAATGAGAGCCGGCTCTGACCAGCTTATGAACTAACACTATTTATGAATGATTGTGACCTTTGTCATATAATTATTACATGACAAAGGTCACAATCATTAACTATGTTATATTATAGTATAACATAATAATAATAGTCTCAGGAATATAAAAGAAGACTTGTTTTTCGATGTGCACAAACTGCACACAAAGTAAATTTACTGTGATCTAAACAGCGCCAGGCATTGTTTCTGGTGCAAGATTTGGTTGTCAATGATTGACAGTCTCACGATCATCATTTGGAATGTTCAGAAATGTACTTGCTCTTTATATACCTCAATAAAATTATACAGCGTGCACATTGAAAAGCAACACAGAAGAAAACACAGAGTTGTGGAAAGTCCTTTTGTATGTGGAGAATGTCTGAAGAGTACAAACGGACTCTTGGAAGTACACTGACTAAGTAATCAAATGGCAGGTGTGGGGAATTAGCCAAATTAAGTTTAGGCTGGGGTTGCCATGGCAATCAATTGGCTCATTTGGGCCACGGCCAGATCCTTTTCTGGTAGTTCTGGACAGTGGGCACTGGGCAGTGTACTTCATCGGGTCATGTGTGGCGAATTTGAAGTCGGTCGGAAGGATGGTTCTCGAGATACGTGGATTATAGACGTATGGTTCATATAGTCACCATCACCTTATCGTGATATTCCTATTCTTGCTAATATGTTGCAAAAGTTGCTTTTTGGCAGTTCTTGAACCTCCAACATGTTCTAACTGAACATCACCGGAGAGACACCAATGTCTGCAACGTTTGCACAATGCCATGAAACAAAATATAGTATAGTTACAAAAGCTACTGCAGTATTTAGTAGATAATAGTTACATATAGTTAGTAGTTAGTAGATTCTAGTTACATAGATCTATTGACAGTAGATTATAGTTACATAGATCTATTGACAGTGTTTGGTAGAGAGACTGCTTGGAGAATTTCTGCTTGGTAAATGTCCTAAATTCTCCTGCCTATTAAACAGGATGTATTTAATGATAAACAACAGACAAACATCATCAAAGGATTCAGATGTCTGAACATAGGTGACCAGATTTGACTGAGAGCCTGCCATCGCGCAAATTATAGCTTTTTTTTATGTGTATGTGACTCTTCACATACTGTACTAGAGCATGTCTGAAATAAGTGTCAGAGCTGAAAACGACATGTGAATATGAAATAAATGACCAAACATGTAGCTAGGTGTAATGTTAGAGACCACAAAAGTGAACCTTTCAACTCGCTGTAAGCCATATCTCCAAAACTGGTGGGTCAAACTGGACAACCAATATGTCAATTTGAAGCTATGATTCCCTGCTTTCATATGACATGATAACACGAAAACTCAAAAAAATCCAATGGCAGTCCCTCAGTCAAATGTAGGTAGTGTAGTGTGGTTGGGCAGAGGTGATGGAAATTCAGCAGCTACTACAGTGGTGGAAAGTAACTAAGTACTTACATAGTGCAGCTGTACTCATTTTGTATTATGTACTTTACATACCGGTATTTCCAATTTCCAATACTTTTACTTCTACTACACTACATTTCAGATCTAAATGTTGTACTTTCATTCCACTACATTTATTTGAAAACTTTAGTTACTATAGTTACTTTGTAGATTTGTATTATTATTATTACAAAAAATAGGCTACATTAACCACTTCAGCCCTATATAGATTTCGGCCATTTGAAAATAGCTGATCTACAGTACAAGCTCACAATGCGTAATTACTACTTTAAGTACATTTTAATGCCAATACCTTTGTAATTTTAATTCCGGACATTTACTGCACACATGCGTGCGTGTGCGTGTGCGCATGCGTGCATGTGTGTGAGTTGGATTGTATTGCTATTCTACCAGTAAAGGCACAAAAGTGTCCCTCACAAAAGTGAGGGACACTGTCCCTCTCCCTCTCTCTCTCTCTCCCTCTATGGGCCTGCATGTTTTCTGTGTAAAGGTCATATTGTGAATGCCCCATGGGAATCTGTTAATGAGAATCTATGCACTCGGTCTTATTAAACCTTAAATGCAGTGTCGGTACTTTTACTTAAGTAAAACAACTGAGTACTTTTCCCACCACTGTCAGCTACTACAGTGCATGCCCAGCAATGGTTATTAATTCCCTTTGGCCAGACTCGCATTTTTCAAGAAAATTAATTCTGCTGATTGATTTGCTTTTGTAATAACCTAATAGTATGCCACCGCCATGCTCCCTCGCCTGGAACTGATAGCGAGAAGAGATATATCTATCGATTGAGAGGGCCTCGCCGCATGGCTACAGATTTAATAGAGAGATTGAATTTTGTTTCATTTTTCAATTTGCAAGAAACTCTGTATGATAAGAAACAGAATATCAGATTCTTTTTTATGTTGTTGTGTGCATATAGTAGCTGAAAATGTGAAGCCCAGAACTCAAGAGCCTATAACTAGAGTGTCATTATCTAGCTGGGTATATCGTTTAAATAAAAAGTAGAACATTTCTAGAAATGTCAAAAAAGCTGTTTTGTGCCATGATGGTACTTTGTACGAGGCTCTGATCAGTGGAAAATCACACAAGGCAACAGACTTGGCCTTTTCATGAGCGTGCTTGACATTTCTACCGTATGCTCTTTGTAGCCTACAGTACTTACTGCAAATCTGATGCCAATTCATTCTCACTAGATTTGGCATCCCACTACATTTTACCCAGTGTGCGAGATGAACTTAAAATGAATTTGTCTTTTTTTTTTTGGTTTGTCATTCACACACCCACACTCCCCTCGCCAACTCACTCTTGACAGTTTTACAGCAAACACAAGCCCTCCATTATGAGGAAACATTGTTTATTTATATTTTATTATTTGGTTAGGATGGCCATTTGTTTCATGTATCCGTTAGCTTGTAATCTATCTCTGTCAGATTCTACATTTCTTTATTCAGTTATGCTGGCTGCAGTGAAGAGGGATAGCGGATTGCATAGAACGAGAGCGGGAGAGCGATGGAATGAGAGCGAGGTAGAGCGAAGAACATTCAAACTCATGTACAGTAGATGTGCATCATATTGCATTAGCATAGTAGCCAGGTTTGAAGCCCCCCAATGCCAGCAAGATTGTTGTTTGGAGAACCCAGAACCCAGAAGTACTAATGCAAAGCGGGGAGGCCTCATGCATTGCCAAACATGTGTTTAAAGTTGGACAAATAATTTCTGTATACAGTAGCTCTAGTTGTCTTTAATATAAGTCAGAGAGTCAGAGAAAACCCTGACATGGTACTTTGGTTCCGGAAAAGCACAACTGTTTTTTGGAACAAATTCCCTGGCTTCCCAGGCTTTTTACTGTAACAGGGCAGAAGTCGTACTAAAGCCCTGCTAGTGGGCACATGAGGCAATGCTCATTACAGCCAAATGGACAAGGTGGCTTGTGAATTAGTGGAAATTAAATAAAATGAAGCGCACTAATTAAATAGCTAATTATCTCCACCTGGCTGGCTGAAGGCCATGCAGGGCCAGAGATGGTTTTCACTTTTTTCACCATTGGACCGCTACCAGAGCGTTATGAGCATGTACAATTGATATTAAAAAAGGTGTCAAAAGGCGAACTCTGTGCCGAATGAGTTAAGTAGAACATTTGAGTACCTTTTCCACCGTCTGTCTGTCTGTCTGTCTGTCTGTCTGTCTCTATTTGTATTGGAAATGAGAAATAATGTTTCTGTGTGTGTGTGTGTGTGTGTGTGTGTGTGTGTGTGTGTGTGTGTGTGTGTGTGTGTGTGTGTGTGTGTGTGTGTGTGTGTGTGTGTGTGTGTGTGTGCGCGTGCGTGCTTGCGTGCGTGCGTGCGTGCGTGCGTGCATGTGTGAGCACACGTCTGTGTCTATACACACAGATTCACACATCCACATCAGTCATTATCAGGCCTACACAGAGAACTTCTCCCAAAAAAAAGCTCCCAAAACTCTTGGTCAGCTCAAATATTTGGATTCAGAATTTCAAAGTCTTTCCTTTCACTGTACTAGTAATTGCTTGCCTTTTGAAGTCAAATTTCACAGGCAGCAGTTTGCTGTGCACCGTAGTGGAGCACAGACCGTGACATGTTGGCCTGTGACTCTCTCTCCCTTTCTGGGCCTGTTTTCTGTGTAAAGGTCATGTGAATGCCCCATGGGCAGCTCAGCTGTTAATGAGAATATATGCACTCGGTCTTATTAAACCTTAATGACAGGCACCTGCCTGGACACCAATATAAGCAAGGCTCCACCAATCATCAAACACAGAGAATATCTTCTAATAATCCACTGCATTATTAAATGAGGAGGGGGCGTGGGACGAGACCCCTGCCAAGACAGATCCTTCTGTGATCATCCATGTGATGTTCCCTGTGAAACGCAACACACTAATAAAACATTAAGATTGAGATCTTCTGCTTCTCTGGGATTTAGGAGATGCATGTTGGTGATTTTTACATGTCTCTCTCTCTCTCTCTCTCTCGCTCTCTCGCTCGCTCTCTCTCTCTCTCTCTCTCTCTCTCTCTCTGCACAGATTAACAGAGGAGTCTTCCTTTGCACGCTGCTCAGAGTTAGACGTAGTGAGCTGCAATGAAGTGCAGGAATGGATGTGTCGGCAAGGATAAGGATCAAGTGAGTGACAGCTTAGAAGCAAGTCATTTTTACCCAATTTAACCAAAGCAAGAAAGTGCCTAAGAACCACCCAGAAGAAAGCCAACAAGCCTTTGAAGGAGACGATGAATCAAAGATACTCAAGCTCTCTCTGTCCCTCCAGAGTCAGACTCAGTTCACCGTACATCTTTCCAACCTGCAGCAGCGTATGACCATGAATACACTTTTTCACTCAAAACTTTTCATAGGACATCAAGGGCTAGCCAAGGGCACTGCCAAGTTCAACACAGAATAAAAATCCTCGGTTGTTAACTTAACAACTCTGAAGCGAGCACTACAAATGGAACAAAATTACTTGGGTCCATTTGGTTCCATTTGTATGCTGTGCATATCAGTCGTTCCTAAACTTTTTAGCTCGTGACCCAAAAGAGAGAGACCCAAACTAGTGAAAATAGCTTGCACCACATTGTGAGCTTGTAGATCACCTATTTCCACTATACTTCTTAAACATTTGTTTTCTAATATATGGAATTTCTTAGACTTTTGTTGGATTTCTTCAAAATTCATTGACTTTCTTCTAAATTCATGAAAAATAATGCTTATTTTGGGAACTTTTTTGAAAATGTTTTGAAATAATTATTAAAAAGTAAAAACTAAATGTAGGATACAAAAAAATACAGGCACCCATAAAAAGGTGTCAGCGACCCACAGATGGGTCATGACTCATGACCCAGTGTTTGAGAAGCAGTGCTGTACAGCAGGGGTAGGCAACCTTAAGCAGGGATGCCAGCATTGGCATTCTTTTCAAATTAAATATTCAAAAACGTTTAGTCAGTTAAATTAAGTCCCATCATGCTCACATCTATATACAAATTACATCCTGCACATATTTCTACATTCATTCAAACTCCTAACTCTGACTGGGGACTGGCAGAGAGTTGGGTTAAAGTTGCCGTGCTGTGATTTTTGTACTTGTACTGTTTGCATGTGTTTATGGAGTTAACATTAATATTCAAATATGTCTTCCCTGTGTATTTTTGGTTTCTTCCTGAAAGCTGAAAGCCTTTTATGTCAAAAGGCCCAATCGAAATAACACGATTTTAGTGACATCATAACCCTAACCCCTCCCACATTATCATCATCATCATCATTTTTCGACCGCGGTCGAGATCGTGGATTACACAATAATAAGTACTTGTTATTATGAGGTCACCTGTTCCACACTCTCCTCGTGGACGAGGATTGGGCTATGATCCCCCACAGACCTTGGATCGAAGATGATCTCCTTTGTTTTTGTAACATTTCAAATAAGGTTTTGCTCCTCACACCACCTTACAGCCCCTGCTATCTCTTGTTTATATAAGATGTTAGAGGATTTTTTTCAATAAGCTAAGGATTACTGTGTCATCCGAAAACTTAAATCATTTGGATGCTGATTCCTCAGTTGGTTTGTGTATACTATGAACAGAAATGGCGAACTTACACAGCCTTGGGGGGAAATGAAATGAAATGAAATCTATATTTACCCAGGGTATCTGGGCTAAGCTCAAGAACTTGTTTCCAGCCAGGCCCTGCTCATAGAACACATTTCATCGTAGTGGTTCAATGCCTTGTTCAAGGGCACTTCAGCGGTGGTAATTTGAACGTGTCGGACGGCTGATTCGAACTAGGAACCTTCCGGTATCAAGACCGCGCAGCTATCCGTTCGGCCACCGCTGCCGGGGCTCCCGTACTTATGGCCTGTAGGTCAGAGAGAGTGGAGTTGACCCTGACCTGCTGTTGCCTCTCTATAATAAAATCACAGTACCATTTAATGATATAAGGGTTGACATCCATCTGTTTCAGCCTGTGTAACAGGGTCTGAGGGAGAATTGTATTGAATGCCGAGCTAAAATCCATGAACATTAATCTAGCATACGCTGAGGGATCCTCAAGGTGTGAGTAGTGGAGTTCAAAGCGTCATCAGTACCTCTACCTCTATTGTAGGCAAATTGGTGAGGATGTAAAAGGTGTTCTGCCTTCTCACACAATTTACCTACCATGATACGTTCTAATGATTTCATTACTATATTGATGTCAATGCTACTGGTCTGAAATCATTATTTTCCTTCAGACAGGATTTTTTAGCGACAGGAATAATAACAGTGAGGAGCTTCGGCAGTGTTTCTGACACACAGACACACAGAGAGACACACATTCAGACATTGTCAGAATTATAGTATGATGATGATGATGATGATGATGATGATGATGATGATGATGATGATGATGATGTATCAGTGTTTAATTAACCACAAGAACCCATAGCATCCCTATTCTGGTCATGTCATCATGATCGACGATCATTCTGTGAAGATAGCCGATCTACAAGCCCATCGACATGTTGTGACTTGTGAGGTTGTTATAGATGGATGCAGATGGAAAATTGAGTGGATCAAGTCTAGGCCAATGGAGGACGCAGTCAATTAAGAATACAGGGGTTAATAGGTTAACAGTAGAGCCAATAGACTCAATAGAGCTATACTGTGCTGTATAGGTCTACTATAGTTCATTTTGAATCTAAGATGGATTTTTTTGAATGTGCCGACTTTTGATACCCGCTACTAATGTTTCTCTATTGGCAGGAAGCATGACAGCTGAGAGGGGGAAACAAGCACATGGTTAGGCACAGGAGAGCATGCAGCCCGGGGCCGATAGGCCAGAAGAAGGTCATAGGCTACCGTGTGCTGGTGCAAAGAGCAGGACTTAACCTCCTACCCCACCGATAGATCTGATAGGACCCTGATTGGCTTTCTTCAGAAAGCAGCTGACATCGTATTCAGTCTCCACACCAGACTCCCGGCGCCGCCATCACACCTCAGGTTCCATTTCCCCCTGGTCCCGCGTCCAAGGTGATGATGTATGATCGGTGTCAGCGGTGTAAACTATGACCTATTAGCGCTGATGAATGGTCATGCCGTGTTTTGTCTCCACGTCTGTTTGTTGCAGCCATGGGTGTTCTGTTCTGCAGTGTGTCCACAGTTAGGCCACTGAGTGGTGCCGGGAAATAGTACGAGAGAGATAGAGAGAGAGAGAGAGAATTTTCTCCCCAAATTATGATTAGGCCTACACTTAATTTCACCACGAGTGGCATTCACTTCAGTACACTTCAAAATGATCAGGGACAATCTCTATTTAAAGCATTAGCTCAAGTTGGCTAGAAGGTTGGCTGATGATTCAGGCTCCAAAAACTAGATGAAATCCAGGAATACGTGTAGTTTTGGTGTTTTTATTCACCTACCAAAACCAACAAACAGTCCAGCTCACGGTGTGCACTGTGCAGGAGTAATCACATTGTGGCCTCAGGCAAGAATAATACTTAATTATAAAACAGAACACTGGCCAAAAATCCTTAGTTGCAATACAATTTGATATACAGCTTGTGCGGCATAATCCAAGTCTTCAGAAGCCAAACACAACAATATCACACCGAGGGTAAATGTTCAGTGCAACAGTCTTCAAAAACACGCCCGCTTATGCACACCCAGGCCTCGCAATGCTCTTTCTGTTTGTGTAGTGTAAACATGTGGAGGAGGTTTAGCATTGTTGCCAAGCAGGGTGGGTGGGTGCACACTGCACAGTAGTTATTTGGCTTGAGAAGAGTTGGATTATGATGGAGTATTGGAGCTGTCTGATGCTGCCAGTGGTGGAAAAACTCAAACTCAATACTGCAATATAGAAATGCTCTGTTAGGCCTACAAGTAAAAGTCCGGATTTCAAAATGTACAAGAGTAAAAGTACAAAAGTATTGGCATCAAAATGTATACTTAAAGTACCAAAAGTAATCATTCTACAGAATGTCCCATTTCAAGTTTGCAAATGTATACAAAATGTTGTACTCCTCACACTGAAAGCGTTCACCTGCTGGGGTGGTTGAGGCCCTGCCATGCTTTGTACGGATGCTTGCAGCTGCAATATGGAGAGTGCTCCAGCAACAAGCCTATAGTGGCATGACCCTATACCGGGGGGGACATGTTTGTGATGTGTCTCCTCCTGGACTGAGGGTATAGTCAGGTGGATTTGTAAAGGCCCGGAGGATTTATCCTGAACTCCTGCCTGTTCGGACCAGGCCAGCAGAACTGGGGAGTATCACCCCAGAGCGGAGGAGGAGGAGGAGGAGGAGGAGGAGGAGGCCTGAGGACTGGATTGCTAACTCCCAGGGGCTCCTCTCAGTGGGGAGATCAGTGGAGGCTTTGTATAATGCCAGCAGGGGATCATTTTGCTTCCTTGGGGACGTGTGTGTGTAGTGCATGTGCACTGCAGTGCAGTACACAGCGTGTGTCTCCGTGTGAGTGTTTATTCATGGGAGTGAGGTGGGAATTCGGTAGAGTTGCATAATCAGCATGATTGTGTACATTTCTTGCGTGCATAGGTGCATGCGTGAGTGCGTGCATGTGAGCACGGCTGTGCGCTGATGCATGCATCGACCAGCAAACCAGCAACAGTGAAACTAAATGAAATACAATAATTAATTTTGCCCCCAGATATTATATTATATCATTCATTCATACATTCATTCATTCATTCATTCAATGACTGCAAGGTCCAGGGCAGGCCCAACCGGGATTACGTTTATAGGGCCTGCCCTGACCTAACCTTTACTAATAGATCTGACAGTGAACCCTTTACCACAGGGGGGAGAATACGCTGAACAGTGACTTAAACTAATGCTGCAATGGAGAGTATGCACATGCATCACTTTTCCACTGTGACACACATCAGACACACAGGACATGTGGCGCTTGTGCTCACTTGGTGGATCTGGCGCCATGGCAACCTGAGAGAACATTTTGAAAGAGGAGGCCTTGGTGATGATGCAGCTCTGACCTTTCTAGTTTCTCTGGGAAGGAAGAATGAACGAATGCTGCATGGCACGGCGACATGATGAGGAGAAATACTGCCAGCTTCTGTAACAGCTAGCGCTGCCAGGGCCGCAAGATAGCATTTGTCAAGATTCGTTTTTGTTAGTTTGTTCAATTGCATTAAATCTCCATGAATAACTTATGGATCAGTATCAACAAAATTGGAACGATTGTGTTGTCCCAGAATAACTAACTCAATTGAGAATAATAGGAAAGCAATTTCTCCTTGGAACTGCATTAATCCTTGTTATGCATAAGGAACCGTTGTTTAATGTTAAAACGTGTACTTTGCAAATGTGACAATATGGTAGACATGGACTAATCCCGTATACCCCGGATAATAAGAATGTGGATATGTTTTCAAACTTTGAAATGAATAATATTGCGTTGGAGAACCAAAGCCTATTAAAAACATCAAATGCTCATACACATTCATTTAGGCTAATGTCTCAACAAGGGGATACCGACAATCACACTGTTGATGGAATATATTTGCATATTTCATGTCGAGCTGTTATGATAACTGTCACTATTGGTTGTTTCTAATGTTTGGATTAGCATGATTCTAGTATTTAGTCCCATGCCACATGCAATATGATAAATATGAGCCTAATGGATGCAAGAAATGAGTTAGAAAAAGAAGTGGGATTCAACAGCTGTGAATCTCAGTGGAGCTAAAGCCAATCTCCAGTAAGCATATAAAAAGGGAAACAAGTACCACATAAACTTCCAAATCAATGAGGACAACATTCTCTCCAGTGGTGGAAAAAGTACTCACCTTTTTTTTCAAGATCTTTTTTGGGGGCTTTTTCTGCCTTTTTTATTGACATGATGAAAGTAGTCTGACAGGAAATGGGGAGAGAGATAGGGGAAAGACACGTGGCACGAACCCGCGGCACGCCGTCAGGCTGGCTCAGCAGCCTAGGTGCCCAGATGGTTGAGCTAACCGCCCGGGCCAGTACTCACATGTTTTACTTAACTAAAAGTATCAATAGTGCAACCTAGACGTAAATGTCCGGAATTCAAAATTTACTTGAGTAAAAGCACAAAGGTTTTGGCATACAAATGTACTTAACACTTAGCCCGCTAGCATTTATTGAAAAATTAGGATCTAATTCACGCCAGCATTTTTCCCAGTTGAGCTCTTATTTTGAAAAGCCACATTTCCAGACTTCCGGAAGTAGACATATCCTAGTAAGTTCAACGGGTCTCGTTCAACTGTTGTTTACAAGATGGATCTATGCCGGGGCACTGGAGGCCTCCACAGCGTCGGCTCTGTGCCATCAAAGAAACGTTGTTTTGACCAAAAATGCCATCTGGGACAAGGAATAGGAGATACAGACGATTGAAAGAAACAGATAGAATGGATTATTATGGCGAGGACGATCTAAGATGGGCGATCCATTGTCATGACAACAACAGGTAGCTACCCGATGCTAATGCAAGTAGCATTATGGCTTGATCGATCGAAAGCGCTATAAAAGCGCAATTGCCATTGATCAACGGCGGTAAGCGTAGTATTAAACAAGTAAGACGCGCGAACACGGGAAGCGAACGCAGCTCGTAAATTGCAATAACAACAATTAGAATAAATTACGTACTTTTTTAAGGGTTTTTTTTAAGTTCTATTTTTTTTGTTTAAGATTTTTTTTTTTTTTTTTTTAAGGTTTTTTTTTAAGTTCTATTTTTTTTGTTTAAGATTTTTTTTTTTTTTTTTTAAAGGTTTTTCTTTTTAACTTTTTTTGTTTTTTTTAAAGTTTTTTCTTTTTAACTTTTTTTTAAGTTAAGTTTTTTTTTAAGATTTTTTTTAAGTTACGTTTTTTCAAGTTAAGTTTTTTTTAAAGTTTTTTCTTTTTAACTTTTTTTTTAAAGTTAAGTTAACACAGACATGATCTGCTGGGTCTCATAGTAAATGCTCACTGCATTCGCAATCACTGCGTTCGCAATCACTGCGTTCGCAATAATAGGTTTCAATTGACCTAGATCTATGGCAATGGCGCGGAAACGGTTAATGTACGTAAACATCTTTTGAAAATAGCCGATCTACAAGCTCACAATGTGTCACATTGATTCACGATACATACATAAAGACAGAGTTAACACTCAGCTGGTGTTTTAACCTATAGTGAGGAACCAGTAACGTTTTATATCTTATTGTAGATACTGGGATCAATTCACAGGTATATAATTCATTAGTTGTTGTTTTGTTTTTTGAGTGGTGCAACCACTCCCTTACGGAGCTATGTGTATGGGTGGCTGGCTGGCTGGCTGGGTGGGTCGGAGCACGAAAACAGCATGGTTGTTTTTCACCACCTGTGCGCAACCTAACACACACACAAACATACATGCACATATTAACTGTATATATGATGATTTCCACTGCGCAAAAAGCATGGAATACGGATGTGTATATTACAGGAAACTCACGTTAAACTTTCCAACAAACTCCGGTAAACTCCCGAATTGTACCATCACACCTGTATATTAGCGTATATTAACTGTATATGCTGCTAAACTTGAGGTTTATGGGCAAATACAGTGCCCATAATTGCCCGTTAACTCCTCTTTTCACGCAGTGTTCGGGTGTGCCAGTACAGTACAGTACAGTACTAGTGCTGCCGGAATTGTCCAAAAATTACATTCGGATATTCGTTTTAAAAACCCACGTGGATTCGAGCAATTCGACCCATTCGGATTTCGATTCCGATTCGGGGCCATTTGTATTTTTTAATAATTATATTTACACCAATACAACCTGAGACATAACATTTAAGATCGCATTGCTGGCGCAACTCTCTCTCTCCGCGCATTGGCGCTGCTGAAAACCGAGTTGGAACACAACGCATGCATTCTCCCTTCTCCCGTAAAACTTCACGGCACTGAGGCAGTATTAATTCACAGAACACTGCATTGCTGCTGCTGCCGGACCGGCGCCGCAGTTCATCCTTACGCATTTTATTTATCTTTTTATAATTTCCTGAAGGATAAAGTCGCTTCATGATTGAAGATTGATGAGTGATAGATCTATCTGTGTGTTGTTGTCTAAAAATATACTCTCCCGTCCGTCCGAAACAACACCGAAGCAAAATAAGTTTCGGTGTAGGCCAGGCCTGTCTCTGATTCTGATCACTAGGTACGCTGTTGACGGAAGATTTCACCCTTCTGAGCAGCGTACACTCACTGCGCAAATAACGTAAAAGGCCCCGCCTGCCCTGTGCTCACCGTTATTTGCGCACCGTCCGTACGCAAATAACGTAGTGCGCTCTTTGCCGACTTTGCGCAGGGCGGGCGGGGGCCTTTTGTGAATCGGGGAACCTACCCAGCCTGCGTAGTCTGCGTTTAGGAAGAGTGCGAGGCAGCTGATTTATTCTTCAATGTATGCTGGTGTCGGCGTGTCGCGTGGCAAATATAACTAATCTACAAGCTCACAACGCTTACCCACGGCACTAATTGGGCTAAAAACAGCCATAGCCAATTTGCTGACATCATCACATTTGTGGTAAATGGTGCATTTATATAGTGCCTTCATTCAAGGCGCTTTACATAGATTGTGCATTACATTCACCCATTCATACACCGATTGCGGCGGAAGCCATGCAAGGTACCAACCAGCACATCGGGAGCAATTTGGGGTTCAGTGTCTTGCCCAAGAACACTTGTAGACAGGAGGAGCCGGGATTCGAACCGCCGACCCATGGATAATTGGACGACCTGCTCTACCTCCTGAGCCACAGTCGCTGGCTGTGATGACGGCTATGGCCGTTTTTAGCCCAAGGAGTGTTTTTGTGCAAAACTAATGCTTGTAATGGATTCAGCATCATGAAAAACCCCTAGTTTGACACATCACATGCTACTTAAATTAAGATTTCCCCCCCTTTGTTAATGGTATGGTCACATATTATGCCAATTATAAAAGGTTTGTACATGCTGGGGACCCATACTCAAAATTTCTAACATAAAACTTTGGTGTAGCCAACATGCCTGTTGAGATGTATTAAAAATGATCATTAATTGCCTGTGTATATAAATATATCATTGTCATTGTATGTATATTTATATATACTTTTATACTGAAACCGGATGCCGGATGTGTCAATTGTGTTGACGTGTATATAATGACGTGAAATAAACACACTCGCATCTCAGCCATGGTCTAAGAAGCAAAGGCATATCTGCTCTCTGAGTCTCTTTATTATCCTCCGTCATGTTTCCGGCTAGCTCTGGGTTGTTGTTTGTTTGACGCTATACACGCTAGCTATGTTCAACAATGCCTATGGGTTCACATTCTGGCAAGTGGACTATTATTGGCATGAGAAAACAAATCGATTGCCAAACCAAATGTAACTAGAAAAAGTGCCCTTCTGGGCACAGGTCTCCACCAGGAGGATAGGAGTGTGTGTGATGTTTGGCAAAATGTTTAGGAGTAATATAAACATGTTTATTTGGGTTTTTGTGTGTGTGTGTGTGTGTGTGTGTGTATGTGTGTGACGTGACTTGGCCTGTTGTAGCGCCACCATGAGGCTGATTTGAAAACTGTAAGTGGCATTTCTTCCTCAGCCTAGTAGTGGGAATAGGCATGCACAGTTTCACCGTAATCGGACGCTGCGTTGAGGAGTTGTGGCGATTTGCACAAAACGGGTACAAAACGGGCTACTCCTGAAAACTTTAGAAGCCAATCGTAGCCAATCAGGATGGATAATTATGAGAAATCAAACAAATCACATGATCACATGACTATGGAGAGCATGTCTACCGATTTGCGTGAAATTTGGATAAAATCTGAAGGAGTAATATTAGAAAATGTGTTTTACATATGTCGGCCTCCTGGTGGCGCTATAAAGAGCAGATGTGAAAAATTCCAGGCAAAGGTTTTTCCTTGGCCTCTAGGGAGTGTGCATACATGGTTTTACACAGATCGGTGCAGTTATAGGTAAAAACACAAATCGGCCAGTTATAGCGCCACCATGAGGCGAAAATATTCAAGTGGCATTTCTTCCTCTGCCTAGTGGGAATGTGCGTGAAATCACACAATGTGTTCATGATTTGCAGCATTTTGTTTGAAACGGAGCACTCCTGCGAACTTTGGAAGCCAATCGTAGCCAATCAGGAGGAGTCTGAAAAATCTGAAAGACTCGTTTCGTTGAATGGCTCTAGAGAGACTGTGTACCAATTTGCGTAATGTTTGGACAAAATCTGTAGGTGTACTGTCAAAACATTTGTTTTGCACAAAGCGGCCTCCTGGTGGCGCTATAACAGGCCAATGCCAAAACTTTGGAGCAGAGGTGTGTGTGCAGAGTATGGCTGCGATCAAGCCAACGGTGCCAGAGATTAGCTGTTCACAGATGGACGGACACACGGACGGACGGACGGACACACGGACGGACGGAGTGCAAAACATACTCTCTCCCCATGCCTTCGGCCTGGTGGGGACAATAAAATCAAACCTGTGTGAAGTGAGGGGCGCTCTTATCATACATCCTCGTACCTAGTAAAAAGCATGCAACAGCTCAGTGGCATATAACGATGCCATGAGGTTACTTCTCCGTGTTCCTAGGTGGCACAGTGCCAGTCAGTTGTTTACCTCTGTTGGTGTGCCCACATGTGATGCTTTTTTAAGAAAACTGTATAAAAATGTATAATATATGCAACGCCTGGAGGTGTCTAGTAACATTATCATAGTGGCACTAACAAACCCTATAAAGAGCTGTTACTGGGTCATGTCCAGGCTACGCAAGCACTGGCTCAGCAGCCTGCTGCTGATTAGGTAGATCAGTACTTGTATATGCACTACTGTACTTTGTTTTGTGTTAATTGCTCACTTTGATCCTTTTCCCATGTTGTTTGTCTTTTTGTGTTGATATGGACTCCTGTCTGAAATAAAGATTATATATACATCATCTCATTCCGGCCAATAACAATTTACGTAATGTTTGCAAAAAAACTGGCCATTCATTGTCAATGGCATTTCATGTTTGTGTTGGGACAATGACGTAAAAGTGGCCAATAACATTTAATTTAATGTTTGTGTTAGGACAATGACGTAAAAGTGGCCAATAACATTTAATTTAATGTTTGTGTTAGGAATAGGATAAAGTTTGTGTTTACACAGACACTAAAAGCTGGACATAGCCAGATAGCACCAAAATAAAACGAATATAAGAAATGTACGTAGGCTAGAAGGAAATACTTCAACGTGTCACTCCTAATCTGGGTGTATTTCACACCTAGACAAACCCATCAACAGTCATCAATCATCTCCAATCCAGTTTCTGGACTGTTTCAGCACTAAGCTATGGGCCATTTCATTAGAATTCAAAGTCTGTCCACTTTGTTAACACCATGCTATGTAAATTCAATATTCACGTTGGGTATAGTGTAAGTACAATGAAGTGATACAAAGTATCTCTCTGCAGCTATGCTCAATCAAGTCACTATAGAAACCTAATTTGCACATGATTGAACATGTGAAGTGAAGGACTTCACTTGTATGTGACACCACTGCATCTTATTACTTGCGCAAGCAGAGCGCGCAAGTATTGTGGTCGTGCTGATACGAATGCATGTGTATGCTTGGTAGGTATTGATGGTGACATAATTAAGATATAGATAGAAGATTTTACCATACTTCAAAATTACGTCACCATTGACAGCCGACTTTAGTATTTACTTGCGCAAGCAGAGCGTGCAAGTAATGTTATTAGTCAGGTGCTACAATGCGTATGTCCCTTAGCAGCATATGATATGACGTCATATGCTGGCACATACGGAAGCAGACCGCGCAGGTATGTTTTCCTTCATGCTACGAAGCGTATGTCCCATGACGTGATGAAGATATGTACCAATGTCCCTTAGCAGCATAATGATATGACGTCATAGCATTATGCTACATTTGCTACTTTGAAGGATAAGTGAAGAAATTGTGACATTGTCTGTCCTGATGGTCTAATCGACCAAAACGTTGACCTAAAAAAGAGCAACATTTTGGCAAGTGTCTGACAGGGACCTTTTCTTTGTTTTTCAAAGATACCCTTTTTAATATATATGCTCTATCTTTTTAAATGGGGGTGCACATCACGTCAAATTGAGGGACAATGACATGAACATGGTTGAGAACCACTTTTGGGCCATTCT
Organism: Electrona antarctica; assembly: GCF_951216825.1. Taxonomy (NCBI): domain Eukaryota; kingdom Metazoa; phylum Chordata; class Actinopteri; order Myctophiformes; family Myctophidae; genus Electrona; species Electrona antarctica. Next base: position 48,642,661 of record NC_136790.1, read on the forward strand.
GCATGTTATGTCGTTTTTTCTTATTTAGTTTCTTGAGCTATGATTGAAAATTAAATCACTAATATGGAAATACAATAGCTTCAAATTCCTTCAGAACAGAAACTGGTGTGGTGAAGGAATAACCTGGTTGTAGAGTTCATAACAGTACTTCTAAATGGTAATTCATGTGAATTGCTGACTGACATTATCATGAACACAGTATGCCAATAAAACACACACACACCACAAATCACCTTTTATCTGAATGTTTATTACAAGACAAAAATACAACATAAGTCATAAGTAAATACAGTGAAACTAAGTCTAGCAGCAAAGGGTAGCTGTTGCTGTGGTCCATGATACCACCCCTGACATTATTACAGCCTAGCCACACTGCCTATGTGCAAAAACTGTGCATGGGAAAAAAGTTAAAAATAAACTATCAACAGTATACAATATAAAACAGTGATATCCAATACTGACATGAAAAAAACAGCCTGCTGGATTTACACTTAAGAGACATTTCCAACACCCATAAAAAGACTGGGAGGACAACTTCTCTTTCTTTTTCTTGTTTCTTATCTAAATGTCATTACATTACAGTCATGTTCCATAGTGACACACATCACATTCCCAGGCAACACCCTCAGAGGGAGATGGTGCATAGTAGAAATTAATGGAAATAGTTTATCAGTGAAAGTGTGTGTGAAGGTGTGTAGGTGTGTGTTAGTGTCAGGATCGGAGAAGGACAGCTCTCCTCTGTTCCAGTCCAGCTGGACTCTGATCCTACAGGGTTTCTGCTCCACCGAGAGAGCAGTCGCCGACCCTGCTACATTTGCTGTGTATGTGCCATTCCTAAAGCCTAAACACCAAAACAAACCATTAACTGCATTGTTTATCTGGAAAGACTCTTCTAACACCCCCAGTTCCCAGGAGTTATTGTATCCAACTTCAATGTCCCAGCTATGAGTCCCTGAGTTAAATCCCTCAGAACCCTGGACCACTTGCAGGGAGTCCGGGTTGGTATACAGCTCTTCACGTACATCAACATCGTACAACACACTGGTCAGATCATCAGACAGGATGAATCCAGTATACTGGATGTTGGGATCCAGGATCACAGGAGTGTAGGAGACGATCTCCTTCATCTTGACCCAGGTTCTGAAGGTCAGGTTGCCCAGGTGTTTGGCCATGTCCATCACTACTTTTGAAACTGGCTGTGGATCTGGCAGTGTGCGCTGGACCTTTTCCACTGTGGTTTTATAGTTATGCAGGAATGAGATGTCATCTGCCTCGACATCTCTGATGGTGTTGGAAAGAGTCACCATTTCTCTGCACAGACTCTCAATCTTTTCCATCAACATCTGACTTTTCTGTTTCTCTTCCTCCCTCACCTCAGTGATTCTGGCCTTCTCTTCTTGATGTAGGTAATCCTGAATATTCTTGAAATGTTTCTTAATCTGTATCTCAGTGTGATGGGCCTGCACCTTAATGTATTCTGCTGTTTGGTGATATCCTGCTTTAATCTCTTTAAGGTCCTCTAGTTTCTCCTCTAAGGCCTCCAGTGATTCCTGGAGGTCCTCTTTGAGTTGTATGAACATAAAACTTTGGTGTAGCCAACATGCCTGTTGAGATGTATTAAACATGATCATTAATTGCCTGTGTATATAAATATATCATTGTCATTGTATGTATATTTATATATACTTTTATACTGAAACCGGATGCCGGATGTGTCAATTGTGTTGACGTGTATATAATGACGTGAAATAAACACACTCGCATCTCAGCCATGGTCTAAGAAGCAAAGGCATATCTGCTCTCTGAGTCTCTTTATTATCCTCCGTCATGTTTCCGGCTAGCTCTGGGTTGTTGTTTGTTTGACGCTATACACGCTAGCTTTGTTCAACAATGCCTATGGGTTCACATTCTGGCAAGTGGACTATTATTGGCATGAGAAAACAAATCGATTGCCAAACCAAATGTAACTAGAAAAAGTGCCCTTCTGGGCACAGGTCTCCACCAGGAGGATAGGAGTGTGTGTGATGTTTGGCAAAATGTTTAGGAGTAATATAAACATGTTTATTTGGGTTTTTGTGTGTGTGTGTGTGTATGTGTGTGACGTGACTTGGCCTGTTGTAGCGCCACCATGAGGCTGATTTGAAAACTGTAAGTGGCATTTCTTCCTCAGCCTAGTAGTGGGAATAGGCATGCACAGTTTCACCGTAATCGGACGCTGCGTTGAGGAGTTGTGGCGATTTGCACAAAACGGGTACAAAACGGGCTACTCCTGAAAACTTTAGAAGCCAATCGTAGCCAATCAGGATGGATAATTATGAGAAATCAAACAAATCACATGATCACATGACTATGGAGAGCATGTCTACCGATTTGCGTGAAATTTGGATAAAATCTGAAGGAGTAATATTAGAAAATATGTTTTACATATGTCGGCCTCCTGGTGGCGCTATAAAGAGCAGATGTGAAAAATTCCAGGCAAAGGTTTTTCCTTGGCCTCTAGGGAGTGTGCATACATGGTTTTACACAGATCGGTGCAGTTATAGGTAAAAACACAAATCGGCCAGTTATAGCGCCACCATGAGGCTGAGTTGAAAATATTCAAGTGGCATTTCTTCCTCTGCCTAGTGGGAATGTGCGTGAAATCACACAATGTGTTCATGATTTGCAGCATTTTGTTTGAAACGGAGCACTCCTGCGAACTTTGGAAGCCAATCGTAGCCAATCAGGAGGAGTCTGAAAAATCTGAAAGACTCGTTTCGTTGAATGGCTCTAGAGAGACTGTGTACCAATTTGCGTAATGTTTGGACAAAATCTGTAGGTGTACTGTCAAAACATTTGTTTTGCACAAAGCGGCCTCCTGGTGGCGCTATAACAGGCCAATGCCAAAACTTTGGAGCAGAGGTTCAGCTCTGGCATTCAGGGAGTGTGTGTGCAGAGTATGGCTGCGATCAAGCCAACGGTGCCAGAGATTAGCTGTTCACAGATGGACGGACACACGGACGGACGGAGTGCAAAACATACTCTCTCCCCATGCCTTCGGCCTGGTGGGGACAATAAAATCAAACCTGTGTGAAGTGAGGGGCGCTCTTATCATACATCCTCGTACCTAGTAAAAAGCATGCAACGGCTCAGTGGCATATAACGATGCCATGAGGTTACTTCTCCGTGTTCCTAGGTGGCACAGTGCCAGTCAGTTGTTTACCTCTGTTGGTGTGCCCACATGTGATGCTTTTTTAAGAAAACTGTATAAAAATGTATAATTATATGCAACGCCTGGAGGTGTCTAGTAACATTATCATAGTGGCACTAACAAACCCTATAAAGAGCTGTTACCGGGTCATGTCCAGGCTACGCAAGCACTGGCTCAGCAGCCTGCTGCTGATTAGGTAGATCAGTACTTGTATATGCACTACTGTACTTTGTTTTGTGTTAATTGCTCACTTTGATCCTTTTCCCATGTTGTTTGTCTTTTTGTGTTGATATGGACTCCTTATTGATTGATTATATATACATCATCTCATTCCGGCCAATAACAATTTACGTAATGTTTGCAAAAAAAATGGCCATTCATTGTCAATGGCATTTCATGTTTGTGTTGGGACAATGACGTAAAAGTGGCCAATAACATTTAATTTAATGTTTGTGTTAGGACAATGACGTAAACGTGGCCAATAACATTTAATTTAATGTTTGTGTTAGGAATAGGATAAAGTTTGTGTTTACACAGACACTAAAAGATGGACATAGCCAGATAGCACCAAAATAAAACGAATATAAGAAATGTACGTAGGCTAGAAGGAAATACTTCAACGTGTCACTCCTAATCTGGGTGTATTTCACACCTAGACAAACCCATCAACAGTCATCAATCATCTCCCATCCAGTTTCTGGACTGTTTCAGCACTAAGCTATGGGCCATTTCATTAGAATTCAAAGTCTGTCCACTTTGTTAACACCATGCTATGTCAATTCAATATTCACGTTGGGTATAGTGTAAGTACAATGAAGTGATACAAAGTATCTCTCTGCAGCTATGCTCAATCAAGTCACTATAGAAACCTAATTTGCACATGATTGAACATGTGAAGTGAAGGACTTCACTTGTATGTGACACCACTGCATCTTATTACTTGCGCAAGCAGAGCGCGCAAGTATTGTGGTCGTGCTGATACGAATGCATGTGTATGCTTGGTAGGTATTGATGGTGACATAATTAAGATATAGATAGAAGATTTTACCATACTTCAAAATTACGTCACCATTGACAGCCGACTTTAGTATTTACTTGCGCAAGCAGAGCGTGCAAGTAATGTTATTAGTCAGGTGCTACAATGCGTATGTCCCTTAGCAGCATATGATATGACGTCATATGCTGGCACATACGGAAGCAGACCGCGCAGGTATGTTTTCCTTCATGCTACGAAGCGTATGTCCCATGACGTGATGAAGATATGTACCAATGTCCCTTAGCAGCATAATGATATGACGTCATATCATTATGCTACATTTGCTACTTTGAAGGATAAGTGAAGAAATTGTGACATTGTCTGTCCTGATGGTCTAATCGACCAAAACGTTGACCTAAAAAAGAGCAACATTTTGGCAAGTGTCTGACAGGGACCTTTTCTTTGTTTTTCAAAGATACCCTTTTTAATATATATGCTCTATCTTTTTAAATGGGGGTGCACATCACGTCAAATTGAGGGACAATGACATGAACATGGTTGAGAACCACTTTTGGGCCATTCTGCATGTTATGTCGTTTTTTCTTATTTAGTTTCTTGAGCTATGATTGAAAATTAAATCACTAATATGGAAATACAATAGCTTCAAATTCCTTCAGAACAGAAACTGGTGTGGTGAAGGAATAACCTGGTTGTAGAGTTCATAACAGTACTTCTAAATGGTAATTCATGTGAATTGCTGACTGACATTATCATGAACACAGTATGCCAATAAAACACACACACACCACAAATCACCTTTTATCTGAATGTTTATTACAAGACAAAAATACAACATAACTCAAAAGTAAATACAGTGAAACTAAGTCTAGCAGCAAAGGGTAGCTGTTGCTGTGGTCCATGATACCACCCCTGACATTATTACAGCCTAGCCACACTGCCTATGTGCAAAAACTGTGCATGGGAAAAAAGTTAAAAATAAACTATCAACAGTATACAATATAAAACAGTGATATCCAATACTGACATGAAAAAAACAGCCTGCTGGATTTACACTTAAGAGACATTTCCAACACCCATAAAAAGACTGGGAGGACAACTTCTCTTTCTTTTTCTTGTTATTGCTCCTATATATAAATGTCATGTTCCATAGTGACACACACCTTCCCAGGCAACACCCTCAGAGGGGGATGGTGATAAGTAGAAATGAATGGAAATAGTTTATCAGTGAAAGTGTGTGTGAAGGTGTGTAGGTGTGTGTTAGTGTCAGGGTCGGAGAAGGACAGCTCTCCTCTGTTCCAGTCCAGCTGGACTCTGATCCTCCGGGGTTTCTGCTCCACAGAGAGAGCCGGCCCTGCGTTTGCTGTGTATCTGCCATTCCTAAAGCCTAAACCCCAACACAAACCATCAACTCCATTGGTTATCTGGAAAGACTCTTCTAACACCCCCAGTTCCCAGAAGGCATTGTTTCCAACTTCAATGTCCCAGCTATGAGTCCCTGAGTTAAATCCCTCAGTACCCTGGACCAGGTGCAGCTGGTCCGGGTTGGTATACAGCTCTTCACGTACATCATGATTGTACACCACACTGGTCAGATCATCAGACAGGATGAATCCAGTAAGGACTGTGTTGGGATCCAGGATCACAGGAGTGTAGGAGACGATCTCCTTCATCTTGTCCCAGGTTCTGAAGGTCAGGTTGCCCAGGTGTTTGGCCATGTCAATCACTACTTTTGAAACTGGCTGTGGATCTGGCAGTGTGCGCTGGACCTTTTCCACTGTGGTTTTATAGTTCTGCAGGAATGAGATGTCATCTGCCTCGACATCTCTGATGGTGTTGGAAAGAGTCACCATTTCTCTGCACAGACTCTCAATCTTTTCCATCAACATCTGACTTTTCTGTTTCTCTTCCTCCCTCACCTCAGTGATTCTGGCCTTCTCTTCCTGACGTAGGTAATCCCGAATCTCCTTGAATTTTTTCTTAATCTGTATCTCAGTGTGTTGGGCCTGCACCTTAATGTATGCTGCTGTTTGATGATATCCTGCTTTAATCTCTTTAAGGTCCTCTAGTTTCTCCTCTAAGGCCTTCAGTGATTCCTGGAGGCCCTCTTTGAGTTGTTTTGCAGATTCGTAAATGGGTCTGAACTTATGTCCTGCATGTTTTTCAGAAACGTGGCACACTAGGCATGCCAAATGTTCATCATCCAGACAGAACAGCTTGAGTTTCTCATCATGTAGAGGGCAGAGAACCTCAGACATACATCTGTGACTTCTCTCCTCTAAGAAGTTCTCACACAGGTTATTCAACGCCAAGTTGATAGGAGGTTGATCTAGAGAGGAGTTTGTTTTGCAAACAGGACATGCCTTGTTCTGTGATGGTTTTCCTGTCCACCATTGCTGCATACAGGACTTGCAGAAGCTGTGGCTACAAGACAGGATAACAGGGTGTTTAAAGATGTCACGGCACACAGGACAGGTGAGTTCCTCTTCCTGCCGAGTCAAATAGGAATCCATGTTGTCAGTTACTTCCTCCTTTGGAATATCCCCTGCGGTTGACATGGCTGTAAGTCACCAGTGTTGCGTTGCGTTCTGTAGGGGAAACAACAATGTTAGCATTATGAGTAGCAGTGGTGCTAGTAGTAATAGTTGTTTAATTACTATTATTCATTATTATTAATCAGGTTTGATACTGTTAAACTAACTTTGATTCTGTATATGTGGCCTATGATTTTCAAAGGGAATTGGGCGTTTTGTTGCACTCCGTTCCCATTTAAAACGATTGCAAAAAGACAAACAGTGTCAGTCTTGGACACATTAGGTATAATCAAAGTTAGCTGTGACTGTACCCTTAGTAGTAATTGTAGTAGTAGCAGTACTAGTAGATGGAAACCAGAATTTGAGCCCTTCAAAAAAATCACTGCAAGTCAATGAAGACAAGAATTATGAAATCATAAACATACCTGATAACTTCACCAAGTCCAGAAGAGAGAATTTCAGCTCTTAACAACAACACACATTAAAGTGAAGTGACACCAAATAAAACAGAGCCCTGCTAAATACTCACAGAGGAGGTCTGATGAGCCAATCAGAGTGGAGGGTGGGACACACCAACAATAGACAGAAACTGTATTGGAGAACTGTTGGTTAATAGCCCCTGCCCCCACTTAACCCCCACTTAATCCATCATTCCAGTAAGCCAGCTAAAGTCTGTATTTACCCATTATCTTTATATTATATTTCTACTATTCCTCCTAGACTATTCTGGAAAACTGACCAAACTGTGGCTTTCTCGATCTGAAAAATGTATCCAATATATTTTACTTCATAATGTATTAACATATTTACCGGTAGCTGCCTTAATGCAACACAGCTCTGCTAGATATAAATCAGCACAGTGAATTTGAGCCAATATAAGGAACAATAAAATACATTATTGTAAAGTCAATTTACACAAGACATGATATGTATACAATAAATGTGTCATTTTTGTATCACATAATTGTTTTTTCAATTCAATTTAAGCTTTATTGGCATGAGAAAACAAATGGATTGCCAAATCAAATGTAATAAAATCACACCCGTGAGGGACGCTATCATACATCATCTCATTCCGGCCAATAAGTTTGCACAAACATAAAAACTGGCCATTCATTGTCAATGGCATTTCATGTTTGTGTTGGGACAATGACATTCAATATCATTTCATTTAATGTTTGTGTTAGGATAAAGTTTGTGTTCAAAAGCTGGACAAGTGGACATGAGGGGGCGGGGGGGTAGCACCCATCAAAAATATAAATAAAACTAATATAAGAAATGTAATACTTCAACGTGTAAAGAGTTTAAATTATAAAAGATGATGAAGGTCATGATGATGAAGAGCTGAAGAGCATGTCTCTCCTCATCTGTGTGTATTTCACACCTAGACAAACCCCCATCCAAGCCCATCAACAGTCATCAATCATCTCCCATCCAGTTTCTGGACTGTTTCAGCACTAAGCTATGGCCCATTTCATTAGAATGGAATTCAATTCATCTGATATCAATTTGAATAGCCTGCCCACTTTGTTAACATCACGCTATGTAAATTCAATATAGTTCACCCAATGTGAGTAATTATACTGTAATACAACATGACAACAGTTCAGACAAATCCTCACCAGAAAGTGTATTTTAGAACTGCCTGAAGAAGGTCCAGAGGGACCGAAATGTTGCATTATTAAAAGAAAATATACCGAGCAGATACACAGTGTGCGGTGTATTTTCATTCCTTTCAGAACTGGCTTATCTAAAGGTGTTTATAACCTTTTATTAAGAAGAGAAAGTTACTACATTCATACTCTTCAAACCATGATGCAGAGGGGCTTAAACCAGGCAGATGAAATTAGACACTTTCTGTAGAAACCTTTTTGGTTTGTTAGGAGTGAAGCTCTGCTTCTCCAACTGATTTTTTATTTAAAAAGTAAAAAATATGGTTAAAAAATATACGTTTCTAAGCTTTAAAAGGTGGCCTCCTGCGTTGAATAAATCCAACCTTGTGCATATGTTGTTGTTGCATGTATATAATTTGGTGTGTATTATATAATTTTTTGGGGTTTCCGTAGTTTCATTGTTTGTTATCTTGATTGTTCTTTATCAATTCTTGTCTCCATAGTATACTATCTTACATCCATATCTTTCAGTTTTTCAGTTTAGTTGCCAGAGTTTACCTTACAAAAGGGAAACAATACAACAAAAGGAAAAACATTGGAAATGTAAAAGCCCACAGACCTACTGTAGTAGATAGGACTTGTGAGATCTTGATTTGATGTATCTGTGAAATGATTATAGGTATACATGTATGTTTTAAAATGTTTTTAAAATGTTTTTAATTGGTGCACTAACATTTCTGAACAGATTACAGTATATTTATATCAATATGTCTGGGTCCCCACCTACTCACTCAGGGTTGACGTGTCACACCTGCAGTGACGGGAGGGGCACCAAAATGTGGTGTTTTGATTGGATAATGGGGGCACTCCCTTATTATAAAAGTACAAACTTTTGTGTATGTTCACATGACCTGATGAAGATCAAATAGATCAAACGTTGTCAGAATTTTCAATAAAGAACGTCTTTCTTGTACCTGCAGGTGTGCGGGCTCCATCCAATATCTACTGAAGTTTCTTTAGCCCAGCACCTAGCCTGTCGATGTGCGTATTAACAACATAAACTGGTGTGGTGAAGGAATAACCTGGTTGTAGTGTTCATAACAGTACTTCTAAATGGTAATTCATGTGAATTGCTGACTGACATTATCATGAACACAGTATGCCAATAAAACACACACACACCACAAATCACCTTTTATCTGAATGTTTATTACAAGACAAAAATACAACATAAGTCATAAGTAAATACAGTGAAACTAAGTCTAGCAGCAAAGGGTAGCTGTTGCTGTGGTCCATGATACCACCCCTGACATTATTACAGCCTAGCCACACTGCCTACGTGCAAAAACTGTGCATGGGAAAAAGTTAAAAATAAACTATCAACAGTATACAATATAAAACAGTGATATCCAATACTGACATGAAAAAAACAGCCTGCTGGATTTACACTTAAGAGACATTTCCAACACCCATAAAAAGACTGGGAGGACAATTCTCTTTCTTTTTCTTGTTTCTTATCTAAATGTCATTACATTACAGTCATGTTCCATAGTGACACACATCACATTCCCAGGCAACACCCTCAGAGGGAGATGGTGCATAGTAGAAATTAATGGAAATAGTTTATCAGTGAAAGTGTGTGTGAAGGTGTGTAGGTGTGTGTTAGTGTCAGGATCGGAGAAGGACAGCTCTCCTCTGTTCCAGTCCAGCTGGACTCTGATCCTACAGGGTTTCTGCTCCACGAGAGAGCAGTCGCCGACCCTGCTACATTTGCTGTGTATGTGCCATTCCTAAAGCCTAAACACCAAAACAAACCATTAACTGCATTGTTTATCTGGAAAGACTCTTCTAACACCCCCAGTTCCCAGGAGTTATTGTATCCAACTTCAATGTCCCAGCTATGAGTCCCTGAGTTAAATCCCTCAGAACCCTGGACCACGTGCAGGGAGTCCGGGTTGGTATACAGCTCTTCACGTACATCAACATCGTACAACACACTGGTCAGATCATCAGACAGGATGAATCCAGTATACTGGATGTTGGGATCCAGGATCACAGGAGTGTAGGAGACGATCTCCTTCATCTTGACCCAGGTTCTGAAGGTCAGGTTGCCCAGGTGTTTGGCCATGTCCATCACTACTTTTGAAACTGGCTGTGGATCTGGCAGTGTGCGCTGGACCTTTTCCACTGTGGTTTTATAGTTATGCAGGAATGAGATGTCATCTGCCTCGACATCTCTGATGGTGTTGGAAAGAGTCACCATTTCTCTGCACAGACTCTCAATCTTTTCCATCAACATCTGACTTTTCTGTTTCTCTTCCTCCCTCACCTCAGTGATTCTGGCCTTCTCTTCTTGATGTAGGTAATCCTGAATATTCTTGAAATGTTTCTTAATCTGTATCTCAGTGTGTTGGGCCTGCACCTTAATGTATTCTGCTGTTTGGTGATATCCTGCTTTAATCTCTTTAAGGTCCTCTAGTTTCTCCTCTAAGGCCTCCAGTGATTCCTGGAGGTCCTCTTTGAGTTGTATGAACATAAAACTTTGGTGTAGCCAACATGCCTGTTGAGATGTATTAAACATGATCATTAATTGCCTGTGTATATAAATATATCATTGTCATTGTATGTATATTTATATATACTTTTATACTGAAACCGGATGCCGGATGTGTCAATTGTGTTGACGTGTATATAATGACGTGAAATAAACACACTCGCATCTCAGCCATGGTCTAAGAAGCAAAGGCATATCTGCTCTCTGAGTCTCTTTATTATCCTCCGTCATGTTTCCGGCTAGCTCTGGGTTGTTGTTTGTTTGACGCTATACACGCTAGCTTTGTTCAACAATGCCTATGGGTTCACATTCTGGCAAGTGGACTATTATTGGCATGAGAAAACAAATCGATTGCCAAACCAAATGTAACTAGAAAAAGTGCCCTTCTGGGCACAGGTCTCCACCAGGAGGATAGGAGTGTGTGTGATGTTTGGCAAAATGTTTAGGAGTAATATAAACATGTTTATTTGGGTTTTTGTGTGTGTGTGTGTGTGTATGTGTGTGACGTGACTTGGCCTGTTGTAGCGCCACCATGAGGCTGATTTGAAAACTGTAAGTGGCATTTCTTCCTCAGCCTAGTAGTGGGAATAGGCATGCACAGTTTCACCGTAATCGGACGCTGCGTTGAGGAGTTGTGGCGATTTGCACAAAACGGGTACAAAACGGGCTACTCCTGAAAACTTTAGAAGCCAATCGTAGCCAATCAGGATGGATAATTATGAGAAATCAAACAAATCACATGATCACATGACTATGGAGAGCATGTCTACCGATTTGCGTGAAATTTGGATAAAATCTGAAGGAGTAATATTAGAAAATATGTTTTACATATGTCGGCCTCCTGGTGGCGCTATAAAGAGCAGATGTGAAAAATTCCAGGCAAAGGTTTTTCCTTGGCCTCTAGGGAGTGTGCATACATGGTTTTACACAGATCGGTGCAGTTATAGGTAAAAACACAAATCGGCCAGTTATAGCGCCACCATGAGGCTGAGTTGAAAATATTCAAGTGGCATTTCTTCCTCTGCCTAGTGGGAATGTGCGTGAAATCACACAATGTGTTCATGATTTGCAGCATTTTGTTTGAAACGGAGCACTCCTGCGAACTTTGGAAGCCAATCGTAGCCAATCAGGAGGAGTCTGAAAAATCTGAAAGACTCGTTTCGTTGAATGGCTCTAGAGAGACTGTGTACCAATTTGCGTAATGTTTGGACAAAATCTGTAGGTGTACTGTCAAAACATTTGTTTTGCACAAAGCGGCCTCCTGGTGGCGCTATAACAGGCCAATGCCAAAACTTTGGAGCAGAGGTTCAGCTCTGGCATTCAGGGAGTGTGTGTGCAGAGTATGGCTGCGATCAAGCCAACGGTGCCAGAGATTAGCTGTTCACAGATGGACGGACACACGGACGGACGGACGGAGTGCAAAACATACTCTCTCCCCATGCCTTCGGCCTGGTGGGGACAATAAAATCAAACCTGTGTGAAGTGAGGGGCGCTCTTATCATACATCCTCGTACCTAGTAAAAAGCATGCAACGGCTCAGTGGCATATAACGATGCCATGAGGTTACTTCTCCGTGTTCCTAGGTGGCACAGTGCCAGTCAGTTGTTTACCTCTGTTGGTGTGCCCACATGTGATGCTTTTTTAAGAAAACTGTATAAAAATGTATAATTATATGCAACGCCTGGAGGTGTCTAGTAACATTATCATAGTGGCACTAACAAACCCTATAAAGAGCTGTTACCGGGTCATGTCCAGGCTACGCAAGCACTGGCTCAGCAGCCTGCTGCTGATTAGGTAGATCAGTACTTGTATATGCACTACTGTACTTTGTTTTGTGTTAATTGCTCACTTTGATCCTTTTCCCATGTTGTTTGTCTTTTTGTGTTGATATGGACTCCTTATTGATTGATTATATATACATCATCTCATTCCGGCCAATAACAATTTACGTAATGTTTGCAAAAAAAATGGCCATTCATTGTCAATGGCATTTCATGTTTGTGTTGGGACAATGACGTAAAAGTGGCCAATAACATTTAATTTAATGTTTGTGTTAGGACAATGACGTAAAAGTGGCCAATAACATTTAATTTAATGTTTGTGTTAGGAATAGGATAAAGTTTGTGTTTACACAGACACTAAAAGATGGACATAGCCAGATAGCACCAAAATAAAACGAATATAAGAAATGTACGTAGGCTAGAAGGAAATACTTCAACGTGTCACTCCTAATCTGGGTGTATTTCACACCTAGACAAACCCATCAACAGTCATCAATCATCTCCCATCCAGTTTCTGGACTGTTTCAGCACTAAGCTATGGGCCATTTCATTAGAATTCAAAGTCTGTCCACTTTGTTAACACCATGCTATGTCAATTCAATATTCACGTTGGGTATAGTGTAAGTACAATGAAGTGATACAAAGTATCTCTCTGCAGCTATGCTCAATCAAGTCACTATAGAAACCTAATTTGCACATGATTGAACATGTGAAGTGAAGGACTTCACTTGTATGTGACACCACTGCATCTTATTACTTGCGCAAGCAGAGCGCGCAAGTATTGTGGTCGTGCTGATACGAATGCATGTGTATGCTTGGTAGGTATTGATGGTGACATAATTAAGATATAGATAGAAGATTTTACCATACTTCAAAATTACGTCACCATTGACAGCCGACTTTAGTATTTACTTGCGCAAGCAGAGCGTGCAAGTAATGTTATTAGTCAGGTGCTACAATGCGTATGTCCCTTAGCAGCATATGATATGACGTCATATGCTGGCACATACGGAAGCAGACCGCGCAGGTATGTTTTCCTTCATGCTACGAAGCGTATGTCCCATGACGTGATGAAGATATGTACCAATGTCCCTTAGCAGCATAATGATATGACGTCATATCATTATGCTACATTTGCTACTTTGAAGGATAAGTGAAGAAATTGTGACATTGTCTGTCCTGATGGTCTAATCGACCAAAACGTTGACCTAAAAAAGAGCAACATTTTGGCAAGTGTCTGACAGGGACCTTTTCTTTGTTTTTCAAAGATACCCTTTTTAATATATATGCTCTATCTTTTTAAATGGGGGTGCACATCACGTCAAATTGAGGGACAATGACATGAACATGGTTGAGAACCACTTTTGGGCCATTCTGCATGTTATGTCGTTTTTTCTTATTTAGTTTCTTGAGCTATGATTGAAAATTAAATCACTAATATGGAAATACAATAGCTTCAAATTGTGAATTGCTGACTGACATTATCATGAACACAGTATGCCAATAAAACACACACACACCACAAATCACCTTTTATCTGAATGTTTATTACAAGACAAAAATACAACATAACTCAAAAGTAAATACAGTGAAACTAAGTCTAGCAGCAAAGGGTAGCTGTTGCTGTGGTCCATGATACCACCCCTGACATTATTACAGCCTAGCCACACTGCCTATGTGCAAAAACTGTGCATGGGAAAAAAGTTAAAAATAAACTATCAACAGTATACAATATAAAACAGTGATATCCAATACTGACATGAAAAAAACAGCCTGCTGGATTTACACTTAAGAGACATTTCCAACACCCATAAAAAGACTGGGAGGACAACTTCTCTTTCTTTTTCTTGTTATTGCTCCTATATATAAATGTCATGTTCCATAGTGACACACACCTTCCCAGGCAACACCCTCAGAGGGGGATGGTGATAAGTAGAAATGAATGGAAATAGTTTATCAGTGAAAGTGTGTGTGAAGGTGTGTAGGTGTGTGTTAGTGTCAGGGTCGGAGAAGGACAGCTCTCCTCTGTTCCAGTCCAGCTGGACTCTGATCCTCCGGGGTTTCTGCTCCACAGAGAGAGCCGGCCCTGCGTTTGCTGTGTATCTGCCATTCCTAAAGCCTAAACCCCAACACAAACCATCAACTCCATTGGTTATCTGGAAAGACTCTTCTAACACCCCCAGTTCCCAGAAGGCATTGTTTCCAACTTCAATGTCCCAGCTATGAGTCCCTGAGTTAAATCCCTCAGTACCCTGGACCAGGTGCAGCTGGTCCGGGTTGGTATACAGCTCTTCACGTACATCATGATTGTACACCACACTGGTCAGATCATCAGACAGGATGAATCCAGTAAGGACTGTGTTGGGATCCAGGATCACAGGAGTGTAGGAGACGATCTCCTTCATCTTGTCCCAGGTTCTGAAGGTCAGGTTGCCCAGGTGTTTGGCCATGTCAATCACTACTTTTGAAACTGGCTGTGGATCTGGCAGTGTGCGCTGGACCTTTTCCACTGTGGTTTTATAGTTCTGCAGGAATGAGATGTCATCTGCCTCGACATCTCTGATGGTGTTGGAAAGAGTCACCATTTCTCTGCACAGACTCTCAATCTTTTCCATCAACATCTGACTTTTCTGTTTCTCTTCCTCCCTCACCTCAGTGATTCTGGCCTTCTCTTCCTGACGTAGGTAATCCCGAATCTCCTTGAATTTTGTCTTAATCTGTATCTCAGTGTGTTGGGCCTGCACCTTAATGTATGCTGCTGTTTGATGATATCCTGCTTTAATCTCTTTAAGGTCCTCTAGTTTCTCCTCTAAGGCCTTCAGTGATTCCTGGAGGCCCTCTTTGAGTTGTTTTGCAGATTCGTAAATGGGTCTGAACTTATGTCCTGCATGTTTTTCAGAAACGTGGCACACTAGGCATGCCAAATGTTCATCATCCAGACAGAACAGCTTGAGTTTCTCATCATGTAGAGGGCAGAGAACCTCAGACATACATCTGTGACTTCTCTCCTCTAAGAAGTTCTCACACAGGTTATTCAACGCCAAGTTGATAGGAGGTTGATCTAGAGAGGAGTTTGTTTTGCAAACAGGACATGCCTTGTTCTGTGATGGTTTTCCTGTCCACCATTGCTGCATACAGGACTTGCAGAAGCTGTGGCTACAAGACAGGATAACAGGGTGTTTAAAGATGTCACGGCACACAGGACAGGTGAGTTCCTCTTCCTGCCGAGTCAAATAGGAATCCATGTTGTCAGTTACTTCCTCCTTTGGAATATCCCCTGCGGTTGACATGGCTGTAAGTCACCAGTGTTGCGTTGCGTTCTGTAGGGGAAACAACAATGTTAGCATTATGAGTAGCAGTGGTGCTAGTAGTAATAGTTGTTTAATTACTATTATTCATTATTATTAATCAGGTTTGATACTGTTAAACTAACTTTGATTCTGTATATGTGGCCTATGATTTTCAAAGGGAATTGGGCGTTTTGTTGCACTCCGTTCCCATTTAAAACGATTGCAAAAAGACAAACAGTGTCAGTCTTGGACACATTAGGTATAATCAAAGTTAGCTGTGACTGTACCCTTAGTAGTAATTGTAGTAGTAGCAGTACTAGTAGATGGAAACCAGAATTTGAGCCCTTCAAAAAAATCACTGCAAGTCAATGAAGACAAGAATTATGAAATCATAAACATACCTGATAACTTCACCAAGTCCAGAAGAGAGAATTTCAGCTCTTAACAACAACACACATTAAAGTGAAGTGACACCAAATAAAACAGAGCCCTGCTAAATACTCACAGAGGAGGTCTGATGAGCCAATCAGAGTGGAGGGTGGGACACACCAACAATAGACAGAAACTGTATTGGAGAACTGTTGGTTAATAGCCCCTGCCCCCACTTAACCCCCACTTAATCCATCATTCCAGTAAGCCAGCTAAAGTCTGTATTTACCCATTATCTTATATTATATTTCTACTATTCCTCCTAGACTATTCTGGAAAACTGACCAAACTGTGGCTTTCTCGATCTGAAAAATGTATCCAATATATTTTACTTCATAATGTATTAACATATTTACCGGTAGCTGCCTTAATGCAACACAGCTCTGCTAGATATAAATCAGCACAGTGAATTTGAGCCAATATAAGGAACAATAAAATACATTATTGTAAAGTCAATTTACACAAGACATGATATGTATACAATAAATGTGTCATTTTTGTATCACATCATTGTTTTTTCAATTCAATTTAAGCTTTATTGGCATGAGAAAACAAATGGATTGCCAAATCAAATGTAATAAAATCACACCCGTGAGGGACGCTATCATACATCATCTCATTCCGGCCAATAAGTTTGCACAAACATAAAAACTGGCCATTCATTGTCAATGGCATTTCATGTTTGTGTTGGGACAATGACATTCAATATCATTTCATTTAATGTTTGTGTTAGGATAAAGTTTGTGTTCAAAAGCTGGACAAGTGGACATGAGGGGGGGGGGGGTAGCACCCATCAAAAATATAAATAAAACTAATATAAGAAATGTAATACTTCAACGTGTAAAGAGTTTAAATTATAAAAGATGATGAAGGTCATGATGATGAAGAGCTGAAGAGCATGTCTCTCCTCATCTGTGTGTATTTCACACCTAGACAAACCCCCATCCAAGCCCATCAACAGTCATCAATCATCTCCCATCCAGTTTCTGGACTGTTTCAGCACTAAGCTATGGCCCATTTCATTAGAATGGAATTCAATTCATCTGATATCAATTTGAATAGCCTGCCCACTTTGTTAACATCACGCTATGTAAATTCAATATAGTTCACCCAATGTGAGTAATTATACTGTAATACAACATGACAACAGTTCAGACAAATCCTCACCAGAAAGTGTATTTTAGAACTGCCTGAAGAAGGTCCAGAGGGACCGAAATGTTGCATTATTAAAAGAAAATATACCGAGCAGATACACAGTGTGCGGTGTATTTTCATTCCTTTCAGAACTGGCTTATCTAAAGGTGTTTATAACCTTTTATTAAGAAGAGAAAGTTACTACATTCATACTCTTCAAACCATGATGCAGAGGGGCTTAAACCAGGCAGATGAAATTAGACACTTTCTGTAGAAACCTTTTTGGTTTGTTAGGAGTGAAGCTCTGCTTCTCCAACTGATTTTTTATTTAAAAAGTAAAAAATATGGTTAAAAAATATACGTTTCTAAGCTTTAAAAGGTGGCCTCCTGCGTTGAATAAATCCAACCTTGTGCATATGTTGTTGTTGCATGTATATAATTTGGTGTGTATTATATAATTTTTTGGGGTTTCCGTAGTTTCATTGTTTGTTATCTTGATTGTTCTTTATCAATTCTTGTCTCCATAGTATACTATCTTACATCCATATCTTTCAGTTTTTCAGTTTAGTTGCCAGAGTTTACCTTACAAAAGGGAAACAATACAACAAAAGGAAAAACATTGGAAATGTAAAAGCCCACAGACCTACTGTAGTAGATAGGACTTGTGAGATCTTGATTTGATGTATCTGTGAAATGATTATAGGTATACATGTATGTTTTAAAATGTTTTTAAAATGTTTTTAATTGGTGCACTAACATTTCTGAACAGATTACAGTATATTTATATCAATATGTCTGGGTCCCCACCTACTCACTCAGGGTTGACGTGTCACACCTGCAGTGACGGGAGGGGCACCAAAATGTGGTGTTTTGATTGGATAATGGGGGCACTCCCTTATTATAAAAGTACAAACTTTTGTGTATGTTCACATGACCTGATGAAGATCAAATAGATCGAAACGTTGTCAGAATTTTCAATAAAGAACGTCTTTCTTGTACCTGCAGGTGTGCGGGCTCCATCCAATATCTACTGAAGTTTCTTTAGCCCAGCACCTAGCCTGTCGATGTGCGTATTAACAACATAAACTGGTGTGGTGAAGGAATAACCTGGTTGTAGTGTTCATAACAGTACTTCTAAATGGTAATTCATGTGAATTGCTGACTGACATTATCATGAACACAGTATGCCAATAAAACACACACACACCACAAATCACCTTTTATCTGAATGTTTATTACAAGACAAAAATACAACATAAGTCATAAGTAAATACAGTGAAACTAAGTCTAGCAGCAAAGGGTAGCTGTTGCTGTGGTCCATGATACCACCCCTGACATTATTACAGCCTAGCCACACTGCCTACGTGCAAAAACTGTGCATGGGAAAAAGTTAAAAATAAACTATCAACAGTATACAATATAAAACAGTGATATCCAATACTGACATGAAAAAAACAGCCTGCTGGATTTACACTTAAGAGACATTTCCAACACCCATAAAAAGACTGGGAGGACAATTCTCTTTCTTTTTCTTGTTTCTTATCTAAATGTCATTACATTACAGTCATGTTCCATAGTGACACACATCACATTCCCAGGCAACACCCTCAGAGGGAGATGGTGCATAGTAGAAATTAATGGAAATAGTTTATCAGTGAAAGTGTGTGTGAAGGTGTGTAGGTGTGTGTTAGTGTCAGGATCGGAGAAGGACAGCTCTCCTCTGTTCCAGTCCAGCTGGACTCTGATCCTACAGGGTTTCTGCTCCACCGAGAGAGCAGTCGCCGACCCTGCTACATTTGCTGTGTATGTGCCATTCCTAAAGCCTAAACACCAAAACAAACCATTAACTGCATTGTTTATCTGGAAAGACTCTTCTAACACCCCCAGTTCCCAGGAGTTATTGTATCCAACTTCAATGTCCCAGCTATGAGTCCCTGAGTTAAATCCCTCAGAACCCTGGACCACGTGCAGGGAGTCCGGGTTGGTATACAGCTCTTCACGTACATCAACATCGTACAACACACTGGTCAGATCATCAGACAGGATGAATCCAGTATACTGGATGTTGGGATCCAGGATCACAGGAGTGTAGGAGACGATCTCCTTCATCTTGACCCAGGTTCTGAAGGTCAGGTTGCCCAGGTGTTTGGCCATGTCCATCACTACTTTTGAAACTGGCTGTGGATCTGGCAGTGTGCGCTGGACCTTTTCCACTGTGGTTTTATAGTTATGCAGGAATGAGATGTCATCTGCCTCGACATCTCTGATGGTGTTGGAAAGAGTCACCATTTCTCTGCACAGACTCTCAATCTTTTCCATCAACATCTGACTTTTCTGTTTCTCTTCCTCCCTCACCTCAGTGATTCTGGCCTTCTCTTCTTGATGTAGGTAATCCTGAATATTCTTGAAATGTTTCTTAATCTGTATCTCAGTGTGTTGGGCCTGCACCTTAATGTATTCTGCTGTTTGGTGATATCCTGCTTTAATCTCTTTAAGGTCCTCTAGTTTCTCCTCTAAGGCCTCCAGTGATTCCTGGAGGTCCTCTTTGAGTTGTATGAACATAAAACTTTGGTGTAGCCAACATGCCTGTTGAGATGTATTAAACATGATCATTAATTGCCTGTGTATATAAATATATCATTGTCATTGTATGTATATTTATATATACTTTTATACTGAAACCGGATGCCGGATGTGTCAATTGTGTTGACGTGTATATAATGACGTGAAATAAACACACTCGCATCTCAGCCATGGTCTAAGAAGCAAAGGCATATCTGCTCTCTGAGTCTCTTTATTATCCTCCGTCATGTTTCCGGCTAGCTCTGGGTTGTTGTTTGTTTGACGCTATACACGCTAGCTTTGTTCAACAATGCCT
The DNA here is from genome assembly GCF_951216825.1 of Electrona antarctica. Lineage (NCBI taxonomy): Eukaryota > Metazoa > Chordata > Actinopteri > Myctophiformes > Myctophidae > Electrona > Electrona antarctica. Next base: position 48,663,058 of record NC_136790.1, read on the forward strand.
ATGGGTTCACATTCTGGCAAGTGGACTATTATTGGCATGAGAAAACAAATCGATTGCCAAACCAAATGTAACTAGAAAAAGTGCCCTTCTGGGCACAGGTCTCCACCAGGAGGATAGGAGTGTGTGTGATGTTTGGCAAAATGTTTAGGAGTAATATAAACATGTTTATTTGGGTTTTTGTGTGTGTGTGTGTGTATGTGTGTGACGTGACTTGGCCTGTTGTAGCGCCACCATGAGGCTGATTTGAAAACTGTAAGTGGCATTTCTTCCTCAGCCTAGTAGTGGGAATAGGCATGCACAGTTTCACCGTAATCGGACGCTGCGTTGAGGAGTTGTGGCGATTTGCACAAAACGGGTACAAAACGGGCTACTCCTGAAAACTTTAGAAGCCAATCGTAGCCAATCAGGATGGATAATTATGAGAAATCAAACAAATCACATGATCACATGACTATGGAGAGCATGTCTACCGATTTGCGTGAAATTTGGATAAAATCTGAAGGAGTAATATTAGAAAATGTGTTTTACATATGTCGGCCTCCTGGTGGCGCTATAAAGAGCAGATGTGAAAAATTCCAGGCAAAGGTTTTTCCTTGGCCTCTAGGGAGTGTGCATACATGGTTTTACACAGATCGGTGCAGTTATAGGTAAAAACACAAATCGGCCAGTTATAGCGCCACCATGAGGCTGAGTTGAAAATATTCAAGTGGCATTTCTTCCTCTGCCTAGTGGGAATGTGCGTGAAATCACACAATGTGTTCATGATTTGCAGCATTTTGTTTGAAACGGAGCACTCCTGCGAACTTTGGAAGCCAATCGTAGCCAATCAGGAGGAGTCTGAAAAATCTGAAAGACTCGTTTCGTTGAATGGCTCTAGAGAGACTGTGTACCAATTTGCGTAATGTTTGGACAAAATCTGTAGGTGTACTGTCAAAACATTTGTTTTGCACAAAGCGGCCTCCTGGTGGCGCTATAACAGGCCAATGCCAAAACTTTGGAGCAGAGGTTCAGCTCTGGCATTCAGGGAGTGTGTGTGCAGAGTATGGCTGCGATCAAGCCAACGGTGCCAGAGATTAGCTGTTCACAGATGGACGGACACACGGACGGACGGACGGAGTGCAAAACATACTCTCTCCCCATGCCTTCGGCCTGGTGGGGACAATAAAATCAAACCTGTGTGAAGTGAGGGGCGCTCTTATCATACATCCTCGTACCTAGTAAAAAGCATGCAACGGCTCAGTGGCATATAACGATGCCATGAGGTTACTTCTCCGTGTTCCTAGGTGGCACAGTGCCAGTCAGTTGTTTACCTCTGTTGGTGTGCCCACATGTGATGCTTTTTTAAGAAAACTGTATAAAAATGTATAATTATATGCAACGCCTGGAGGTGTCTAGTAACATTATCATAGTGGCACTAACAAACCCTATAAAGAGCTGTTACCGGGTCATGTCCAGGCTACGCAAGCACTGGCTCAGCAGCCTGCTGCTGATTAGGTAGATCAGTACTTGTATATGCACTACTGTACTTTGTTTTGTGTTAATTGCTCACTTTGATCCTTTTCCCATGTTGTTTGTCTTTTTGTGTTGATATGGACTCCTTATTGATTGATTATATATACATCATCTCATTCCGGCCAATAACAATTTACGTAATGTTTGCAAAAAAAATGGCCATTCATTGTCAATGGCATTTCATGTTTGTGTTGGGACAATGACGTAAAAGTGGCCAATAACATTTAATTTAATGTTTGTGTTAGGACAATGACGTAAAAGTGGCCAATAACATTTAATTTAATGTTTGTGTTAGGAATAGGATAAAGTTTGTGTTTACACAGACACTAAAAGATGGACATAGCCAGATAGCACCAAAATAAAACGAATATAAGAAATGTACGTAGGCTAGAAGGAAATACTTCAACGTGTCACTCCTAATCTGGGTGTATTTCACACCTAGACAAACCCATCAACAGTCATCAATCATCTCCCATCCAGTTTCTGGACTGTTTCAGCACTAAGCTATGGGCCATTTCATTAGAATTCAAAGTCTGTCCACTTTGTTAACACCATGCTATGTCAATTCAATATTCACGTTGGGTATAGTGTAAGTACAATGAAGTGATACAAAGTATCTCTCTGCAGCTATGCTCAATCAAGTCACTATAGAAACCTAATTTGCACATGATTGAACATGTGAAGTGAAGGACTTCACTTGTATGTGACACCACTGCATCTTATTACTTGCGCAAGCAGAGCGCGCAAGTATTGTGGTCGTGCTGATACGAATGCATGTGTATGCTTGGTAGGTATTGATGGTGACATAATTAAGATATAGATAGAAGATTTTACCATACTTCAAAATTACGTCACCATTGACAGCCGACTTTAGTATTTACTTGCGCAAGCAGAGCGTGCAAGTAATGTTATTAGTCAGGTGCTACAATGCGTATGTCCCTTAGCAGCATATGATATGACGTCATATGCTGGCACATACGGAAGCAGACCGCGCAGGTATGTTTTCCTTCATGCTACGAAGCGTATGTCCCATGACGTGATGAAGATATGTACCAATGTCCCTTAGCAGCATAATGATATGACGTCATATCATTATGCTACATTTGCTACTTTGAAGGATAAGTGAAGAAATTGTGACATTGTCTGTCCTGATGGTCTAATCGACCAAAACGTTGACCTAAAAAAGAGCAACATTTTGGCAAGTGTCTGACAGGGACCTTTTCTTTGTTTTTCAAAGATACCCTTTTTAATATATATGCTCTATCTTTTTAAATGGGGGTGCACATCACGTCAAATTGAGGGACAATGACATGAACATGGTTGAGAACCACTTTTGGGCCATTCTGCATGTTATGTCGTTTTTTCTTATTTAGTTTCTTGAGCTATGATTGAAAATTAAATCACTAATATGGAAATACAATAGCTTCAAATTGTGAATTGCTGACTGACATTATCATGAACACAGTATGCCAATAAAACACACACACACCACAAATCACCTTTTATCTGAATGTTTATTACAAGACAAAAATACAACATAACTCAAAAGTAAATACAGTGAAACTAAGTCTAGCAGCAAAGGGTAGCTGTTGCTGTGGTCCATGATACCACCCCTGACATTATTACAGCCTAGCCACACTGCCTATGTGCAAAAACTGTGCATGGGAAAAAAGTTAAAAATAAACTATCAACAGTATACAATATAAAACAGTGATATCCAATACTGACATGAAAAAAACAGCCTGCTGGATTTACACTTAAGAGACATTTCCAACACCCATAAAAAGACTGGGAGGACAACTTCTCTTTCTTTTTCTTGTTATTGCTCCTATATATAAATGTCATGTTCCATAGTGACACACACCTTCCCAGGCAACACCCTCAGAGGGGGATGGTGATAAGTAGAAATGAATGGAAATAGTTTATCAGTGAAAGTGTGTGTGAAGGTGTGTAGGTGTGTGTTAGTGTCAGGGTCGGAGAAGGACAGCTCTCCTCTGTTCCAGTCCAGCTGGACTCTGATCCTCCGGGGTTTCTGCTCCACAGAGAGAGCCGGCCCTGCGTTTGCTGTGTATCTGCCATTCCTAAAGCCTAAACCCCAACACAAACCATCAACTCCATTGGTTATCTGGAAAGACTCTTCTAACACCCCCAGTTCCCAGAAGGCATTGTTTCCAACTTCAATGTCCCAGCTATGAGTCCCTGAGTTAAATCCCTCAGTACCCTGGACCAGGTGCAGCTGGTCCGGGTTGGTATACAGCTCTTCACGTACATCATGATTGTACACCACACTGGTCAGATCATCAGACAGGATGAATCCAGTAAGGACTGTGTTGGGATCCAGGATCACAGGAGTGTAGGAGACGATCTCCTTCATCTTGTCCCAGGTTCTGAAGGTCAGGTTGCCCAGGTGTTTGGCCATGTCAATCACTACTTTTGAAACTGGCTGTGGATCTGGCAGTGTGCGCTGGACCTTTTCCACTGTGGTTTTATAGTTCTGCAGGAATGAGATGTCATCTGCCTCGACATCTCTGATGGTGTTGGAAAGAGTCACCATTTCTCTGCACAGACTCTCAATCTTTTCCATCAACATCTGACTTTTCTGTTTCTCTTCCTCCCTCACCTCAGTGATTCTGGCCTTCTCTTCCTGACGTAGGTAATCCCGAATCTCCTTGAATTTTGTCTTAATCTGTATCTCAGTGTGTTGGGCCTGCACCTTAATGTATGCTGCTGTTTGATGATATCCTGCTTTAATCTCTTTAAGGTCCTCTAGTTTCTCCTCTAAGGCCTTCAGTGATTCCTGGAGGCCCTCTTTGAGTTGTTTTGCAGATTCGTAAATGGGTCTGAACTTATGTCCTGCATGTTTTTCAGAAACGTGGCACACTAGGCATGCCAAATGTTCATCATCCAGACAGAACAGCTTGAGTTTCTCATCATGTAGAGGGCAGAGAACCTCAGACATACATCTGTGACTTCTCTCCTCTAAGAAGTTCTCACACAGGTTATTCAACGCCAAGTTGATAGGAGGTTGATCTAGAGAGGAGTTTGTTTTGCAAACAGGACATGCCTTGTTCTGTGATGGTTTTCCTGTCCACCATTGCTGCATACAGGACTTGCAGAAGCTGTGGCTACAAGACAGGATAACAGGGTGTTTAAAGATGTCACGGCACACAGGACAGGTGAGTTCCTCTTCCTGCCGAGTCAAATAGGAATCCATGTTGTCAGTTACTTCCTCCTTTGGAATATCCCCTGCGGTTGACATGGCTGTAAGTCACCAGTGTTGCGTTGCGTTCTGTAGGGGAAACAACAATGTTAGCATTATGAGTAGCAGTGGTGCTAGTAGTAATAGTTGTTTAATTACTATTATTCATTATTATTAATCAGGTTTGATACTGTTAAACTAACTTTGATTCTGTATATGTGGCCTATGATTTTCAAAGGGAATTGGGCGTTTTGTTGCACTCCGTTCCCATTTAAAACGATTGCAAAAAGACAAACAGTGTCAGTCTTGGACACATTAGGTATAATCAAAGTTAGCTGTGACTGTACCCTTAGTAGTAATTGTAGTAGTAGCAGTACTAGTAGATGGAAACCAGAATTTGAGCCCTTCAAAAAAATCACTGCAAGTCAATGAAGACAAGAATTATGAAATCATAAACATACCTGATAACTTCACCAAGTCCAGAAGAGAGAATTTCAGCTCTTAACAACAACACACATTAAAGTGAAGTGACACCAAATAAAACAGAGCCCTGCTAAATACTCACAGAGGAGGTCTGATGAGCCAATCAGAGTGGAGGGTGGGACACACCAACAATAGACAGAAACTGTATTGGAGAACTGTTGGTTAATAGCCCCTGCCCCCACTTAACCCCCACTTAATCCATCATTCCAGTAAGCCAGCTAAAGTCTGTATTTACCCATTATCTTTATATTATATTTCTACTATTCCTCCTAGACTATTCTGGAAAACTGACCAAACTGTGGCTTTCTCGATCTGAAAAATGTATCCAATATATTTTACTTCATAATGTATTAACATATTTACCGGTAGCTGCCTTAATGCAACACAGCTCTGCTAGATATAAATCAGCACAGTGAATTTGAGCCAATATAAGGAACAATAAAATACATTATTGTAAAGTCAATTTACACAAGACATGATATGTATACAATAAATGTGTCATTTTTGTATCACATAATTGTTTTTTCAATTCAATTTAAGCTTTATTGGCATGAGAAAACAAATGGATTGCCAAATCAAATGTAATAAAATCACACCCGTGAGGGACGCTATCATACATCATCTCATTCCGGCCAATAAGTTTGCACAAACATAAAAACTGGCCATTCATTGTCAATGGCATTTCATGTTTGTGTTGGGACAATGACATTCAATATCATTTCATTTAATGTTTGTGTTAGGATAAAGTTTGTGTTCAAAAGCTGGACAAGTGGACATGAGGGGGCGGGGGGGTAGCACCCATCAAAAATATAAATAAAACTAATATAAGAAATGTAATACTTCAACGTGTAAAGAGTTTAAATTATAAAAGATGATGAAGGTCATGATGATGAAGAGCTGAAGAGCATGTCTCTCCTCATCTGTGTGTATTTCACACCTAGACAAACCCCCATCCAAGCCCATCAACAGTCATCAATCATCTCCCATCCAGTTTCTGGACTGTTTCAGCACTAAGCTATGGCCCATTTCATTAGAATGGAATTCAATTCATCTGATATCAATTTGAATAGCCTGCCCACTTTGTTAACATCACGCTATGTAAATTCAATATAGTTCACCCAATGTGAGTAATTATACTGTAATACAACATGACAACAGTTCAGACAAATCCTCACCAGAAAGTGTATTTTAGAACTGCCTGAAGAAGGTCCAGAGGGACCGAAATGTTGCATTATTAAAAGAAAATATACCGAGCAGATACACAGTGTGCGGTGTATTTTCATTCCTTTCAGAACTGGCTTATCTAAAGGTGTTTATAACCTTTTATTAAGAAGAGAAAGTTACTACATTCATACTCTTCAAACCATGATGCAGAGGGGCTTAAACCAGGCAGATGAAATTAGACACTTTCTGTAGAAACCTTTTTGGTTTGTTAGGAGTGAAGCTCTGCTTCTCCAACTGATTTTTTATTTAAAAAGTAAAAAATATGGTTAAAAAATATACGTTTCTAAGCTTTAAAAGGTGGCCTCCTGCGTTGAATAAATCCAACCTTGTGCATATGTTGTTGTTGCATGTATATAATTTGGTGTGTATTATATAATTTTTTGGGGTTTCCGTAGTTTCATTGTTTGTTATCTTGATTGTTCTTTATCAATTCTTGTCTCCATAGTATACTATCTTACATCCATATCTTTCAGTTTTTCAGTTTAGTTGCCAGAGTTTACCTTACAAAAGGGAAACAATACAACAAAAGGAAAAACATTGGAAATGTAAAAGCCCACAGACCTACTGTAGTAGATAGGACTTGTGAGATCTTGATTTGATGTATCTGTGAAATGATTATAGGTATACATGTATGTTTTAAAATGTTTTTAAAATGTTTTTAATTGGTGCACTAACATTTCTGAACAGATTACAGTATATTTATATCAATATGTCTGGGTCCCCACCTACTCACTCAGGGTTGACGTGTCACACCTGCAGTGACGGGAGGGGCACCAAAATGTGGTGTTTTGATTGGATAATGGGGGCACTCCCTTATTATAAAAGTACAAACTTTTGTGTATGTTCACATGACCTGATGAAGATCAAATAGATCAAACGTTGTCAGAATTTTCAATAAAGAACGTCTTTCTTGTACCTGCAGGTGTGCGGGCTCCATCCAATATCTACTGAAGTTTCTTTAGCCCAGCACCTAGCCTGTCGATGTGCGTATTAACAACATAAACTGGTGTGGTGAAGGAATAACCTGGTTGTAGTGTTCATAACAGTACTTCTAAATGGTAATTCATGTGAATTGCTGACTGACATTATCATGAACACAGTATGCCAATAAAACACACACACACCACAAATCACCTTTTATCTGAATGTTTATTACAAGACAAAAATACAACATAAGTCATAAGTAAATACAGTGAAACTAAGTCTAGCAGCAAAGGGTAGCTGTTGCTGTGGTCCATGATACCACCCCTGACATTATTACAGCCTAGCCACACTGCCTACGTGCAAAAACTGTGCATGGGAAAAAGTTAAAAATAAACTATCAACAGTATACAATATAAAACAGTGATATCCAATACTGACATGAAAAAAACAGCCTGCTGGATTTACACTTAAGAGACATTTCCAACACCCATAAAAAGACTGGGAGGACAATTCTCTTTCTTTTTCTTGTTTCTTATCTAAATGTCATTACATTACAGTCATGTTCCATAGTGACACACATCACATTCCCAGGCAACACCCTCAGAGGGAGATGGTGCATAGTAGAAATTAATGGAAATAGTTTATCAGTGAAAGTGTGTGTGAAGGTGTGTAGGTGTGTGTTAGTGTCAGGATCGGAGAAGGACAGCTCTCCTCTGTTCCAGTCCAGCTGGACTCTGATCCTACAGGGTTTCTGCTCCACGAGAGAGCAGTCGCCGACCCTGCTACATTTGCTGTGTATGTGCCATTCCTAAAGCCTAAACACCAAAACAAACCATTAACTGCATTGTTTATCTGGAAAGACTCTTCTAACACCCCCAGTTCCCAGGAGTTATTGTATCCAACTTCAATGTCCCAGCTATGAGTCCCTGAGTTAAATCCCTCAGAACCCTGGACCACGTGCAGGGAGTCCGGGTTGGTATACAGCTCTTCACGTACATCAACATCGTACAACACACTGGTCAGATCATCAGACAGGATGAATCCAGTATACTGGATGTTGGGATCCAGGATCACAGGAGTGTAGGAGACGATCTCCTTCATCTTGACCCAGGTTCTGAAGGTCAGGTTGCCCAGGTGTTTGGCCATGTCCATCACTACTTTTGAAACTGGCTGTGGATCTGGCAGTGTGCGCTGGACCTTTTCCACTGTGGTTTTATAGTTATGCAGGAATGAGATGTCATCTGCCTCGACATCTCTGATGGTGTTGGAAAGAGTCACCATTTCTCTGCACAGACTCTCAATCTTTTCCATCAACATCTGACTTTTCTGTTTCTCTTCCTCCCTCACCTCAGTGATTCTGGCCTTCTCTTCTTGATGTAGGTAATCCTGAATATTCTTGAAATGTTTCTTAATCTGTATCTCAGTGTGTTGGGCCTGCACCTTAATGTATTCTGCTGTTTGGTGATATCCTGCTTTAATCTCTTTAAGGTCCTCTAGTTTCTCCTCTAAGGCCTCCAGTGATTCCTGGAGGTCCTCTTTGAGTTGTATGAACATAAAACTTTGGTGTAGCCAACATGCCTGTTGAGATGTATTAAACATGATCATTAATTGCCTGTGTATATAAATATATCATTGTCATTGTATGTATATTTATATATACTTTTATACTGAAACCGGATGCCGGATGTGTCAATTGTGTTGACGTGTATATAATGACGTGAAATAAACACACTCGCATCTCAGCCATGGTCTAAGAAGCAAAGGCATATCTGCTCTCTGAGTCTCTTTATTATCCTCCGTCATGTTTCCGGCTAGCTCTGGGTTGTTGTTTGTTTGACGCTATACACGCTAGCTTTGTTCAACAATGCCTATGGGTTCACATTCTGGCAAGTGGACTATTATTGGCATGAGAAAACAAATCGATTGCCAAACCAAATGTAACTAGAAAAAGTGCCCTTCTGGGCACAGGTCTCCACCAGGAGGATAGGAGTGTGTGTGATGTTTGGCAAAATGTTTAGGAGTAATATAAACATGTTTATTTGGGTTTTTGTGTGTGTGTGTGTGTGTATGTGTGTGACGTGACTTGGCCTGTTGTAGCGCCACCATGAGGCTGATTTGAAAACTGTAAGTGGCATTTCTTCCTCAGCCTAGTAGTGGGAATAGGCATGCACAGTTTCACCGTAATCGGACGCTGCGTTGAGGAGTTGTGGCGATTTGCACAAAACGGGTACAAAACGGGCTACTCCTGAAAACTTTAGAAGCCAATCGTAGCCAATCAGGATGGATAATTATGAGAAATCAAACAAATCACATGATCACATGACTATGGAGAGCATGTCTACCGATTTGCGTGAAATTTGGATAAAATCTGAAGGAGTAATATTAGAAAATATGTTTTACATATGTCGGCCTCCTGGTGGCGCTATAAAGAGCAGATGTGAAAAATTCCAGGCAAAGGTTTTTCCTTGGCCTCTAGGGAGTGTGCATACATGGTTTTACACAGATCGGTGCAGTTATAGGTAAAAACACAAATCGGCCAGTTATAGCGCCACCATGAGGCTGAGTTGAAAATATTCAAGTGGCATTTCTTCCTCTGCCTAGTGGGAATGTGCGTGAAATCACACAATGTGTTCATGATTTGCAGCATTTTGTTTGAAACGGAGCACTCCTGCGAACTTTGGAAGCCAATCGTAGCCAATCAGGAGGAGTCTGAAAAATCTGAAAGACTCGTTTCGTTGAATGGCTCTAGAGAGACTGTGTACCAATTTGCGTAATGTTTGGACAAAATCTGTAGGTGTACTGTCAAAACATTTGTTTTGCACAAAGCGGCCTCCTGGTGGCGCTATAACAGGCCAATGCCAAAACTTTGGAGCAGAGGTTCAGCTCTGGCATTCAGGGAGTGTGTGTGCAGAGTATGGCTGCGATCAAGCCAACGGTGCCAGAGATTAGCTGTTCACAGATGGACGGACACACGGACGGACGGACGGAGTGCAAAACATACTCTCTCCCCATGCCTTCGGCCTGGTGGGGACAATAAAATCAAACCTGTGTGAAGTGAGGGGCGCTCTTATCATACATCCTCGTACCTAGTAAAAAGCATGCAACGGCTCAGTGGCATATAACGATGCCATGAGGTTACTTCTCCGTGTTCCTAGGTGGCACAGTGCCAGTCAGTTGTTTACCTCTGTTGGTGTGCCCACATGTGATGCTTTTTTAAGAAAACTGTATAAAAATGTATAATTATATGCAACGCCTGGAGGTGTCTAGTAACATTATCATAGTGGCACTAACAAACCCTATAAAGAGCTGTTACCGGGTCATGTCCAGGCTACGCAAGCACTGGCTCAGCAGCCTGCTGCTGATTAGGTAGATCAGTACTTGTATATGCACTACTGTACTTTGTTTTGTGTTAATTGCTCACTTTGATCCTTTTCCCATGTTGTTTGTCTTTTTGTGTTGATATGGACTCCTTATTGATTGATTATATATACATCATCTCATTCCGGCCAATAACAATTTACGTAATGTTTGCAAAAAAAATGGCCATTCATTGTCAATGGCATTTCATGTTTGTGTTGGGACAATGACGTAAAAGTGGCCAATAACATTTAATTTAATGTTTGTGTTAGGACAATGACGTAAAAGTGGCCAATAACATTTAATTTAATGTTTGTGTTAGGAATAGGATAAAGTTTGTGTTTACACAGACACTAAAAGATGGACATAGCCAGATAGCACCAAAATAAAACGAATATAAGAAATGTACGTAGGCTAGAAGGAAATACTTCAACGTGTCACTCCTAATCTGGGTGTATTTCACACCTAGACAAACCCATCAACAGTCATCAATCATCTCCCATCCAGTTTCTGGACTGTTTCAGCACTAAGCTATGGGCCATTTCATTAGAATTCAAAGTCTGTCCACTTTGTTAACACCATGCTATGTCAATTCAATATTCACGTTGGGTATAGTGTAAGTACAATGAAGTGATACAAAGTATCTCTCTGCAGCTATGCTCAATCAAGTCACTATAGAAACCTAATTTGCACATGATTGAACATGTGAAGTGAAGGACTTCACTTGTATGTGACACCACTGCATCTTATTACTTGCGCAAGCAGAGCGCGCAAGTATTGTGGTCGTGCTGATACGAATGCATGTGTATGCTTGGTAGGTATTGATGGTGACATAATTAAGATATAGATAGAAGATTTTACCATACTTCAAAATTACGTCACCATTGACAGCCGACTTTAGTATTTACTTGCGCAAGCAGAGCGTGCAAGTAATGTTATTAGTCAGGTGCTACAATGCGTATGTCCCTTAGCAGCATATGATATGACGTCATATGCTGGCACATACGGAAGCAGACCGCGCAGGTATGTTTTCCTTCATGCTACGAAGCGTATGTCCCATGACGTGATGAAGATATGTACCAATGTCCCTTAGCAGCATAATGATATGACGTCATATCATTATGCTACATTTGCTACTTTGAAGGATAAGTGAAGAAATTGTGACATTGTCTGTCCTGATGGTCTAATCGACCAAAACGTTGACCTAAAAAAGAGCAACATTTTGGCAAGTGTCTGACAGGGACCTTTTCTTTGTTTTTCAAAGATACCCTTTTTAATATATATGCTCTATCTTTTTAAATGGGGGTGCACATCACGTCAAATTGAGGGACAATGACATGAACATGGTTGAGAACCACTTTTGGGCCATTCTGCATGTTATGTCGTTTTTTCTTATTTAGTTTCTTGAGCTATGATTGAAAATTAAATCACTAATATGGAAATACAATAGCTTCAAATTGTGAATTGCTGACTGACATTATCATGAACACAGTATGCCAATAAAACACACACACACCACAAATCACCTTTTATCTGAATGTTTATTACAAGACAAAAATACAACATAACTCAAAAGTAAATACAGTGAAACTAAGTCTAGCAGCAAAGGGTAGCTGTTGCTGTGGTCCATGATACCACCCCTGACATTATTACAGCCTAGCCACACTGCCTATGTGCAAAAACTGTGCATGGGAAAAAAGTTAAAAATAAACTATCAACAGTATACAATATAAAACAGTGATATCCAATACTGACATGAAAAAAACAGCCTGCTGGATTTACACTTAAGAGACATTTCCAACACCCATAAAAAGACTGGGAGGACAACTTCTCTTTCTTTTTCTTGTTATTGCTCCTATATATAAATGTCATGTTCCATAGTGACACACACCTTCCCAGGCAACACCCTCAGAGGGGGATGGTGATAAGTAGAAATGAATGGAAATAGTTTATCAGTGAAAGTGTGTGTGAAGGTGTGTAGGTGTGTGTTAGTGTCAGGGTCGGAGAAGGACAGCTCTCCTCTGTTCCAGTCCAGCTGGACTCTGATCCTCCGGGGTTTCTGCTCCACAGAGAGAGCCGGCCCTGCGTTTGCTGTGTATCTGCCATTCCTAAAGCCTAAACCCCAACACAAACCATCAACTCCATTGGTTATCTGGAAAGACTCTTCTAACACCCCCAGTTCCCAGAAGGCATTGTTTCCAACTTCAATGTCCCAGCTATGAGTCCCTGAGTTAAATCCCTCAGTACCCTGGACCAGGTGCAGCTGGTCCGGGTTGGTATACAGCTCTTCACGTACATCATGATTGTACACCACACTGGTCAGATCATCAGACAGGATGAATCCAGTAAGGACTGTGTTGGGATCCAGGATCACAGGAGTGTAGGAGACGATCTCCTTCATCTTGTCCCAGGTTCTGAAGGTCAGGTTGCCCAGGTGTTTGGCCATGTCAATCACTACTTTTGAAACTGGCTGTGGATCTGGCAGTGTGCGCTGGACCTTTTCCACTGTGGTTTTATAGTTCTGCAGGAATGAGATGTCATCTGCCTCGACATCTCTGATGGTGTTGGAAAGAGTCACCATTTCTCTGCACAGACTCTCAATCTTTTCCATCAACATCTGACTTTTCTGTTTCTCTTCCTCCCTCACCTCAGTGATTCTGGCCTTCTCTTCCTGACGTAGGTAATCCCGAATCTCCTTGAATTTTGTCTTAATCTGTATCTCAGTGTGTTGGGCCTGCACCTTAATGTATGCTGCTGTTTGATGATATCCTGCTTTAATCTCTTTAAGGTCCTCTAGTTTCTCCTCTAAGGCCTTCAGTGATTCCTGGAGGCCCTCTTTGAGTTGTTTTGCAGATTCGTAAATGGGTCTGAACTTATGTCCTGCATGTTTTTCAGAAACGTGGCACACTAGGCATGCCAAATGTTCATCATCCAGACAGAACAGCTTGAGTTTCTCATCATGTAGAGGGCAGAGAACCTCAGACATACATCTGTGACTTCTCTCCTCTAAGAAGTTCTCACACAGGTTATTCAACGCCAAGTTGATAGGAGGTTGATCTAGAGAGGAGTTTGTTTTGCAAACAGGACATGCCTTGTTCTGTGATGGTTTTCCTGTCCACCATTGCTGCATACAGGACTTGCAGAAGCTGTGGCTACAAGACAGGATAACAGGGTGTTTAAAGATGTCACGGCACACAGGACAGGTGAGTTCCTCTTCCTGCCGAGTCAAATAGGAATCCATGTTGTCAGTTACTTCCTCCTTTGGAATATCCCCTGCGGTTGACATGGCTGTAAGTCACCAGTGTTGCGTTGCGTTCTGTAGGGGAAACAACAATGTTAGCATTATGAGTAGCAGTGGTGCTAGTAGTAATAGTTGTTTAATTACTATTATTCATTATTATTAATCAGGTTTGATACTGTTAAACTAACTTTGATTCTGTATATGTGGCCTATGATTTTCAAAGGGAATTGGGCGTTTTGTTGCACTCCGTTCCCATTTAAAACGATTGCAAAAAGACAAACAGTGTCAGTCTTGGACACATTAGGTATAATCAAAGTTAGCTGTGACTGTACCCTTAGTAGTAATTGTAGTAGTAGCAGTACTAGTAGATGGAAACCAGAATTTGAGCCCTTCAAAAAAATCACTGCAAGTCAATGAAGACAAGAATTATGAAATCATAAACATACCTGATAACTTCACCAAGTCCAGAAGAGAGAATTTCAGCTCTTAACAACAACACACATTAAAGTGAAGTGACACCAAATAAAACAGAGCCCTGCTAAATACTCACAGAGGAGGTCTGATGAGCCAATCAGAGTGGAGGGTGGGACACACCAACAATAGACAGAAACTGTATTGGAGAACTGTTGGTTAATAGCCCCTGCCCCCACTTAACCCCCACTTAATCCATCATTCCAGTAAGCCAGCTAAAGTCTGTATTTACCCATTATCTTATATTATATTTCTACTATTCCTCCTAGACTATTCTGGAAAACTGACCAAACTGTGGCTTTCTCGATCTGAAAAATGTATCCAATATATTTTACTTCATAATGTATTAACATATTTACCGGTAGCTGCCTTAATGCAACACAGCTCTGCTAGATATAAATCAGCACAGTGAATTTGAGCCAATATAAGGAACAATAAAATACATTATTGTAAAGTCAATTTACACAAGACATGATATGTATACAATAAATGTGTCATTTTTGTATCACATCATTGTTTTTTCAATTCAATTTAAGCTTTATTGGCATGAGAAAACAAATGGATTGCCAAATCAAATGTAATAAAATCACACCCGTGAGGGACGCTATCATACATCATCTCATTCCGGCCAATAAGTTTGCACAAACATAAAAACTGGCCATTCATTGTCAATGGCATTTCATGTTTGTGTTGGGACAATGACATTCAATATCATTTCATTTAATGTTTGTGTTAGGATAAAGTTTGTGTTCAAAAGCTGGACAAGTGGACATGAGGGGGGGGGGGGTAGCACCCATCAAAAATATAAATAAAACTAATATAAGAAATGTAATACTTCAACGTGTAAAGAGTTTAAATTATAAAAGATGATGAAGGTCATGATGATGAAGAGCTGAAGAGCATGTCTCTCCTCATCTGTGTGTATTTCACACCTAGACAAACCCCCATCCAAGCCCATCAACAGTCATCAATCATCTCCCATCCAGTTTCTGGACTGTTTCAGCACTAAGCTATGGCCCATTTCATTAGAATGGAATTCAATTCATCTGATATCAATTTGAATAGCCTGCCCACTTTGTTAACATCACGCTATGTAAATTCAATATAGTTCACCCAATGTGAGTAATTATACTGTAATACAACATGACAACAGTTCAGACAAATCCTCACCAGAAAGTGTATTTTAGAACTGCCTGAAGAAGGTCCAGAGGGACCGAAATGTTGCATTATTAAAAGAAAATATACCGAGCAGATACACAGTGTGCGGTGTATTTTCATTCCTTTCAGAACTGGCTTATCTAAAGGTGTTTATAACCTTTTATTAAGAAGAGAAAGTTACTACATTCATACTCTTCAAACCATGATGCAGAGGGGCTTAAACCAGGCAGATGAAATTAGACACTTTCTGTAGAAACCTTTTTGGTTTGTTAGGAGTGAAGCTCTGCTTCTCCAACTGATTTTTTATTTAAAAAGTAAAAAATATGGTTAAAAAATATACGTTTCTAAGCTTTAAAAGGTGGCCTCCTGCGTTGAATAAATCCAACCTTGTGCATATGTTGTTGTTGCATGTATATAATTTGGTGTGTATTATATAATTTTTTGGGGTTTCCGTAGTTTCATTGTTTGTTATCTTGATTGTTCTTTATCAATTCTTGTCTCCATAGTATACTATCTTACATCCATATCTTTCAGTTTTTCAGTTTAGTTGCCAGAGTTTACCTTACAAAAGGGAAACAATACAACAAAAGGAAAAACATTGGAAATGTAAAAGCCCACAGACCTACTGTAGTAGATAGGACTTGTGAGATCTTGATTTGATGTATCTGTGAAATGATTATAGGTATACATGTATGTTTTAAAATGTTTTTAAAATGTTTTTAATTGGTGCACTAACATTTCTGAACAGATTACAGTATATTTATATCAATATGTCTGGGTCCCCACCTACTCACTCAGGGTTGACGTGTCACACCTGCAGTGACGGGAGGGGCACCAAAATGTGGTGTTTTGATTGGATAATGGGGGCACTCCCTTATTATAAAAGTACAAACTTTTGTGTATGTTCACATGACCTGATGAAGATCAAATAGATCGAAACGTTGTCAGAATTTTCAATAAAGAACGTCTTTCTTGTACCTGCAGGTGTGCGGGCTCCATCCAATATCTACTGAAGTTTCTTTAGCCCAGCACCTAGCCTGTCGATGTGCGTATTAACAACATAAACTGGTGTGGTGAAGGAATAACCTGGTTGTAGTGTTCATAACAGTACTTCTAAATGGTAATTCATGTGAATTGCTGACTGACATTATCATGAACACAGTATGCCAATAAAACACACACACACCACAAATCACCTTTTATCTGAATGTTTATTACAAGACAAAAATACAACATAAGTCATAAGTAAATACAGTGAAACTAAGTCTAGCAGCAAAGGGTAGCTGTTGCTGTGGTCCATGATACCACCCCTGACATTATTACAGCCTAGCCACACTGCCTACGTGCAAAAACTGTGCATGGGAAAAAGTTAAAAATAAACTATCAACAGTATACAATATAAAACAGTGATATCCAATACTGACATGAAAAAAACAGCCTGCTGGATTTACACTTAAGAGACATTTCCAACACCCATAAAAAGACTGGGAGGACAATTCTCTTTCTTTTTCTTGTTTCTTATCTAAATGTCATTACATTACAGTCATGTTCCATAGTGACACACATCACATTCCCAGGCAACACCCTCAGAGGGAGATGGTGCATAGTAGAAATTAATGGAAATAGTTTATCAGTGAAAGTGTGTGTGAAGGTGTGTAGGTGTGTGTTAGTGTCAGGATCGGAGAAGGACAGCTCTCCTCTGTTCCAGTCCAGCTGGACTCTGATCCTACAGGGTTTCTGCTCCACCGAGAGAGCAGTCGCCGACCCTGCTACATTTGCTGTGTATGTGCCATTCCTAAAGCCTAAACACCAAAACAAACCATTAACTGCATTGTTTATCTGGAAAGACTCTTCTAACACCCCCAGTTCCCAGGAGTTATTGTATCCAACTTCAATGTCCCAGCTATGAGTCCCTGAGTTAAATCCCTCAGAACCCTGGACCACGTGCAGGGAGTCCGGGTTGGTATACAGCTCTTCACGTACATCAACATCGTACAACACACTGGTCAGATCATCAGACAGGATGAATCCAGTATACTGGATGTTGGGATCCAGGATCACAGGAGTGTAGGAGACGATCTCCTTCATCTTGACCCAGGTTCTGAAGGTCAGGTTGCCCAGGTGTTTGGCCATGTCCATCACTACTTTTGAAACTGGCTGTGGATCTGGCAGTGTGCGCTGGACCTTTTCCACTGTGGTTTTATAGTTATGCAGGAATGAGATGTCATCTGCCTCGACATCTCTGATGGTGTTGGAAAGAGTCACCATTTCTCTGCACAGACTCTCAATCTTTTCCATCAACATCTGACTTTTCTGTTTCTCTTCCTCCCTCACCTCAGTGATTCTGGCCTTCTCTTCTTGATGTAGGTAATCCTGAATATTCTTGAAATGTTTCTTAATCTGTATCTCAGTGTGTTGGGCCTGCACCTTAATGTATTCTGCTGTTTGGTGATATCCTGCTTTAATCTCTTTAAGGTCCTCTAGTTTCTCCTCTAAGGCCTCCAGTGATTCCTGGAGGTCCTCTTTGAGTTGTATGAACATAAAACTTTGGTGTAGCCAACATGCCTGTTGAGATGTATTAAACATGATCATTAATTGCCTGTGTATATAAATATATCATTGTCATTGTATGTATATTTATATATACTTTTATACTGAAACCGGATGCCGGATGTGTCAATTGTGTTGACGTGTATATAATGACGTGAAATAAACACACTCGCATCTCAGCCATGGTCTAAGAAGCAAAGGCATATCTGCTCTCTGAGTCTCTTTATTATCCTCCGTCATGTTTCCGGCTAGCTCTGGGTTGTTGTTTGTTTGACGCTATACACGCTAGCTTTGTTCAACAATGCCTATGGGTTCACATTCTGGCAAGTGGACTATTATTGGCATGAGAAAACAAATCGATTGCCAAACCAAATGTAACTAGAAAAAGTGCCCTTCTGGGCACAGGTCTCCACCAGGAGGATAGGAGTGTGTGTGATGTTTGGCAAAATGTTTAGGAGTAATATAAACATGTTTATTTGGGTTTTTGTGTGTGTGTGTGTGTATGTGTGTGACGTGACTTGGCCTGTTGTAGCGCCACCATGAGGCTGATTTGAAAACTGTAAGTGGCATTTCTTCCTCAGCCTAGTAGTGGGAATAGGCATGCACAGTTTCACCGTAATCGGACGCTGCGTTGAGGAGTTGTGGCGATTTGCACAAAACGGGTACAAAACGGGCTACTCCTGAAAACTTTAGAAGCCAATCGTAGCCAATCAGGATGGATAATTATGAGAAATCAAACAAATCACATGATCACATGACTATGGAGAGCATGTCTACCGATTTGCGTGAAATTTGGATAAAATCTGAAGGAGTAATATTAGAAAATGTGTTTTACATATGTCGGCCTCCTGGTGGCGCTATAAAGAGCAGATGTGAAAAATTCCAGGCAAAGGTTTTTCCTTGGCCTCTAGGGAGTGTGCATACATGGTTTTACACAGATCGGTGCAGTTATAGGTAAAAACACAAATCGGCCAGTTATAGCGCCACCATGAGGCTGAGTTGAAAATATTCAAGTGGCATTTCTTCCTCTGCCTAGTGGGAATGTGCGTGAAATCACACAATGTGTTCATGATTTGCAGCATTTTGTTTGAAACGGAGCACTCCTGCGAACTTTGGAAGCCAATCGTAGCCAATCAGGAGGAGTCTGAAAAATCTGAAAGACTCGTTTCGTTGAATGGCTCTAGAGAGACTGTGTACCAATTTGCGTAATGTTTGGACAAAATCTGTAGGTGTACTGTCAAAACATTTGTTTTGCACAAAGCGGCCTCCTGGTGGCGCTATAACAGGCCAATGCCAAAACTTTGGAGCAGAGGTTCAGCTCTGGCATTCAGGGAGTGTGTGTGCAGAGTATGGCTGCGATCAAGCCAACGGTGCCAGAGATTAGCTGTTCACAGATGGACGGACACACGGACGGACGGACGGAGTGCAAAACATACTCTCTCCCCATGCCTTCGGCCTGGTGGGGACAATAAAATCAAACCTGTGTGAAGTGAGGGGCGCTCTTATCATACATCCTCGTACCTAGTAAAAAGCATGCAACGGCTCAGTGGCATATAACGATGCCATGAGGTTACTTCTCCGTGTTCCTAGGTGGCACAGTGCCAGTCAGTTGTTTACCTCTGTTGGTGTGCCCACATGTGATGCTTTTTTAAGAAAACTGTATAAAAATGTATAATTATATGCAACGCCTGGAGGTGTCTAGTAACATTATCATAGTGGCACTAACAAACCCTATAAAGAGCTGTTACCGGGTCATGTCCAGGCTACGCAAGCACTGGCTCAGCAGCCTGCTGCTGATTAGGTAGATCAGTACTTGTATATGCACTACTGTACTTTGTTTTGTGTTAATTGCTCACTTTGATCCTTTTCCCATGTTGTTTGTCTTTTTGTGTTGATATGGACTCCTTATTGATTGATTATATATACATCATCTCATTCCGGCCAATAACAATTTACGTAATGTTTGCAAAAAAAATGGCCATTCATTGTCAATGGCATTTCATGTTTGTGTTGGGACAATGACGTAAAAGTGGCCAATAACATTTAATTTAATGTTTGTGTTAGGACAATGACGTAAAAGTGGCCAATAACATTTAATTTAATGTTTGTGTTAGGAATAGGATAAAGTTTGTGTTTACACAGACACTAAAAGATGGACATAGCCAGATAGCACCAAAATAAAACGAATATAAGAAATGTACGTAGGCTAGAAGGAAATACTTCAACGTGTCACTCCTAATCTGGGTGTATTTCACACCTAGACAAACCCATCAACAGTCATCAATCATCTCCCATCCAGTTTCTGGACTGTTTCAGCACTAAGCTATGGGCCATTTCATTAGAATTCAAAGTCTGTCCACTTTGTTAACACCATGCTATGTCAATTCAATATTCACGTTGGGTATAGTGTAAGTACAATGAAGTGATACAAAGTATCTCTCTGCAGCTATGCTCAATCAAGTCACTATAGAAACCTAATTTGCACATGATTGAACATGTGAAGTGAAGGACTTCACTTGTATGTGACACCACTGCATCTTATTACTTGCGCAAGCAGAGCGCGCAAGTATTGTGGTCGTGCTGATACGAATGCATGTGTATGCTTGGTAGGTATTGATGGTGACATAATTAAGATATAGATAGAAGATTTTACCATACTTCAAAATTACGTCACCATTGACAGCCGACTTTAGTATTTACTTGCGCAAGCAGAGCGTGCAAGTAATGTTATTAGTCAGGTGCTACAATGCGTATGTCCCTTAGCAGCATATGATATGACGTCATATGCTGGCACATACGGAAGCAGACCGCGCAGGTATGTTTTCCTTCATGCTACGAAGCGTATGTCCCATGACGTGATGAAGATATGTACCAATGTCCCTTAGCAGCATAATGATATGACGTCATATCATTATGCTACATTTGCTACTTTGAAGGATAAGTGAAGAAATTGTGACATTGTCTGTCCTGATGGTCTAATCGACCAAAACGTTGACCTAAAAAAGAGCAACATTTTGGCAAGTGTCTGACAGGGACCTTTTCTTTGTTTTTCAAAGATACCCTTTTTAATATATATGCTCTATCTTTTTAAATGGGGGTGCACATCACGTCAAATTGAGGGACAATGACATGAACATGGTTGAGAACCACTTTTGGGCCATTCTGCATGTTATGTCGTTTTTTCTTATTTAGTTTCTTGAGCTATGATTGAAAATTAAATCACTAATATGGAAATACAATAGCTTCAAATTGTGAATTGCTGACTGACATTATCATGAACACAGTATGCCAATAAAACACACACACACCACAAATCACCTTTTATCTGAATGTTTATTACAAGACAAAAATACAACATAACTCAAAAGTAAATACAGTGAAACTAAGTCTAGCAGCAAAGGGTAGCTGTTGCTGTGGTCCATGATACCACCCCTGACATTATTACAGCCTAGCCACACTGCCTATGTGCAAAAACTGTGCATGGGAAAAAAGTTAAAAATAAACTATCAACAGTATACAATATAAAACAGTGATATCCAATACTGACATGAAAAAAACAGCCTGCTGGATTTACACTTAAGAGACATTTCCAACACCCATAAAAAGACTGGGAGGACAACTTCTCTTTCTTTTTCTTGTTATTGCTCCTATATATAAATGTCATGTTCCATAGTGACACACACCTTCCCAGGCAACACCCTCAGAGGGGGATGGTGATAAGTAGAAATGAATGGAAATAGTTTATCAGTGAAAGTGTGTGTGAAGGTGTGTAGGTGTGTGTTAGTGTCAGGGTCGGAGAAGGACAGCTCTCCTCTGTTCCAGTCCAGCTGGACTCTGATCCTCCGGGGTTTCTGCTCCACAGAGAGAGCCGGCCCTGCGTTTGCTGTGTATCTGCCATTCCTAAAGCCTAAACCCCAACACAAACCATCAACTCCATTGGTTATCTGGAAAGACTCTTCTAACACCCCCAGTTCCCAGAAGGCATTGTTTCCAACTTCAATGTCCCAGCTATGAGTCCCTGAGTTAAATCCCTCAGTACCCTGGACCAGGTGCAGCTGGTCCGGGTTGGTATACAGCTCTTCACGTACATCATGATTGTACACCACACTGGTCAGATCATCAGACAGGATGAATCCAGTAAGGACTGTGTTGGGATCCAGGATCACAGGAGTGTAGGAGACGATCTCCTTCATCTTGTCCCAGGTTCTGAAGGTCAGGTTGCCCAGGTGTTTGGCCATGTCAATCACTACTTTTGAAACTGGCTGTGGATCTGGCAGTGTGCGCTGGACCTTTTCCACTGTGGTTTTATAGTTCTGCAGGAATGAGATGTCATCTGCCTCGACATCTCTGATGGTGTTGGAAAGAGTCACCATTTCTCTGCACAGACTCTCAATCTTTTCCATCAACATCTGACTTTTCTGTTTCTCTTCCTCCCTCACCTCAGTGATTCTGGCCTTCTCTTCCTGACGTAGGTAATCCCGAATCTCCTTGAATTTTGTCTTAATCTGTATCTCAGTGTGTTGGGCCTGCACCTTAATGTATGCTGCTGTTTGATGATATCCTGCTTTAATCTCTTTAAGGTCCTCTAGTTTCTCCTCTAAGGCCTTCAGTGATTCCTGGAGGCCCTCTTTGAGTTGTTTTGCAGATTCGTAAATGGGTCTGAACTTATGTCCTGCATGTTTTTCAGAAACGTGGCACACTAGGCATGCCAAATGTTCATCATCCAGACAGAACAGCTTGAGTTTCTCATCATGTAGAGGGCAGAGAACCTCAGACATACATCTGTGACTTCTCTCCTCTAAGAAGTTCTCACACAGGTTATTCAACGCCAAGTTGATAGGAGGTTGATCTAGAGAGGAGTTTGTTTTGCAAACAGGACATGCCTTGTTCTGTGATGGTTTTCCTGTCCACCATTGCTGCATACAGGACTTGCAGAAGCTGTGGCTACAAGACAGGATAACAGGGTGTTTAAAGATGTCACGGCACACAGGACAGGTGAGTTCCTCTTCCTGCCGAGTCAAATAGGAATCCATGTTGTCAGTTACTTCCTCCTTTGGAATATCCCCTGCGGTTGACATGGCTGTAAGTCACCAGTGTTGCGTTGCGTTCTGTAGGGGAAACAACAATGTTAGCATTATGAGTAGCAGTGGTGCTAGTAGTAATAGTTGTTTAATTACTATTATTCATTATTATTAATCAGGTTTGATACTGTTAAACTAACTTTGATTCTGTATATGTGGCCTATGATTTTCAAAGGGAATTGGGCGTTTTGTTGCACTCCGTTCCCATTTAAAACGATTGCAAAAAGACAAACAGTGTCAGTCTTGGACACATTAGGTATAATCAAAGTTAGCTGTGACTGTACCCTTAGTAGTAATTGTAGTAGTAGCAGTACTAGTAGATGGAAACCAGAATTTGAGCCCTTCAAAAAAATCACTGCAAGTCAATGAAGACAAGAATTATGAAATCATAAACATACCTGATAACTTCACCAAGTCCAGAAGAGAGAATTTCAGCTCTTAACAACAACACACATTAAAGTGAAGTGACACCAAATAAAACAGAGCCCTGCTAAATACTCACAGAGGAGGTCTGATGAGCCAATCAGAGTGGAGGGTGGGACACACCAACAATAGACAGAAACTGTATTGGAGAACTGTTGGTTAATAGCCCCTGCCCCCACTTAACCCCCACTTAATCCATCATTCCAGTAAGCCAGCTAAAGTCTGTATTTACCCATTATCTTTATATTATATTTCTACTATTCCTCCTAGACTATTCTGGAAAACTGACCAAACTGTGGCTTTCTCGATCTGAAAAATGTATCCAATATATTTTACTTCATAATGTATTAACATATTTACCGGTAGCTGCCTTAATGCAACACAGCTCTGCTAGATATAAATCAGCACAGTGAATTTGAGCCAATATAAGGAACAATAAAATACATTATTGTAAAGTCAATTTACACAAGACATGATATGTATACAATAAATGTGTCATTTTTGTATCACATCATTGTTTTTTCAATTCAATTTAAGCTTTATTGGCATGAGAAAACAAATGGATTGCCAAATCAAATGTAATAAAATCACACCCGTGAGGGACGCTATCATACATCATCTCATTCCGGCCAATAAGTTTGCACAAACATAAAAACTGGCCATTCATTGTCAATGGCATTTCATGTTTGTGTTGGGACAATGACATTCAATATCATTTCATTTAATGTTTGTGTTAGGATAAAGTTTGTGTTCAAAAGCTGGACAAGTGGACATGAGGGGGGGGGGGTAGCACCCATCAAAAATATAAATAAAACTAATATAAGAAATGTAATACTTCAACGTGTAAAGAGTTTAAATTATAAAAGATGATGAAGGTCATGATGATGAAGAGCTGAAGAGCATGTCTCTCCTCATCTGTGTGTATTTCACACCTAGACAAACCCCCATCCAAGCCCATCAACAGTCATCAATCATCTCCCATCCAGTTTCTGGACTGTTTCAGCACTAAGCTATGGCCCATTTCATTAGAATGGAATTCAATTCATCTGATATCAATTTGAATAGCCTGCCCACTTTGTTAACATCACGCTATGTAAATTCAATATAGTTCACCCAATGTGAGTAATTATACTGTAATACAACATGACAACAGTTCAGACAAATCCTCACCAGAAAGTGTATTTTAGAACTGCCTGAAGAAGGTCCAGAGGGACCGAAATGTTGCATTATTAAAAGAAAATATACCGAGCAGATACACAGTGTGCGGTGTATTTTCATTCCTTTCAGAACTGGCTTATCTAAAGGTGTTTATAACCTTTTATTAAGAAGAGAAAGTTACTACATTCATACTCTTCAAACCATGATGCAGAGGGGCTTAAACCAGGCAGATGAAATTAGACACTTTCTGTAGAAACCTTTTTGGTTTGTTAGGAGTGAAGCTCTGCTTCTCCAACTGATTTTTTATTTAAAAAGTAAAAAATATGGTTAAAAAATATACGTTTCTAAGCTTTAAAAGGTGGCCTCCTGCGTTGAATAAATCCAACCTTGTGCATATGTTGTTGTTGCATGTATATAATTTGGTGTGTATTATATAATTTTTTGGGGTTTCCGTAGTTTCATTGTTTGTTATCTTGATTGTTCTTTATCAATTCTTGTCTCCATAGTATACTATCTTACATCCATATCTTTCAGTTTTTCAGTTTAGTTGCCAGAGTTTACCTTACAAAAGGGAAACAATACAACAAAAGGAAAAACATTGGAAATGTAAAAGCCCACAGACCTACTGTAGTAGATAGGACTTGTGAGATCTTGATTTGATGTATCTGTGAAATGATTATAGGTATACATGTATGTTTTAAAATGTTTTTAAAATGTTTTTAATTGGTGCACTAACATTTCTGAACAGATTACAGTATATTTATATCAATATGTCTGGGTCCCCACCTACTCACTCAGGGTTGACGTGTCACACCTGCAGTGACGGGAGGGGCACCAAAATGTGGTGTTTTGATTGGATAATGGGGGCACTCCCTTATTATAAAAGTACAAACTTTTGTGTATGTTCACATGACCTGATGAAGATCAAATAGATCGAAACGTTGTCAGAATTTTCAATAAAGAACGTCTTTCTTGTACCTGCAGGTGTGCGGGCTCCATCCAATATCTACTGAAGTTTCTTTAGCCCAGCACCTAGCCTGTCGATGTGCGTATTAACAACATAAACTGGTGTGGTGAAGGAATAACCTGGTTGTAGTGTTCATAACAGTACTTCTAAATGGTAATTCATGTGAATTGCTGACTGACATTATCATGAACACAGTATGCCAATAAAACACACACACACCACAAATCACCTTTTATCTGAATGTTTATTACAAGACAAAAATACAACATAAGTCATAAGTAAATACAGTGAAACTAAGTCTAGCAGCAAAGGGTAGCTGTTGCTGTGGTCCATGATACCACCCCTGACATTATTACAGCCTAGCCACACTGCCTACGTGCAAAAACTGTGCATGGGAAAAAGTTAAAAATAAACTATCAACAGTATACAATATAAAACAGTGATATCCAATACTGACATGAAAAAAACAGCCTGCTGGATTTACACTTAAGAGACATTTCCAACACCCATAAAAAGACTGGGAGGACAATTCTCTTTCTTTTTCTTGTTTCTTATCTAAATGTCATTACATTACAGTCATGTTCCATAGTGACACACATCACATTCCCAGGCAACACCCTCAGAGGGAGATGGTGCATAGTAGAAATTAATGGAAATAGTTTATCAGTGAAAGTGTGTGTGAAGGTGTGTAGGTGTGTGTTAGTGTCAGGATCGGAGAAGGACAGCTCTCCTCTGTTCCAGTCCAGCTGGACTCTGATCCTACAGGGTTTCTGCTCCACCGAGAGAGCAGTCGCCGACCCTGCTACATTTGCTGTGTATGTGCCATTCCTAAAGCCTAAACACCAAAACAAACCATTAACTGCATTGTTTATCTGGAAAGACTCTTCTAACACCCCCAGTTCCCAGGAGTTATTGTATCCAACTTCAATGTCCCAGCTATGAGTCCCTGAGTTAAATCCCTCAGAACCCTGGACCACGTGCAGGGAGTCCGGGTTGGTATACAGCTCTTCACGTACATCAACATCGTACAACACACTGGTCAGATCATCAGACAGGATGAATCCAGTATACTGGATGTTGGGATCCAGGATCACAGGAGTGTAGGAGACGATCTCCTTCATCTTGACCCAGGTTCTGAAGGTCAGGTTGCCCAGGTGTTTGGCCATGTCCATCACTACTTTTGAAACTGGCTGTGGATCTGGCAGTGTGCGCTGGACCTTTTCCACTGTGGTTTTATAGTTATGCAGGAATGAGATGTCATCTGCCTCGACATCTCTGATGGTGTTGGAAAGAGTCACCATTTCTCTGCACAGACTCTCAATCTTTTCCATCAACATCTGACTTTTCTGTTTCTCTTCCTCCCTCACCTCAGTGATATAATGTTTGCAAAAAAAATGGCCATTCATTGTCAATGGCATTTCATGTTTGTGTTGGGACAATGACGTAAAAGTATGCCAATAAAACACACACACACCACAAATCACCTTTTATCTGAATGTTTATTACAAGACAAAAATACAACATAACTCAAAAGTAAATACAGTGAAACTAAGTCTAGCAGCAAAGGGTAGCTGTTGCTGTGGTCCATGATACCACCCCTGACATTATTACAGCCTAGCCACACTGCCTATGTGCAAAAACTGTGCATGGGAAAAAAGTTAAAAATAAACTATCAACAGTATACAATATAAAACAGTGATATCCAATACTGACATGAAAAAAACAGCCTGCTGGATTTACACTTAAGAGACATTTCCAACACCCATAAAAAGACTGGGAGGACAACTTCTCTTTCTTTTTCTTGTTATTGCTCCTATATATAAATGTCATGTTCCATAGTGACACACACCTTCCCAGGCAACACCCTCAGAGGGGGATGGTGATAAGTAGAAATGAATGGAAATAGTTTATCAGTGAAAGTGTGTGTGAAGGTGTGTAGGTGTGTGTTAGTGTCAGGGTCGGAGAAGGACAGCTCTCCTCTGTTCCAGTCCAGCTGGACTCTGATCCTCCGGGGTTTCTGCTCCACAGAGAGAGCCGGCCCTGCGTTTGCTGTGTATCTGCCATTCCTAAAGCCTAAACCCCAACACAAACCATCAACTCCATTGGTTATCTGGAAAGACTCTTCTAACACCCCCAGTTCCCAGAAGGCATTGTTTCCAACTTCAATGTCCCAGCTATGAGTCCCTGAGTTAAATCCCTCAGTACCCTGGACCAGGTGCAGCTGGTCCGGGTTGGTATACAGCTCTTCACGTACATCATGATTGTACACCACACTGGTCAGATCATCAGACAGGATGAATCCAGTAAGGACTGTGTTGGGATCCAGGATCACAGGAGTGTAGGAGACGATCTCCTTCATCTTGTCCCAGGTTCTGAAGGTCAGGTTGCCCAGGTGTTTGGCCATGTCAATCACTACTTTTGAAACTGGCTGTGGATCTGGCAGTGTGCGCTGGACCTTTTCCACTGTGGTTTTATAGTTCTGCAGGAATGAGATGTCATCTGCCTCGACATCTCTGATGGTGTTGGAAAGAGTCACCATTTCTCTGCACAGACTCTCAATCTTTTCCATCAACATCTGACTTTTCTGTTTCTCTTCCTCCCTCACCTCAGTGATTCTGGCCTTCTCTTCCTGACGTAGGTAATCCCGAATCTCCTTGAATTTTGTCTTAATCTGTATCTCAGTGTGTTGGGCCTGCACCTTAATGTATGCTGCTGTTTGATGATATCCTGCTTTAATCTCTTTAAGGTCCTCTAGTTTCTCCTCTAAGGCCTTCAGTGATTCCTGGAGGCCCTCTTTGAGTTGTTTTGCAGATTCGTAAATGGGTCTGAACTTATGTCCTGCATGTTTTTCAGAAACGTGGCACACTAGGCATGCCAAATGTTCATCATCCAGACAGAACAGCTTGAGTTTCTCATCATGTAGAGGGCAGAGAACCTCAGACATACATCTGTGACTTCTCTCCTCTAAGAAGTTCTCACACAGGTTATTCAACGCCAAGTTGATAGGAGGTTGATCTAGAGAGGAGTTTGTTTTGCAAACAGGACATGCCTTGTTCTGTGATGGTTTTCCTGTCCACCATTGCTGCATACAGGACTTGCAGAAGCTGTGGCTACAAGACAGGATAACAGGGTGTTTAAAGATGTCACGGCACACAGGACAGGTGAGTTCCTCTTCCTGCCGAGTCAAATAGGAATCCATGTTGTCAGTTACTTCCTCCTTTGGAATATCCCCTGCGGTTGACATGGCTGTAAGTCACCAGTGTTGCGTTGCGTTCTGTAGGGGAAACAACAATGTTAGCATTATGAGTAGCAGTGGTGCTAGTAGTAATAGTTGTTTAATTACTATTATTCATTATTATTAATCAGGTTTGATACTGTTAAACTAACTTTGATTCTGTATATGTGGCCTATGATTTTCAAAGGGAATTGGGCGTTTTGTTGCACTCCGTTCCCATTTAAAACGATTGCAAAAAGACAAACAGTGTCAGTCTTGGACACATTAGGTATAATCAAAGTTAGCTGTGACTGTACCCTTAGTAGTAATTGTAGTAGTAGCAGTACTAGTAGATGGAAACCAGAATTTGAGCCCTTCAAAAAAATCACTGCAAGTCAATGAAGACAAGAATTATGAAATCATAAACATACCTGATAACTTCACCAAGTCCAGAAGAGAGAATTTCAGCTCTTAACAACAACACACATTAAAGTGAAGTGACACCAAATAAAACAGAGCCCTGCTAAATACTCACAGAGGAGGTCTGATGAGCCAATCAGAGTGGAGGGTGGGACACACCAACAATAGACAGAAACTGTATTGGAGAACTGTTGGTTAATAGCCCCTGCCCCCACTTAACCCCCACTTAATCCATCATTCCAGTAAGCCAGCTAAAGTCTGTATTTACCCATTATCTTTATATTATATTTCTACTATTCCTCCTAGACTATTCTGGAAAACTGACCAAACTGTGGCTTTCTCGATCTGAAAAATGTATCCAATATATTTTACTTCATAATGTATTAACATATTTACCGGTAGCTGCCTTAATGCAACACAGCTCTGCTAGATATAAATCAGCACAGTGAATTTGAGCCAATATAAGGAACAATAAAATACATTATTGTAAAGTCAATTTACACAAGACATGATATGTATACAATAAATGTGTCATTTTTGTATCACATCATTGTTTTTTCAATTCAATTTAAGCTTTATTGGCATGAGAAAACAAATGGATTGCCAAATCAAATGTAATAAAATCACACCCGTGAGGGACGCTATCATACATCATCTCATTCCGGCCAATAAGTTTGCACAAACATAAAAACTGGCCATTCATTGTCAATGGCATTTCATGTTTGTGTTGGGACAATGACATTCAATATCATTTCATTTAATGTTTGTGTTAGGATAAAGTTTGTGTTCAAAAGCTGGACAAGTGGACATGAGGGGGGGGGGGGGTAGCACCCATCAAAAATATAAATAAAACTAATATAAGAAATGTAATACTTCAACGTGTAAAGAGTTTAAATTATAAAAGATGATGAAGGTCATGATGATGAAGAGCTGAAGAGCATGTCTCTCCTCATCTGTGTGTATTTCACACCTAGACAAACCCCCATCCAAGCCCATCAACAGTCATCAATCATCTCCCATCCAGTTTCTGGACTGTTTCAGCACTAAGCTATGGCCCATTTCATTAGAATGGAATTCAATTCATCTGATATCAATTTGAATAGCCTGCCCACTTTGTTAACATCACGCTATGTAAATTCAATATAGTTCACCCAATGTGAGTAATTATACTGTAATACAACATGACAACAGTTCAGACAAATCCTCACCAGAAAGTGTATTTTAGAACTGCCTGAAGAAGGTCCAGAGGGACCGAAATGTTGCATTATTAAAAGAAAATATACCGAGCAGATACACAGTGTGCGGTGTATTTTCATTCCTTTCAGAACTGGCTTATCTAAAGGTGTTTATAACCTTTTATTAAGAAGAGAAAGTTACTACATTCATACTCTTCAAACCATGATGCAGAGGGGCTTAAACCAGGCAGATGAAATTAGACACTTTCTGTAGAAACCTTTTTGGTTTGTTAGGAGTGAAGCTCTGCTTCTCCAACTGATTTTTTATTTAAAAAGTAAAAAATATGGTTAAAAAATATACGTTTCTAAGCTTTAAAAGGTGGCCTCCTGCGTTGAATAAATCCAACCTTGTGCATATGTTGTTGTTGCATGTATATAATTTGGTGTGTATTATATAATTTTTTGGGGTTTCCGTAGTTTCATTGTTTGTTATCTTGATTGTTCTTTATCAATTCTTGTCTCCATAGTATACTATCTTACATCCATATCTTTCAGTTTTTCAGTTTAGTTGCCAGAGTTTACCTTACAAAAGGGAAACAATACAACAAAAGGAAAAACATTGGAAATGTAAAAGCCCACAGACCTACTGTAGTAGATAGGACTTGTGAGATCTTGATTTGATGTATCTGTGAAATGATTATAGGTATACATGTATGTTTTAAAATGTTTTTAAAATGTTTTTAATTGGTGCACTAACATTTCTGAACAGATTACAGTATATTTATATCAATATGTCTGGGTCCCCACCTACTCACTCAGGGTTGACGTGTCACACCTGCAGTGACGGGAGGGGCACCAAAATGTGGTGTTTTGATTGGATAATGGGGGCACTCCCTTATTATAAAAGTACAAACTTTTGTGTATGTTCACATGACCTGATGAAGATCAAATAGATCGAAACGTTGTCAGAATTTTCAATAAAGAACGTCTTTCTTGTACCTGCAGGTGTGCGGGCTCCATCCAATATCTACTGAAGTTTCTTTAGCCCAGCACCTAGCCTGTCGATGTGCGTATTAACAACATAAACTGGTGTGGTGAAGGAATAACCTGGTTGTAGTGTTCATAACAGTACTTCTAAATGGTAATTCATGTGAATTGCTGACTGACATTATCATGAACACAGTATGCCAATAAAACACACACACACCACAAATCACCTTTTATCTGAATGTTTATTACAAGACAAAAATACAACATAAGTCATAAGTAAATACAGTGAAACTAAGTCTAGCAGCAAAGGGTAGCTGTTGCTGTGGTCCATGATACCACCCCTGACATTATTACAGCCTAGCCACACTGCCTACGTGCAAAAACTGTGCATGGGAAAAAGTTAAAAATAAACTATCAACAGTATACAATATAAAACAGTGATATCCAATACTGACATGAAAAAAACAGCCTGCTGGATTTACACTTAAGAGACATTTCCAACACCCATAAAAAGACTGGGAGGACAATTCTCTTTCTTTTTCTTGTTTCTTATCTAAATGTCATTACATTACAGTCATGTTCCATAGTGACACACATCACATTCCCAGGCAACACCCTCAGAGGGAGATGGTGCATAGTAGAAATTAATGGAAATAGTTTATCAGTGAAAGTGTGTGTGAAGGTGTGTAGGTGTGTGTTAGTGTCAGGATCGGAGAAGGACAGCTCTCCTCTGTTCCAGTCCAGCTGGACTCTGATCCTACAGGGTTTCTGCTCCACCGAGAGAGCAGTCGCCGACCCTGCTACATTTGCTGTGTATGTGCCATTCCTAAAGCCTAAACACCAAAACAAACCATTAACTGCATTGTTTATCTGGAAAGACTCTTCTAACACCCCCAGTTCCCAGGAGTTATTGTATCCAACTTCAATGTCCCAGCTATGAGTCCCTGAGTTAAATCCCTCAGAACCCTGGACCACGTGCAGGGAGTCCGGGTTGGTATACAGCTCTTCACGTACATCAACATCGTACAACACACTGGTCAGATCATCAGACAGGATGAATCCAGTATACTGGATGTTGGGATCCAGGATCACAGGAGTGTAGGAGACGATCTCCTTCATCTTGACCCAGGTTCTGAAGGTCAGGTTGCCCAGGTGTTTGGCCATGTCCATCACTACTTTTGAAACTGGCTGTGGATCTGGCAGTGTGCGCTGGACCTTTTCCACTGTGGTTTTATAGTTATGCAGGAATGAGATGTCATCTGCCTCGACATCTCTGATGGTGTTGGAAAGAGTCACCATTTCTCTGCACAGACTCTCAATCTTTTCCATCAACATCTGACTTTTCTGTTTCTCTTCCTCCCTCACCTCAGTGATTCTGGCCTTCTCTTCTTGATGTAGGTAATCCTGAATATTCTTGAAATGTTTCTTAATCTGTATCTCAGTGTGTTGGGCCTGCACCTTAATGTATTCTGCTGTTTGGTGATATCCTGCTTTAATCTCTTTAAGGTCCTCTAGTTTCTCCTCTAAGGCCTCCAGTGATTCCTGGAGGTCCTCTTTGAGTTGTATGAACATAAAACTTTGGTGTAGCCAACATGCCTGTTGAGATGTATTAAACATGATCATTAATTGCCTGTGTATATAAATATATCATTGTCATTGTATGTATATTTATATATACTTTTATACTGAAACCGGATGCCGGATGTGTCAATTGTGTTGACGTGTATATAATGACGTGAAATAAACACACTCGCATCTCAGCCATGGTCTAAGAAGCAAAGGCATATCTGCTCTCTGAGTCTCTTTATTATCCTCCGTCATGTTTCCGGCTAGCTCTGGGTTGTTGTTTGTTTGACGCTATACACGCTAGCTTTGTTCAACAATGCCTATGGGTTCACATTCTGGCAAGTGGACTATTATTGGCATGAGAAAACAAATCGATTGCCAAACCAAATGTAACTAGAAAAAGTGCCCTTCTGGGCACAGGTCTCCACCAGGAGGATAGGAGTGTGTGTGATGTTTGGCAAAATGTTTAGGAGTAATATAAACATGTTTATTTGGGTTTTTGTGTGTGTGTGTGTGTATGTGTGTGACGTGACTTGGCCTGTTGTAGCGCCACCATGAGGCTGATTTGAAAACTGTAAGTGGCATTTCTTCCTCAGCCTAGTAGTGGGAATAGGCATGCACAGTTTCACCGTAATCGGACGCTGCGTTGAGGAGTTGTGGCGATTTGCACAAAACGGGTACAAAACGGGCTACTCCTGAAAACTTTAGAAGCCAATCGTAGCCAATCAGGATGGATAATTATGAGAAATCAAACAAATCACATGATCACATGACTATGGAGAGCATGTCTACCGATTTGCGTGAAATTTGGATAAAATCTGAAGGAGTAATATTAGAAAATGTGTTTTACATATGTCGGCCTCCTGGTGGCGCTATAAAGAGCAGATGTGAAAAATTCCAGGCAAAGGTTTTTCCTTGGCCTCTAGGGAGTGTGCATACATGGTTTTACACAGATCGGTGCAGTTATAGGTAAAAACACAAATCGGCCAGTTATAGCGCCACCATGAGGCTGAGTTGAAAATATTCAAGTGGCATTTCTTCCTCTGCCTAGTGGGAATGTGCGTGAAATCACACAATGTGTTCATGATTTGCAGCATTTTGTTTGAAACGGAGCACTCCTGCGAACTTTGGAAGCCAATCGTAGCCAATCAGGAGGAGTCTGAAAAATCTGAAAGACTCGTTTCGTTGAATGGCTCTAGAGAGACTGTGTACCAATTTGCGTAATGTTTGGACAAAATCTGTAGGTGTACTGTCAAAACATTTGTTTTGCACAAAGCGGCCTCCTGGTGGCGCTATAACAGGCCAATGCCAAAACTTTGGAGCAGAGGTTCAGCTCTGGCATTCAGGGAGTGTGTGTGCAGAGTATGGCTGCGATCAAGCCAACGGTGCCAGAGATTAGCTGTTCACAGATGGACGGACACACGGACGGACGGACGGACGGAGTGCAAAACATACTCTCTCCCCATGCCTTCGGCCTGGTGGGGACAATAAAATCAAACCTGTGTGAAGTGAGGGGCGCTCTTATCATACATCCTCGTACCTAGTAAAAAGCATGCAACGGCTCAGTGGCATATAACGATGCCATGAGGTTACTTCTCCGTGTTCCTAGGTGGCACAGTGCCAGTCAGTTGTTTACCTCTGTTGGTGTGCCCACATGTGATGCTTTTTTAAGAAAACTGTATAAAAATGTATAATTATATGCAACGCCTGGAGGTGTCTAGTAACATTATCATAGTGGCACTAACAAACCCTATAAAGAGCTGTTAACGGGTCATGTCCAGGCTACGCAAGCACTGGCTCAGCAGCCTGCTGCTGATTAGGTAGATCAGTACTTGTATATGCACTACTGTACTTTGTTTTGTGTTAATTGCTCACTTTGATCCTTTTCCCATGTTGTTTGTCTTTTTGTGTTGATATGGACTCCTTATTGATTGATTATATATACATCATCTCATTCCGGCCAATAACAATTTACGTAATGTTTGCAAAAAAAATGGCCATTCATTGTCAATGGCATTTCATGTTTGTGTTGGGACAATGACGTAAAAGTGGCCAATAACATTTAATTTAATGTTTGTGTTAGGACAATGACGTAAAAGTGGCCAATAACATTTAATTTAATGTTTGTGTTAGGAATAGGATAAAGTTTGTGTTTACACAGACACTAAAAGATGGACATAGCCAGATAGCACCAAAATAAAACGAATATAAGAAATGTACGTAGGCTAGAAGGAAATACTTCAACGTGTCACTCCTAATCTGGGTGTATTTCACACCTAGACAAACCCATCAACAGTCATCAATCATCTCCCATCCAGTTTCTGGACTGTTTCAGCACTAAGCTATGGGCCATTTCATTAGAATTCAAAGTCTGTCCACTTTGTTAACACCATGCTATGTCAATTCAATATTCACGTTGGGTATAGTGTAAGTACAATGAAGTGATACAAAGTATCTCTCTGCAGCTATGCTCAATCAAGTCACTATAGAAACCTAATTTGCACATGATTGAACATGTGAAGTGAAGGACTTCACTTGTATGTGACACCACTGCATCTTATTACTTGCGCAAGCAGAGCGCGCAAGTATTGTGGTCGTGCTGATACGAATGCATGTGTATGCTTGGTAGGTATTGATGGTGACATAATTAAGATATAGATAGAAGATTTTACCATACTTCAAAATTACGTCACCATTGACAGCCGACTTTAGTATTTACTTGCGCAAGCAGAGCGTGCAAGTAATGTTATTAGTCAGGTGCTACAATGCGTATGTCCCTTAGCAGCATATGATATGACGTCATATGCTGGCACATACGGAAGCAGACCGCGC
Organism: Electrona antarctica; assembly: GCF_951216825.1. Lineage (NCBI taxonomy): Eukaryota > Metazoa > Chordata > Actinopteri > Myctophiformes > Myctophidae > Electrona > Electrona antarctica. Next base: position 48,699,003 of record NC_136790.1, read on the forward strand.
AGGTATGTTTTCCTTCATGCTACGAAGCGTATGTCCCATGACGTGATGAAGATATGTACCAATGTCCCTTAGCAGCATAATGATATGACGTCATATGCTGGCACGGGACATACGGAAGTAGACTGTGCAGGTCTGTTTTGAGTAAAATACCACTTGAAATTCAAGAAAATAAAAAACATAAGAGAAACAGACGACTTTGAAATATCCGAACAAAAGAAACGGATGAAAGACGAAAGGAACAGTTGGTTATGCGTAACAAAAATCTCAAGAATATGGGAATACAAAAACTAGAGGAGAAATTAAACTCATAAACTAGAACTGTGTGATCGAAAAATGGATACAAAGAAAAACCAAAACCATAAGGACAACCAAAATACGTAAGGAAAAGCAAATAAATGAAACAGTTGGACAAGGAAAGCAATGTTATTGAGAGTTTAAAATAAATAATATTATTCTGTATACGTAACAACATATATTATTTTTCAATTAATATATATATTCTTTCATCTGATATCCATGACTTATTTTTCTTTGAGAAACTACAAGTGGATCCTGGACACTTCTAAAACGATGGGACTGTATTTCCTACTACCTTTTTTCCTCCAAAAGCAAGGTACGTAGCAAATAGCTAAACCTAATAATTCAATATTGAAACGTTCTTTCACAGAGAGGCTGAGATTTGAAAGTTTGTAGCGGTCTACAGTACTTGCACGCTCTGCTTGCGCACTAGTAGGCCTACTTGTGTGCAACAAGCAAGTAGGCACTCGACAGAGTGCAGTTCTAGTTAATTTCAATGTTTTACAGAGAGGCTGAGATTTGAAAGTTTGTAGCGATCGACAGTACTTGCACCCTCTGCTTGCACACTACTTGTGTGCAACGCAAGTAGGCACTCGACAGAGTGCAGTTCTAGTTTTATCTGTTGTCATCATGTTATGTTGTAATGTTACATACAAGGTTTGCTATTGATTTCCAACAGCGCTTTCATTCTGATTGACAGACTCTAATATTATATAGCACACACCTAGCCTGAGTATCAGACTCTGAAGCTTCTTGAAGCTACTCCACTTAGAGAGTGGGGGGGGTCTATGGGCTGGATCCAGGCTAGCACACGCCACAAACCACCACACATATAGTCAAGGTCATCTCTGTAAAATAAATAATCAGCATTGTGTATCTGAGCCAATGAGGCATGGATACATCAAAGCAAATCAAAACCAAATATTAACATGGTATTAAAATAATCTGCACAAGAACATTGTAACGGCATCACACGGTTCACAGTTTGACAGTGCTAAATTCACGAGACATTGTTGGTGTACTGTCTGTTATTATTATACATGTTATACTTTTTAAATGCAAATTGGTACACACGATCTCTATATCATGTGATCAACACTGTCATATTTCCCATCCAGCCCAATTGGCTCTTGCCTTCCAAAGTTTACAGGGTTGCACATACATTAAACTAGGCAGAGGAAGACATATATGCCATCAAATCAGCCTCATGGTGGCACAATAACAGGCCGATTTTTGTTTTACTTATAACTGCATGCACAGTGATCTGTGTAAAACTTTGTATGCGCACTCCCTAGAGGCCACTGAAAAGTATTTGCCCTGCATTTTTCATATCTGCCCTTTATATATCAGGAGGCTGACTTATGTAAAACCCATTTTGCCAGGTGCTTGAAAAGCGCCTGGACTATATTTGCTACTACCTGTAGTAGCAACCGTATAGTGGAGCAGATTAAGTCAATATATCATAAGAATCGTTCACTTGATCATACAAGCACTAAAATTGGCACACAAGTGCTTCGGAACCTACTCTCTCAGAAAAGTACGTTGTCCACTTGAAAAAACAAAATGGACACCATTTTTCAAGATGGCCGCCATTCGAGGTGGTTTTAAACAGTGTTTGAGTTATATTAAGCTATAAAATCCTATTTTGATGGCCTATACATCAAAATATATGTTTCTGAGTATGAGAAATCCAATTCTGCATTTAGAACATCAAAATTATTTAATATTATGATGATACAATGGGAATTAAACGATAAAGTGGGCAGATTAAGTCCATATTCCATAATAATCCTTCATGTGGTGGTACAAGCACCAGATTTGGCACAATTGATGTCCAGGATGTACTTTCTAGGAAAAGTATGTTTTCCAGCTGAAAATCCAAGATGGCCGACCAGTTTTCAAGATGGCCACCTCGTCAAATTATTAAGTAGAACTTTAGTGAACAGAAATGTGTGATCCACACATTGATCCAAACATCAAAATGAATGTATTCCGATGGTGTCAATTTAATTCCAATATGGCCGCCAGTTTTCAAGATGGGGGCTATTACGCAACTCAAAATTTGCATTTTCGGAAGCTGTCTGATCACAGATATTGTTGAAGGGCAACATCACCACTCATTGAAATGCTATTGGTTTGTAATTTTGTATATAAGAGTGATGTCAAAGCACAACCAGGACACACTGGTGACATCACTGCTGTGAGACTCCGCATGGGGTTCAGTGTCGGCTTGTAACGTAGCTGTAGTTGTGGTTTACTAACTGTTGTAGTCGTGTACTCACTGTAGTTTGTAGTATACTTTAGTGTCCTAAATGCTATCTAATAAGCCCCTGTATACTGTATATCTCAAATAGAAGTTTAGTTAGTTGTAGCATTGTAGTTGATAGCCGCACCTGAATTGACAGGATGTGTCAGCGTGGGAGAGCTGAGACAAGGGTAACAGGGATTCAGTTACCTGGATGGTGTACAGATCGCACAGGACTTGCACTGGATGAATGGTCGGGCTAGGTGTAGGGCACCAGATGCTTGAACCTAGATGCATCCCATATTTCAATGTGCTTTGATGTTTTGTACGGTTGGGTGGTAAAAGGATATAGCCCTCGGACTTTAACCGTATAACACAAGATGTTCCGCTACTAAAACTGATTGGAGGAAGTGTCAAACAGATACGAAAGAGGAGTTGAAGTCTCCCCGTATTTCAGGCAATACACCTGTTGCCCATCATGTTAGACTCATCCAGATTGGATGATGGAGGTGGCAGTGAGGATACATTGAGGCAAAACAGTACAAAGTATCACCAAAATTGTCGGGCAAATGTTTAGCAACTGAAACTCCAGCGTTCCACTAAGAGAGCAGCTGAAATTCAGAATGATCCTGGTGAAGGACACGCAAAAATTCAAAGAGTGCAGTGCAGCGGATGTGATCTCCCCCCATCGAAGCCCTGTATGACGATCGTTGTGTCAGCAAAGCTCGTCGTGGAATTATGAGGGACCCAAGCCATCCCAACCGCAGACTGTTTGAGATGCTGCCACATGGAAAACGTTTTCGCAGTCTCGAAGCCACTGGAAATAGACTGCAAATAAGCTTCTTTCCCCAAACAATCAGATACATGAACGCACTGATAAGAACCAGGGCGAGTTTACCTAACTTTGCTACTACAGGGAAACATGTACATATGTTAATTAATATTTTTCTAGCACTCTTTATTCTATCCCTTTGTTTTGCTGTGCTTGCTTTTTTGTTGTTTGAATATTATGCTATCTATGCCGCTGCATTGTCTGTAAGGAAGCCAAACAAAAAGAAGTTTTACTCTTATATACCTGTACATAAGATGTAACAATAAAGTCCAACCTTGAACCTTGATCTAGGTTCAAGCATCTGGTGCCCTACACCTAGCCCGACCGTTCATCCAGTGCCATTTAAGTCCTGTGCGATCTGTACACCATCCAGGTAACTGAAGCCCCGTTACCCTTGTCTCAGCTCTCCCTCCTGGCACATCTTGTCAATTCAGGTGCGGCTATCTAACTACAATACTACAACTAACTAAACTTCTAGTGGAGATATATACAGGGGCTAATTAGCATTTAGGACACTAAAGTATACGACAAACTACAGTGAGTACACTACAACAGTTAGTAAACCACAACTACAGCTACGCTACAAGCCGACACTGAACCCCATGCAGAGTCTCACAGCAGTGATGTCACCAGTGTGTCCTGGTTGTGCTTTGACATCACTCTTATATACAAAATTACAAACCAATAGAGCTTGATCACAGCATTTCAATGCATGATCAACGAATGATGTTGCCCTTCAACAATATCTATGATCATACAGCTTCCGAAAACGCTCATTTTGAGTCACGTAATAACTGCATCTTGCAAACTGGCGGCCATATTGGAATTCAATTCCAACACCATTAAGTTCTTAGAGTCAGAATACTTTCATTTTGATGTTTGGATCATTAACACATTTGAATTCTACTTCGAAAACCTTTTTGTTGTTTTGTTTTCTTGCATTTGACGAGGCGGCCATCTTGAATACTGGCAGCCATCTTGGATTTTCAGCTGGATAAGGTGCTTTTCATAGAAATACATCCTGGACATAATGTGTGCCAAATTTGGTGCTTGTACCACCAAGTGAAAGATTCTTATGGAATATTGACTTAATCTGCCCCATCTTTTCGTTTAATTCCCATTGTATCATCATAATATTCAATAATTTTGATTTGCTAAATGCAGAATTGGATTTCTCATACTCAGAAACATACATTTTGATCACAATAAGATTATTCAATCAAACTATAGTTCAAACACTGTTTAAAACCATTTTGAAAGGCGGCCATCTTGAAAAATGGTGGCCATTTTGTTTTTTTCAAGTGGACAACGTACTTTTCTGAGAGAGTAGGTTCTGAAGCCAAATTTGGTGCTTGTATGATCAAGTGAACGATCGTTTCAGTAATCTGCTCCACTAGTAGTGGAGACTTTTTCATGGCTGCCTCTAAGCCAGTGGTTCCCAAACTGTGGTGTGTGCACCCCTTGTGGTGCGCAAGTGCCTTCTAGGGGGTGCACGACATGAAAAGGCTAATGGTGGTGCTATGGTTTTATTTTAAATATATTAACATATTATGCCAATATATGGCAAGTACTGTATATGCAGAATATAGCCTATGCTGCATATATTATGCCATATTGGTTCATATACAGTATGTGCAAATATGTGGATAAAAAGGAAATATATGTCTCTATATAGCTTATGCAATTCATATTTCCATGTGGGGGGGTGCGTCAGCTAGGTCGGGACGTAACAGGGTCTGCATGGCCAAAAAGGTTTGGGAACCGCTGCTCTAAGCCAATGGGAGACTTACCCATAAAACCCATATAGTCTGAATGGCATAAAACCCATACTCTGAACGCCGCAACGTAAAGCTGTGAGCTGAGGCAGAGGCTGTGGCACACAAACTAATTATACTGTAGATGTTCATAAACAAGAGCTTTCTGCACCTGGCAGTTATGAGTCATTCTTGTTTATATTACGCCTTCAGATTTTATCCAAATTTTATTTTTCATATTCCATCCTGATTGGCTATGATCAAAAATGTGCATGCCTGTTTAGAACAAAATGCTATTTGACTATTTATATTTAGTCCCTAACTAATATGGAAATGCAGAATTACTTCAAATTCCGTCAATTTAAACTGGTGTGGTTTATAACCTCATGATTCTAAATGGTATTTCATATGAAACACACACACACACACACACACACACACACACACACACACACACACACACACACGATTTGTGGTTTGTGTGTTCAACACAGAGGACCATGATGGAAATAATCTTTTAGCTTTCTTATGTCTATCCCCTTGACAGTTTTCTGTGTGCATGCCCTTGTCCTGTGTATATTGTCAATAAATAATATAATCAAGCATTAAATCAATCTGAATGTTTATTACAAGACAACAATGAACATTACAGAATGCCTACCAAAGGGTAGTCGCTGTGGTCCATAATGGTCCATGATACCACCCCCTGAAATTATAACCACAATGCCTACACTGGAATAAAAACTGTGGAGAAACACAGGTAGGCAGTAACATCAAATACTCACATTAAAAAAGAAAAACATTAAAAAAAAAGAAAAACATTAAAAAAAAAAGAAAAACATTAAAAAACAAACAAACTTGCTGATCATAAAAAAAGGTAATAGTAATTAAAATGAAACTGATGTGGATATGTGTGGTGTTGTGTAGAGTTGCTAACTGTGGTGTTCCAGAGTGACATGTACATTCCCAGGCAACACCCTCAGAGGGAGATGGTGAATAGTAGAAATGCATGGAAATAGTTTCTCAGTGAACGTGTGTGTGAACGTGTGCGGCCACCAGGAGGCCGCTTTGTGCAAAACAAGTTTTTGGACAGTACACCTACAGATTTTGTCCAAACATCACGCAAATTGGTACACAGTCTCTCTAGAGCCATTCAACGAAACGTGTCTTTCAGATTTCTCAGACTCCATCCTGATTGGCTAAGATTGGCTTCTAAAGTTAGCAGGAGTGCTCAGTTTCAAAACAAATGCTGCAAATCATGGACACATCGTGTGATTTCCGTGAAATTGTGCACGCACATTCCCACTAGGCCAAGGAAGAAATGCCACATGAACATTTTCAACTCAGCCTCATGGTGGCGCTATAACTTGCCGAAAAGTGTTTTTACCTCTAACTGCACAGATCTGTGGATAACTTTGTATGCCAACTCCCTAGAGGCCAAGGAAAAACCTTTGCCTGGAATTTTTCACATCTGCTCTTTATAGCGCCACCAGGAGGCCGACATATGTAAAACACATTTTCTAATATTACTCCTTCAGATTTTATCCAAATTTCACGCAAATCGGTACACATGCTCTCCATAGTCATGTGATCAAGACACGTTTGTTTGATTTCTAATAATCCACCTTCATTGCCTACCTTGGCTTCTAAACCTTTCAGGAGTAGCCCGCTTTGTACCCGTTTTGTACAAATTGCCACAATTACTCAACGCAGTGTCCGATTGCGGTGAAACTGTGCATGCATATTCCCAACATCCTCCTAGTGGAGACCTGTGCCCAGAAGGGCACTTTTTCTAGTTTATCCATCATTCCAGTAAGCCAGCTAAAGTCTGTATTTACTATTTACCCATTATCTTTCTATTGTATTTCTAGTAATCCTCATAGGGAATTCTGGACTATTCTGGAAAACTGACCAAACTGTGGCTAATATGTTGTAAAAAACGAATGTCTCCCTATGCCAGAAATATTTGCAATACAATGCAGACTAAAGCTTAAAGGACCACTTCACCACTTTTCAACCTATCTTCATATACTAGTCCTCACTAATAATCATGATAAAATGGCTACAATTTTTTTTCTACTCAGTCTGTGTCTCATAGGAGGACTGTGGGCAGTTCAGAAACCCGTCCACCAGTGACATCATCAAGGGGGAATCCAAGCTATTAGAAACTGCAGGCTTTCTAGTCCTGAAAAGTTGCAATGCGAAAATGGAAGCCATCGTTCTCACCTTAATAAAAATCTAAACATTTTTGTAAAAAAATATTGTTTAAAAAAAATCTGCCTAATGATGATGTCACTGGTGGACGGGTTTCTGAACTGCCCACAGCCCTCCTATGAGACACAGACTGAGTAGAAAGAAATGGTGCCATTTTATCATGATTATTAGTGAGGACCAATTATATGAAGATGGGTTGAAAAGTGGTCCTTTAATAGCTGAGACGAATAACAGTGAAGTCTACACTAATTATCCAAAATGTATAAATTATGGATATGGGGTCAGGACAGCTAGGCCTTTAAATCGGTAGTGTATTTAATATAATGAACAATAAAATACATTATTGTAAATCAATCAATCAATTTACCCAAGACATGATATGTATTTGACAACCAACACAATGAACAATGAATATTTTTGTATCACACAATTGTTTTTTCAATTCAATTTAAGCTTTATAGTCTACTTGCCAGCCCATAGAGTAGTACACCAAGGTTTTTTTGTTTTGTATTGTATGTTGAGTATGGGTCCCCAGCATGTAGAAACTACCAACCAAGTAGATGCTAACTTGTATATGTTGAGCAAATGTCATAATTGGCATAATATGTGACCATACCATTAACAACCTAGGCAAACATTCAAAATTTCATCATGCTTTATGTAGCATGTGATGTGTCAAACTATGGGGTTTTCATGATGCTGGATCCATTTTTAGAAGCTGAATCCATTCTAAGCATTAGTTTTGCCAAAAAAAACGGCCATAGCCAATTTTTCTGACATCACATTTGTGGTAAATGGTAAATGGTGCATTTATATAGTGCCTTCACCCAAGGCGCTTTACATAGATTGTGCATTACATTCACACACACATTCATACACCGATTGCGGCGGAAGCCATGCAAGGTACCAACCAGCACATCGGGAGCAATTTGGGGTTCAGTGTCTTGCCCAAGAACACTTGTAGACAGGAGGAGCCGGGATTCGAACCGCCGACCCATGGATAATTGGACGACCTGCTCTACCTCCTGAGCCACAGTTGCTGGCTGTGATGACGGCTATGGCCGTTTTTAGCCCAAGGAGTGTTTTTGTGCAAAACTAATGCTTGTAATGGATTCAGCATCATGAAAAACCCCTAGTTTGACACATCACATGCTACTTAAATTAAGATTTCCCCCCCTTTGTTAATGGTATGGTCACATATTATGCCAATTATAAAAGGTTTGTACATGCTGGGGACCCATACTCAAAATTTCTAACATAAAACTTTGGTGTAGCCAACATGCCTATGGGGTCACATTCTGGCAAGTGGACTATTATTGGCATGAGAAAACAAATCGATTGCCAAACCAAATGTAATAAAATCAAACCTGTGTGAAGTGAGGGGCGCTCTTATCGTACATCCTCGTACCGAGTAAAAAGCATGCAACGGCTCAGTGGCATATAACGATGCCATGAGGTTACTTCTCAGTGTTCCTAGGTGGCACAGTGCCAGTCAGTTGTTTACCTCTGTTGGTGTGCCCACATGTGATGCTTTTTTAAGAAAACTGTATAAAAATGTATAATTTTATGCAACGCCTGGAGGTGTCTAGTAACAGTATCATAGTGGCACTAACAAACCCTATAAAGAGCTGTTATCGGGTCATGTCCAGGCTACGCAAGCACTGGCTCAGCAGCCTGCTGCTGATTAGGTAGTCAGTACTTGTATATGCACTACTGTACTTTGTTTTGTGTTAATTGCTCACTTTGATCCTTTTCCCATGTTGTTTGTCTTTTTGTGTTTTTTTGTGTGATATGGACTCCTGTCTGAAATAAAGATTATATATACATCATCTCATTCCGGCCAATAATAATTTACGTAATGTTTGCAAAAAAACTGGCCATTCATTGTCAATGGCATTTCATGTTTGTGTTGGTACAGTGACGTAAAAGTGGCCAATGACATTTAATTTAATGTTTGTGTTTACACAGACACTAAAAGATGGACATAGCCAGATAGCACCAAAATAAAACGAATATAAGAAGATGTACGTAGGCTAGAAGGAAATACTTCAACGTGTCACTCCTAATCTGGGTGTATTTCACACCTAGACAAGCCCATCAACAGTCACCAATCATCTCCCATCCAGTTTCTGGACTGTTTCAGCACTAAGCTATGGGCCATTTCATTAGAATGGAATTCAATTAATCTGATACCAATTTGAATAGTCTGTCCACTTTGTTAACATCATCCTATGTAAATTCAATATTCACGTTGGGTATAGTGTAAGTACAATGAAGTGTGATACAAAGTATCTCTCTGCAGCTATGCTCAATCAAGTCACTATAGAAACCTAATTTGCACATGATTGAACAGAAAAGGGTGTGGTGAAGGACTTCACTTGTATGTGACACCACTGCATCTTATTACTTGCGCAAGCAGAGCGTGCAAGTATTGTGGTCGTGCTGGTACGAATGCATGTGTATGCTTGGTAGGTATTGATGGTGACATAATTAAGATATAGATAGAAGATTTTACCATACTTCAAAATTACGTCACCATTGACAGCCGACTTTAGTATTTACTTGCGCAAGCAGAGCGTGCAAGTAATGTTATTAGTCAGGTGCTACAATGCGTATGTCCCTTAGCAGCATATGATATGACGTCATATGCTGGCACATACGGAAGCAGACCGCGCAGGTATGTTTTCCTTCATGCTACGAAGCGTATGTCCCATGACGTGATGAAGATATGTACCAATGTCCCTTAGCAGCATAATTATATGACGTCATATCATTATGCTACATTTGCTACTTTGAAGGATAAGTGAAGAAATTGTGACATTGTCTGTCCTGATGGTCTAATCGACCAAAACGTTGACCTAATAAAGAGCAACATTTTGGCAAAGATTTGTTTTTCAAAGATACCCTTTTTAATATATATGCTCTATTGCCCTACGCACCTGTCACTAGCCTTCTGAGGTGTGCATCTGTCTTTTGCTAAAAAGAAAGTGTAAATATTATTATGACTATAATTTCATTAATTATTGAGCTGATATACAATTATACATATGGATTACCCTTTCACTCGTCAGATTTTTATCACATATTTTACATTTGTTTTTTATTCCCCATAAATGAGTACAAAAAAACCACAAACTATTGCCACACCGTAGTGTATACTAAGTATTAAAACAATCTTTTTAAATGGGGGTGCACATCACGTCAAATTGAGGGACAATGACATGAACATGGTTGAGAACCACTTTTGGGCCATTCTGCATGTTATGTTGTTTTTTCTTATTTAGTTTCTCGAGCTATGATTGAAAATTAAATCACTAATATGGAAATACAATAGCTTCAAATTCCTTCAGAACAGAAACTGGTGTGGTGAAGGAATAACCTGGTTGTAGAGTTCATAACAGTACTTCTAAATGGTAATTCATGTGAATTGCTGACTGACATTATCATGAACACAGTATGCCAATAAAACACACACACACACACCACAAATCACCTTTTATCCGAATGTTTATTACAAGACAAAAATACAACATAAGTCAAAAGTAAATACAGTGAAACTAAGTCTAGCAGCAAAGGGTAGCTGTTGCTGTGGTCCATGATACCACCCCTGACATTATTACAGCCTAGCCACACTGCCTATGTGCAAAAACTGTGCATGGGAAAAAAGTTAAAAATAAACTATCAACAGTATACAATATAAAACAGTGATATCCAATACTGACATGAAAAAAAACAGCCTGCTGGATTTACACTTAAAGAGACATTTCCAACACCCATAAAAAGACTGGGACGACAACTTCTCTTTATTTTTCTTGTTATTGCTCCTATATATAAATGCCATGTTCCATAGTGACACACACCTTCCCAGGCAACACCCTCAGAGGGAGATGGTGAATAGTAGAAATGAATGGAAATAGTTTATCAGTGAAAGTGTGTGTGAAGGTGTGTAGGTGTGCGTTAGTGTCAGGGTCGGAGAAGGACAGCTCTCCTCTGTTCCAGTCCAGCTGGACTCTGATCTTCCAGGGTTTCTGCTCCACCGAGAGAGCCGTTCCTGCGTTTGCTGTGTATCTGCCATTCCTAAAGCCTAAACACCAAACACCATTAACTCCATTGTTTATCTGGAAAGATTCTTCTAACACCCCCAGTTCCCAGAAGATATTGTTTCCAACTTCAATGTCCCAGCTATGAGTCCCTGAGTTAAATCCCTCAGTACCCTGGACCAGGTGCAGCTGGTCCGGGTTGGTATACAGCTCTTCACGTACATCATGATTGTACAACACACTGGTCAGATCATCAGACAGGATGAATCCATTAAGGACTGTGTTGGGATCCAGGATCACAGGAGTGTAGGAGACGATCTCCTTCATCTTGTCCCAGGTTCTGAAGGTCAGGTTGCCCAGGTGTTTGGCCATGTCAATCACTACTTTTGAAACTGGCTGTGGATCTGGCAGTGTGCGCTGGACCTTTTCCACTGTGGTTTTATAGTTCTGCAGGAATGAGATGTCATCTGCCTCGACATCTCTGATGGTGTTGGAAAGAGTCACCATTTCTCTGCACAGACTCTCAATCTTTTCCATCAACATCTGACTTTTCTGTTTCTCTTCCTCCCTCACGTCAGTGATTCTGGCCTTCTCTTCCTGACGTAGGTAATCCCGAATCTTCTTGAAATGTTTCTTAATCTGTATCTCAGTGTGTTGGGCCTGCACCTTAATGTATGCTGCTGTTTGATGATATCCTGCTTTAATCTCTTTAAGGTCCTCTAGTTTCTCCTCTAAGGCCTCCAGTGATTCCTGGAGGTCCTCTTTGAGTTGTTTTGCAGATTCGTAAATGGGTCTGAACTTATGTCCTGCATGTTTTTCAGAAACTTGGCACACTAGGCATGCCAAATGTTCATCATCCAGACAGAACAGCTTGAGTTTCTCATCATGTAGAGGGCAGATAACCTCAGAAATACATCTGTGACTTCTCTCCTCTAAGAAGTTCTCACACAGGTTCTTCAACGCCAAGTTGATAGGAGGTTGATCTAGAGAGGGGTTTGTTTTGCAAACAGGACATACCTTGTTCTGTGATGGTTTTCCTGTCCACCATTGCTGCATACAGGACTTGCAGAAGCTGTGGCTACAAGACAGGATAACAGGGTGTTTAAAGATGTCACGGCACACAGGACAGGTGAGTTCCTCTTCCTGCCGAGTCAAATAGGAATCCATGTTGTCAGTTACTTCCTCCTTTGGAATATCCCCTACGGTTGACATGGCTGTAAGTCACCAGTGTTGCGTTCTGTAGGGGAAACAACAATGTTAGCATTATGAGTAGCAGTGGTGCTAGTAGTAATAGTTGTTTAATTACTATTATTCATTATTATTAATCAGGTTTGATACTGTTAAACTAACTTTGATTCTGTATATGTGGCCTATGATTTTCAAAGGGAATTGGGCGTTTTGTTGCACTCCGTTCCCATTTAAAACGATTGCAAAAAGACAAACAGTGTCAGTCATGGACACATTAGGTAGAATCAAAGTTAGCGTAGTAGTAATTGTAGTAGTAGCAGTACTAGTAGATGGAAACCAGAATTTGAGCCCTTCAAAAAAATCACTGCAAGTCAAATGAATTAAGACAAGATCTGTGAAATCATAAACATACCTGATAACTTCACCAAGTCCAGAAGAGCTAGAAGTTCAGCTCTTAACAACAACACACATTAAAGTGAAGTGACACCAAAGAAAACAGAGCCCTGCTAAATACTCAGAGGGGGTCTGATGATCCAATCAGAGTGGAGGGTGGGACACACCAACAATGGACAGAAACTGTACTGGAGAACTGTTGGTTAATAGCCCCTGCCCCCACTTAACCCTTGACACCACTGCATAGTGTCATAGCTGGCTCATGCTATGGCAACGATTGGGAGACAGGAGACAGCGCAACAGTATAATAAACTGTATTTATTCACAAGTAGGCCTATACATACAACTTGGAGTACAACATAACCAGGCAACGGATCCTATGAGGTGTGGAGTCAGCAATCAGTGGTGTGGTGGTGATGGATGTGTGGCACATGGTGTGGTGTGTGTGTGGATGGAAAGAATAAGGTAAACATAGTTCTATAAGGGCATGGAGGCAAGCAGGCAGTGGAGGCACAGACAGCAGGTCTGCCTCTTCTGGATCTCTTTGTGGGAATGGCAGGGGGATTGCTTTTATAGAGGTACCGGGCCCAGGTGCTCTCCAATGAGCAATCCAGATGGAATGGAATGCCCCACCCAGGCTCACCTATAGGGAGACAATTAGGCAGGTACTCCCTAACTACTTCACAGTCTGTGCATCTATATGTGTGGGGCATCACAATAGTCAAACAATTCTCAAAGTTGTTAATTTGAGATTTGAGATTTTCTATAAACACAGTTTATCCATCATTCCAGTAAGCCAGCTAAAGTCTGTATTTACCCATTATCTTTCTATTATATTTCTACTATTCCTCCTAGACTATTCTGGAAAACTGACCAAACTGTGGCTTTCTCGATCTGATAAATGTATCCAATATATTTTACTTAATAATGTATTAACATATTTACCGGTAGCTGCCTTAATTGCAACACAGCTCTGCTAAATATAAATCAGCACAGTGAATTTGAGCCAATATAAGGAACAATAAAATACATTATTGTAAAGTAAATTTACCCAAGACATGATATGTATTTGACAACCAACACAATAAATGTGTTATTTTTGTATCACATAATTATTTTTTCAATTCAATTTAAGCTTTATTGGCATGAGAAAACAAATGGATTGCCAAATCACACCCGTGAGGGGCGCTATCGTACATCATCTCATTCCGGCCAATAAGTTTGCACAAACACAAAAAACTGGCCATTCGGCACCGTTTTTTTGATTCGAAAATTCGTTAGAATATGGAATATTCGTTGGCAGCTCTATACAGTACAGTACAGTACAGTACAGTACAGTACAGTACAGTACAGTAGAGGGACCCCCACACGGTAACTCTGTCGTTTCTCAACCGTTTCTCAGACGCGGGGAGGCCCGCCGGAACCGGCCTGGCCCCCTGGGCGTGTTCCTGAGGGTCTGGAACTTCCGGGACCACCCCCGGGGACCCCCACACGGAGTTGCACCACTCACTTCACACGGTGTGATTTTTTAAATTTTTATCAAAGCATCACTCATTTCAAAATATTTTTGTTTTGGGCAGTGGCTGCCCATAGCCATTGATTATGTTTCTAATTTCAATCATCTAAGCTAAACACAGAGGAAGACAGTGGAAGGCATCAAAAAGAGCCAGACAAAATAATTGGATCTGGAAAGCTCCACGAAAAGTCACATATATAGTTCAGTTTGATACACTTAAGATGGATTGTGCTTTCTCAGTCACCATCAACAAAGGTCAGAGCAGCAAGACAATGAATGAGTTGGCATCTAACTGACTGTGGCCAGATCTAAAGGGCCTTCTCCGGGGGAAAGAGAACCAGCAGCATGAACGTTTTTAGGGAGATAATAACTGACATTTCGCTCAAAACAAGAGCGGTTACAAACAGAAGTGTATTGGGGGACGTGGACGCACATGCACACACACACACACCCACCCACACAGTCACCGTAGCACTACAATACCGGGTAGACTGATAATATGTAGACTCCTGAAACCTAGAAACCTTGAATAGAAGTGTGATTGGGCAACACAGTAATCAAGCCTTCAGTGTGTCTAGACACGTCTCATCTCCTCCATCGAGACACAGACAAGCTACAGTTGCTTTGCTTTAACCCTGACATTACCTCAGTTAATCTTTGGTGGACCATTTCTATCAGTAACATTAAACACTCTAAGCCATGCAGCGCTCAGAAAGTCATTAGCAGGGTCAACTAATTATTTATAAATGCAATTATACTCCGAAAGCAGACAATGAAAGGGGTGGGCCATTTTGAGATATTTTGAGACCAATCCGATACGGAACTTATTATGGTACGATTCCGATTACACTACCGATTATATTGTGCATAGCTCATTCAAAATGCAAATCCTGGGCAGTCAAATTGCCAAGCAAGACCCTAAATCTCTATTTATTTATTTGTGGTACTTTATTCCTAATCCCTGTACATTACTACAGTATATGTACTTTTCATACTGAGGTACTGTCATGACACGTAACTGATGACAACTGTATTGATCCTCGTAGGATCCATATCATCTATCTGCACCCTCCCACAAAACCAAAAGTAGAGGTCAGCAGTGGCAGGAATTACATGTGGGAATTGTCATTACGACCAAAATAAAATGTAAAATGAAGGAAAAAACGGTTTTGTTTTTTTACCCAGCTCAGTGTGAGCACACAGAACAGTTAACTACATATACTGCTGTATAATGGCCTTGGCGTCGGAGCAGATAGATGCATGAGAAGATGCAGACTGCACGATCGGACTGCGGAAACAGAGCTTTGGAGAAAGCGGGCCATGCTGTAGTGGCTTGTGCCGTAGTCTAATGTGAAACCATTGGTCTTTTATGTGGATCTCAATTATTCAACAAGCAAGCAGCCTCCCCTCTGAGAGGAGAGCACGGATTGGACGCTACATTACGTTTCAGCTGGAGAATAGAGAGGCCGCCGTATATTCCACCTGAGAGAGCTGTTCTGGGACCAGGCTCCGGCTGTGCCCCTAATGACATCATCCATTTTGGGGGCCTCCTGGAACACGATTATTATGATTTACAATTTATTAACATCTGCTGCGGTGTTGTGCTGTCCCGCTCTCTGTTTTGCTGTTTGTTGCTGCGTGATCTACTTCTGGGCCATGAGGCACTGCAGATAGAGAGAACCAAGGAGAAAAAAAAGCTCATACTTTTGCACTGCTGGATGCCTTTTAAATACATGCCTCTGTCAACATTCTGTAAACTATTTCTAAAAAACCTTCCTACACCACCAAATACTAGGCATACACTTAAATACTATGGTATATACTTTGTTGACTGGTGTACACTATACTATACTATACTATACTATACTATACTATACCTTTTCCGCTCTACACCAAATTACTAGATCTATGATATACAAGCACAAACTCAAGCTCAACAACATGCCTGTTGTGAGCTTGTAGATCTTCTGTTTTCAATGAATGTTTGCCCCCAGAATATAGGGAGGATGCATATCTTTGGTCCGACACCCTACCCCAAACCATAGTAAGTAGTAGTAAGTAGCCTTGCCGAGCCATGAGGCCCATAGGGCAGGAGCCTATCTCCTGTTTCTGTAGCGTGATGTACAAGTACATCCCCTGGACATGACGCTAGTATGTCGCAGGGACTTACCCCCAATCCAACCCTTGATGCCGAGTGTCAAGCAGGGAGGCACTGGGTCCCATTTTTAGAGTCTTTGGTATGACCCGGCCAGGGATCGAACCCCGACCTCCCAGTCTCAGGGCGGACACTCTAAGCACAAGGCCACTGAGCTGGTACCCCAAACCATAACTTAACCCTAACCGCTCACGCATGTGTCTTAACCGCAATTCGCACGTCAGGAGCCACGTGTGAATCTTAACCATAGTTTAACTCATTTAAATTACAATTTGACCCATGTCCCAACCAGCCGCTCAGGTCCAAATGGGACTTTGATTTGGAATGGAATGCCATTTGATCAGTCGGCGAACTGGACCTAAACCGTTAAGTGTGATACAAATGCTCATCAATCGGTATCAGGTGCACCTTAACCTGATGGTGTATCATCAACATGTGTAACGCCCAGGATTCTAACCCTGGTCTCCAGTGTGGAAATCCAACATGGCCCTTGACCAGGGGAGATATTAAGCTTTTGATCATCAGGCAGAGGCTACTATACTGCTACACATGCATGCACACATGCACTCATGCACTCGCGCATGCACACCGCCGTGCATCCAATCACATCAATGTTAACACCTGGGATTCTAAGCTGTGTTGAAAGCCACCATCTCAACCAATAGTCTAAGAGGGAATTCCCCCTTGACCAGGGGAGTTATCTGAGTTTTTATCATCAGGCAGAGACTCTGAGCCACCACACACATACATGCGCGCACACATGCAAACCCATTACACATGCATCCAATCACATCAAGACATATTATTCACACACTCCTATAGACTCATCACCCGACTGACTCACACAAAACATTCAGATGGAAAGCAGATGGTGAGTTTACTAAGATGTCTCTCCTGTTGGCCATTTCATTCAAGCCAGTGATCCAGCCATATAATATAATACATACAGTAAAACATCAGCCCGGCTGCAAGCCATAATTATTTGTATCACGCCGAGCTGTTAAATTCACCTTGAATGACCTTTGCTGTTCAAGTGGGGCAACACGCCTCACGTACATGTTTAATAGAGTTTAAAGAGTACATACATGAATACATACAGTAGAGTACATACATGTTTAATACATGAATACATACAGTAGAGTAGAGTACATACATGTTTAATACATGAATACATACAGTAGAGTACATACATGTTTAATACATGAATACATACAGTAGAGTACATACATGTTTAATACATGAATACATACAGTAGAGTATATACATGTTTAATACATGAATACATACAGTAGAGTAGAGTACATACATGTTTAATACATGAATACATACAGTAGAGTACATACATGTTTAATACATGAATACATACAGTAGAGTAGAGTACATACATGTTTAATACATGAATACATACAGTAGAGTAGAGTACATACATGTTTAATACATTAATACATACAGTAGAGTACATACATGTTTAATACATGAATACATACAGTAGAGTACATATACATGCCTCTCTTCATCTGTCTTTTTCTGTCTCACACACACACACCCACAAACACACACACGCGCGCGCACACGCACACACACACACACGCACGCACGCAGTGTATTCTGGTCTGAATGATGAGGAGAAGACACTGTGCTCTGACTGGTGCAGAACTAATTTGTTCCACATTGCCAAGTGGAGGTGAAGGTACTGTAGGCAGGCGTGGCAAGAAGGCAAGCCCTGTAAGAGTGTGCATGTGTGTGTGTGTGTGTGTGTGTGTGTGTGTGTGTGACACCCCCCCCCCCCCCCCCCCCTTTACTACATGTGCTGCTTTTTCCTCCACAGGCTGCTGACCACAGAGAATGAATGGATATCTTCATCATTTAAACAATATATTCCCTTTGTTCTCAAAGAAGTTATGTGTTATTCAATAATACCCATACATGGCCAGGAAATAAACCCTTTCACACATTGTGTCGGGTGCGTATCTTTGGCCCGACGTCCTAACAGTCCGACGCGCAATAGTCTGACACCCTATACCCTATACCCTAACGTAACCCTAACTGCACGGGGAAGTCACGGGTGAGTCTTAACCGGCCACGTATGTCGGACTATTGTATGTTGGATTAACGTATCCCCTACATTGTGTCGCATCAGGACACACCACTGTGCCTCAGCCCACCGTTTGGGAACCACTGGGTTAAATGGCTTGTTAAATTATCTGTGTGGAGATGCATTCCAAGAACAGCAGGTTGCGAATGCAACATGGACCAGGGATAAATAGCATTAAACGCATAAAGATGCTATCCGCTATGGACCATTTGGGATGCACTGCTTATGCTGTCAGTGTTCAGGAGGCCAATTTCATGAGAGGAAATGTTTTACGCTGAACAAATGCAGAAAATAATAACTGTATAGGCTACAGGGCATTTTGTCTAGCCATATCCCGCATCAGACAGCCACTGCAGCCACTCTGTGCATGGCGACTTCTGTTTTGTTCGAGTAAGCAGCACTATATCACCCAGCACATAGCTTTTGTATTCAGACAGGAATTATTGGAAAAGCATCACTTAAGGCTACGTACAAAATGTTGCTGGGTATTTGAGGACAACGCTGAGTAAAGGTACTGGACCATTTGAATCACTTAGAACAAGCCATTGTCAAATGGCAGTTGTCTGTTTAAAGAGTTTAACACAAAACATGACTTATATTGTTTACTCACCCTGTGATGTCTTGAATACAAGGGGAATTTTGGAAACATTTATGGTGAAAATACTTTAACTACATTAATTGAAGACAAACTGTTACGGCCAGCCGTATTTTAGCATATGTTTTGTATCTATGAATTAGGTTATTTGTTATTTTGCTTGATTGTTTGTAGGCTACTTTGTATTATTCTGTATCATCCCTGTTTCTGAGGTGGAGAGATGTTGATGCAGATTTCTAAATGACTGACAGCTGTGGCAAAAGACACCTGCTTGGGGGAAATTAGTCCCTGCAACTGATTCGCTGGTTCCATTAACTTTGACTGCCAACATTGATTCAGTCTGTATGTCACTAACTGCCTCCGGATGCAGCGAATTCTTTCATTTTGAAGACCCCAAAATTCACTTTTACTCCACTACAATTTATTTGAAATCTTTAGTTACTAGTTACTTTGATTTTATTATTACAAAACATACATGAACCACTTCAGCCCTTCAGCCATTTGAAAATAGCATATCTACAAGCTCACAATGGGTTCTGAGCTTGTTAGATTTGCTATTTTCAAAAGATTTGTATACATCTGAAAACTTGAAATGGGACATTCTGCATAATGAGTACTTTTACTTTTGGTACTTTAGGAATATTTTGAAGCCAATTCTTCTGTACTTTTACTCAAGTACATTTGCTGGACTTTTACTGGTAACTAGTAGTTATATATGGCAGTATTGATACTTTTACTCAAGTAAAAAAAGTACTGGCTTTAATATATAATAGTGATCCATTTGAGATTCATGAGAACGCCACTTACTGGCAACTGTCTGCACACACCATCTTATCATTTTCTACAGATACGGTATGTGTCTGCCACAAGTACAGCTGTGTGTGTGTGTGTGTGTGTGTGTGTGTGTGTGTGTGTGTGTGTGTGTGTGTGTGTGTGTGTGTGTGTGTGTGTGTGTGTGTGTGTGTGTGTGTGTGTGTGTGTGTGTGTGTGTGTGTGTCTATGAACAGCATGGATGCACACTTCAAAGAGCAGCAGTGGAGGAGCTCAGCAGGGCGCTGACTCAGGCCCACAGGAGGAAATGAAGCAGGATGTAATTTCCTGTCCAAGCAGCACAACACGGTTTGCTCATCATTTCGCCGACAGTGTCTGTCCACTGGGATATCCCACAGTGTCTGTCCACATGGGATATCCCACAGTCTGTCCACTGGGATATCCCACAGTGTCTGTCCACTGGGATATCCAACAGTGTCTGTCCACTGGGATATCCAACAGTGTCTGTCCACTGGGATATCCCACAGTGTCTGTCCACTGGGATATCCAACAGTGTCTGTCCACTGGGATATCCAACAGTGTCTGTCCACTGGGATATCCCACAGTGTCTGTCCACTGGGATATCCAACAGTGTCTGTCCACTGGGATATCCAACGGTGTCTGTCCACATGGGATATCCCACAGTGTCTGTCCACTGGGATATCCAACGGTGTCTGTCCACTGGGATATCCCACAGTGTCTGTCCACTGGGATATCCAACGGTGTCTGTCCACTGGGATATCCCACAGTGTCTGTCCACTGGGATATCCAACAGTGTCTGTCCACTGGGATATCCAACAGTGTCTGTCCACTGGGATATCCAACAGTGTCTGTCCACTGGGATATCCCACAGTGTCTGTCCACTGGGATATCCCACAGTGTCTGTCTACTGGGATATCCCACAGTGTCTGTCCACTGGGATATCCAACAGTGTCTGTCCACTGGGATATCCCCCAGTCTGTCCACTGGGATATCCCACAGTGTCTGTCCACTGGGATATCCAACAGTGTCTGTCCACTGGGATATCCAACAGTGTCTGTCCACTGGGATATCCCACAGTGTCTGTCCACTGGGATATCCAACAGTGTCTGTCCACTGGGATATCCAACAGTGTCTGTCCACTGGGATATCCAACAGTGTCTGTCCACTGGGATATCCCACAGTGTCTGTCCACTGGGATATCCCACAGTGTCTGTCTACTGGGATATCCCACAGTGTCTGTCCACTGGGATATCCAACAGTGTCTGTCCACTGGGATATCCAACAGTGTCTGTCCACTGGGATATCCCACAGTCTGTCCACTGGGATATCCCACAGTGTCTGTCCACTGGGATATCCAACAGTGTCTGTCCACTGGGATATCCAACAGTGTCTGTCCACTGGGATATCCCACAGTGTCTGTCCACTGGGATATCCAACAGTGTCTGTCCACTGGGATATCCAACAGTGTCTGTCCACTGGGATATCCCACAGTGTCTGTCCACTGGGATATCCAACAGTGTCTGTCCACTGGGATATCCAACAGTGTCTGTCCACTGGGATATCCAACAGTGTCTGTCCACTGGGATATCCAACAGTGTCTGTCCACTGGGATATCCCACAGTGTCTGTCCACTGGGATATCCAACAGTGTCTGTCCACTGGGATATCCAACAGTGTCTGTCCACTGGGATATCCCACAGTGTCTGTCCACTGGGATATCCAACAGTGTCTGTCCACTGGGATATCCCACAGTGTCTGTCCACTGGGATATCCCACAGTCTGTCCACTGGGATATCCCACAGTGTCTGTCCACTGGGATATCCCACAGTGTCTGTCCACTGGGATATCCCACAGTGTCTGTCTACTGGGATATCCCACAGTGTCTGTCCACTGGGATATCCCACAGTGTCTGTCCACTGGGATATCCAACAGTCTGTCCACTGGGATATCCCACAGTGTCTGTCCACTGGGATATCCCACAGTGTCTGTCTACTGGGATATCCCACAGTGTCTGTCTACTGGGATATCCCACAGTGTCTGTCCACTGGGATATCCAACAGTCTGTCCATTGGGATATCACACAGTGTCTGTCCACTGGGATATCCCACAGTGTCTGTCTACTGGGATATCCCACAGTGTCTGTCCACTGGGATATCCAACAGTCTGTCCACTGGGATATCCCACAGTGTCTGTCCACTGGGATATCCAACAGTCTGTCCACTGGGATATCCCACAGTGTCTGTCCACTGGGATATCCAACAGTCTGTCCACTGGGATATCCCACAGTGTCTGTCCACTGGGATATCCAACAGTCTGTCCACTAGGATATCCCACAGTGTCTGTCCACTGGGATATCCCACAGTGTCTGTCTACTGGGATATCCCACAGTGTCTGTCCACTGGGATATCCAACAGTCTGTCCACTGGGATATCCCACAGTGTCTGTCCACTGGGATATCCAACAGTCTGTCCACTGGGATATCCCACAGTGTCTGTCTACTGGGATATCCCACAGTGTCTGTCCACTGGGATATCCAACAGTCTGTCCACTGGGATATCCCACAGTGTCTGTCCACTGGGATATCCAACAGTCTGTCCACTGGGATATCACACAGTGTCTGTCCACTGGGATATCCAACAGTCTGTCCACTGGGATATCCCACAGTGTCTGTCCACTGGGATATCCCACAGTGTCTGTCTACTGGGATATCCCACAGTGTCTGTCTATTGGGATATCCCACAGTGTCTGTCCACTGGGATATCCAACAGTCTGTCCACTGGGATATCCCACAGTGTCTGTCCACTGGGATATCCCACAGTGTCTGTCTACTGGGATATCCCACAGTGTCTGTCCACTGGGATATCCAACAGTCTGTCCACTGGGATATCCAACAGTCTGTCCACTGGGATATCCCACAGTGTCTGTCCACTGGGATATCCCACAGTCTGTCCACTGGGATATCCCACAGTCTGTCCACTGGGATATCCCACAGTCTGTCCACTGGGATGTCCAACAGTGTCTGTCCACTGGGATATCCCACAGTATCTGTCCACTGGGATATCCCACAGTGTCTGTCCACTGGGATATCCAACAGTGTCTGTCCACTGGGATATCCCACAGTGTCTGTCCACTGGGATATCCCACAGTGTCTGTCCACTGGGATATCCCACAGTGTCTGTCCACTGGGATATCCAACAGTGTCTGTCTACTGGGATATCCCACAGTGTCTGTCCACTGGGATATCCCACAGTGTCTGTCTACTGGGATATCCCACAGTGTCTGTCCACTGGGATATCCAACAGTGTCTGTCCACTGGGATATCCAACAGTGTCTGTCCACTGGGATATCCAACAGTCTGTCCACTGGGATATCCAACAGTGTCTGTCCACTGGGATATCCAACAGTGTCTGTCCACTGGGATATCCCACGGTGTCTGTCCACTGGGATATCCAACAGTGTCTGTTCACTGGGATATCCCACAGTGTCTGTCCACTGGGATATCCAACAGTGTCTGTCCACTGGGATATCCCACAGTGTCTGTCCACTGGGATATCCCACAGTGTCTGTCCACTGGGATATCCAACAGTGTCTGTCCACTGGGATATCCAACAGTGTCTGTCCACTGGGATATCCCACAGTGTCTGTCCACTGGGATATCCCACAGTGTCTGTCCACTGGGATATCCCACAGTGTCTGTCCACTGGGATATCCAACAGTGTCTGTCCACTGGGATATCCCACAGTGTCTGTCCACTGGGATATCCAACAGTGTCTGTCCACTGGGATATCCAACAGTGTCTGTCCACTGGGATATCCAACAGTGTCTGTCCACTGGGATATCCAACAGTCTGTCCACATGGGATATCCAACAGTGTCTGTCCACTGGGATATCCCACAGTGTCTGTCTACTGGGATATCCAACAGTCTGTCCACATGGGATATCCAACAGTGTCTGTCCACTGGGATATCCCACAGTGTCTGTCCACTGGGATATCCCACAGTGTCTGTCTACTGGGATATCCCACAGTGTCTGTCCACTGGGATATCCAACAGTCTGTCCACTGGGATATCCCACAGTGTCTGTCCACTGGGATATCCAACAGTCTGTCCACTGGGATATCCCACAGTGTCTGTCCACTGGGATATCCAACAGTCTGTCCACTGGGATATCACACAGTGTCTGTCCACTGGGATATCCAACAGTCTGTCCACTGGGATATCCAACAGTGTCTGTCCACTGGGATATCCAACAGTGTCTGTCCACTGGGATATCCCACGGTGTCTGTCCACTGGGATATCCAACAGTGTCTGTTCACTGGGATATCCCACAGTGTCTGTCCACTGGGATATCCAACAGTGTCTGTCCACTGGGATATCCCACAGTGTCTGTCCACTGGGATATCCCACAGTGTCTGTCCACTGGGATATCCAACAGTGTCTGTCCACTGGGATATCCAACAGTGTCTGTCCACTGGGATATCCCACAGTGTCTGTCCACTGGGATATCCCACAGTGTCTGTCCACTGGGATATCCCACAGTGTCTGTCCACTGGGATATCCCACAGTGTCTGTCTACTGGGATATCCCACAGTGTCTGTCTATTGGGATATCCCACAGTGTCTGTCCACTGGGATATCCAACAGTCTGTCCACTGGGATATCCCACAGTGTCTGTCCACTGGGATATCCCACAGTGTCTGTCTACTGGGATATCCCACAGTGTCTGTCCACTGGGATATCCAACAGTCTGTCCACTGGGATATCCAACAGTCTGTCCACTGGGATATCCCACAGTGTCTGTCCACTGGGATATCCCACAGTCTGTCCACTGGGATATCCCACAGTCTGTCCACTGGGATATCCCACAGTGTCTGTCCACTGGGATATCCCACAGTGTCTGTCCACTGGGATATCCCACAGTGTCTGTCTACTGGGATATCCCACAGTGTCTGTCTACTGGGATATCCCACAGTGTCTGTCCACTGGGATATCCAACAGTCTGTCCACTGGGATATCCCACAGTGTCTGTCCACTGGGATATCCAACAGTGTCTGTTCACTGGGATATCCAACAGTGTCTGTCCACTGGGATATCCAACAGTCTGTCCACTGGGATATCCAACAGTGTCTGTCCACTGGGATATCCCACAGTGTCTGTCCACTGGGATATCCAACAGTGTCTGTTCACTGGGATATCCCACAGTGTCTGTCCACTGGGATATCCCACAGTGTCTGTCCACTGGGATATCCCACAGTCTGTCCACTGGGATATCCCACAGTGTCTGTCCACTGGGATATCCAACAGTGTCTGTCCACTGGGATATCCCACAGTGTCTATCTACTGGGATATCCCACAGTGTCTGTCCACTGGGATACCCCACAGTCTGTCCACTGGGATATCCAACAGTGTCTGTCCACTGGGATATCCCACAGTGTCTGTCCACTGGGATATCCCACAGTCTGTCCACTGGGATATCCAACAGTGTCTGTCCACTGGGATATCCCACAGTGTCTGTCCACTGGGATATCCAACAGTGTCTGTCTACTGGGATATCCAACAGTGTCTGTCCACTGGGATATCCCACAGTGTCTGTCTACTGGGATATCCAACAGTGTCTGTCCACTGGGATATCCCACAGTGTCTGTTCACTGGGATATCCAACAGTGTCTGTCTACTGGGATATCCCACAGTGTCTGTCCACTGGGATATCCCACAGTCTGTCCACTGGGATATCCAACAGTGTCTGTCCACTGGGATATCCAACAGTGTCTGTCTACTGGGATATCCCACCGTGTCTGTCCACTGGGATATCCCACAGTATCTGTCCACTGGGATATCCCACAGTCTGTCCACTGGGATATCCCACAGTGTCTGTCCACTGGGATATCCAACAGTGTCTGTCCACTGGGATATCCCACAGTGTCTGTCCACTGGGATATCCAACAGTGTCTGTCCACTGGGATATCCCACAGTGTCTGTCCACTGGGATATCCCACAGTGTCTGTCCACTGGGATATCCCACAGTGTCTGTCCACTGGGATATCCCACAGTGTCTGTCCACTGGGATATCCCACAGTCTGTCCACTGGGATATCCAACAGTGTCTGTCCACTGGGATATCCAACAGTGTCTGTCCACTGGGATATCCCACAGTGTCTGTCTACTGGGATATCCCACAGTGTCTGTCCACTGGGATATCCCACAGTCTGTCCACTGGGATATCCAACAGTGTCTGTCCACTGGGATATCCCACAGTGTCTGTCCACTGGGATATCCCACAGTCTGTCCACTGGGATATCCAACAGTGTCTGTCCACTGGGATATCCCACAGTATCTGTCCACTGGGATATCCAACAGTGTCTGTCCACTGGAATATCTCACAGTTTCTATAGTTCCCCCATCTGATGGCAGATTGTTAGCCTTGATCCTCTGTGCATATAGGAGGTGGTTCACTAAACCTTGTCCTTGGAGTGAACAGATGCCACATTCTATGCTGCCACGGGCAGCAATCAAAAGTGGAACGTGCATTAGCAATCGTGTTTATGGATGTTTGAAATCCACGACAAACAGAAGTAAGTCCTGCGGAAATTCCCACTGCTTTTCCTCAAAAGTCTGACAGCACAGACTTCTAATCTCATCCATGTAAAATCATCCGTTTTAATAACGGACTCTTACAGCCATTTGGTTCCATTTTTTGCATGCACTCAGAGTTAAATTATCCAAAATCATGGATTTGGTAGAATTACGAACATTATTAGTGGGGTTCAGAGCGAAAAACAAATCATTACCAATACAGTTACAGAAGTCATTTGTGTTTAGCTCAGAGGATGAGGACCACAGAAGAAGACATGATTTTAAACATCTGTTCGCTCGGACTACACTAAAACAAATGTGCACTTTTGTTACAGGTATAAAGTTATGGAATTCACAAAACCAGGAGTTGAAGAGTTGTACAACAGTGTTTCAGTTTAAGAAAGTGTTTAAAAAAGAAAAAATGATAAAATATGAATTAGAAGGTTAGATATAAGTGTTATTTTGTTTCCTCAGTGTTGTCTTTGTTTGTTCTCTTGTTGAGCTCCATGTCCTTTGTCTTTGTTGTTTTTTTTTTGTTTTTTTTTCTTTCTTTTTTGATGTAATCATGTATGGTTGGTGGCAGCATCAATTGGTTGTTGTTTTTTCATTTTTTCTTTGATGTAATCATGTATGGTTGGTGGCAGCATCAATTAGATGTTTTTTTTAATGATAGGGGCAGGTATATATAAGATTTATCTTCTTCCTGCTCCTTTTCCTTTCTGTATGGAATATGTAAAAAATAATAAGTACAAAGTAAAAATTAATATGATCATGTAAAACCATAACTGAAATGAAATAAATAAATATGAAATGAAATGAAATTAACACGAGGACTTTCCTGTGTAAGAATGGCCAAAGCAATTAATCTTTTGCTGTTCATCTGTGGAGACCTGATTGAGTGCACTCATCAAAATGACATGGCTGTTCCGTTTGGCAAACTATTGCCACGTAACCCTGCACCCTCAATATGTCTCCACGCGTGATTGTTTGATTCCCAAGATACTCATTAAAATGCACCGGCATGGCTCACCAGGAGGTGTTTCATTTGGCTAGGTAAATAATTTCTGGCTTTAAATGTCTGAGGCACGGGCTGCGTGCTGCCTTTGATCATCGCTGCTATGAACATGGCCAAATAGCTACTGTAAACATGCTGAAATGAATTTCCTAAATCAAGTTTTATGCATGAAAACATCCTGATGGATGGATGATTGGCTCGATTTTATGGATGAGTGCATAACGTTAAAAATCCTTCCTTTTCTATCCTGGAAATGAGCAAAATGCACGTTATTGATTTCTTTCATCTTCAGATCCTTGAGTTGCTTTCAGCCAAAGTAGCTTTCTTTGTTGACTTAAGTGTTAGTTTCAAAGGAAAATAAATCCTTTAATAGGCATATCTATCTATCGTTCAATTCTGTCATTTTATTTTCTGAAATAATACCCATGCCTGCCCTCAGCCTATAATCTGTATGTCTCTCTTTCTGAAGCACCCCCCCCCCCCCTCTCTATAGGAACATTGGGGCAAATTATGGCACTGAGCTTTGTCAAGCAGATACAATTAGTATTGATAAGGTATGGGCCATCCACCTGCAGTACAGCCCTGCCATTACCCAGGATGCACTCCTCCTGTATTTTTCCTGTCAGGTGTGTGTCTGACGCCATGATTCTGTGAATGACTGATAAAAACCCGGGCAATCACGGGGCCCCTGACATTAAAACCTTTTATAGATTTCTACATGATGCCATTTTCTGGTGAGACGGGCATTTTCAATGGGCCGTGATTGTTTCTGTCAGAGGACCTGGGCACGGGAGAATGGGGCTGAAAGGATATGTGGTGAGTGGGGCAGGGGGGGGGACTGATTTGAGGCTAGAAGAGAATAGCCTCAAATCTGGTCACCTCTCCCCGACATTTGCTTTTTTTTCTTTCTCTCTCCCCTCTCTTCTGTTTATGGGAGCTATAAAGCGTCTTTGGTGAAAATGATTATAATACTATACTGCTCGGGTTAGAAGGGAGCTGCCAGTTGGCGTTGATTGACATTCATTTTTGATATGTGGTGTGCCTTTCTGCATGTGTGTGTGTGTGTGTGTGTGTGTGTGTGTGTGTGTGTGTGTGTGTGTGTGTGTGTGTGTGTGTGTGTGTGTGTGTGTGTGTGTGTGTGTGTGTGTGTGTGTGTGCGCACGCATACATACATTTGAGTGGGTGGGTGGATTAGTGAGATTAAGGTGTGCTCTATACTGTGAATGTTTTGTGAAAGGTCACATTACAATTTGTGATCCACTTCAGGCAAACTGATTAATAATCACCTTGTTACCATGGCATCTCTTTTAAGTCATTTCAAGGTTTTGCAATCATCTAGCTATGATGAAAAAAGAGCCCTTGCAGGTATAATGAATATAAATGTTAGATTTACTTTTCTATACGGAAACAAAATATTATCAGAAAATTAAAATGGTCTTCTCAAAATGACTCTCAGAGTTTATGAAATTTACATTTCAATAAAGTAGAGATGTTTTGGTTTTATAAATAGCATGCCAATTTCAGGTTAAATAAAGTAAAACAGACACCATACCCTTGATGCTTAGTGTGAAATCAATGTTGAAATGTAACAGTACAGTATTTACATGCAGTGACTGTTCAAATGTGAGCATTCCATATGCATGTGTCTCTAACCAAAGTGTGGCTTGTGACCTGCTGTGTTGTGGTGAAGGGAATTAGGGATTTTGTCATTCAAGGGCCATCCTCACCAATACAATGATGGTAGTTCCGCCTCTCAGGGTTATATGGCAGGCTATTTTCTGTCTCTTTTCTGTAAACCACCAACGGAGGCAGAAGTCTCAGTTAGCTGACCAAGGACAGAGAGAGGCTTCCTGACTCCTCTCAAATCTCGCGAGAGTTTGTTGTTGGGATAAAGAAAGGTCGATAACAAAGTAGATTTTCTCCTGATTTGTCTCGCTAAAAGAAGCCATGCATGCATTAGGCCTTTGCAACCACAAGATTTGAGCCGTGTAAAACACACAATCTAACTTCAAAATGGACTAACGGTATGTTCATTCTATTTCTGTATAGAGCGTCGCAGTCCCGCCTCCTACCCTGGACCAGGAAATGAAACCCAATGCATTTTTCCCATAGACATTTCTTAAAATATTTATTTAAAGACGGTTACGCCGTGGACAAAGCCAACTCGAGTCGTGACAACTCATGACAACACAAACAATATTTTACAAAGAAGAAAAACAACAAAAAAAGTGTTGTAACCTGCCGGTTTTTTCTTCTTTCTAATTATTTGTTTGGTCCAAAATATTGTTTGTGTTGTCATGAGTTGTCACGACTCGAGTTGGCTTTGTCCGCGGCGTAACCGTCTTTAAATAAATACTTTAAGAAATGTCTATGAGGAAAATGCATTGGGTTTCATTTCCTGGTCCAGGGTAGGAGGCGGGACTGCGACGCTCTATAAACATTGTATCATCATTTGCATAGTAGTACATTACCAGTTAAATAGCTGTAAACATAATGTTCTATTTGCTCTGTTTCTTTGTCATCCATACAGGTTTTAATTACCTAACTATTTGCTACTAACTATTTGATTATTTGACTATTTGACAGACACTGGTTTGGATTATTTAAACACTGGATTAACTGTTTTAAGCTTTAGCATTAAACAGTATAGGCCTAAAACGTTGAGTAATTCGCCTAATAGTAACTATTTAGTCGTTACAGGCCTTCCAGGGGCCTATAGGTTTGGTATAAGTAATCTGAACTGTGCATGATTGAACAAATCAATCAATTAAGCAACGATAAAGGTGAAAATATTAGATTCTGGGACAGTGTGTGTGTGCGCGCGGAATTTGGCAGCAGAAATAGGACATTTCATGAAACAAACAAACAAACAAACAAACAAACAACCAAACAAGTTTCACATGTATGCTTACCAGACAGTTGTGAATAAGAGCCTGGAATTCAAAATAAAGGAAGACATTAGGTTCAGTCAACAGCTAGCATAGTGGTGTCGCCTAGTTCTAAACATATTAAAAATCTATTTCACAGAAAACTAAAACTAAAGGGTTCATTAAATATCTGGACTGTAGTTTACACTGGAACTTTTATAGTCTTCCTCAGATAAAAGTGATTTTCTGTTTTTTATATAGAAGTGTATATATTTGTACGTCTCGAAATGTTCTGATGAATTGAAAATGGTGGACCCTGTTGTAAAAAAGTGTAGGCCTAATGCATTACCAGTGTGTCGTCCACAGTAACAGCTCAAAAAAGACAAGAGACAAAACTGAAACTAACTGGTTTGGCAAACCGGTTATGTTGAACATATAGAGCACCAAAGTCGGACAAAATGTCAGTGCTGAAATAGGGTTAGGGTTAATACTGTAAGATTCACATAAAGCATGATCTCAGAGTTATATATTATCAGTACTACTATTAATAGTGCTATGCTATTAGGCTATAATACAATAATTAATAATATAATATAAAAAGGTGTGTCACACCTGTGACACATCATTGTACTCTAGTCTAGAGTGACAATCCCAATTAAGGTCCCACATCTAATCCCAAAGCCTGTGGAGTTAGTTTTATATCATAGGCTAATAGTCATTCATAATGGATCTGTTAGTAAATATCTTAAAGTAGCTGTTAACAGAGAACCCTAGTGGCCTAACCATATACAAATTATACACAATAGTGTATAATTAATTTGTGACAGACTAGATGCTATGTCTTTACCAGCACTGACATCTAACAGGTTTGTCCTCCCTGAGGTTACATTTGTCTTTGTAAAAATGAATGTGATCCTATAAATGTCTCACTGCAATATAGGGAATACAAATACACTTGACTTTAGCTCACTGCTATAAATTAGATTGATTAGATCAAATCACTGGGGAATTGTACTGTGAGTACTTTGTCCGCCATTTATTAAAAATAATTGGATGTGCTACCTTTTTTATTCTTTTTTTAAAATTCCTTCTTTTTGATAAAATAGATGAGGGGAATTGTACTGTAGCAAACGATACAAATCCACAAAATTAATGAAAATCTGAATAGTAAATAAGTTATACATCAAAGCCAGTAAGGAGCTGGGTGGGATCAAAATAATGTACAGTAGCTCACAATGGCAGAGCAAAGCATGCTCATTTTGTAATTGGCCATGTTAAAGTCAAAACTTGTAATTATTGTCAGATAATTATAAGCAAAATATATAATGAAAAATTGGGAACACATATGCCAGTAATATAATTAATTATAATCCTCTACCACATGCAGGCTATATAAAAACAATGTAGGCCTATGCAAATATAAGAGTGCAACCGAGCAGGCCATCCTAGTAACAAAATAAAGTTGTATTTTCTGTTTTAGCCTTGGGTAGAAACATCAAAGAATAATCAATGGCCTTTCATACCTTTGAGCTGCAGGACGAGCATGAGAGATATCCCACACAGCTGCTTGTGGAGGGCCATGTTTCTATCTCTCCATTCCACTTACCTGACTGGCACTGTCAAATAGCTTTGCTTTGTACTCAACTCCTCCCATACAGTGGCAACTGACTATTAAACTATTTTGACGTGTCGCTGGTTTCCTCATTCCTACTCTGATCCACAACACCTTGCTCTCTTGTCTGGAGTGGTGTTCTTCCTGTCATCATGACGCACTCAACAATCTGAAGGTCAATCTGAAGTACGATCACAATTAACCCAGAGGCTGATTTTACAAATGCCTTCGAAATTAAAAAAACAGCTTTCTGAAAAACCTGCATGTTTAACTGCATGTTTCTATGTGGTGTTCAAATGTTTATGTCAAGGACAGCCAACATGATATGTATATACTGTACATAGGCTATTTGGCCATGTACCCCCATGTCAATAGATTTACTGTTGGAACTGTTTTTACTGTCATTACTGTTTCAATACATGTATTTTACTGTTGGAAGCAAGGATTTGAGTTAAAAATGTTTGCTTTCAAACATGCACACATTTTCAAGAATAGCAGATAGCTTGTGAATAAGCAGCGCAGCCATGGCATAGAAGGCTACAATGACAATCCTGATTAAAATAAAAATATATATATTTTGTGATTTATCCATCTCCCCTAATCAATTAACCCATATACTGCATTTCTGCATATTGCTTGTAGGATGTCAGAACAAGCCAGCTCCATATGGAGATATAGCGGTGATCAGGTCCAGAGCCTGGGCAGAGGCTTTTGTGCTGGTTCTGGACAACCGGCTATCGGACAGTGGGGGTGTGGAACACGTGTGTCGAATTTGAAGTCGGTGGGGTGAACGGTTCTCGAGTTGTGTGGATTACAAACATATACACGTACAGAGACTTTATTTATAGATAGATTTTAGCAGTATTGGCAGTTCTGTGCTATTATTTTTCAAAAAATCTGGCAATAAT
Source organism: Electrona antarctica (assembly GCF_951216825.1). NCBI lineage: Eukaryota > Metazoa > Chordata > Actinopteri > Myctophiformes > Myctophidae > Electrona > Electrona antarctica. Next base: position 48,732,090 of record NC_136790.1, read on the forward strand.
TATGGTTGAGGGGCGTGAGGATCCTTCAGGAACTGAAGCTCACACTCGTTTGTAAAAAAGACATTTGACCTTGGAGTGCAATGGAGTCTGACTCTGGTTACACACAAAGCTGTGTGTAGACTGTGTACCACAATTGTGATGATTTGATTGGCTGAACACAGAATGTGATGATGATGATAAGAGCGCCTCTCACTTCACACAAGTGTGATTTTTATTTATTACTTGTCAAATAATTCAATGTTTATATAGCTCATTGTGTATATTGCGTATAGCTTTTTTTGGGGCTGCTTGCAGCTATATTTATTATTATAATTAATAATCAATTCAACTTCTATCACATTTCATTCATTAAATGCAACTAGCTTCAACAGAAAATAATGATGAAAAAAAGGAAAATAATTTATTAAAATACTTATATAATAATTTATTAAAATAATTTTACTGTGTTACAATCATATGATGATATAAAATGTATATTATAAATAAATAAAATAGGCATACACAATTGCACTGCCTTAAGCCATGGTGTACAGAATCAGCACGGGAGTAAATAGATGAATAAAGTAGGAGAAATGGATCGCATTCGGGCCACAACAAAATATACTCTCACATGATCTAACAGGTGGTGGTGATGATGTAGTCATGGATGGTGGTGGTGGTTGGGATGAGGTAGCAGTAGTGGCTGTATCAGGGCCAGGTGGTGGTGTATCGGGCGGTGTTGCAGTAGTGGCTACAGGTGGTGGTGGAGGTGTTCTACCACCACACACGAAGCTTGCATCAGTGTCGGTGCCAGCGGATGTAAACGTGACGAAGCCTGGTGGGTCAGTGGTGATGTGGCTGTTGATCCAGCTCTGGAAGCGAGACACGCGAGCGTAGGCTCCTGGCATGTCGGGCCGAGCGCAGCCCACGCCGAAGCTCACCACCCCAGACTGGACCCAGCGGGTACCGCCGCGACTCACCATCGGTCCACCAGAGTCTCCCTGATGAGGAAATGACAGATTAATTATGTATTTTTTAAGAAGTACATGTATATTCTTCATTTTGTATTTATTATCCCATTAAGACCCGAGTTCGATTCTACAAATGACCAAATCAGCAGTTCTCAAACGTTTTCGTAATTCAAAATTATCCAACACTTTCAAGATTTTTCTAAAATCCACCAAAAATCGCAGATGTACAATCTTGCAGTTTTTACATCTACAACGGGTTATTTATGCTTTATGTATTCAGATTTCTGCTGCAGGGCACAGGAACTGAAATACACCTTTTATGATGAATTGAACATGGTGGACCCTATTGTAAACAAGTGTAATGCTTTATGGTTAACAGTCTTGTATTGAGTTGTACTGTAATTCTCCAAACTGTTAATAAATACTTCAATCAATAAAACCTGAAAAATAATGATCGAAGTTTCTGTATATGTGATGTAAAATTACTTTGTTGGGTTATATTGACTCGACATATATTTAATAAATTGCTATATTAAATTTACTGTTTGATTGTAATGTCAAATGTAATCTTGCCCATTGGGTCAAAATTCTTGTCGTGTCTATACTCTATTAGTCTCGCGTTACCAGACTGTTGCCTCTCGCAATTTCCAAATGCTTTCATCATACAGTCTGGACCAACGGAAGAGCTGTCATGAGTAAACTATAAAGCAGAAGTGGAGCCTCCTCGCCACTTCAGTTTCGTCTTTACAGTCACGCACATTTATCCTAATATGAATAGAAATCATCTAAGCATATATAGCTTGTTGCTTAGCAGAAAAGGGAATACAAAAATAAGCTCTAAAGATATTTTTAAATATATTTTCGTGAACGGAAATGGCAGCTTCCTTACTCGGATTTCGGGAGCTGTAGTTCCAGACTCTATATAGCATTCGGAGATTGTGTAATAGTTGTCTGCGGCTACACGAGACATAGAGACTCTATAGGTGAGACATGACCATTGATCTAATTGTGTCTAAAGAGAAGAGCAGGGGGTCAAAATCTTTACTGTATCTTTGTGAGTTACGATGAATACGTTCAATTTGATTGCTGATTTGACAGGTTGTCAAAGAGAGATGAGAGAGAATGACCGAGAGAGTAGAATGATTGTCACCTGACATGCGTCCTTTCCTCCAGCTTGAAGACCAGCACAAATCATGTTCTGTGTGATGGTGTAGCGTGGGTGTAAAAGGCAGTCACACTGTTTGTTTCCCACGACCGGCACCTCAACTTCCTGAAGGGTCTTTGGAGAGGGTAGGACAACTAATGGAAGAGAAGACGTACACAAGGGTTTCCACCAGTAATTATTTTGGCATTAAAATGTAAGATAGTTTGTCATATTTTAGCCATCTGAAATGTTTTACTTTTAGACATTTTGGCAGGCCTTCTCACCTCCAGAAGCTGAGATTAGCCCCCAGCCAGCCACCCAGCTTGTGGTTCCGGTGTAGAAGGTGCTGTTTGCTGCTGCCAGACAGACAGGGCGAATGTAAGGCGTGAAGGAGACGGGACTGGAGAGCTTCAACAGGACAATGTCGCTGTCTTCATTGGCCAGCTGAAAGTAGTCAGGATGGCGGATGACCTGTGTGACCGTCCTGTACACCTCATTGGGGTTGGTTCCTTCTTGGCTCCGGCGGCCCAAGTAAACGATCTCACCGTCAGGAGTGTTGCTGAAATTTAAAAAAAGAAAGAAAAAAATGAGTCTAATAACTTAATAAGCTCCATAGAGTTCATGGGGTGAGTAATCGATAGAAAAACTTTAAGGTTAGGAATACATTTAGGATTAGGCATAGTTTTACTGCATGTTAAGTTTAGGAATCAGGTAAGTTTTAGGCATAGCTTTACTGAGGTTATGTTTAGGAATAAGTTTAGTTTTAGACATAGTTTTTACTGATCGAGGTTACGTTTAGGAATACCTGGCAACTGTTCTGAGGTGGGTGGATTTGACCCGCGGGGAGAGTGTGTTTTGGGGCAAACCTTCTTATTCACTGCCAGTAAGGCCATGGTAGTATCTCCACACATCTCCTTTCACAGGATGTTTTATATATTGTTTTGAAATATTTCAATTTCATTTCATAATGGAAGTCAATGACGGTCAGATCAGGCTGAAATCCCACCCAAATTTGGAGTCCTATAGGCCTACAGGTATATCATAGAGACGTATTAAATTCTCACCTTCTGAGGAAGCAGTGGGCAGCGGACAGCACCCATTCTTTGTTGATAAGAGAACCTGCACAGAAATAACCTACGAGAGGATGGTTTATACTGGCCTGCCAAGGCCAGCTCCCGGGGGGCGAGTCGTGACCTCCAACGATTCTGGTGTTCTGAGGCGCCTGGCCACAAACTAACAAAACAAATATAATCAGAGAGATGTTTTATGAAGTTGTAGAGACCGCTCTGTTCTTATCACAGTCCACTCCCCGTTCACAATTCCTTCATGCCCATCTAACACGCCTGCCTACGCTCGGCTTGATGTACAAGTACACCCCCTGGACATGATGCTAGTATGTCGCAGAGCTTTACCCCCAATGATCTAACCCTTGATGTGGATTGCCAAGCAGGGAGGCACTGGGTCCCATTTGTATAGTCTTCGGTATACCAGGCTGGGTATTGACCCCCGACCTCCTGATCTCAGGGCGGACACTCAAACCACAAGGCCACTGAGCTGGTACAGTATACCAACAGGAGCAGGTTTCAGAACACATCACTGTGCATTATATACCTCAGTAGAATGGTCTTCTCTGGCTCTTAGAAGGAAACAACATGCTACCCTGTTCACGTATAAAGCTTTAATTGGTAAACTACCTCTGTATTTAACAAAACTGCTAGCTCTCAATACATCAGCTTATGGTACTAGATCACAAGATATGCTTTTATTGAAGGTACCAAAAACTACTACTAAATTGGGAGATACTGCCTTCAGGGTGTATGCTCCACATTTATGGAATGGTTGTCAAAACAAATTGAAGTTAAATGTTTTTATTTCGTTTACTACTTTTAAGATACTCTTAACTGACCTCACACTAGAGGAAGGCATATGCACCTGCTTTCTGTAACATTTGGTTACAAGGTTTTGTTTCTGTGTGTATGTGCTTGTGGATTATATTTGTTGTAGGCCTACTGTGTGTCCATGTCATGTATATAAAATGTAAATGTTCTTATTTGTATACAGGGCGCCATTGAAAAAGAGACCCTGGTCTCAATTGGATTCCCCTGAAATAAAGGTTACAAACAAACAGTAGAACCCTGCATATATTCCCACTAAATACAGCCCAAGCCAACTAAAAGTATGGATTATGCCTCCACAAATAGCCTTTTCTTTTAAGTCAACACCACTTTTACACTGACTTGTACCACTTTTCAGGATATCACAGGCTGTTCATGTTTTAAATTCATCTTTAATGTGGCAGAATAAATAGGAAATGTAATGAAACAAACAAGCAAACAACCAAACAAACACAATACAATTAAATAAATAAAAACTGTTTCACATGGTTGCTTACCAGACAGTTGTGAAAAAGAGCCTGCAATTAAAAAAAAGGAAGACATTAGGTTCAGTCAACAGCACAGCATGTGTGAACTCTGTCGCCTATTTCTTCATTGTGTGCTAAGATATATTAAACATAGATTTAGATAAAATATAATGGTTCATCTGGACTGCAGTTTCCACTGAAACTTCTATAGTGTTCCTCAAATAAAAGTAGACAAGAGACAAAACAAAAACTACATTTCCAAGACATTTCCAGCTTACATTTTGGGAAAGTGAAAAATAGGCGTCGTTATTTGGTGCATATGCTAATGGTCCATGCCCGTGTGCAAATTCAGATCAATTGTGTCATACTTACAGCTACTTTCTGTCAAGAAATTCTGTGCAGGTGATTCTTTTTCTAAATGTTGGAGTTTGGAAGCACTCACCCCTGTGTCAATTATCTATTGTAATCCTGGGCTCTACACACCCTCCGACAACCTGGGGAGAGCAACGGACTTGAACTCATGCTTCCTTCATGCATGAGTGTCCGTTTTTATTAAGGGGTCGCACTGCTGCCTCCTGCATTATGTGCAAATGCGAAACAGATGGCACGCAGGGCCGTTCAGTGACTTATGACGAGCGCTTCCAAACTCCAACATTTAGAAAAAGAATCACCTGCACAGAATTTCTTGACAGAAAGTAGCTCCTAACATGTCTACGGTGGATTTGTATGACACAAAAGCTCGGCAGATTGAAAGAGGATAATTCAAACTTGCCCTACAGCTGCAATGTTGGTGAGTTTAACGTTGTTTAATACAAGCAGATCGCAATTAGGATGAGTGGGGAGTCAATGGAGGGTATTGCAACTCTAGATTCATCCCATTATAAAAACAATCTAGAGTTGCAAATTGCAGCTATACCAGCACTGACATCTAACAGTTTTGTTCTTTTGCATTTGATTATTGCCCGCATGCCTGTCCATCCTGGAAGGGGGTCTCCTCTTTGTGGGTCTGTAAACCTCTGACTGTACAGCCAATTCAAATGCAATTGGCTTTAGTTCATTAGATGCCGTCCATTAACTGTAGGTTAATGGACGGCATTTTGTAATTGGTCATGTTAAAGTCAAAACTTATCGTTATAGGGGAGAATGCATGGGGTAAGATGAGCCAGTGGGTAAAGTTGAATGTTGTATTAACAATTGCAAATATTAAAAGGTCCTGAATAACAAACTTGATTTAACTAAATATATATGGTTTCAATAATAGATAGATAGGCTACTATCTATCTATCTGGCCTATTGATAGTACATAAATAAATAAATAAGACTTTGCAAAAGGGAAAAGTCTTATTACATTATTTTCGATAAGTGAATACATTTTCTGTTCACGTTTAAACTTAAAACATTCAAATATCATTAATAAGACTGCAACCGGGCAAGCGATATAAAGTGGAAACATCAAAGAATATATTTTCTTACCTTTGAGCTGCAGGACGAGCATGATAGATATCCCACACAGCTGCTTGTGGAGGGCCATGTTTCTATCCCAGTTTCACTATAGCTGATCAGCATTGTCAAATAGCTTTAAGTACTCAACTTCTTCCTGTGGGTGTCTACCTTATCGCGGGGGTTTGCGTGCCACAATGACCCGAAGGCTATACCGTCCGGAGTTTCAAAGATACTGCCAGTTTCCGGTTCAGTTTTTTTTGTTTTAATCTTGATGATATGGCATACAGCTCATGTGTCACAGTTTGAGACCAGAGAGTAGGACCCAAATGCAGGACGACAGTCAGGAACAGGTTCAAAAGTGTTTTATTAACACCCAAAACAGGGAACACGAAGAGCAGGGGGAAAATAACAAACACTAGGAGCAAGGAACGCTGAGATCATTTCAAATACAAGAGAAACAAAGAAAACTGTGACTATATAACTAATAATCCAACAAGGAACTGAACAAAACATATATATAGACACAGGCAGTAACAGGACACAGCTGAAACAAAGGCTAATCACAGTACTGGTGAGAGAAGGCAGGAACAGAACTACAGGGGCAGACAGGAAGGCACAAAGCAATACTACAAAATAAGAGTGTGACAGCCCCCCCACCCCACACACACACACAAGACCAAGAGACAGACAGATCAACTGACAGACAAGCAGGCAGGCAGACAGACATGAGGTTTGACACAATAGGCAGGTAGAGGGGTCATAACCGTCAGAAGGTTGACAGGGGGACTGGGGAGTAGACAGACGGACAAACAGACTGGCATACACACTAGCAGACAAACATACAGGGAGACAGGCGGACAGACAGACTGGCATACACACTAGCAGACAAACATACAGGGAGACAGGCGGACAGACAGACAGGCCGGGAGAAGGACTAACGGGCTGGTAGGTGGGGCAACTACACCCTTCAGAGGGCTGGACGTTCCAGAGTGGAACATTTCAAGTAACGAATAATAATCGGATTTTGACTATAGCATGAAATGAGCATTATATTAAAGGGCTTTTTAAAGTCACCACTCACCAGAAAATAAATTCAACATTACAACCACCCTGAAATGTCTTCTATGCCCTATGTAGGGTGATCAGATCCAAACTGTTCATTTGAGGGACATAAGTATCGCTTGTGTGGGACAAGTGGGAAAGGACGGGGTTATCAACGTATTACTTAAGTTGCAATTTGTTAGTTGCTACGAGAGAGAGGTCTAGCCAACACCAACTGCCAAATGCCTTGATGTCATATTCGACCATGGGCCTAATATTGCCTATCATTTTGTTATTAAATCCCTCTGGCGTCTCACATTTTGCTTTAAAATGCTAATTATGGTCATGTGTGGTATGGCCGACTTGGTACTGTAGCCTAGGGGATATTTCTCATGTTATTTTAACAAGCTTAATAAAAACACATCTTGGAGGAAAAGAGACACTGAGAGAGCTTTACAACAGAACGCTAACTATTAGGGGACTAGCTATTAGGGCATTTGAACACTGATGCCTGCCAGTCACAATGTGGGACAGGGTCTCAATTTGTGGGACGCCTGAAAAGTCTTGGAAATGAGGGACTGTCCCACACAAAGGGGGACATCTGGTCATCCTAGCCCTATGTGTACCCTCTAACCAAACTAAAATGGTTGTCAGCTTCTACCCAAACATGTTAGCAAAAGTCATTTCTGAAGCACTTTTCTGTATTGGCCCCCTGACTATAAGGGAAATGCCAGCCACCCGTTGAAGAAAATTCATTTTGTCCGCTTGTATTCGCGACCTTATTCTTTCTGTCATGACCCACACTTCATGACCGCATAGGTGAATGTAGGAACGAAGATTGCTCGGAAGAAAGAGACCTTTGCCTTGTATTCTGACAAACATTATAAACCCTGACACAGCATTTATTTTATTTTCTTCTTTTTTATCTCAGATTTAATCATTCATTTCCATCACAGAATTGGGGGGCATTCAATAGTTTTATACATGCTTTTATTGCAATGCAGACAGTTTATTTTATCAGGTGATTATCCATTGATTATGTATTCAGAGTGAAATCACAATTAAAACAGAAGCATCTTAAGCATAGTTATATGACCCGTTAACATAACTTGAAGCAAAACCAGAACATGCTCTCTCTTAGTTATATCTTCAGAACTGTTATTAGACTCTAGCAGCGCTGTTTTCTATACTATAGCTGAGAACCTCTAGTGGAGAACAGTGATGTTATTGTGTCTCTGTGAGCCTGATGGACAGGGAGATGGTTTTTACAATGTTCTGATTATTAAAGATGGAGTGCCGTGATTTTTGTACTTTTTCCGTTTTGTATGCGTCTATGGAGTTAACATTACTCTAGTCTAGTAGACCCCAGGTGTGGTTAGAATATTGAGATATGTTTCGCTGTGTAATTTCCTGAAAGTTCAATGCCCTTGAGTCCCAATCGAAATAACACGACGGCACGTTAGTGACTTCACAATATCATCCCCTCCCCTAACCCCCTCCCCCTTTATCATAGAACAACAGCTGTGGGTGCGGCTTCAGTTCAGGACGGATCACCACCCACCTGAAAACCAAGCATACTTAATGAACTGGTGGGTGTGGCCACATAAAATCATCATTTTAACACTTTCTGTACACTTTTTTGAAAACAATCTTTCTCCTAGTGATTATACTAGGAGAAAGACCTGATGATCATGATTTAGGGGGGGGGGGGGGGGGGGATAATGGTGTGAGTATGCACTCTGATGAATGATTCTGTTAACATGTTGAGTGTGAATGATGTGTGGAACATGATGTGCCGTCAATTCGGATGGATTTCGATTAGCTGTCAGTGATTCTATCTACCATCAAACCGGTCTCAAAGTGATCCTAACAAATAATGATATTGTTAACCAACGTTGTGGTGTGGACTCTAGTCTAATCTAATTTAGTTATTGTTCTTGGTGTGGACAACCCTCTTTTCCAAGTCGTTCTCTATGCCGCAAGTAGTTCTCTATATGCAGCGTGGCATTGGTAAACCATTGTATATTACTATTTCAAGGAATACACACAAATGTAATGCAGAATATAGTAATGACTATATATACAGGACATGAATGGCTCGGACATTTTATAAGCTGTGAAAGTTACAGACAATGTACACTACTGAGCTGCTGTGTGACTCTCCTTCTAAAGGCCTATACTGTAGGTCGGAGTTGCAGATCAAATACTGCAGATGCAGATCCTGCAAATGCAGATCAAAAACTGCAAAATAAAATGCAAACAAATACTCTTATCCAAAACGTAGTAGGTTAATTCACAGTTGGACATGTGTGAGTATATCTGCAGATGGGTTGTTATTATGACTAATATAAAATATTGTTTGTAATATATAACTTATGCATACTGTATGTACTGCATGTCATTTTGTATTTAAGCATATCTATTTGAATGCATTACTGGTATTGTTTTGTTTATATTTAATGTCTGATTCTTCAAATTATGGGAAGTTCTCGATAAGCCTTTTGGCTTTTAACTTCTCCTGCACAATATTAATATGCATGAATTTATTTTTCCTGTTTTTAACCTTTTTTATGTGCGAATAAATAAAACCTATAAAACCTATCAACCTATGCATAGAAGGAAGCATGAGGTTGGCAGAGAAAGTGTAGCGCCAAGGATTACATTCGATAATTGACACTGGGTGAAAAAATGGGTTACAAAATTGTGGGATAATAATTTTAAAAAAATAAAAGAAAAAATTGTGAAAATAACAGATTGAGAGATAGCATGTTGTTTGGAGTCTTGACAGATGCTAGGTTCATTGTCCTAGTTCATTCACGGAATTACATTGTTCTCTCTGCTTGTGTGACCATGTACTGTACCTTGTTTGTTGACTAGGATTCATACCTACTCGGAATCTCATCTGCTAAAATGTCTATATTGTAAATTGTACAGTATTCTGTCCATCACCTGCTTGGACCAAGATAAATGGCATATGGAGAGTCGTGCGCTTGCTTGTCCATTGAAACTGTTGACCTGTGTTAGTGGAAAGAAATCCCTATCGGTTTCTCCTTCATTTAATTGTATTCAAATGTCCTTTTATAATGTGTTTATGTAATGTGCTCCGAGTCTTGTCTAAATGTTTAGTGTAAAGCACTGAATTGCCTTGTTGTTGAAATAGGCTATGAAAAAAAAACTTGCCTTGCTGATTGGTACAGTAGAATAATTGTCTCCACCAGGCCGAAGGCATGGGGAGAGAGTATGTTTTGCACTCCGTCCGTCCGTCCGTCCGTGTGTGTGTGTGTGTGTGTCCGTCCGTCCGTCCGTCCTTCCGTCTGTGAACAGCTAATCTCCGGCACCGTTAACCCGGTCGATGCCAAATTTTGCACACACACTCCCTGGATGCCAACGATGAACCTCTGCCCCAAAATTTCCAGAACGGCCTGTTATAGCGCCACCAGGAGGCCGCTTTGTGCAAAACAAGTTTTTGGACAGTAAACTTACAGATTTTGTCAAAAATCACGCAAATTGGTACACAGTCTCTCTAGAGCCATTCAACGAAACGGGTCTTTCAGATTTCTCAGACTCCATCCTGATTGGCTAAGATTGGCTTCCAAAGTTTGCAGGAGTGCTCAGTTTCAAACAAAATGCTGCAAATCATGAACACATCGTGTGATTTCCGTCAAATTGTGCACGCACATTCCCACTAGGCCGAGGAGGAAATGCCACATGAACATTTTCAACTCAGCCTCATGGTGGCGCTATAACTGGCCGAAAAGTGTTTTTACCTCTAACTGCACGGATCTGTGGATAACTTTGTATGCCAACTCCCTAGAGGCCAAGGAAAAACCTTTGCCTGGAATTTTTCACATCTGCTCTTTATAGCGCCACCAGGAGGCCGACATATGTAAAACACATTTTCTAATATTACTCCTTCAGATTTTATCCAAATTTCACGCAAATCGGTACACATGCTCTTCATAGTCATGTGATCAAGACAGGTTTGTTTGATTTCTCATAATCCACCCTCATTGGCTACGATTGGCTTCTAAACTTTTCAGGAGTAGCCCGCTTTCTACCCGCTTTGTACAAATCGCCACAACTACTCAACGCAGCGTCCGATTGTGGTGAAACTGTGCATGCATATTCCCACTAGGCTTTGGAAGAAATGCCACTTGACAGTTTTCAAATCAGCCTCATGGTGGCGCTACAACAGGCCAAGCCGCGTCACACACACACACACACACACACACGTTTATATTGCTCCTAAACATTTTGCCAAACATCACACACACACTCCTATCCTCCTGGTGGAGACCTGTGCCCAGAAGGGCACTTTTTCTAGTTACATATATTTCCAGCTTCGTTTGGCTCATTGCAGGACATCAATGAGCTGTTTCTTAAGGTGCTTATGTATTGTTTAAGACCAGGAACAAATAAAGCGTTGTAGTCCCGCTCCTGACGAGCGGCACGGAAGACAATTTTCAATTACATTCATTTTTCCCATAGATGTTTCATAAAGTATTTATTTAAAGACCTGTAAGCCTCGGTCAAAGCCAACTCGGATCGTGACAACTCATGACAACAAACACAATTTTTTGGGCCGAACAAATAATTAGAAAGAAGAAAAAAGGGCAGGGTTTTTGTTGTTTTTCTTTTTTCAAATTATTTGTTCGGCCCAAAAAATTGTGTTTGTTGTCATAAATTGTCACGATCCGAGTTGGCAATAGAGTGTCTGTCTATAGGGCCCTTGTTATTGCTTATAGTAACAGGAAAGCAAGCATAGCAACCAACAGCAATAGAATAACAATTCATCTTCTTCTGATTCAACAATACTGATTGGCGTGCAGCTATACGAAGACATAAACAAAACAGTCAGTAATGAGGAGTCTTATTTAGCAACAAGAGATATTTCAAACATACCTTCATGTGAGTGGTTTGCTGCAAGTCCCCAAAGACACATTTACTACCAAGTTAACTTGAAGAAACTGGGGAAACGGAATCCTGTTTGAGGCTTTCAATGGAATTCATAGAGAAGAAGAATGAAACGGCAACCTGAGAAAAGGATTGCAGTTTCAGGATGTTTATGATCTGCTCATACTTCTGGTGACATTTTACCCCAAACACATTTATATCACTTTGCCCAGATTTCTCAATTGATAAATGTAGAGAGAAAGGGGAGGTGTGTAAAGGGTGAAGGAAACATACAAAAGTGCCGCCGCTCGAATAAATAGCAGTCAGTCATTTCTCCAGAGTTATCTCTCATAAGATATGTGACCGGGTCTGGCAAATAGGCCCTCATCTCGACCAGAGTAATTTTTCAGTTTTACAGTTTTACAGATTATTAAAGTACAGAATGTAAGCTTTCATATGATATATCATTCAATGAAATTGGAAAATATTTGAAGGAGATATGACCATTTTAAAATGATTGTGCCGTTTTACCCAAAGCTGAGAAAATCCCCTTTGAATGTTCACAACATTTCAACACCTAGAGCTGGCTAGCCTACTTTGACTTATAAATGTATACATTTAATTTGCCCAAATCAATAATCTGTTGGAATGAAAACCTTCAACATTCAAACTGTGTTAATATGAAAAGAAAAAAAAAATCACAAAAAAAAATCAAGTTTATTTTAGATTTTCTGCCTTTTCATTATAGGCGAGATGAGGACCATTTTGCTAGACCTGGTCACATATTGTTTTTCCTGACGGACAAAGGTTTTCAGGGTCAAAGTAAGCAGATGCAAAGCTATTCAAATCTGAAGAGGCTGAGCAACACAAAGAGCTTAACAATCTTTTCAGAAAGAATATAAATCTTTGTGATGCTGCAAATGTTTACCCCCGTGTCTAACTGAAGGCTTTGTACACAAGCCAGTAATCAGACAAGAGACAAGAGAGAGTGCATGTACTGTCGGCACATGGGTGAGCCGCAGGCACTCACTAATGAAGTATGCATATACACTGCAGCCTTCATCACCATTCCACTGAGAATCTATGTCCGTCTAGCATGGAGGTGAAACAGTTCAATTAAACACATTACTCCATTTTGCCTCCTCTCAGAACAAAGCCGCAGCTCCTTTATTCAACTCGTTGTTGTGGGTTTCTAGAATAACATTAAAAGTTGACACTGCAAACAAGAAGGTTTATGTAGGGACGGCAAACTGCAGAAAGACGTCACATACAGTATTGTACTGTGTGTGACCTCCATTGATCATCACCTGTACTCATATTATGTTTACATTCATTCCAACTCCAATACCGTAATATGCTTAACTCTTTTGGTGTCATTATAGGCGACAATTCATAAATGGACTAGGCCGTCATACAAAGCCAAAATAAAATGTAACAAAAATATATGGGTTTAAAAGTGTTTCAGCTGCATGGTCACCCAAGTGATACTACACTAATTGTATATCTGTTCTTCTTTGTAGGTCAGTGTAGCTTACCTGTATAAACTGTATGCTGGTAGAATAGCAGATCCAACATGTTGTGAGCTTTACTTGTAGACTGACTATTTTTGAGCGGTGCCTAACCCCTCCAATGACTGGCCACGTCTGTCCGTCCTTCTGTCCGTCCGTCCACCCGTCAGACAGACAGCTGCAGTGACCTAAAGTGGCACTGCTGAGCAGCCAATGGGCCATTCACACTGAGCATAGCCTGAGCTAACGTGTTAGGTTTCTGGTCTAGAGGGGCGGGTCGCTGCAGAGATTTGCGCACTGAGCACTACAGTATGCACATACAGTTGGGTGCCAGTGCCACCGATATTGTCCCTTATCATTTGACCCATTTAGGCCTGACCTCAACATTTTTAAAAATCCTTCTAAATCCTCCAGTTTTCTGAAATAAATATTTTCACGATTTTTCAAAAATAGCAGACCTACAAGCTCGTAGCGCGCCACCGAGTGGCGCGCTATGAGCTTGTAGATCTGCTATTTTTCAATAGCTAAATTATAACATAATGTTTAAAACACCAAAAGGGGTTCCCGCCCAAAAGGGGTTAACTGTCCTTTCGCGCAGATCACGCAAACCTCAGCAAAAAGAAAAGGACAATATCGATGGCCTCCAACTGTAGTCTCACGTTGCCAGACTGTTGCCTCTCACATTTCCAAATGCTTCCATCATATAGTCTGGAGCAACGGAAGTTCTATCATGAGTAAAATATAAAGCGGAAGTGGAGCCTCCTCCCTATACTTCCATTTCGTCTTTACAGTCGCGCAAATGTATCCTAATATAAATAGAAATCATCTAACCATATATAACTTGCTGCTTAGCAGAAAAGGAAATTAAAATATATTTTCGTGAACGAAAATGGCAGCTTCCTTTTCGGGAGGTGTAGTTCCAGACTCTATATACTGTAGCATTCGGAGATTGTGAAATAGTTGTCTGCCTACGTGAGAAAAGTCCTATCTGTCCTATTGTTAATTGAACAGCGTTAAACAACGTTAAAGTCACTTTGCCACTCGATTTGCCACTCACTTTATGCATGTGCATCCTCTATATAACAGCAGGCAGTCAGCAGTGAACTGAGCCTGTACCGCTCAGTTCACACGGGTGTGATTTTTTTGTATAAATAAGGTGCAAGTGGTTACAGCCATACAGATGTATTCCTTTTCTATCAAGTATCCTCTAAATTCAGCTCATGTACCAAAGTGCAAAAACACATGCAGGGCATATAGAGTGCATATAATTCACTCTGACAAGGAGGACACTACAGGAGCAGTGACTTGCAACATCTAGCAATGGTTTAGGTTTTCCCAGCACAACATGCGAAACACACACACACACACACACACACACACACACACACACACACACACACACACACACACACACACACACACACACACACACACACACACACACACACACACAGAGAATGCCTCAGGGACGTGCTACGCAATGACTACAAAATGATTTTGCGCTGTATGCTGTGCAAAAAACCCTGTGTGTGCGTGTGTGTGTGCGCCTGCGTGCGTGTGTGTGTGTGTGCTCCTGCAAGTTTGATTCTGGTTCTTGATGTGTGTGTAGTGATGCCAGCGGTCACACCAGGCCTTCAAAGGCAACTTCCTGTGAGGATTGGGAGGATATTGTGTGTGTGCACTGCCTGATAGCCCTGCAGGCCCTGCAAACATCCCCTCTGCACTCCCCTGTACAGTACAGGCACACTGCATGCTGGGAGAAAACTCTAGAAGAGACAAAAACTAAACAAAACTAAAACACATTCAACCACATGATCCCTATAGCATCTCTAAACTAAAACACATTCAACCACATGATCCCTATAGCATCTCTAAACTAAAACACATTCAACCACATAATCCCTATAGCATCTCTAAACTAAAACACATTCAACCACATGATCCCAATAGCATCTCTAAACTAAAACACATTCAACCACATGATCCCAATAGCATCTCTAAACTAAAACACATTCAACCACATGATCCCAATAGCATCTCTAAACTAAAACACATTCAACCACATGATCCCAATAGCATCTCTAAACTAAAACACATTCAACCACATGATCCCAATAGCATCTCTAAACTAAAACACAGGTTCAGGTTCAGGTTCATTTATTTGTTTGTCCCCGTGGGGAGATTTGGTTTACAGCAAGGCATAACACAGGCAGGTAACATGAAACACAAAAACACAGTAAAAAGGCACATAGTACACATAGAACAAATAAAACAGGATGGCAGTTCAAGGTATCAGTGTAACATTATAATTCATAACATTTTCAGAACAGTATAAATAATTAATAATTCATACAGGCGAGTCAGGTGACAAATTACCTCCTCCTATCTGCATTTAGAGCCTGGATAGCTACAGGCACGAAGGAGAACTTATACCTATTGCTTTTGGCCCCTGGAACTTTTAGGCGAAGGCCAGAGGGAAGCAGCTTGAACTCAGTGCTGAGAGGATGGGAGTTATCCGTACAAATGGACTTGGCTTTCTTAAGCACCTGATTTTTAAATACTTGGTCTAGACTACTGAAGTTAACTCCGGCAATCTTTGAGGCCGTTCTCACAATCCTACCAAGGTGGTTTTTGTCCTTTATATTTAGGTTTCCATACCAACAAATGATGGAGAAAGAGATAACTGACTCGATAAAAGCACTGTAAAAAAGTTTCATTAGGGATTTGTCAACCTGAAATTTGGCGAGCTGCCTCAAGCAAAAGAGGCGTTGTTGGCCTTTCTTGCACAATATTTCACAGTTCACATCGAATTTTAGTTTGCTGTCAAATGTAGTACCCAGGTATTTGTAAGTGGTCACCATGTCGACTTGCTCACCATGGACAACACTGTTCTGGGGAACTGGGGGGGATCTCCTGAAGTCTACACACATTTCCTTGGTTTTCGAGACATTCAGTTGGAGAAAGGCATCCCCACACCAAAAGAGAAAGTCATCAAGGATCCAGCCTACAAGACCTGCATCTAGACAGAATAAATGTACAAGTTTATCTGCCAGAACATGAGGCTGAATTGTATTAAACGCTGATGAGAAATCTACGAAGAGCAGCCTGGCATGCTTCTTACTACCTTCTAAATGTTTATAGAGAAGATTAAGTAAGGTCGATGAGGCGTCTTGAACGCCTCTCCTGGTTCTGTAGGCAAACTGAAAAGGGTCTAACATAGACTCCGTTTTGACCAGGAGCTCAGTTTTAACCAACTTTTCAAATTGTTTCATAACCAGGGAGGTCAAGGCAACCGGTCGGAAATCGTTCAATACCATAGGGTTCTTTATTTTGCCAACGGGCACCACTATGGACTGTTTCCAAAGAGATGGAACCTTCTGCAAGGAGAGGGATAAATTAAAAATATAATTAAAGATGGGGCCTAGCTGATCAGCACATGTTTTTAGTAGGCGCCCACTGAGTTTATCAGGGCCAGGACTTTTCCTGGGTTTACACCTCTTAAAGCATGTGGTTACATCTTTCTCGTTAAAAAAGGGATTCATAGGAGGGGCCGACATGAGACTGTTCCTAATTTCATTGTGTTTGACCTTGTAATCATGAGCATCAAACCTGCCATAGAAGGTATTCAGATCCTGCGCCAGCTCTACATCTGAAGTGTATCCATTGAGCTGAACTTTACTCCTGCCACAGTCCTTCATTCCTGTAATTATTTTCATGCTGTCCCAAGCAGATCCTAAATTATTCATTTTGAGCTGAGACTCAATTTTATCTTTATACCTACTTTTACATGCCCTGATTTCACATTTAATTTCCTTCTGAATGTCACATAAAGCAACTCTGTTCCCATCACTGAAGGCTTTTTTCTTACTGTACAGAAGCTTTTTGAGTGTCTTAGAGACCCACGGTTTGCTATTCGGATAAACTTTCACAGTTTTTTCTGGAATAACAATGCTTTCACAATAGGACACCCAACTGCTCACAACGTCTGTTAACTCATCAATGTCATTAGAGGATTCCTTGAACATGTCCCAGTCGGTCGCCTCGAGACAACCCTGTAAAGTGAGGCATGCATTTTCATTCCAGTCTTTAACCTGAAAGGTCTGCACTTTACCTCGCTTCAATACAGTGCGGTAGACAGGGATAAGATGAATACAATTGTGGTCAGACGAGCCTAGGGGTGGAAGAGGGATCGATTTATAAGCACCTTTAATATTTCCATAGCATAAATCTATGATTTTGTTATTTCTGGTAGGGCATTTGACATATTGATAAAAGTCTCTCAGAGTGCTTTTCAGGGTACAGTGGTTCATGTCTCCAAGGATAAAGTTAGGTGAGTCCGGGGAAATAGAACGCAGCCTCTGTGTGACTTGATAGATGAGCTCGCATGCTTTAGCTTCATTAGCCCTCGGGTGTATATACACAAGAGTCACGAAAATCTGGGGGAATTCCCGAGGCAGATATGGAGGGCGCAATGAGACAGATAGCAGCTCAATGTCAGCAGTACAGAGTTTCTCCCGGACGATGACAGATTTGCACCACCGTTCATTAATGTACAAGCATACCCCCCCGCCAGTTGACTTGCCTGTTGCGGCGGCGTCTCTATCTAGCCGGATAGGCGCGCCGAAACCGTCCATCTGTAGGTCCCCGTCAGAATCCCTCTCAGACAGCCAGGTCTCTGTGAAGGCTAGGATGCAGGCGTCTCTGAAGTCATGGCTGTAGCGGGCTTGTGCTTGGAGCTCGTCGGTCTTGTTTCTCAGTGATTGAGCGTTGGAGAGGATTATAGATGGTAACGGGATACGAGAGAGTGGCTGAGTTTTCAGCCTCAGACGAGCGCCGCCTCTTCTTCCCCGCTTCCTAATCCCGCGAAGTCGTCCTCTAGGGAGGTCCTGAGAGTCCCTAGTTGTTTGAGTAACATCCAAGTTTGACAGCTTCAAGTCGGCTGGTGAGTGAGTAGGCTTACCGGTATTCCACCGGAGGAGCAGCTCTCTACCGTACTGAAGTCGAGGAGCACGATCGGGAGACTTGAGCGTGTTGCCAAGATTCCAGGCTAGGTGAAATACTAGCCATGCTAGTATTATGGCGTGGAAATCCATTTTTCCCCACAGCGGGTGTCACAGTCACCGAGCACTGGGAGAGTGATTCCCGGCTCGCTAGTGCAGCAGGGTCGCTAGCACAGCTAGCTGTCACTGGGTCTGCAGTGACAGCTGTCAGTGACAGCCTGACAGCAGACTGTCGCAGAGAGTGAAGAGCTAAAGCCACGAAAAAGTTTCTGCTTGTTCAACAGATTTAAGGTGTGCACAATCGGTTAATGAACACTTTGAAACACTCAAACGTAAACTGTTCCCGTAAACACACACAAAACGAACAACGAAAAACGTGACAAACGCTGCCGGTTACAAACTGCTGCTGGTCGCTGCATGAGCATGCGCCCTCTATACTAGCCTGGGTTCCTGCCACATGATCCCAATAGCATCTCTAAACTAAAACACATTCAACCACATGATCCCAATAGCATGACTAAAACACATTCAACCACATGATCCCAATAGCATCTCTAAACTAAAACACATTCAACCACATGATCCCAATAGCATCTCTAAACTAAAACACATTCAACCACATGATCCCAATAGCATCTCTAAACGAAAACACATTCAACCACATGATCCCAATAGCATCTCTAAACTAAAACACATGATCCCAATAGCATCTCTAAACTAAAACACATTCAACCACATGATCCATATAGCATCTCTAAACTAAAACACATTCAACCACATGATCCCTATAGCATCTCTGAAATAAAACACATTCAACCTTATTCATATGCAATAATTACATTCTCAAAATGTCACAGCCTTTATTTATAATAAACAATATAGAAGTTGCTGCCCATAGAGAACAGCTATTGATGTTGTACTGTTACGGTCACTAATGAGAATTCATGTTTCATTTGTGTCATGTTTTCAATAGAGTTCATACTAGGACTACCTATGGAATAAACAAAGCTCTGTCTGTGTCTCCTGTTGGTGCAGGATTCATTCTCAGAAAGCAGCATAAATTGAGTAAAATAATCGCATGCGAGGATGGCTTCTGAAACTAAATGTGCTAGTTTTGCCTCTTGAATGTTCTCCCTCGTAATGGTTTAAAAAATTCCAGCAATGGGTTTAAAGCAGGCGCCAATGTGAATTATAGAATTGATTGTTTTATGTGGTCGGCCCTTTACCACCAACCCCCCTCTCGCTGGCCCCATCGCTTACATCCAGCAGCACTTTGAAATAATCAATACACCTTGTGGTCTGATGCATTCTACATGCTGTAGTCCTTGGTGGCGCGAAGAAGATGAAGGCTTATTTTGGGACTTTGAGCTGCAGAAGAAAAGATTAGAGGGCTTTCACCGGCTTGCAGAGGCTCAACCCATACACGTAATATGAACATTTATTATGAGAGCACACACACACACACACACACACACACACACACACACACACACACACACACAAAGGTCTGAATAATTCCACGAGTGGCGGCATCAGCACCTGCTGCAGCTACCCTCTTCCCCACAACGCCAAAGATCCAGTTGAAACCTGATGCATGCATACAGAGAGAGAGAGAGAGAGAGAGAGAGAGAGAGAATTGCTGTCAGGCAGAATCTTCTTATCTCCATATTTGAACTTTTTGTGTTTTAATTCATAAATTAAACGAAAAGACCAATAATACTCTCCATTAATGCATCCACACTTCATAGCACATTACAACATTAGCACAACATTAATGTCAACAAGGCTGTGGTTTGGCACCCAGTGGCTTAGTGGTCCAGGGGCATGCCACATAAGGCTTTGGCCTGACAGCGCGTTGGTCGCGTTCTCTTTCCTGTCAATCTTCACTTGAAACTATCAATAAAGGCAGAAAAGCCAAAAACAAATCTAAAAGAGAAAATAAATAATAAACAAGGCTGTGGTTTAAGACAAAACTTCTACTAAATCGAGTCCCCCACATCTGATCAAGCATCCGTATTTTGGGCATGTCATAGCTGTTGAAACGTGATGTGAAAATAGTGCTTAAAGGGATATAAACTGTCATTTTGACGTCTACTCAGGCTTATGTGAACACCCCGGGCAGTTCTTAAGTTGCTTGATTCAGTAATTAGATATTTGATATTCATTTT
The DNA here is from genome assembly GCF_951216825.1 of Electrona antarctica. Taxonomy (NCBI): domain Eukaryota; kingdom Metazoa; phylum Chordata; class Actinopteri; order Myctophiformes; family Myctophidae; genus Electrona; species Electrona antarctica. The sequence continues at coordinate 48,752,599 of NC_136790.1, forward strand.
AGCTGCCCCACCCCCTTCCTATACAAACCCATTATAACTTAAAACTCCATTGATAAAATGATGATATTCATCGAAAACACCCAACCTATTTTCTGATGACTGATAATGTCCTTCTAATATAGGGGAGCGTGGATTGTCATTTACTGTTTATTTATTTTTAATATATATTTTTTATTTGAGGAGGAGCTGCAGCTGGAGGAGCTAGGCAGCAGGAGGTTCTTTTCCAAAATAATTATTAAAAATAAATGAAAACAGTAAATGACAAACCACGCCCCCTCATGTATTAGGACATTATCAGTCAACAGAAAAAAGTTTAGGTGTTTTTGAAAATGGAGTTTTAAGTTATAATGGGTTTGTATAGGAAGGGGGTGGGGCAGTTAAAATGAATATCAAATATCTAATTACTGACTGAAGCAACTTAAGAACTGCCGGGGTGTTCACATAAGCCTGAGTAGACGTCAAAATGACCAAAAGTTTCTTTGAAAGTGAAATATCCCTTTAAAGTTGTGTACAGGGTACAGGACTTTAAAGGTGTGTGTGTGTGTGTGTGTGTGCGCGACTATGCATAGGCCTAGATGTGTTTCTTACCTTTTCCTGCAGCTGCAAACAGCAAAGCCAACAAAGCCTGCCACCGAGAGAAGAAGTGCCACTATAGTCTGGACGTCATGTCCACATGCTGAGCTCTGTGCTGTTACTGTACTTTAGTCTTGTTTTTGAGGCCCAGACTTTGAACTCTGAAGTCCAGGGATATAATTATGATGCTTCATAAAACACAAGAGCCATGAGGTGAATGTTTAAATGTCTCTATGTGTAGCTGCCCTCGATGTAAAGAAGAGTGGGTTGGTTTCAACGGGTGTTTTTCTTTTTCTTTCAGAAGCATGGATCGAACACTGTGAAAACTATGAAAAAATAGAGAAAAATACTTGTACAAACATTTCATAGTTTCATTCAACAATAAAAGCAGTGCATTTGATTTAATCACTTTAGTACAATTCATCAATAAAATACTTTATAGTTGATTATAATTCAGTGATTCAATTCATTAACATAGAAACCCAAGCAGACATAAAGCAAAATGCACCATAACCAAAGTATCATAGACCCAAACAAAACAAAGTAATTAAGCCCAACGTAAATAACTGAAAACCCAAACAAACAGAATCCTATACCTTGCTCCAGCTATCGAGGGGCTAACAAGCTGTTTGAATGTCACCTGGAACCGTCATTCACCGTCACCCATCATAATTGTTGCATGTCAACACTGATTACAGCAGGCACTGTGGAAAATATAAACTGCTCAGTACACTGAAGCTACACATGTCTGGGTTCAACATTTACCGAAATAATGTGTGAGGCATTTCCAACAAACATACCGTGTTGCTCTGCTAGGTATACACACACGCCGTCTCTCTCTCCTGTCACTGACTGAGTGTGAATGAATGGGGGTGAGTGAAGCGAGCTGGCCACGGAGCCGACTTGGGGACCCAACACAAGGACAACACAAGAGACGGTCACGGCCACACAGCCAACTCAAGGTACAGCCACTGAGCCGACTTGGGGACCCAACGCAGCTCCTCCAAGGAAAACAAACAAATTAACGGAGCTGAACGTGAATCCCCCCCACCGCCCACCCCTTTTTTTCCCTCACTGTATATGTTTCTTTTCCCTTTTTACCTCCTTTATGATGAATTCCTGTTCTGTCCTTTGTCTATATAGAAGTGTCTATTTGTACGTCTCTAAATGTTTTTGATGATTTGAACATGGTGGACCCTATTGGAAACAAGTGTAATGCTTAATTGGGTCGTCCACTCACAGTTAACAGCCTTTGTATTGACTTTGTGCTTGAAATGTACTGTAATTCTGCAAACTGTTAATACATTTTTCAATCAATCAATCAATCAATCAATCAATCAATCAATCAATGTGCGTGCCGGTGCGGTGACAGGACGTTTCAAAATAAAAGGTAAACCAAACGTACAGGAAGTGTCAAAATAAAAGTAGGCCTATCCCAAAAGCAACGAAAATAAACAAATCAACTTCAAACCACAAATGAATTGAAGTTAAAGTGTCCCCGACACTTACACTATGGAAATGTATGAATTAATAGAGCTGCTAAATTGTATTGTATTTGTAGCCACTGTTCTGTAAAGCCTGATGCTATGGGCAGTTTGGGAACCTTCAGTCTAGTCTAAAATACCTCACTATAGCCCCACCTAGAGGCCATGCTGCCACCCTGCATACAATATTCTATCACACTCCACTTTTTGACATACAGTATATGTATGGTGTTTTAAGATGTGTTCTGTCTTTTCACTTTTGTTTGCATTAAAATGAGGGCATGAACAAACACACACATTTGTATTTATTTTTGGAACCCACATTGGGGGGGGGGGGGGGGCACATAGTGCTAACAGTGCATTGTTCTCAAACTTGTTTATGGCAAGGACACCCAAATGAGCACAGCCATAGCCCACAGACCCTCATCTGAAAAGATATGCCGGGGTCCCCCATAACACACTTTTACAGGTACATAGCAGTGTATAGCAGTGATTGTCAACCATTGCGATTTGATATGCATTATTAGACCACGCCACGGACCCTCATTTGATACCGTTTTGATTTTGAAGACCCCCTACATGTACGCTGTAGTATCGAGCGTGCAAACGGAACCAAATGGACCCGTAACGTCGTATAAGGGTCCATTAGGTTCCATTTGTACGCTGAAAACTAAAATGTATTAACATTAAGGGTCCATTAAGGTTCCCAACAATCAAACATTTGGCTAGGGACCCCCTGGTTTTGTTTTGTAAGTAAGATTAAGTTACTCTTGGGTAGGCATAATAAAGCCTGGGCTTCAGCCTACACCTTTTCACTGTTACCTCTGTATATGTTTAAAGCTGACTGTGAATGGACCGTAAGAGTTTTCAAAGTGATGTAAAGTGTCATGAATGATGGACTCCAAACAGCCAAAATTCAAAATTCTCAGCCAAAATTCTCACATGTCCCCCCCCTGCTCCGCTCCCTGCACTGGCTCCCAGTCGCTGCCCGCACAAAATACAAAACTCTGATGCTGGCATTCAAAGCAACCAAAGGTATGGCTCCCCCATATCTTGCAAGGATGATTGAACCCTACAAACCCTCCCGCGCACTCAGATCAGCCAACGCAGGAAAGCTGGAAGTACCCTCACTAAAAACGGCGGGCCAACGCTCCACACGTCCCAAACTCTTCTCCCTTCTGGCCCCAAAACTGTGGAATGCACTCCCCGTTGCAGTCAGAACTGCGGCATCACTCCCAATCTTCCGCCGTAGTCTGAAGACCCACCTTTTCAGACTCCATCATGGCCCATAGCACTTATACTACCCCCTTAGATAGCACTTTTTAGACTTAGATAGCATTTGAAACAGACTTATAGCATGTCATGTAGACAGCACAATAATTGCATTGTATATAGTCATAGCACATATAGTAGCCTACATATGTATAGCATAGTATAGTATATATGTATAGTTAATATGTATAGTGTCATTATATAGATATGTTCTAGTTACGTTCTTAGCTTACGCATGTTTCTTGATAAATGCATTTTATATATGTGATGTATTCCCATACTTTTGTTCCTGCCTAATGTAAGTCGCTCTGGATTAAGAGCGTCTGCTAAATGCCTAAATTGTAAATTGTAAATTGTAAATTGTGACTCATCTTGTGCTGTCCCATTCCTTTCACTACAATGTGGAGCTCTTGCAGCATCTCACCCTCAAGCACTTACAGCTGACGTCATCAAGTCAGTGAGGGTGCAGGGCTTGAGGGCTGCGATTGGAATTGGGCCACAGGTTCTCTATTGTGTTCGAGACTGGCTCTCCACTACATATTATTCAATATGTACGGGAACTGACCCCACAGGGCAGTGGACGTGGATATCTCTTTAAGACAGATCATCTACAGTATGGTGGCCCCACTTTGATTATTTGATTTCCACGAGCAGACGTGGAGTATTAGAACGTGCGGCTACGCAGCATACAGTCCACTTACGGGTAAGAGAGAGCTGGTCGATGATAGCCTGGCTAATAAGCCAGACCGAATCAGCCGTTGGCAAAAAAAAAATTGGACAAGAGTAGTATCCAGTAAAACTTGAGCTTGTAGATCGGCTATTTTTTTGGCACACAGTCAATTATAAATCAGGAATTACGACAGCATCAAGGCCTGCCAAAATGGGGTGGGGTGGGTAGGCTACTTGGCTTCAAGTCAACTGGTTTGTTTGGGTTGGATTGTAATTTTCAGGCCCGTTGAAAACTCTAAAGCATGTGGTTCTCAAACATTTTTATCTCAAGGACCGCCAAATTGACATGCATTCTGCAGAAGACCCCCATCTGAAAATACTTTCTGCTAGGGCCATTTTTTAAAGATTTATCTAAATGTTTCGAAAATAGCCGATCTACAAGGTCAAAATGGGCAGTAATGGGATGCGTTGTGAGCTTGTAGTTTGGCTATTTTCAAAGTATAAAATGGGGTTAAAGTGGTTAAACTGTTCCTTATTTTGCTGTGTGCGTTATCAAGTTCAGAACATGGAGCACACATGCTATTTAACTTGCTTCTTCACACGCTGTGTGTGTGTGTGTGTGTGTGTGTGTGTGTGTGTGTGTGTGTGTGTGTGTGTGTGTGTGTGTGTGTGTGTGTGTGTGTGTGTGTGTGTGTGTGTGTGTGTGTGTGTGTGTGTGTGTGTGTGTGTGTGTGACGGGGTGCTGGAACAGGGGAGTGGGTGGGTCTTGGTTATCCTAGAACTAAAGCACTGTTCTGTCCTGTGTGGATCTGGGAGAGCTTTCAGTAGGAATCATTTACTAATGTCCTACTGAACTCAAGACGATACCGGGCCTCAAATATCAACGTGTCAAAGAGGATCGAAGCAGATTAACTGTTTTGTTTTTGTTTTTTAAATCGAGATGTCGTCCAAGAGTTTTTTTGCGGCGTCAGAAAAAGCGATGATGAAGCAGCCTGTGATTAAGTTACACAGAATAGGTGTGTAGTTGCTTTTATGTCTCTGTAACAGTGGTTGAGAAATAGCCTATAAACTCAAGTAACATTTATTGGAGTAGGCCTATTGGCTATTTAATACTCAAGTAATCAGAGATACAGGTGGGCACTTAGGGACATCTGGCCATGCGCACGCACGCACACACACACACACACACACACACACACACACACACACACACACACACACACACACACACACACACACACACACACACACACACACACACACACACACACACACACACACACACACACACACACACACACACACAAACATTTTGGACAAAATAGCCATGGAGGCTCAGATGTCCTCCTCATAGTGACCACCTATCCTGTTACCATTCAGCTGCTTACACAACATGTCAATCCTATCCTAACAGGAATGCTTTATTTGGCTTTAGAGACAGAAGGGAAATCATTTATATTCTATTTGAGATGGGCACATTAATTTGTCCAGTAACAAACATGTGTTGCTATATATCGGTGCTGTCAGGTGGAAAACCTTGAATGTCCAAAAACGTTACTTTAGTTATTTTTTATTTTTTAAATGTGAGACTTGCTATTTTCACAATATTTGTGTATTAATAATATAATAATAATATTTGATTAGACATTCCTCAACTTCTTTGTCTTTTTTTTTTTACTATTTGTAACAACTTCTTCCACCAATGACAATGTTGCACAAAAAGCTTATGATCTGGGAACCAACCCACCTGTTCTCCCTTCAACCCTTGACCCCTGTGTCCACAACAAGTTTGTTTTTCGAATGTATAGTGCTAGAGTGTGTGTGTGTGTGTGTGTGTGTGTGTGTGTGTGTGTGTGTGTGTGTGTGTGTGTGTGTGTGTGTGTGTGTGTGTGTGTGTGTGTGTGTGTGTGTGTGTGTGTGTGTGTGTGTGCGTGCGTGCGTGCGTGCGTGCGTGCGTGCGTGCGTGCGTGCGTGCGTGCGTGCGTGCGTGCGTGCGTGCGTGCGTGCGTGCGTGCGTGCGTGCGTGCGCAAGCGAGCTTATGTTTATGCTGTAGTGTAGTCTACTTAGTGATGTAGAAGAACATCAAAGATGATTTTATAATCCATTTCCAATGGACGGAGCCTTGGCCTGGAGGAGAGCTCAACATCTGGTGGGCTCCAAACACTACACTGTTTGCGAGCCACTGAGTTAGAGACATCTTGTGTATGAGAGTAAAACAAATTGGTTTGGCTTCCTTCAGCATAGATAGAACAGCAGAATAGTGATAAAAGAAAACTTCAACAAAAAAATAATAAGCGCAAACAGAGAATAACATTGATTCAAGAGCATCATCAAATGTACTTGTGCATATAATATTGGTATATTGTACAGTAAATACCAACAGCATCATTATTATTTTCCCAGTAGCTGCTACCTAACTTTGTGTAAACAACTTCACAGTATATTCTATGTACAGATATAGGTATAGGTGCAGTTCAAGCATAATAGTGCAAGAAAGGGTCGGCTGGGGGACTCGCGTTTCTTTTTGCCCTGGTTCGTTCTCGACAGTTCCTTACCTGATTGTATGTGGAAATAAGCTTTTCTGCAGACCTCGCCTCTCCTGGAAGTGATTTGGTGAAGTGGTAGGGGTATTTTATATGTTAATGATAGTAAATATAAAATAATATCGACTGTATATGTTGTCCAATGGCCAATATGTGCATGGTAATATCTGTTGCCGCCCAGTACAACAAATATACTGTAAACTGATCGGTGCATGTCATAAACTCTATGAATAGAAACTCTTAAGAAAGAAGTAGAGAGATGCGTTTAAATTTAGAACATTATAAGTTTGTAATCCAACACACCTTGCATGTTACTTCTAAACATTTTATGATTTTGTATCCCTTTTTCCTCTCCTCATTCTCCATCTAAGATGTATTTCCTGCCCAACTACCACTGACGAAGCATGTCTACAGCAAAAACTGTCAAAATCTAAAACATCACCAGAGAATTCACACAGGAAAGAAGCCCTACAACTGTGACCAATGTGGGAAACGGTTCAGCTTTAGCAGCGATCTGAAAGTACACCAGAGAATTCATACAGGAGAGAAGCCCTACTACTGTGACCAGTGTGGGACACGCTTCAGCCACAGCAGTAGTCTCAAATGTCACCAGAGAATTCACACAGGAGAGAAGCCCTACAACTGTGACCAGTGTGGGACACGGTACAGCCACATCAATGGTCTCAAATATCACCAGAGAATTCATACAGGAGAGAAGCCCTACCACTGTGACTGGTGTGGCATATGCTTCAGCCAGAGCAGTCATCTCAAACGTCACCAGAGAATTCATACAGGAGAAAAGCCGTACCACTGTGATCAGTGTGGGAAACAGTTCAGCCATAGCAATAGTCTCAAAGTACACAAGAGATGTCATACAGGAGAAAAGCCCTACCACTGTGACCAGTGTGGGAAATGGTTCACCACAAACGCTAATCTCAAACATCACCAGAGAATACATACAAGAGAGAAGACCTACCACTGAATGATTTTGAGGGAAAAGCTTCTCTGTAAAGTGTAAAATCACCTCAAGCAACACCACACTGTAAGCTACTTAATTGGACAATGTAGTGACACACTCTTACCGATGCAACACACACAAACACACACTCACACACACAAACACACACTCACACCCTCTGACACGTAGGCCTCACAGAACCAATGTAATGCCTAGGAATCGAATCATGAGTCTCCCGTGTGTAAAGCCAACATCTTAACCACTAGCCTAAAGGGAAATTCCCTCTTGGCTATAAGGGGAGATATTAGGCTTTAGGCCATCAGACAGAGGTTCTGAGCCACTACTGATTTCTGACACATTTCTTACCTCACCTGTTTATATGCATAAAGGTCTACTCTAGAGCTTGCCCTGAGGGCCTTGTGCCAGAAAGGGGGTGGCATCTTTCTTCAGATTTTTCCTTTTTTTATAGTAATAAACATTGATATAATATAATTAGTAAAATCATTTTAATAGTGATGTATTCATGCTACTATATAGGAAATATTGTAATAATATTATCAGTTTAAGGTATGTAAACCAAAATATTGTTTATTTTTGTTTCGTTTACTCGTTCATACTTACTTTTCTTTTAGTTTGCTCTTATGTTTTCTTTATTCTACTGTGATAATTAATTTAAATGGTAATAGTGGCAAAATAAGCTTCAGCCCTTTTCAGCCAAAAGTAATCTTACATTATTGTACTGCATGTTTAACTGTTATGTAAAATAAACAAAAATCATGACCTAAACTAACCAACTAACTAACTGTATTGGTAAAGCAAATTTACACTCATATATTAATGCTACAATATTGATTTGGTTTTCTTGTTATCTGTTAACATGTAACGTAATCAATTTTTTACATCCTGATCTGTTAAGTAGGAGAAAATGATTGAATTAGTATAGGATATACACATCTGTTTATTGTGTACAAACAATTAATGATGAAATAAATTGATTGTGGGGTTTTAAATGTGTTCACATGACTCCTTGTATGCTATAGACTAGACTTGCCTTATCAATCCATATGGCCATATTCTATAACGATTACACAGATGGCTTATAGTCATTGTTTGTATTGTTGTTTGACAATAGTGACCAAATGTATTCCTTTGCATCTAAACTAGAATGTATTGATAGATCTTTGGAGGTCCCCAGATGACAGTGACAATTTAAGAGCTTTTTCACTAGTAAGAGACCACACCAACTGCTCAAGTTTAGGAGTATTTATTGCACAAGTGAGATGTATCATGTATAGGTGTATTGATGAGGAGCCCGAGGAGGGCAAGACTCGGGGTGGGGGCGTAGTCTCGGGAGCCTGACGACTGCCGTGCTCTGCTCGGGAGCGGTCGCTCGCATCGGCTCGGACACTGCCCCCCCTTTGGCTATTCGAAAATAGTCAATCTACAAGCTGTATATTATCAGCTTGTCTCAGGTTTGTCTCTAAACTGTGGAACCATTGGCGTGTAAGCCTGTATATGAATTTATGATTTAATGTGGGCTATGTCCGCACTTGTTTGTCTTCTTTGTATGCAATTTTGTATGTAGGTATGCGTGCACACACACACACACAGGCCAGGGAGGAGGGCTTGTACAGTACTGTACTACAGCACGAGTACAGTACAGCACCACTCAGTTCAGACGGGTCTCTGTCTCATTTTCTTTTTGTCTCCACCAGCCGAAGGCATGGCGAGAGTATATGTTTTGCACTTCGTCCGTGTGTGTGTCCGTCCGTCCGTGTGTGTCCGTCCGTCTGCGTACAGCTAATCTCCGGCACCAAACTGTGCACACACACTCCCTGGATGCCAACGACAAATCTCTGCCCCAATTTTTCAACAACAGCCTATTATAGCGCCACCATGAGGCTGATTATTTATTACTCGTACACATTTTATCCATACATCACGGTATATACTAACTCTATATTCATGTGATCAACAAGGACCTGTCCGCTTCCCCATATTCCATCCCCATTGGCTAATATGCCCTTCCAAAGTTTGCAGGATTGGTCCGTTTTGAAAAAAAAAGAGCCTCAAATCATGAACACAACATGCAATTTGATATAATAATATAACAGGCCAATTCATGTTCTTACCTAAAACTGCACCGATCTGTGTACAACTTTGTATGTGCACTATACATTATGTTAAACATTATGTTACTAACTGTTAGTTAGTATATGACTAACTAACTAACTAACTAACTAACACATTATGATGCATGGGAGGATGGTGTTGCCTGGGGTGGGATATAATGACAGTACTGTGGAGATTCCCTGGCCTCTGGTAGAGTACCGCAGAGTCATCCAACAAGTCTATTTGTATTGGTCTAAAGAGCTAAACCACAGGATATCATTTCACCACCCTGGAAATATGAGCTGGGGCAATTGATCTAATGTTATCTAACGCAGCATTGGCAAAGCGGCGATGCGGCGCCAGATTTGTGGCGTTTTCATTTTGGTTCCAATTTTGCTCTCATAATAAGATCTGGCTGGCCTGTGGGTAAACACTGCCACTGTTAGCAGCTGCTATTTACTGAGCTTCAGCATGGGAGTACCTGCCTCAAATGTTTCCCTCAAAACAACACATTGTTAAGGCTCTAGCATATATTGGTTCGGCCTCAGGCCGAAGTTGCCGAACCAATATACACACACACACACACACACACACACACACACACACACACACACACACACACACACACACACACACACACACACACACACACACACACACACAACTTACAGCAGTCTAGTCTAGCTCCATGTGGAAAGTGAAACTGTGAAAGAGACCTTTTCTGTATCGCATCAAACAAGGGAAGCAAACTTTTGAAACAAGCGTGATTTAGTTAGTCAACCAGTGTGCTCTGGCTACATGCATGACTCCCTAGACTAGTCCCTAGCTGTAAAAAGAACACATGTATAGGCCTGACAAAAAGAAAAGAAGAAGCGCTACGTGGGTCCTTTATATGTAGAGAAAACTGTAGACAGGTGCTCTTTGGAGAGGGTTTCAAATAACAAAGCACACGAGTTCTTAAAAGGTTCTATAGGCTACCTTGAATGAGTCAATTTCACTGTGGAAGGAGGTAAGAAGGTGGCGAACTTATCCTTTATTTCATCAAATTTTAAAAACAAGGGTTAAAAAAACGACCAACGCGTTTCGGCCTGCATGGGCCTTCATCAGGGTCAACTGTATGTATGTTATTAGGCCTATTATATAGTAGACAGTGTTTGGTGCATTACTTTATATTTTGAATATATTACTTTCGTTACAGATTATTACAGGTTATTTTTGATGTGGGTGTTTGAACAGACTGTGAAGACAAATATCCTTCGGGACAATAAAGATTATTATTATTAATAATACATTTGATGACAAATTATAGAAAATAAGTAATTCTTTAACTCCTGCAGTTGTCACATAATGTCACAAGACAGAGCTACGGGCAACTTGTCAGTTCATACCAAGCCATCCACGTGCACTGACCTACTGTATATCCTACTACTCTATAACCTCATTATCCGCAGCCTGGTCACCAAAGACAATGTTGGCACTGATGGAAAAAATCTCAAGATACTGTACGTAGAATGTGGATGTTGTTTTGAACCAAAAATGTTGACTCAATCGTAGATTTCCAAGTCATGTGCAATTTTGAGAGAGAGAGAGAGAGAGAGAGAGAGAGAGAGAGAGAGAGAGAGAGAGAGAGAGAGAGAGAGAGAGAGAAAAGAGTGAGAGAGAATGGATTATTTATACTATTCTCTGCCTATCAGTAGTATGCAATTTGGCAGCACTGGGCTTTCACCACTCAGTGAGTGTCCATCACTCACTCGGCTGTCACTTCACTCTGGCGCACCTCTCGGGACTCAAGTCACTGCTGACACTGCTTTCAAACGTCGACTCGAGATACAGTTGGGTGCCACCGATATTGTCCCTTATCATTTGACCCATTTAGGCCTGACCTCAAAATTTTAAAAAATCCTTCTAAATCCTCCAGTTTTCTCAAAAATAGCAGACCTACAAGCTCGTAGCGCGCCACTCGGTGGCGCGCTATGAGCTTGTAGATCTGCTATTTTTCAATAGCTAAATTATAACAATGTTTAAAACACCAAAAGGGGTTCCTGCCCAAAATGGGTTAACTGTCCTTTTGCGCAGATCACGCAAACCTCAGCAAAAAGAAAAGGACAATATCGATGGCCTCCAACTGTACAACATATCTGTGATTTAACATCCGAACTGTCCCCACATCTGTTTTCTTAGCCCCTCCAATACATGGCTTTTGAAGATTACTTCATATGGCAGCTAAGTCTATGTTTTTTTTAATGTTTGTTTAGGGCGCTTACGACGTAAATCGTTCGCCAGCCAAGTCTATGGACTTTAATGTTTGTTTAGGGCATTACATGACAACGTAGGACATCATGTGACCGATATAAATATATCTTGTAACTCATTTTGTTTCATACAAGAAACAATTAGGATGGATAAAGGAAAGAAACAGTACACAACTGTGACCAATGTCATAAAAGCTTCACAAGAAACAGTAAATTGAAACCACACTTGAGAATTCATAGAAAGAAACAGTACCACTGTAAGCATTGTAGACAAAGATTCAGAAAAAAGTGTAATTTTAAACATCACCAGAAAAAGGCACCCCTCACTTCATAGGAGTGTGATTTGTATCTCTCTGTTATGCAGTAGGATACAATGGGTTTGAGAATTGAGCTTTAGAAATGTGGTGATTTCTTTCCCACTCATATTTGATGAATATCCACACCAGTGATATTATTTCTCCATGAATAGATGAGCACTGCAGAGGTCCTGATAATACTCTGCTTTGTTTGTGCTCATCTTTATCAAAGCTGAAATTGTTGCAGCAAAATCCACACTGAGCCATCTTTCCTCCTGGATAAGTATGCAGCTTCAAAGAAGGGCCGAGTGTCACTTCAAAGACCTCTCAATCTCCTTGGGGTTTTTGCCGTGTCTCATTTGCTCAGCTGCTACGTGTTAAGTGTGTTTTAATCTAGACCCCTGCAATCTTCCCTCTATACCTCCCTCTTCCCTCCTGCCTGCCCTCTGCACTTCATTCTAGCTAATGATTTACTTCTTTCTTTTTATTTTTGTCGCTCACTCAGCGAGATGATCCCCCAAATCAAAGATTCATAAGAACATGGCTCTGACTTTGACAGTTTGTCATACTCAGGATTACATCTAAGGCTCTTTGCCTGAAATATCACAATCTAGTTACAGGTGGTAATACTAATACAGTATAAGCTGTCATGGCCCGGTATATCATTTTAAAAGGAGCAAAAAGGACAACCTTGTCTGCTCTGTTTCCACATATAATGAGATATCTGCCCTTGAGATTCTATGGTTTTGAAATCAGCGTGGAACAACAATGAAAATGTGGCATCGATTAATCTCTGCTACATCAGTCACAGACCGATTGAAACTCAACCTTCCATGGATGTTTTTTTTTTCTTCCTTATTTACATTTTGGTATAGAATAGAGCAACACCTAATGTACTGTACACCTTGACATGGTTAAAAACAATAATATGATAAAGGTGTGTGTTGTGGCTGATAATAATTCCCAATGAATTACTCATGCCGGCAGGCTAAGCCTGGGAGCTAAAAACAATCTGTAATGACGCGCCACAAACAATGATAAAATGTACAAAGAGCTCATAAGTTTAAAATGTTTATATAGTTCAGTGCACCAAATATTACAATACAATTTCCAATAATAAATATGTATGCAATAAATATGTGCAAAGAATACAAATTTAAACAGTGAGCAAACAAAACGTGTATGAACCAAAATATAAAATAAAGTGCGAATGCGGTCAACAAAATGTATCGCTCCCAGCTCACCCTGCCTCCAAGTCCAACCGTCCTTAGAGTGAGCTGGTAGATACCTGTATTTGTCACCTATCTGGTGGCCACCCACAGAGACGCTCCCACCAATAGTGAAGCGCCAATGCGGTGCCCACACCCATCACCAACCAAGTGCATCACACAGGTTAACAGTACGTTTTGGCTCCTACATTCCGGCCCCTAATTAAGCCTGGGCATTAATTACACCATTATTAATATGTAGGAGCACATTAGCCTTAGCATCATTGCAATAGTTCAAACAATAGAAATTCAATTCATAATAATTCATAATCGATTGTGTCTTCATCCATATTCTCCTCTCCGTCTGCAAATAAAAATATAGAGAGCGAGAGAGAGAGAAAGTAGTTCAAAGAGCTCAAGAGCTCCAAGCGATAAAGGATCCACAGAGCATGAGTGCTCCAAGTAAGACTTCAAGACCCCTCTGCTTCCTGAAGCCGCGACAATCTGCATGTTACTGTGTAGCTTCTCTTCATCAAGAACTGGCTGAATAAGAAGCCTCCCATTCTGAGCCAGGTCCAACTTCCTCTTGAGCTCAAGAAGCCAACCGACCATCTCTCCCAACCAGAACCAAGACGGAATGCGACTGGCGAACGGCGTGTTCAAGTCTGCAGGCTCATTGGCCTGAACTGCCGTCATGGACACATCTTCAGAGAGGTCGGATCGTGCTGGCCGCACCATTTCACCTGACACCCAAGTATTGTACCTCAAGGATTCCAGACTGGTCCCGCTGTCTGCCATCACCACTGCAGCTGTCAACTCCATGCAAGGAATTGTGATGGATTCCAGTGCCTTTCCCAAGAGCAAAGCACAGTGGGCCTGATGAAGTTCCCGCAGCCAGGCTGTACACTCCTGGGCAGCACTGTCTGGTAAGGCATCACTCCAGCCCATCTGACTTCTGCACAGGATTTTCTTGGCACTTCGCACCACAGGTGCAAGGAATCCTGTGGGATGTTCGGCAACCTTCCTGTTCTGCATTCGGACATCAACCAGCTGAACAGACTTTGTGGCAGACCCTGAGCTGAGGTCTTCTGTAGCCAATGTAAGCTGTTCATCCTTGGCACATTCAGGGACATCTGCCTTCGTCTGCTGCTCCCACAGCTGGTCAAGTCCAGCGACCGAGATACGGTTGACGGTGACGTGACTCACACAAGCGGTGTTGGTTTCGCTGCCCCCTCCGATGGGACCATTCACGGTCCAACCCAACATAGTTCTGACCGCATAAGGACCACCGTCAACACTCCTAACCACCTCCCACGGCTCCAAAGCCTTGGGAACATTGGTGCCAATGAGAAGATCCACCCCTGAGTTAATAGCCGTGATGTTGATGTGCTCAAGGTGCGGCCAGTTCTGCAGATCTTCCTGCCTGGGGATGTTACCTTTGTGTACAGGCATGTTCTTCTGTGTGAAGACTGCAGGTAGCTCACAGAAACGATCTGTGTCCAGCCCAGCTACCTCCAAATCCAACACAACCCGACTGCTGACCACCTTCTCCTGACCCATTGTCCTTAGGAGAATGTCAGACCTTTTTCCTGAGAGGTTCAGCCGCTTCATGAGCCCGTCCGTGCAGAATGAAGCCGAGCTCCCAGGATCAAGAAATGCATAGGTCACCAACGTCTGACCTTTCTTGGACTTCACACGAACAGGAAGTATGGCAAGTGTGCAGTCACTCTCTCCGGCCCCAGTAAGACCACTGGACTGCACTGTGATCAAAGAGTTCTCATCTGCTACCTCTGCTTCTCCTGGTGCTTGCACTGAACTATCCTCTTCTTCAGAGTAGACATGCAACATAGTGGGATGTCTCCTACTGCACACTTTGCACACAAGGCGTTCGTGGCATTCGTGGTTTCTGTGCCCAATGCACATACATCCAAAGCATAACCCTTTATCTCTCAAGAAGGACATCTTCTCAGCGTGCGTCTTCCTTTCCATTAGACGGCATGTGTCCAAGGAATGCCCAGCTCCACAAAGCAAGCATGCTCCAACAGCAGATGAGCCATGTTCTCCCCTTGGTCCAGTGTCAACTTTTGTGTCGACTGTAGCGACAGTAGTCGCAAAGCTACTTCTCTTTGCTTCAGCAAAGTATTGAGGTTTAGCGGGACTCACTTCTTCCTCAGACAGTGGCAGCCATGTTAGGCACTTTTAATCTTGTTCTTGGTGTTCTTCTCGGTCTTGGGTTTGCCCCAGGATTCTACACGATTCCACTCAACGTCACTAATCTGGCTGACGACATGAGTGCTGGGCCCAACGTCACTAATCTGGTTGCCAAAAGTGCATTTGCTTGTGAACCTGCACTTTTGGCACACAGTAAGTGGAAACACACTCCGAACGTTTTTTCTACTTTTTCTTCCTTTACACTTCTGAGCTTTCTTAGCTCCTTTCCTTTCCCCACACTTAGACCCTGACCCATGGCTGGTTGAATCTCGATCTTTATCAAACAAATCACACAGGCTGACTAATATAGCCTAGTGTCCAATCCAAAGACCCGGACATCCAGACACATCCAGCGAAGGAGGCCGCCTCCTAGGGTTTTGTATCAACTTACTTCCTACTTCCTATTATTACTATTATTATGTTATAATTATTAATTGTATTTATTATTATTATTACTCTATTATTATTATCTCTTATATCTGTTTATAATGTGCTTTCCCACCGTCCCTATACTGTCCTCCTCATGTCGCCCTAGACACTACCTCTACCGTCACAGAGATCCCTCAAATCTCATCTATCCAGCTCGTTCACCCAGTCACCACATTGTGGTGGAGGGAGGCCTATGGAACTGCCAAGCAGCTACCAAGAAGAATATGCCTGAATTCATTTCAGGCCAAGCCTCCCTCAGGTCTCTGCATTTCCTTGCTCTGACTGAAACCTGGATTACCCCAGATAACACTGCAACCCCGGCCGCCCTCTCTGTTTCTCACAAGTTTACCCACACCCCTCGCCCAACAGGTGCAGGGGGTGGTACAGGACTACTAACCTACTAACCCTCCGAACGTCACCACCCGACGCAATCTCAAGTCCCTAAACCCCTCCTCCCTCTCATCCTCTATTCTCTCCTCTCTACCCTCCCTGGAGTCCTTCCTCTCTCTCTCACCTGACTCTGCAACCTCATCCTTCCTCTCCTCTATCTCATCTGCATTCGACCAACACTGCCCCCTCTCATCCAGGCCAGCTCGCTCATGTCCACCGGCCCCCTGGTTATCTGAAACTCTCAGATCTGAACGAACACCTCTAAGGACAGCCGAAAGGAAGTGGCGCAAGACAAAGCTACCTGATGATCTCTCCCACTTTCACTCACTCCTCTCTGCCTTCTCCCTCTCACTAACCACTGCTAAAACCTCTTTCTACCACACCAAAATCCAATCCTGTACTTCTAACCCAAGGAAGCTCTTCTCCACTTTCTCTTCCCTCCTTAAGCCCCCTCCCCCCACTCAACCTTCATCCCTCACTGCTGATGTTTTTGTCAACTACTTCGAGAAGAAGGTTGATGATATCAGCAGCTCCTCCCCACCCCCTCCCCCATAACGTGGCATCTGACTCAACCAACACTAACCCCAACATACCATGCATGTCCTCCTTCTCTCCTCTTTCCCCAGACGAGTGACTTCCACTAGACCTATGCTGCCCAGGCTGCTTCCCACTCTGCAGTCCTGATTCTCCTAGACCTATCAGCAGCATTTGACACAGTGAACCACCAGCTGCTCCTAGACACCCTAGCGGATCTAGGCATCGGCGGGACAGCACTAAAGTGGTTCTCTTCCT
Organism: Electrona antarctica; assembly: GCF_951216825.1. Lineage (NCBI taxonomy): Eukaryota > Metazoa > Chordata > Actinopteri > Myctophiformes > Myctophidae > Electrona > Electrona antarctica. The sequence continues at coordinate 48,769,789 of NC_136790.1, forward strand.
ATCTCACCGACCGGACCTACCAGGTCTCCTGGAAAGGTCTGCTATCATCCCCCTGAACCCTCCAAACTGGGGTCCCACAGGGATCTGTACTTGGTCCCCTCCTTTTCTCACTGTACACTAAATCCCTTGGCACTATCATCTCTGCTCACAATATATCCTATCACTGCTATGCCGATGACACACAACTGTTTCTATCCTTCCCCCCCTCTGCCACCCAGGTGGAAGAGCGCATCACTGGCTGACATCTCACAGTGGATGTCCTCCAACCACCTCAAACTGAACCCAGACAAGACTGAGCTTCTCTTCTTCTCAGCTAAGTCCTGCCCTATGCGGGAGCTAACTATTTCCGTAGCCAACGCCCTGGTAACGTCTGTCCCAACAGCCAGGAACCTTGGTGTAGTCCTGGACAGTCAGCTCTCGTTCAAAACTCACATCACAGCTGTCACTCGATCCTGTAGGTTCACACTCTATAACATACGACGAATTAGACCGTTCCTCACCCAGGAATCAGCCCAGCTCCTAATCCAGACAACAGTCTTGTCAAAACTTGACTATTAGTACTCCCTCCTCACTGGCCTACCGGCATGTGCACTTAGGCCTCTCCAACTGATCCAATATGGCGCAGCTCGCTTGGTCTTCAACCAGCCAACATTCTCACATGTCTCCCCCCTGCTCCGCTCCCTGCACTGGCTCCCGGTCACTGCCCGCACAGAATACAAAACTCTGATGCTGGCATTTAAAGCAACCAAAGGTATGGCTCCCCCATATCTTGCAAGCATGATTGAACCCTACAAACCCTCCCGCGCACTCAGATCAGCCAACGCAGGGAAGCTGGAAGTACCCTCACTAAAAACGCCGGGACAACGCTCCACACGTCCCAAACTCTTCTCCCTTCTGGCCCCAAAACTGTGGAATGCACTTCCCGTTGCAATCAGAACTGCAGCATCACTCCCGATCTTCCGCCGTAGTTTGAAAACCCACCTTTTCAGACTCCACCATGGCCCATAGCACTTACCCTACCCCCTTAGACAGCACTTTAGCATAGCATGTCATGTAGACAGCACAATAACAGTACAGCATAGTATAATATATATGTATAGCTTATATGTATAGTGTCATTATATATATAGATATGCTCTAGTTACGTTCTTAGCTTACGCATGTTTCTTGATAAATGCTTTTTATATATGTGATGTATTCCCATTGTAACCCAGGTCATGGAAACTGGTTACTAATGAAGAAATGGAGCAAGTCTACCTAACTTGATTTTCCCCTGTCATGCTGCTGACAAATAGTCAGCCAAGGCCATGGAGACTGACAGGTGAATTTCACCCAATCAGACGACACACCTCAACTGCTTGCCCCGCCCTTCTCTGCTCCCCAGTCTCACACAGAAGCTGCACTGAACTGAAGAAGTCCCCCATGACAGAGAGAGAGAGGCACAGAGCCCAAACAGATCAATAATTAGAACAATAAATAAGCTTAAAAGCTAGATAAGACAGCACACACACCTTGCCCATCAACTCATAGATCCCTGAGGGCTGAGAATTAGTTTCTTCTAAACATTGGTGAGTTGCTACAAACTTTGTTAGCTAGGTGTAGCCATGATGGTTAGCCATGAGAGTTAGCAGCTAATTGGCTAGAGCCACCATGTTATTTTAATGCTTTCATGTTAGCACAAATGTTTGGCTAGCAGTAGCACATTGTTCCAAGCTAACCTACCTGGTTAATTATATGGAATATAGTTTGAACAGAACTATTTTCTGTCATCAATGTAGATGGCCGTGTGTTGCTTTTATTTAAGTTTTGTACATTTTGTTACATTTTAGCCTTTGATAAAATAGGCTGCTAAGTAAAGGATACTTTCCACACCTTTCATTTCCTAGCTGTGTGTGACTGTGTGCTGGGGGTAGCTGCAGCATCACCATTCCTGGTGATTGAGAGCACTTTATTTGCATACCATTGGTGAGAAAAGCACTTTTGTTACAATGCATTTTATTTAAATGAGAATGTATTTTATTTTCATACTGAAAGAAGTTTGTTGTATTTTATTTTAATTAATTGAAACACACTGAACGGAAACACTGTAAAGAATTACTGTTAATTATAGTTCTTCATGCTGTCCTGTATGCATGCCATACAGGTCAGGTTTTTTGGATGAGGCCAGAGTTTAGGTCTACCAAGGATGGCGAGCGACTAACCCAGGAGGATTTGCATGCGAAGACCATCTTTGATTTTCCTTGGAGACATACTCTGCATCAAGTCTGTGTGTTCTATCAGTGTGGTAGGACAGAACTGAGCACAATCACAGAACTTGAACACTAAACAGTGAACACTGCACAACATTCAGTACACCACACTACTACACCCCGCAGTGTGGTTGGACTGTCATTGAACTCACTCTCACATTCATCCATTTGGGGTTTACATTGGGTTCATTGACTGTATTGACACTGTACTGAATTGATGTATACTGTGTTTTGAATTGAAGGTAATTGTAATTTCATTCTGTATTGGGATTAAGAGTCCATGGATCCATAGTTCATTAATATTCATACTTACCATACAGTTAAAAGGATATTTACCATTAAAAAGATATCTATAGTTAAAAAGATACTAACTAAAAAGATACTTACCAGGGTGCACCCGAGGATAAAAACCAGTAGATCATAAAACTAGATTAAACCCATAGGTTCAAACCCATAGGACCTGCAGCCTAGATTAAAGGGTACTTCACCCAAAATATTTAAAGGGTTTAATTTGAAAGATAATAGTGATCTAATCACTGACGTCAAGAGGTGACTACAAGTTACACACTATCTAAGCTCATTATTGTTGTTTACTGTTGTCTATGTCTGTATGTGTGTTTTTGGTACCATTCAATTTATTTACTATTTTCTATAATACAAGCCGGCCGTTCTTTATTACATGCTACATACTGGTGTGGTCTCATCTCAATCATTTTACTCTTTTATGCTCCCAGAGCCGAACCTAACTGAATACTAGTCCAGATTTAATACTTTATTGTTCTTGGTCATACGTCCATTATACAAAGGTATTACCGGTACACTTGTTACACCATGCTTTTGTTCTTGCTTAATGTAAATCGCTCTGGATTAAGAGCGTCTGCTAAATGCCTAAATTGTAAAATTGTAAATTGACATGAGTGCTGGGCCCAACGTCACTAATCTGGCTGACGACATGAGTGCTGGGCCCAACGTCACTAATCTGGTTGACGACATCAGTGCTGGGCCAAACGTCACTAATCTGGTTGACGACATGAGTGCTGGGCCAAACGTCACTAATCTGGTTGACGACATGAGTGCTGGGCCAAACGTCACTAATCTGGTTGACGACATGAGTGCTGGGCCAAACGTCACTAATCTGGTTGACGACATGAGTGCTGGGCCCAACGTCACTAATCTGGTTGACGACATGAGTGCTGGGCCCAACGTCACTAATCTGGTTGACGACATGAGTGCTGGGCCCAACGTCACTAATCTGGTTGACGACATGAGTGCTGGGCCAAACGTCACTAATCTGGTTGACGACATGAGTGCTGGGCCCAACGTCACTAATCGGGTTGACGACATGAGTGCTGGGCCCAACGTCACTAATCTGGTTGACGACTTGAGTGATGGGCCCAACGTCACTAATCGGGTTGACGACATGAGTGCTGGGCCAAACGTCACTAATCTTGTTGACGACATGAGTGCTGGGCCCAACGTCACTAATCGGGTTGACGACATGAGTGCTGGGCCAAACGTCACTAATCTGGTTGACGATATGAGTGCTGGGCCCAACGTCACTAATCTGGTTGACGACATGACTGCTGGGCCAAACGTCACTAATCTGGTTGACGACATGAGTGCTGGGCCAAACATCACTAATCTGGTTGACGACATGAGTGCTGGGCCAAACGTCACTAATCTGGTTGACGACATGAGTGCTGGGCCAAACGTCACTAATCTGGTTGACGACATGAGTGCTGGGCCCAACGTCACTAATCTGGTTGACGACATGAGTGCTGGGCCAAACGTCACTAATCTGGTTGACGACATGAGTGCTGGGCCCAACGTCACTAATCTGGTTGACGACAGGAGTGCTGGGCCCAACGTCACTAATCTGGTTGACGACATGAGTGCTGGGCCCAACGTCACTAATCTGGTTGACAACATGAGTGCTGGGCCAAACGTCACTAATCTGGTTGACGACATGAGTGCTGGGCCCAACGTCACTAATCTGGTTGACGACTTGAGTGCTGGGCCCAACGTCACTAATCGGGTTGACGACATGAGTGCTGGGCCAAACGTCACTAATCTGGTTGACGACATGAGTGCTGGGCCCAACGTCACTAATCGGGTTGACGACATGAGTGCTGGGCCAAACGTCACTAATCTGGTTGACGACATGAGTGCTGGGCCAAACGTCACTAATCGGGTTGACGACATGAGTGCTGGGCCAAACGTCACTAATCTGGTTGACGACATGAGTGCTGGGCCAAACGTCACTAATCTGGTTGACGAGATGAGTGCTGGGCCCAACGTCACTAATCTGGTTGACGACATGAGTGCTGGGCCCAACGTCACTAATCGGGTTGACGACATGAGTGCTGGGCCCAACGTCACTAATCTGGTTGACGACTTGAGTGCTGGGCCCAACGTCACTAATCGGGTTGACGACATGAGTGCGGGGCCCAACAAGACTGAGGCTGCCGGGGCGGAGCCGGCCGAGAAGGCGGTGGTGGCCTGGAAGGAGGCCTGGAAGGCGGCCTGGAAGGAGGCCTGGAAGGCGGTCTGGGCTAAGCCCTGGAATAAGGCATGGAAGGAGGCCTGGATAGCAGTCTGGGATAAGCCCTGGAATAAGATATGGAAGGAGTCCTGGGACGAGACCGTGAAGGCGGCTGAGGCGGCGGTGTAAACGTAAAAACGTAAAAAACGTAAAAAAAAAAAATACAAAATCATTCGTATGCAAATCAAAAGTCAGCATACACATTGCACAGTGACAGCCCTAAATAGTATGCATGTGTGAAGAATGTAAATGTAGTCGTTAATGAAAGCTATTGTCCCCCTCTAAACTTCCTACTTAATCTAAACTATCAATGCAGACCCTATGTCTTCAGCATGTAACGATGGGTATTTATGTGCCTATATATCTCGGTTATGAGACGGCACTCCCGGGCCACCCGGTCCGCGGGTATTAGAAAGCGGGCCGACCCGTTCATGCACAGGAAAAACAACAAACAATAGCCATACAGCCGAAGCTATAGGCTAATGCCGCTTCACCTATAGGGGAACAATAGCGTGTGTTGTGTGTGTGTGTGTGTGTGTGTGTGTGTGTGTGTGTGTGTGTGTGTGTGTGTGTGACAGCTGTTTGGGCTATGTCGCTATGCGTGCGTGTAACGTGGACCCATACGAAAGAATCAAACAAACTTGTGGATAAATGCAGCCTTATACTGCCGTGGTGCATCACACAGGCTAACAGTATGTTTTGGCGGTACCAGGTCGAATCGCCCCTCTTCCAACTCGCCCTCGCGAAAAGTGAAGACGGCTCGCCACAGAATTTCGAAAAGTGAAGACGGCTCGCCACAGAATTTCGAAAAGTGATGACGGCTCGCCCCGAGCCGTGGAGAGCCCGCCCCCATAGTGTGGACAGCTCGCCCCACAGCGTGGATATCTCGCCCCAACGCACAGATATATCGCCCCGTGTTTATTTCATGTTTATTTTACATATTAGAACATTGTTTGTTAAAGTTTGTTGTTGGTCAAATGAAAATTATGCATGGATAATGAATGGCTTACTCCCCTCCATTGTTCTGGAAATTCCATTCCAAGTACAGTACTTGAAATTCCAAGGTGTTCCATTCCTCCATTACTGAAATTAGTTGTTGTTGTTGTTGTTGTTGTTGTTGTTGTACTACCATTATGTTAAACTTGGGCCACAGCCATATGCACTCATGTTTACATTCGTTTTTGCATGTCATGGTATGGAGTTGCTTATTTCATTGTTTAAAAAACGTTAGAGTTTTAGCTGGGGACCTGGAGCCTGTGAAATCTTTCACAGACTTACAGTGCCACCAACAGGTGGATTTTTGAAAATTACTCAAATCATGAAGGCAGCGTGCAATTTACGTGGAATCTATCACAGACTTTCATACTAGTCTACTACTACTAGCCATATGCACTCATGTTTATGTTGCATGTCATGGTAGGCCTACCTGCAATTTTGTTGTTGTACTATTCTGCTATGTCTGCCTAAAAGTACAGTACTTGAAATTTCATTCTGGAATATACATAATAATAATAACATAATAATATAGGCCTACCTGCAATTTTGCATTTATTTCAGCAGGTGGCACTAAAGTTCTTGTTGTTCCGTTTTGGCTCCTACAGTGTGCCATACTTCTGAAAAGCTGACGTATGGGTAGCAGAATATAATATAGCTGCAATTTGCAGCACTATATTTTTTATAATGGGTTATTGAATTTATAGATGCAACAGCAGCCATGGACAATCCATTCATCCAAACAGAAAAGTCTGCTTGTATTAAACAACATTAAACTCCAACATTGCAGCTGTGTAAAGCTTCAATTATCCTCTTTCAATCTGCAAATTGTTTGCTTCATGAAACTCCACTGTAGACATGTTATGATAGCTACTTTCTGTCACAAAATTCTGTGAAGGTGATCATTTTTTACTTGGTAGTCACTCAACGGCCATGTGTACCACGTACACATATACAAACATATATATACATGACTAGCATTCAAAATGTGTTATAATTGCAAATGCAATGCTCTGGATGGAACCCTTTCTACTGTGAAATTAAATGCATTATAATGATAAAGTGTCACTGGTTGTTTGTATATGGAGCATTGTAAGTGTGCTGGGTTGAGCTAATATACAAAGCTATTAGTAGCTGTCATTGTCATGTCTGAAGAAGATATTGCATGGTTACAAGAGATTAAATTGATGACATACTGTAGTAGTCAATGATAGAGTGAATAATAGCCTTTTTTGCATATTCAGCGCTGCACAACATGTTAACATGGGAGAAGGTTTTCATATCAGCATGATTCTTGAATGACTACTATTTAACAACAACAACAACACAGTGGGGGAAATCATAAATACACCAGTAAGACGCCTTAGGCCTGACTCACACCTTTACAACAGATTGATGTATGGCTGATGCATCATGCATGAGACTTATTGACTGATGCAGCTCGCAATGCATTTCCAATGGGTGTCACATGGTTTGACACAACATTTGTGTTGTATGAGGGGGAGGGGGGCAGTCGAAACACAGCCGAAAGCCGTACAACACAAATGTTGTGTCAAACCATGTGACTTCCATTGGAAATGCATTGCGAGCTTGCATCAGTAAACAAGTCTCATGCATCTAGCATCCAACAATGTTGTATGCTAGATGCGAAGGTGTGAGTCAGGCCTTAAAGGCGAGAAGCGACCGCAGGGCTGAGACACTCGGAATAATGTCACTTCATTATGTCAGCACTACAGCGGAGCGGACAGGTGGTGAAATCTCTACCGAAGTCCTGATGTCCCTCGCTCATTATAAATACATAAACAGTAAAACTACCTGGTTCCGAATGGCAGCTGGCTGATGGAACTGCTGCTGATCATTTCCACTCGCTAACATCAGAGACTGTTCTGGGAAAAAGCTCCTTAAACTAACAGTCGTGAGGCTATCCCCAATGAGTGTTATGGCATTGAGAGCCAGTACTTGTGAGCTAATGGAGCTGGCACTATGTGGGAAATGGAAATTGAGTTCAGATACTGTTACAGGTGAAGTAAGTAAACTCTCCAAAAATAACTTTGTGTTCTACTATATTTTCAGGATTATGTGTGTGCGTGCATGCGTGCATGTTTATATACACACACACACACACACACACACACACACACACACACACACACACACACACACACACACACACACACACACTTAAATGCTACAATATTGTAGGCTGGCTATAGGCATGCTGACTCAGTGGAAGATTAAGGGAGAGCTCTCGCCGAGATAAGTACCCACCCAGGGTCCACCACTCACGGTTCCCCAGGCTGTTGTTGAGAAGTGTAAAATACTCCATGATTTACATTTTAACTCTCTGTGAAAGACACTGGCCCATTAAGAGGCCCTCAGGAGGAGTTGCCTGTGGTTTATATTTTTATGAATCTTCCAGAAGGGTTTTTACAGGCTCTTCCTGGCTGCATCCGGCAGATAGCTCCCATGGCTACGGTGCGACGCATTAAAGGGGAATAGTAATTAACGGAATAAACAACATTTTATGAAGGCATGCGGTGACAATAATATTATCTGTTAGGCAGCAGGCTTTTTCTCAGGAATTACTGTGATTCATTGGAGGAGGTAGGGCGAAAATAATTAGAGCTGACGCATAGTAATAGCTTGATAGCAATTTGTTTCTCATATTTGTGGCATTAACAAATGTGTCACATTGAGGGGCAATTAGGGACAAAATAGCAAAGATGTGAGATTGCACAATTATGTTTGTTTGTCATTCTTCTTGTGTTGTTTTTGGCTTCACTTGCATGCTACTGTAGTTTGGCGTGACATGAAATAGTTAGAGAGCTTTATGACAGCAGGATTCTCCAGAGCCGCCCTTCACGCTGCCAACCCAACAGCACTTTAATGCAGTCCCAGCCCAAGACATCCGTCGCTCAGCACGGCTAATCCAAGAGGAAGGAACTGTAAAAGCAGAGGCTGGTTACATCCTCACCACCCCCACACGACACCCTCACCCCCCGCCCAAGCGTGTCCTCCAAGCAATTAAGCAGTTCATCTCTGGGAGTATTTCCGAGCGATCCATTTCCCTCCTACCAATCCTCTTGGCACTTTGTGGTCACTCTGAGGTCCAAATCTTCAGTGGAAGTCGTGCCTCTCTACTGAACACCTCTCTGTAGGGGTGGTGGGGAGAGAGAGAGAGAGAGACAGAGAGAGAGAGAGAGAGAGCAGCACACTACCTGGGGAGAGAGAACAGTTTTCTGGGCTTATCTGTGCTCTCCTGGCCGTCCTGCCAATTCCTTACGGGAAGAAGATGGAGGAAAGCTTTGAAAAAAATCCTCCAGCACCAGAGGCGATTAGACCGATCAAGTCCCGACTCCCAATCAAATTGCCTTGTCTCTCTTGGACTAAAGAAAACCCATCTTTCTTCCCCTCCAAAGGACCAAGTGCACCTTTACTATTCTTGAACACGCTTTGCAGACAGAGCCCTCCAGGGTCTCTATAATTACAAAGTGGTTTGGTCAAGGTGTGCAAATTGTCATTTAAGTTTATCTTACTGCCCGCAAAGGAAAATGTTGACACTCCTGTATATAGTGATTGATGACAAAATTCACAGTGAAATTAAGTTGTAGTAGCAGACATTTTAGAGGACATTCACTTATTGTCCTTGGTTTTTTTTAACTCATCAGTGTACATTAGCGCACCACTTTTCACGGACTACCGCTACCAGTTCATGCAGCGCGGTGCATCGCGGACCACCGCGTTCAACGTTGCAAGCTCGGAGATGAGAAGATCACGTGCATTGTGCAGGCTGTGTTTTCACCCGAGGAAAGATATTTCCTGTTGCCTTATATGGCATGGAATGGGCGTGGATGTTCAATTATACCAGGCGACACCAGGCGAATCGCTCGGGAAAGAGGCGGAATGAGATACATGGGCGATCCGCACAAATGAAGTCAATAAGCCACCTTTGGTGAATGACTCGCGAGCTTGATCGGACGGATTACAAGTAAGACGAGCGAACGCGGGAAGCGAACACAGCTCGTAAATTGCAATAACAACAATTAGAATAAATGACGTACTTTTTTAAGGGTTTTTTGTATTCTCTTTTTTTGTTTTAACTTTTTTTTAAGATTTTTTAAGTTTAAGTTTTTTTAAAGTTTTTTCTTTTTAAGTTCTTTTTAAGTTAAGTTTTTTTTAAAGATTTTTTAAGTTACTTTTTTTTAAAGATTTTTTAAGTTTAAGTTTTTTTTAAAGTTTTTTTCTTTTTATTTTATTTTTTTAAGTTGTGTGTTTGTGTGTGTGTGTGTGTGTGTGTGTGTGTGTGTGTGTGTGTGTGTGTGTGTGAAATAGCTGCGCCCTCTGGTGGTGGGCGGGTGGTGTTACAGCGTGACAGACACACAGACAGACATGATCTGCTGGGTCTCATAGTAAATGCTCACTGCGTTCGCAAATACGCTATCATTACACATTTCATTTACACCTGGTCGTAAATTTCCGTCGTGAATCTGGCCCACGGTGTCGAGTATCGATGCGGCACATTCCGAGCTCGTCGATTGGCTATTCGAAATTGAATAGAGAAATAGTACTTCATAGGTTAAAGGAGCATTCAGTGATTTGGAAAACCACCCAGTCCAGCCCGGTAACAAAATGTGCACATGCACGCTCTACAGTGGGGGGAAGTGCAACAGGCCAACAGCATGTGCACCAAGGCCCGCCCCACTCGATCATGATCGGAGGAAGGCCCCTCTCATCCTGATTGGATGAAGGCTTTGCCACCCGCCACCAAAACTGAAACTAGGGTTTTTTGACCCCAGGGGCTCACTGGGGACAGGGAGGAGCTCCTTATATGGTCAGCACACTCTATAGTAGGGAGGATTATCCAGAAAAAAAGAAAAAATAAGTGATATTTAGATTAAGTCAAATCACTGAATATACCTTTAATGTTTTGTCATAATAACCTAAATCTAAGTAACTTGTAAAGTTTTCTAATAACTGCAGTACAAATGACAATATCGATATTTGTCTGAGAGAGTAGGGGAGTAGAAGTATAAAACTGATATCACTTATAATAGGTAATAGTAAATATACTATAGTTACTTTCTACCACTGAATACATCTTTGATGAATTGAACATGGTGGACCCTATTGGAAACAAGTGTAATGCTTAATTGGGTCGTCCACTCACAGTTAACAGCCTTTGTATTGAGTTTGTGCTTGAAATGTACTGTAATTCTGCAAACTGTTAATACATTTTTCAATCAATCAATCCTTTCTGGTATGAGGGCTATAAATGACCTCTGGGACGGTTTAGATGCATACAGCCTACAAGAGCCTGGCAATTGGAAATCATGTGTATGTGTGTGTGTGTGTGTGTGTGTGTGTGTGTGCGTGCGTGCGTGCACCTCCTTAATCCAACTCACCGCCTGATACCTGAACCCCTATAAATAGTGATAAAGCAGCATACTGTGTTTACTGTGTACATTTTGTTGTATTTGTGTTGTTCCTCAATTCTCCCTGCAGAGCATTTGGAGTTTGGATTGTGACACGGGCACATTCATCATGGAATAAACAAGTGATGCAAGCTGTTGCAAAAAAAATGCCAAACGGAAGGTCAGCGACTGTGTGTCCTGCCTGTAGGAGCTAGTGATGCCCTGTGATTATTGGTACCATACCACCATAGTCTACCAGCTCAGTGGCCTTGTGGTTAGAGTGTCCGCCCTGAGACTGGGAGGTCGAGGTTCAATCCCCAGCCGGGTCATACCAAAGACTCACTAAAAATGAGTCACTAAAAAGACTCACTAAAAATGGGACCCAATGCCTCCCTGCTTGACACTCAGAATCAAGGATTGGATTGGGGGTAAGTCCCTGCGACATACTAGCGTCATGTCCAGGGGGTGTACTTGTACATCAAGCTGCCTCACGCTACAGAAACAGGATAGGCTCCTGCCCTAGGGGCCTCATGGCTACAGAAACAGGAGATAGGCTCCTGCCCTAGGGGCCTCATGGCTACAGAAACAGGAGATGGGCTCCTGCCCTAGGGGCCTCACGCTACAGAAACAGGATAGGCTCCTGCCCTAGGGGCCTCACGCTACAGAAACAGGAGATAGGCTCCTGCCCTAGGGGCCTCACGCTACAGAAACAGGAGATAGGCTCCTGCCCTAGGGGCCTCATGGCTACAGAAACAGGAGATAGGCTCCTGCCCTAGGGGCCTCACGCTACAGAAACAGGAGATAGGCTCCTGCCCTAGGGGCCTCACGCTACAGAAACAGGAGATAGGCTCCTGCCCTAGGGGCCTCATGGCTACAGAAACAGGAGATAGGCTCCTGCCCTAGGGGCCTCATGGCTACAGAAACAGGAGATAGGCTCCTGCCCTAGGGGCCTCATGGCTACAGAAACAGGAGATAGGCTCCTGCCCTAGGGGCCTCACGCTACAGAAACAGGATAGGCTCCTGCCCTAGGGGCCTCACGCTACAGAAACAGGAGATAGGCTCCTGCCCTAGGGGCCTCATGGCTACAGAAACAGGAGATAGGCTCCTGCCCTAGGGGCCTCACGCTACAGAAACAGGATAGGCTCCTGCCCTAGGGGCCTCATGGCTACAGAAACAGGAGATAGGCTCCTGCCCTAGGGGCCTCACGCTACAGAAACAGGATAGGCTCCTGCCCTAGGGGCCTCACGCTACAGAAACAGGAGATAGGCTCCTGCCCTAGGGGCCTCATGGCTCTGCAAGGCTACTTACTTACCACCATAGTCTGGGTGCGTATGTACTGTACATGTGTATGAGTATGTTAGCCGTGATGTGAGCTTGTAGAGCAGCTATTTTCAAACGTGCAACACCGGTGGTGGTCAGTGACCCTGACTTATTAACTTCTTAATCACTTGAACCACATTATAGGCGGGAACCCCTTTTTATAACCCTACCCGTCTGGACGGGAACCCCTTTTGGGGTTCTGTACAGTATGTATAGTATTGACAAATTACAAACAAAATTGATGCTGCTATATAAATATTTGATGTTTTTCAGAAAACCTAGGTCAGGATTTAGAAGGCGTTTTGGGAATCAGCCTCAGACCAACATGGGTTCACCCCCAGAAAAATATTATTTTCTATCAATTACACACCCCATAAAGCCAGGTTCTATGTTCATGTCTCTAGTCTACCTATGTTTCATAGATCATGCCACGCTATGAGCTTGTATATCTTTTTCAAAAGCTAAAGTTTAAAAATAATGGTTAAAAAGGTGGTTAAATGGAGTACCATGTCATGTAGTTATCTGTTCTTTTACAGTGCTTTACTGCCATCCATTGTTGAATTGTAACCTTACAATTAGTTTCAGTGGATTCTTAGATACCTAAAGACAGTATCCTTTAAATTACTTCATACATCCTGACATTGCATTATCATTAAATTATTGAATCCATAACTCACACATTTAATTAACCGGATCTATTAAACAGAACAGTGATGGGCATAGATTACCAAATAAATGATTGATTCAACATCTATAATTCTTACATTCTATAATAGTAAAATAAATAAATAAAAATTTAAATAATGAATCAATAGTTATTTAATTATGTGTTCATACAGTACATAAAGTAGTAGTAGCTTATATTAAAACCTTTCAACTTCTATGCAAGAATAAAATACCATAGTGATTAGTCCTTTTTATGTTCATACAGCAGTATCAATTGTTTATTCCATCCAAAGTAAACACCACTTGGAATCCCTATATTACATTTTGAAGTTCATTCATAAATTAGCATTAGTAATAAAGTGACAGATTGGCTGATTCATAAAAAGAAGCACCCACCTGGTAGTTGAGTCTAACATAGGGAAAGTTCGTCTTGATCAGTCTCTCAAACATGGACACCTCCAGGTTGAAGTTCTTGGCCAGTTCATATACTGTAGCACTGGGCCGTAGCTGAAGAGACACACAGTAGAATAGAGCTGTGATTCACAACCTTTTTTTAATGTCAAGGACCCGCAGTTGTATATGCATTTGTGAAAATGATAATGACGCCAATCTACACTGTTCATTTAACTCCGAGTTTGTTCAACTGTACATCCATTCCATACACTTTTCAACAGGCCCATTAGGGTCCATTTGCTTCCGGCAATCATTTAGCTGGGTACCACCTGGACCCCCCCCCAATGGACCACTGGGTTTGCCCGGACCCCTCAATCGCTATTCCACTGTTTCTCACAGAGGAGAAACAGTGGAATAGAGATGACTTGTATTCTCTACATACTTCTGTTTATCAAAATAGTAAAAAAGGAAAAGCAGTTTAGGAATAATGGGTTTAGCATGGAAAATAGAGCCCTAAATGTCTGTTTAGTTTCTTGCTGCTTTGCCTTGCGCGCTTGTGTGCGTGCGTGTGCATGCATGCGTACGTGGTCCTTATTTATTTAGAAGACAGCATGAGATTGTGCCCTGTGCTCGTGGGCGGGGTGCGAGGGAGGGAGACAAATGCTGGTATAAACGTGAAGCATTGCGTTCTGCTTGATTCAACACCAAACCTGTGATTAATGAACAGCACAACAATGCCAAAGCTTATTTTACCCTGAAAGTGTGATCCATCCACTTTCAGCCTGACGCTTCACAAAACAAAACAAAACACTGAACACGTCCCATTCTGTATGTCTAAAAAGGTTATTAAATGAAAAGAAGTAGGGATGTCCCGATACACTTTTTTCGTTCCCGATCCGGATACCATAATTTCTGTATTAGCTGATACCGAATATCGATACCAGTGTTGTGATCTCGTGTTGTGTTTATAGATATCTAGCTATATATCTTGTGTTGTGTTTATAGGAGACTCCTCACTCAAATGTGCACTTGCAGTTTGGGCAACTCCAAAGCAAACTTCACATGCCCCGGCATTTTATTTACCTGCCATAGTGTCACTGTCAACCCCTTACCCCTGTGCCGTGGTTAGATGCATATTTGCCGATACCGATATGACCCGATATGACAAATAGGCTAAGTGCCGATACAGATACTTTTCCGATACATCTCTAAAAAGAAGCATTCCAGCCCCTGGCAGAGCAGCGTGTCAGTTCCATTTAAATGTAAACCAACTGCTGTATGAAAATGACCATTGAATTCCAATTGATGAATGCATGGCTTACATTAACAGCAATTTTCAAGACAAACTCGATTTCAAATGTGATTCCTACGCTGGCTGGACTTATACAACTGCAGGGTACTGTAGTACCAGTATGTTGCTACACAAGTGCATGGCTAATTTCATGTGTAAACAGGGCAACGCAAGCATTACTGTAGTTCTCTCCAATCAAAGAAATAGCACACAGATGTTAAAAAGGAAAACAAAATCGGGGCAACATGAACACATATAGTGTAGGCTTACAGTACGAATACACACACCAACTCACACACACACACACACACACACACACACACACACACACACACACACACACACACACACACACACACACACACACACACACACAGTCCTCCACACCTAAACTGAAGGCTCATTTAAACATTGTAGTCATGCAGTCATGATGTTATAACAGTGATGACATGATGAAATCTGCAACAATTTCAAACACTTTATAGCCCCATTATATCTTTCGGCTATTCAAAGACATCCACACTACAAGCTCACAACGCATCACACGTCCTGAGCACGCACTGTAGATGGGAAGATCTTGATAAGTCCTTATCTTATGGGGTTCCCTGGCACAAAATATTTTCAGATTGGGGTCCGTGGCCAAATACATCAATTTGGGGGGGGGGGGGGGGGGGGGGGGCTTGACACGATTGTGCGAGAGAACCACTCTATGGGTGCGCTCACACGGTTAATGCAATTCTCTGTGCTCGTTGGATCAATGCTGTGTTGTGTCATGGCCGCCCAATGCATTTCAAATGGAGGTCACATGGTTTGACACAACATTGTGTTGTGTGAGGGGGAGGGGCGCAGTCGAAACACAGCTGAAAGCCATACAACAGACCATGTGACCTCCATTGGAAATGCATTGGGGGCGGCCATGACACTCACAACAGCAATGCAGTGCATTAAAGGTGTGAGCTCAGCCTATGTCACGCGTCACTGCTCTGTTGGTTTTGGGGGTTTCTAACCTGCTGGTGGTCTCCGATGAGGATGAGATGCTGACAGGCTTGGCTCAGTGTGGTGATGGTGTGAGCCTCCAGCACCTCGGCAGCCTCCTCTACGATCACCAGTCTGGGCTGAACCTCCTCTACGATCACCAGTCTGGGCTGAACCTCCTCTACGATCACCAGTCTGGGCTGAACCTCCTCTACGATCACCAGTCTGGGCTGAACCTCCTCTACGATCACCAGTCTGGGCTGAACCTCCTCTACGATCACCAGTCTGGGCTGAACCTCCTCTACGATCACCAGTCTGGGCTGAACCTCCTCTACGATCACCAGTCTGGGCTGAACCTCCTCCACGATCACCAGTCTGGGCTGAACCTCCTCCACGATCACCAGTCTGGGCTGAACCTCCTCTACGATCACCAGTCTGGGCTGAACCTCCTCTACGATCACCAGTCTGGGCTGAACTTCCCGGAGAGCCTTCCGGAACTTGGCTGCTCCCGTTGTCGTCATGCCGGTGACCTGGTGGCGTACAGATTGTTTGCTTATTTGTATCTTGTACCCAAGTAGCCCCGACAGTGACACATATTATTGACCATTTATTATGCAATCATTATGCAATAATTCTACGCCAGGACTGGGCAACTTTGACGATGGAGAGAGCCACTACATTTCCACACTCACTCCAGAGGGCCGCATTGCATATTGCAAAAATATTGCAAAAAAAATATTGTAAAAATAGCTGATCTACAAGCTATTTTTTCTATATTTGAATTGAAATACTGAATAATTTTTTGCTTTTTTTTTTTTAGAATCCTGAAAAGTAACCTTTTTATTGATTTTCAAATGGATTTAGTTTTAGTTATGATAACTTTATGAACTAAATACAAATTGTACACACAAAGACAATACTACTAATACTATAGTCATTAAGTACTAGTCATTTAATACTAGTCATTAAGTATAATTGAAGCAGGTCATGTTTGCATGTTTGGAATTGCAACAGCTGAAATCAATACTATATTAGTATTCCGATATTAACCGGCGGGCCGCACTAAGTGAAGGTGGGGGCCGCATGTGGCCCCCGGGCCGCCAGTTGCCCACCCCTGTTCTACGCCATCACTTTGCCAACTAATGCTGTCAATATACCCGCTTCGAATGTTATCAACCTAAAATCACCAGTAGGTAACTTATCACTCAAATACAATGTTATCAACCTAAAATTACCAGTAGGTTACTTATCACTCAAATACAATGTTATCAACCTAAAATCACCAGTAGGTTACTTATCACTCAAATACAATGTTATCAACCTAAAATCACCAGTAGGTTACTTATCACTCAAATACAATGTTATCAACCTAAAATCACCAGTAGGTTACTTATCACTCAAATACAATGTTATCAACCTAAAATCACCAGTAGGTTACTTACAGTTGGGTGCCACCGATATTGTCCCTTATCATTTGACCCATTTAGGCCTGACCTCAAAATTAAAAAAAATCCTTCTAAATCCTCCAGTTTTCTGAAATAAATATTCTCACGATTTTCCAAAAATAGCAGACCTGCTATTTTTCAATAGCTAAATTATAACATAATGTTTAAAACACCAAAAGGGGTTCCCGCCCAAAATGGGTTAACTGTCCTTTTGCGCAGATCACGCAAACCTCAGCAAAAAGAAAAGGACAATATCGATGGCCTCCAACTGTAGGTTACTTATCACTCAAATACAATTGAGCCAGCAGGCTCTCCTGGAGCTGCATGTATTCTCCGCTGCGATTCGGAAACACAGAAGTGAAATTACTGCCACTGAAGCGAAAACATTGTGAAACTGACTTGCATGGCTGGTTAAGACTGATATGAGGTTAAGGGACTTACGGGCCGGGTTAAGACTGAGGGTTAGGGTTAACCGACCAACGGACGCCTCCGCGTTTCCTAATCAAAGCCAGTCGGCTCCAGGTGAGCCACATGGCTCGATTGCATTTGACTGATTTTCATACAAATCCGTTGATCAATATTGACATTACTTTTATGAAATTTATGAAAAGTCAATGAAAAAGTCATGAATAGTATTTTTTATATTGGCTAATTCATATTTCATAGGTACAGCCTGAAGTATCTAACCCACATTTAGGCTGTACAAAATGCTCAAAATCTTGCTCATTTTATTGCCGTGTTCAATAATGTACTGTATGAAGCGAGTGAAGTACTACATTTCTGCTGTGGTTGCCAGCGTTAATTTAGTTTGTGAAACAAGCTTTAAAATGATCTGAAACCCTTTTACGGGGTGCATACTGTACGTTGGTTAGTCAAACTAACTCAATTAGTTCGACAACACCGTCGCTCCCGACATGCGATGCCGGTTACAACTAATCCGTGCTGCGGGTTAAAACTCACCTGTGGCTCCCGACATGTGCGGCAGGTTAAAACGAACCTGTGGCTTCCTGTGAGGTTAGGTTTAGGGTAGGGTGTCGAACTCATGACTGTAGGACCAAACACATGCACCCACTTTTTGTGGTAAAAGCACTGAAACGTTCTTCTTTCCTGCCTTCATCTCCTTACTAGTCTAGTAGCCAGCCCATAGAGCCCCATTGTGAACCCGGACATGTTGAGTACACCAACGTTTTATGTTATAAATGTTTAGTATGGGTCCCCAGCATATAGAAACTGCCGGATGCTAACTTGCATAATGTTGAGCAATTTTCGTAATTGGCCAATTACGAAAATTGCTCTCCGTCAAGTTCATGGTCAAGTGCCCAAGGCGGAGATTGATAAATGGGACGGAGATTAATGATGAAACCGATCTTCACTCATGGCCGAGCTCTTACCGAGCTCTTTCTTCATTTTGTTCTTCATCCTTTTTATCTGCTGCCGTTGCATCTAAGGCAAACATACGGGAGCATTGTGTGATTTGAACTTTGGCCCACACAAAGCCCTTTGCATTTGAACAGTGTCAGTGTGTTTCCGAAGGGGGCGAGCTGCCTAGAAGAAGGGGCTCTGCGCGTGCGTGCGTGCGTGTGCGTGCGAGCGAGCTTATGGCAAATCTTGGAAACCAATGCATCAAGCATGGTCACCTTTTTATTTATTTATGCCGTGTGTGTGCATCATATTTTGTTACGTTTCATCAATATGACATAATCATCATGAAGTCAGAGCAACAGAAAAGCCACTATAATTCTGGACTCCGAAATGTTTTTAATATCACTTTTTTATTTGACTTATTTGTTTCTGTAACTGTAACTCTCAGAGCTAAAGGTTTCTGGACTCCACTTTGAAGAGAACCACTGGTATCAACAACACAGGGTTGTGAGGAGGACGTAATGGCTCTGTGAACCGAGGCTTAGCCATTTGAAGCCAGATGACAGCGGCATACAGTACAGTTGGGTGCCACCGATATTGTCCCTTATCATTTGACCCATTTAGGCCCGACCTCAACATTTTAAAAAATATCCTAAATCCTCCAGTTTTCTGAAATAAATATTTTCACGATTTTTCAAAAATAGCAGACCTACAAGCTCGTAGCGAGCCACTCGGTGGCGCGCTATGAGCTTGTAGGTCTGCTATTTTTCAATAGCTAAATTATAACAATGTTTAAAACACCAAAATGGGTTCCCGCCCAAAATGGGTTAACTGTCCTTTTGCGCAGATCACGCAAACCTCAGCAAAAAGAAAAGGACAATATCGATGGCCTCCAAGTGTAAGTTGACGATTTATTATCACACAAATAATTGCGATTAACGATTTAATTGTGTTTTTTTTGCATTGAACATTGGAACGTTACAATTTGTATTTCCGTTTGCTTTTAGGCTTCGTAATCACAAATTGCACAGCATTTGCGTGGTATGGAACGTGCGTGTCGAATTTGAAGTCGGTGGGGCGAACGGTTCTCGAGTTACGTGGATTGCAGACATACACACAGAGACGTGGTGCATTTATAGATAGATTTTATAGTTTTAAATTCTAGTTTATGATGCACTGATCGTTTGGCACTTTTTAATTTCGTTGTACTTGTTGCAATGACAATAAAGATCTATGTTTGAAAATGTATGGACATTTTTCAACATGGAAACGATGGAGGATTATGCAAAAAATAACGTGATTATCTCAAACAATTGCGATTAGGTGATTATGTAATAATTGTGACAGGCCTATAGTACAAGGCTATACTGAAGATAGACTGAGAGATAACATCTTCATTTACCTGGAAGCCGCCTTCATTCTGCTCCAGCTGTATTTGGGTGTCCTCAAACATGGTGGCCAGCATCATGTCTTGAACCTCTCTGGCCCTCTCTTTGTCTCTGTCGCTTCTGTGATCTTCTGTGTCTTCAACGTATCGTTCAGCCTGGATCAGGTCTGCCTCCTCCGCAATGTCAATCATGTCATCGTCCTCCTCCCCCGTCTCCATAGCTGGAAGAAATCCCAAATTAAATCTGACACAAGGCCGCTTTCCTATTTTTTTTCTTTTTGCACTTAATTCCAAGCACAGCTTGTGTGTTGGTATTCGCCAGTACACTATCAGCACAAACACTGTATAATAATAAGAGGTTCACAGGAGCTCACATGCAAGGGAATAGTGCAAACTGTGTACTATAAAATGGTGGAATCATGAAGGCAAATAAATCCCCCCAGGCAATCAAGTTATGAACGATTGACCCTGTAGGTCTATTACCCGTCTGCCTGCGCGCGCGCACACACGCACACACACACGCACACACACACACACACACATTATAAATATATACTACACAAGTACATATGGGCTCCATCTTGCACCACCCCTTACCCCTTATCCATAAACTTATTTGCCATTTTTTACTATTTTAAAACATTTAAAAATAGTTCAACTAGCCAATCTACATCGAAACGTTGTTAGCTTGTAGATCGGCTCATAGGTTTAGAAGGAGAGGTCATGAGAGATTTGTCTTTGGTGCCGCTAGCTATGACCGTAACTTTCAAGTATTACGGGACTCCTGCTCTTCCTCTTTTCCACTTTGTATAATGTTTATAATTATATCTTTCTTATTGTTTTTTTTACTGCTACAATGTTGAGGAACCGAAAGCAACGCATTTATGAGATAAACTCATCCTGGTTCTAAGCAGAGTTCAATGAAAATATATATATATATCTCAAACTCATCCTGGTTCTAAGCAGAGTTCAATAATATATCTCAAACTCATCCTGGTTCTAAGCAGAGTTCAATAATATATCTCAAACTCATCCTGGTTCTAAGCAGAGTTCAATACAAATATATATATCTCAAACTCATCCTGGTTCTAAGCAGAGTTCAATTAAAAATATATATATATCTCAAACTCATCCTGGTTCTAAGCAGAGTTCAATAAATATATATATCTCAAACTCATCCTGGTTCTAAGCAGAGTTCAATTAAAATATATATATATATATATATATCTCAAACTCATCCTGATTCTAAGCAGAGTTCCATAAACACGATCACAAACTCATCCTGGTTCTAAGCAGAGTTCCATAAAAACGATCACAAACTCATCCTGGTTCTAAGCAGAGTTCCATAAAAGCGAAGCAGAGGACCATTACACAAACAGTTCTGTTGAACAGATAAATTATAAACGTATACCGGTAATTGACTTTCAAGTAAATGTATTTTGTCTTGTACTGATCATCCACGTCTTGGCAAAAGAGAATGCATTTTTAATAATGTCCCACACAACTGTTTATAAATCAGGCAAATTTTCCTTTGTTTTTCCTTTGTGTGTGTGTTTGTGTTTGTTTTGTGACTCACATGCACGTCCGGGTGGCGGTGCAGGCTGCCCCAGTGTTCCTCAGAGATGAACCTCTCTAGGAAGCGCTCTCTGATGACCCCTTTCAGACTGCACTCCAGCTTCACCGCCTGACTCTGGATCTCCATCTCCTCCTGACGCAGGTCACTGTAGATCTGACACCGGTATGAGGGAAACACAAGGTCACTGTAGATCTGACACCGGTATGAGGGAAACACAAGGTCACTGTAGATCTGACACCGGTATGAGGGAAACACAAGGTCACTGTAGATCTGACACCGGTATGAGGGAAACACAAGGTCACTGTAGATCTGACACCGGTATGAGGGAAACACAAGGTCACTGTAGATCTGACACCGGTATGAGGGAAACACAAGGTCACTGTAGATCTGACACCGGTATGAGGGAAACACCAGGTCACTGTAGATCTGACACCGGTATGAGGGAAACACAAGGTCACTGTAGATCTGACACCGGTATGAGGGAAACACCAGGTCACTGTAGATCTGACACCGGTATGAGGGAAACACAAGGTCACTGTAGATCTGACACCGGTATGAGGGAAACACAAGGTCACTGTAGATCTGACACCGGTATGAGGGAAACACAAGGTCACTGTAGATCTGACACCGGTATGAGGGAAACACAAGGTCACTGTAGATCTGACACCGGTATGAGGGAAACACAAGGTCACTGTAGATCTGACACCGGTATGAGGGAAACACAAGGTCACTGTAGATCTTACACCGGTATGAGGGAAACACAAGGTCACTGTAGATCTGACACCGGTATGAGGGAAACACAAGGTCACTGTAGATCTGACACCGGTATGAGGGAAACACAAGGTCACTGTAGATCTGACACCGGTATGAGGGAAACACAAGGTCACTGTAGATCTGACACCGGTATGAGGGAAACACAAGGTCACTGTAGATCTGACACCGGTATGAGGGAAACACAAGGTCACTGTAGATCTGACACCGGTATGAGGGAAACACAAGGTCACTGTAGATCTGACACCGGTATGAGGGAAACACAAGCCAAACAACCACCACAATGGGCTCTGAGTGCAGTGGTGGGAAAAAAGTACTTACATTTTTTACTTAAGTAGAAGTATCAATACTGCCATGTATAGTCTGTTAAAAGTAAAAGTCCTGGGGGCGCCCGCTGGCCAAGTGGTCCAGGCGCACGCCACATATAGGCCTTGGCCTGACAGCGTGTTGCGTGTTCGAGTCCCGTTCATGATGACCTTTGCTGCATGTCTCTCCCCTTCTCTCCCTCCCACTTTCCTGTCTGTCTTCACTAATAACCTCTGTGTCAGTTTCAGCGCAGTAGTTTAAATTCTTTAATTTGTACACTCTCAGAGTTACAGACCCATAAGGGTCCATTTGGTTCCAAACTATTTTTTAGCTGTGGACCCCCTGGTACTCCCTGAAGGACCCCTGGGGGTCCGTGGACCCCACCTTGGGAACCACTATAAAAGATATTGTAAAAGGAAAACATAGTAAGAAATCTCCTACAAGGCCATACCGTAGAAATGCAATTGCAGATTGACAAGATCGACTAGCTCACAACATGTGAGCTCTCTTAATGTGAACATAAGTGGTTACATTGAGGGGCAAATGAGCCTTGAGACCTTGTATCAGAGGTAGAGTAATGTTAAACAAAATCATCTATCGTGCCAACTCACCTCATTGTAGGCAGAACTCAGGTGACGCGGCATGATGCGTCTAGACTTCAAAGACTGGGTGAGCTCCCGAAGATTGAAGCGCTTCAGGACCTCACTGCTGCTGCGGCCTCCTACCCTGACAATGCCGTCTGGCAGAAACTTATGGATACCTGTGTTACAGAGGAGTATTAGGTTACGTTAAATAAAGTTAGCTCACGGCATCAAATCAACATGTTCTGTTGATTTGAATGACAAAGAATAGCCTAGGTCAGGAACTTACAAAACAATGTTGCTCTTTATTTCGATATTTCGGTCGTTAGATACCTTCATCAGGACAGACAATCATTGTCCGTCCTGATGAAGGTCCCAACGACGAAAATGTCAAAATCAAGAGTAAAAGAAGAAATCGCAAATCAAATGAAAATAGAAAAACAATGATATTCCGTAGTGGCACCGCATCAAGGTTGTCAAACTTGTATAACTACACAGCAAGAAGTACAATGTGATTGTGGATTAACCACATCAACCCTAGCATCCATATTCTTGGCACGACATTATAGGTGGAGATTCTGCAGAAAGAGCAGATCTACAAGCTCATCTAGCAGGCCCAATTGATATTTTTTTTGTTTCGTTTTTAGAATCCAACCCAGCATAAAAGGGTTTAAGTGGTTCACTTGGTTGCAATTGAGGAAAATAACTCACTGAATGACTTACCCTCAAGGAACTGATCCAGGGCGTGGTTGGTGTAACACACCACCAGCATGGGGGCATTACCGAGCAGCTCACTACTCCAAAGGCTGTTATTGGTCAACAGGGCCTGAGCAATCTTCAGGCCAACATAGGTTTTCCCTGGAGACACAGGAAGGGAATATCCTATGTTAAAATTGGCTTAAGCAGTTCCCAATGCAGCTACGCCCAAATATGGAGTGTCTGTGTGTCTAACCTCAAAGTCATTGCATCAGGCACAAACAAATCAGTCAGCTCCATATATGGGCACAAAAGGGGGCATGCCCATTTATGGGAATATACGGACGGCCCGAACCTCTAGTTAAGTAGAAGTTAAATCAACTTTTATGAGCCAAAATATTATATTCAATTGGATTTTAGCATTTAGGTAGGGCTATAATTTAAAGCTGAAATACTGTTTGTAATTCTTCTACCCACTGGGGGTGCCGATTCAATTGAAATCAGTGGATGTGCTTGTGTACTGTCTGTAAGGATGCTCTCAGTAACATTATGCTGGGATACATTTTGTTGTGAGATACACGATATCTTTACGGGACCTTGTTGACTGCAAGTCCACTGGATGATGCGTTATGCTTACTTGACGTTATGCGATAATGAAGTATGTTACCTGTTTGTGTGTGTGTGTGTGTGTGTGTGTGTGTGTGTGTGTGTGTGTGTGTGTGTGTTCTGACGTATATGTGTACACGTGTCAGAGAAGGGCATAAAGGCAGATTGTGATATCATAATCTAGTCAGTGTAAAGAGCCCTTAGCAGTGGTAAAACAAATGCACTTTTGTTTTATTGCTCTGCAATGTGACCTTTTATTGGTTTAATGTTTGTCTTTAGTTCAATGTTTGTTTTGTAAACGCATTGACAATGATTGGAAAATTTACGTCATAATGTGTCATTTATGTCACATTGTCTCTTTATTGTTTAATGGCGTTTAATGTTTGTGTTTGCACCGTTTGTTTTATATCACCATTACATCACCTAATCAACATTAGTTAGACTTTAATATATTAGCGCCCATCACTTCACACAGGTGTGATTTTTTCTTATATTGTGGAATGCGGACCCCCTTGAAAACAAGATGGTTTGTCTCAAGGGTTATTCCCTATAAAGAATTCCATACCATTAATTTTGTTTAAAAGTAAAATCGTTTGTACTGTATAACCTACACGTGTAAGAACCGGTTCACAACCAGTTCCTCTCGTTACAAACCCACATTATTCGTGCTGAGACAGGAGTGAACACGCATGCATTTTAAAATCCTTCCTTCAGGTGTTTTAATTAATTTCTGTTCATCAAAGCATCTAATATTTAAAGGTTCCTTCACTAGCTCCAACTACCCTAACTTAATAGCAGATATTACGATTATAATGCTATTGTACAATCATGGGTATTCTTGAGGCCATGTTTTAAGAGCCAGCGCCAGACTCAACCCAAGAGGTTCATGTTTAATTCAGTGCAATACCTTTCCAACCCATTACTTAATTAATCCCATCCAATCCCATATTTGGAAATACCACGTAATGCCACTTACCAGTGCCAGGGGGTCCCTGTATGATGGCCAGCTCCTTGGTGAGGGCCAGCTGGAGGGCTCTCATTTGAGACTCATCCAGCCCAAACTCCTCCATTTGGGGCCAGGCCTCTGGTTTCAGACAGTGGAAGGGCTGAATCGTGACCTTGTACTCAGGATCAGCAATGTCTGACAGATTGTATGAATGGTTCTGGTTTAGATAGGCCGGGGGAAGCACGTCAGAGTTGCAGTCCACTATGTACCTATAAGAGATGTACAGTACATGTAAGAGTATGGGTATCTTCGTACGTCTCTAAATGTTTTGATGAATTGAAAATGGTGGGCCCTATTGTAAACAAGTGTAATACTTTATGGTGTCGTCCAATCACAGTTAACAGTTTTTTGTATTGAGTTGTACTTGAAATGTACTGTAATTCTGCAAACTATTAATAAATCAATCAAGTTCAAGATTGGACTATTGTTCATTTCATGAGGAAATGGGAATGACCCAAAGCATCTCACTTATGGGCTGGCATGTGTACCTGGCTATTGATTATAACTCTTGGTGAACTGGACATTATTACTACTTTTACAAGACGATGAAGCCAGCTGTTGGATTCCAGTAATTTTAGTAAGGAATTAAAATAAAACTTAGATTTTGAATACATTTTACAGTGTGGATTGATTGGAAAAGTCTAGCTAAAGAAATGCTCACTGGAGAAAAACACTATACAACCAATATTAGTCAATATTAACATAATTATATTTTAGGACTGGAGAATATAAACAAACGCTAAATCACAATAACAGGAAAATGATACATTATGATATTTCTGAATAGAATAGAAGTACAAACACGGTAAGTCCCTTTACTCCAGGACCTGGCTAAGATAAGTATGCACTTCATTTAGCGGAGAATATCTCAACTCTTCTTGGCTAATATGACAACAACTTAGGAACTGTGAAAAATTCTTTATCCGGGGATAAAGAATTCCGGGGAAATATTCAAAAATGACCACGCCCATTTTAAAATATTTTTTATCTCTAATTGTATTAAATTATGTCAAACTCACCAACATTGCACCTGTACGAAAAGCTTTAATTATCCTCATTCTATCTGCAAAGTGTTTGTTTCATGAAAATCCACAGTAGAGATGTTATGAGCTACTTTATGTCAAGAAATTCCTTGCAGGTGATTTTTGAGTGGTGCAACCACTCCAAGGAACAGCAATGTCCGTGACATTCAACTATGTGTGTGACTATGTTTTTGTGTGACGTTAATGAGCACCAGTACCAATGAGTACCAAAAGTGGCGCTGTTGTGGCAGAAACAGAGAGAGAGAGAGAGATAGTGCTGCGCTGTTGCCTGCTAATGAGAGAGAGAGAGGGGGGGGGGGGGGGGGGGGGATTTGCACCACTCAGTTCACACGGGTGTGATTGTTTTCTAAGTATTGGAGTTTGGAAGCGCTCATTGAATAATCACTCAACGGCCCTGCATACCAGCTGTTTTGAATTTGCACATAATGCAGGAGGCAGCAGGATGTTGCGTTACTAAAAGGGAGAGCTTCCAAACTCCAACATAGTAGCTCATAACATGTCTATGGTGGATTTTTATGAAACAAACACTTTGCAGATAGATAGAGCATCATTCAAGCTTTTCGTACAGGTGCAATGTTGGTGAGTTTGACATAATTTAATACAATTAGATAGGACTTTGTCTGTTTGGATGTATGGGCGGTCAATGGCAAATTGCGGCTAGTTTCCACCCTGCCATTAACTTGTGGAAAGATGACCGCTGTGTGCATATGGTCTATTGAGTATTCTGAACATTTTGAGCATCTCAGGAAATCTGTCGCACAAACAGTTTAGAAGATAGAGCCATGTTTGAGGTAGCTGTCTGGTGTGGTTATTTCCGGGTATTTCGCCCCGGATAGAGAATTTTTCACAGTTCCTAAGCTGTTCGCAGCGGTCATATTAGCCAAGAACAGTTGAGATATTCTCCACTAAATGAAGCGCATACATATCTTAGCCAGGTCCTAGAGTACTTGAATAGTTTCCCACTGATATAGATGCTATCAATATTCAAACAACAAACAATTCAATTTACTGTAATGCATTATTACACCACAAGTCAGTGCTTCAGACAGTTTGAAATTACAGGAAGATTGCTTCCTGGGAAATAGAATCAAAACCATGTTGGTTCAGTAACAATTTCCAAGTCAAGTATTTATTCAGTTTTAGGCTAACTTGTTCTCCTTTTGAGATGAATATACAGTGTGGTTTAAAGTTATGGCTCATGCTATGGTGAGTAGAGCAGAGACAAGAATCCAAATGAACTGCCTTCACACAGATACTCCCTCATTGAGGGTAATGTATAGCTGTTGGACGGCACAGGGAGTGCAGACAAGGTACATGAACCTACGAACCCATCCATGTGTGTCAGAGAGCCAAAGTGATCATATCTCTCTCTCTCTCTCTCTCTCATATTTATGTACTTTTTTTGTGTATGTTTGATTTGTAGAGGGAAAACTGAGACAGACCTGCATGGAAATGAATAATAGCAAGTTTTTACACACACACACACACACACACACACACACACACACACACACACACACACACACACACACACACACACACACACACACACACACACACACACACACCTCTGAAAGGGCATGTGGGCCTCTAGCGGTAGGCCTCAAAGTAAGCAGTGGTCTCCACCATCAGGAACGACTGGTCTGTCGGAGGGATCAGGTCATTTGTGTTACTCTATAGCAGGACTTCTCAACCTTTTTCATATCAAGGTCCATTCTTTACTCTGCATTTGAGCCACGGACCACCATTTGATGAGATTTAGACTCTCAGACCCAAGACTTTGAATATTTTGTTGTCGTTGGATAAGATTGTCAATTCCATGCTGTATTGATGTGGTACCATTAGGAGACAACAGGCAAACGTTGATCAAAATAACAATTCTTCTACATTGTAATTCTAATTGTGTAGACTTCTTGTAAATTAACTTAAGTAATGCAGATGTACAACAAAGATTTAACTCCTGAGAGCGTAAAATGAAACCAAATGGACCCTTAAGAGTTAAGCTATATATTGGCTCCATTTGGTTACCAACCCTACATCATTTAGCTGGGGACCACCTGGAACATAATTATACCATAATTATTCTATATGATACGTTGTATAGTCAGGTGAATATGAACTCCTGGATTCTCCAAACAACTGTGCAGCAAGTAGAGGCATTTTATGCAGAGTTAAGACAAATGCTATACTTTTTCACTTGACCAAAATGGCACATTGTGCTTGCGTTGACATTATTTTTTTCAGCAGAAAACGTATTGTCAGGCAACAGTGGTGCTACAATGTATAAGCTGTCTAACATTCATTACACAGCTTGTCTGAATCTTTCTTTAGATAAGAACAGGACTGGGCCAGGATTTGAATGAAACAGTGTTAATACAGTGCTTTGTTGGTGACCTCATGCATCCTTAGCAACTGTCAAAAAGCCTGTCCGGACATGCCTTTTATCATAGCCCATTAAACACACTGTTGTAGGGGTGTAACGATACAGTAACTGTATCGAAAGATCAATTTCAACAATCAAAGTATATCGATATGTAAATAGCAACATATCGTATTGTTTGACTTTGTATCGTTTGTATTGATATTAAGTCACCAGCGTTGTCACTGACAGACAGACTAACAAAGCCAGTTGTAGGAGTGGTTTACACCACTCAAAAAATAATTACATATAGCTACACTTGGTCTATCGATAAATGTGTGTATTCTCTGTGTTCATGTCAAGGGTTTCTCCATATGTGTTCAAATACTATGTCCATGGATTTGCCAGGGAATGCATAATAATAAAGGTTTCCCTTAAAAAAAAGCAGCACTATCCACACGTTTCACACAGATTTAATTTCTTTGCTAAATAGTTACTGTATCAATTTTAAATCATCGAATCATATCGTCATGAATGAACCAATATCGTATCGTATCGTTAACCATGTTATCGGGATGCGTATCGTATCGCTGTTAAACTGTATGTAATACCTATCATTCATTACACCCCCACACTGTAGGGTCCCACCTGTATTGTCACCATCTTGTCTCTGCTCTCCATTAGACACACTGTAGGGTCTCACCTGTATTGTCACCATCTTGTCTCTGCTCTCCATTAGACACACTGTAGGGTCTCACCTGTATTGTCACCATCTTGTCTCTGCTCTCCATTAGACACACTGTAGGGTCTCACCTGTATTGTCACCAGCTTGTCTCTGCTCTCCATTAGACACACTGTAGGGTCTCACCTGTATTGTCACCATCTTGTCTCTGCTCTCCATTAGACACACTGTAGGGTCTCACCTGTATTGTCACCATCTTGTCTCTGCTCTCCATTAGACACACTGTAGGGTCTACCCTGTATTGTCACCAGCTTGTCTCTGCTCTCCTCAGAGAAGATAAGCTGGACCCGGCCATTCTGCACCTCTTCAGGGTCACGCTGTGACACCGTGGCCAACAGGAAGGTCGTGACACACGTCAGGCAGACCAGGGACCCGTAGAGCAGCCTCTTCCAGTTCTGCCAGCATACAAACTGTTGGGAGAAAGAATAGGGCGGTACTATATTACCAAATTATATTACATGTATTTGTCATATACCGTATACAGTCAAACAAAGTCTGTCAATATCTATCAATTCTAGAGGCGCAACAGATAATTGAATTAAATTAATTATGCAAAAACATTTGAGCATGTCATTATAGGTGAAAATGCATGTTTAAATGTTTAACAGTTGTCAGTTTGCTGTATATTTTTGCATGACACCATTATACAACAAAGTATAAATTAAATACGGCTTAAGTGGTTAATCAGACTAATTCATTATAAATAAATCAGCATTGTTTTGCACTGATTCAGCGTTTCTTCATTTTTTTATCAATCAAAACTAAATATTTATATTATAATCAATAGTGCGACTATTGATTATAATAAGCAATTCCATAAAGAAATGTGACGAACGTGTAAGCATATCACAGTTATAATTCATTAATATTTAATATCTTTCTATGTATCTATTGTCTTTTCATATTTCTAGAGGACTAGACAATTTGACATTAAATGTTCTTTTTCCACAAAATAAGTCACGAAAAACGGGGGTCGTCTTATATTTTCGGCATATTGAGTTGGCTCTCTGCGATTGTGTACATTTTTATTTTGATCTACTATTGGATATGAGGTGACCACCGAAACAGTGGTCACCTCATCACCTAAACCTGGAGTATGAATAGGCCTTCAGTCGAACGCTTGAGGGTCAGAGGAGGAGGCGGATATAAGAAGTAACCTTACAGGCAGAAGAGCACAGCGGAGAGTTTTAAGGTATCGGGTGCAAACCTAGCTCAGTGCTAGGACCCCTCTTCCTCCTCTGTGTTCCCCGGGGGAGCGTAGTAGCCCGCCAGCTGCTTGAAGCGCGGCCCCCAGTCACCGAGGTAGGAGAAATCCTGCTCCGAGGTGGTGGACAGCGTGTGGATGGAGCTGAGCGAGAGCGCCGGCGAGCTGTTGCCCTCGAAGGCGTACGTCTGGAAAGAGTCGTACGGCGGGACCGACAGGTCTGCGTCCGCCTGCTCCACCTTCTTGCGGATGTAGCCTTTGAAGACGGTGAAGTCCGCCACCGCTGCCCCACCTCCTTTTGCGGCGCCCCCTCCCGCCCCCGTCCGGCTGGCCGTCTGGACCGAGCGTAGGTCCGCCGGCCCAGAGTCGGAGGAGCAGCTCTTGGCCTCGGGGAAGTCGTAGAGGTTCCTCAGGGCGCTCATGTCGTACGCCTGCGTGTCCTGCTCGCCTCCGCCCTCGTCGTTGTACTTGATGACGTTGTCTCGCATGTCCTCCTCGTCCTCGGACATCCGCTGGACCTTCCTGTGCCGCTTGAGGCTCACGATCAGCAAGACCAGGACTTTGAAAGAAAGAGGGAAAGGGGAGAGAGAGGTAGAGAGAAGTGGCCGTGAGAGAGACATAAAACTAAAGATTACCATCAGGCGGGTATTGTGATATTAAATCACATTGAGAGTGGATGTTTATGTAATGGGTTTTTGTTCAGAATTACACACGTTGTTAAATGAGGCGCCCGATATGGGTTGAGATTAATGCACAAATCATGATGTTGAAAACTGTCATTAAGTGCTTTGAAATCATGTGACTTGAATGAGGTTCAGGGAGTGCATAATATATTTGGAGTACGAGCTTTCAGGCAAAAGGTTTGAAGAGGTTGATGGAAAAGAGGAAGTGCACTTCATCAAAGTAAATATAAAGACATAACCAACTGAACCCCTGGGATCAAAATGCAAAGTCAGGTCCTTCAATAAGGTTTCTGTCAAACAGGTTTTACTGGAATGTGCAAAATTGTTTAATGTGAGTATGAACATTTACTTCATGGAGGCTAAAATCACACACGTTCTAATTTGTGTAACTTACTTTGATTCCCCCCTATAAAGACCATTAGCTTTCTCAAATAATATTTCATTTGCATGAGAATTGATTTTCCACAATCCTAATTGCTTTGCCCAGAATCTTAAGGAATGTCAATCTTTCCTTCAATAATTATGTGAGTCCACCACAGAGTTCAAGTTTACTGTACATCACTGAGAAACAGAGGACACCAACTACTGTACCTACATGGATAGAACAATGGCGAGGTCAATAAAGTATGGATATAAAAAAGAAAATAATATAGATGGATCCCTTAATAGACTAATGAGACGAGAGGAACACAAAGGCTGCACGCATCTAAATAAATCAATGAAGATTTAATCTGAGTTTAGGTATAAATCTGGATTAAAAAAAGAAGAACGTTTGGATGGATCCCTTAATGGACTAATGAGATGAGGAAAACAAAGGCTGTATGCATCTGGATAAATCAATGAAGATTTAATCTCATTTTAGTTATTTTAATTACTGACTACATACAGTATGTGATTAAGCCGATCTCAATTCACTCAGACGCTCGAGCCACTAACCGCCCCACACACACACACACACACACACACACACACACACACACACACACACACACACACACACACACACACACACACACACACACACACACACACACACACACACACACACACACACACACACACACACACACACACACACACACACACACACACACACACACACACACACACACACACACGCCTACAAGCAAGACCCACCGGAGAACAAACAAACCCGTTCCAAATGGATTACGTTGTTAATTTTGAGACTTTCGTAAAACATTTACAGCCCGGTGCATTTTATAGCCTACTTTGTTGCACGACGATATCATGCGCCGAAAATAGCCGATCTACAAGTTCTCAACGCGTCACCACCGCAGCGCGTTGTAACCCTGTAGATCAGATATTTTGGCCACGCGGCCTATACCTCAGAGGATATTGGAATTCATCCCATTGCACCGAGCCGGCTTTAACAGCTCAGCTGTGTTGACTGGTGATCGAGACAGAGCCTCTGTGACAGAGAGCTGCTACTTTGAATCAACAGGGACTATAATGCCTCTGTCAGATCAACTCAACTCTTCTATTTTTTTATTTTGATAGTTAATTGCCCCACAATATGAATACACTGATGTGTTTTGCTTTGTTGGTAACTGTATAATCACAATATTACACTCGTGGGTGTGCTTTACCTAGATTATTGGTTCTTGAGTGATGCTTGCCACATCACTGCCGTGCCAATAATCACGGTAAAGCACACCCTTGAGTGTAATATTACTTAATTCAGATCCTTCCCCAATCCCCACCTACAGACAGTTTTACAAATATGTACTTAATCTAATCTAACAACTATAAGATATTTTATGGGTGTCCCGGCCTGGCATAAAATCTTTTGAAATGGTGGTCCGCAGCACAATATAACATTTGGGTGTTTGAGAACCACTTTCCACCAGCTTTCAGGAAGAAACCAAAAATACAATATTCTAACCATACCTGGGGGTCTATTAGTAATGTTAACTCCATAGACACATACAAAACAGAAAAACAAAAATCACAGCACTCCATCTTTAAGCCATCTCCTTAGGCCACTTACTGTAGGTGGAGGCCGTAGAATTGTGGCTCAAACACAGGACCGGTGGGATTCTAGATATTAGTATGATGACAAAAGACTGAGGTTAAAGGACATGGCTGTTTAGTTGTAACAACCATGTGGAATGATTGTTGGGCTTTTTATGTTATCATTAACATCACTGCATACAAATGTGAATCATTCACACTAAAGTGTTCTTTTATCAACCAAGGCCTTAGGTTACCTAGTAATAATGGGAATTATATTGCTTTAATCTTGTGTGATCATTCATTTTACAAGGGTAGATGTCAAGTCAGATTGTTTTGAAGCAAGGACTCTCCATGCCTTCCTTAATTTTCTCTTCTCTCTCTCTCTTTCACAACAGGGACCTTGAGCAGGACCCCACTTTGAGAAGCAAGTATGCAACCCCACGTTACCTTGGAAGTTGGTATGTGGCTCACGATATTTGTTTTACCCTTTTTTTCTCCAATTCTGGGTCCTTCCTTTCCACTCACTAAGCACTAAGAGAGTCTGTGACAAGCATATTAATCTATACAAATGACTTGTTGCAGGTCCCAGGAATTGTCTTTATTTGGTGTAAATGACCTGAAAAATAACTTAATACTGAGGGGAAAACGGCCCGCTCGGAAGAGCGGCGCCCGGGCGAAGAGGAAAAACTCACTGAAAAGCGTCTGGGGGCTTTTTATGCAATATCTCTGACTGATAATGTACAATCACACTCATTGTTTGGTGCGTTCCGTCGGGACCGCCGGCATCTCAGCTCATTGTGTTTATTCTCCTCCTCTATAAAGGGGTAGAGTTAATTGCCACAGGGTCCAGGAAGCCATCACAGCTACGTGATTGGCTCTGGAGCGTGATAGGCTCTGGAGCGTTATAGGCTCTGGAGCGTGCTGCCATGTGTGCCAAGCATTCGCTCAGACAATTACTCTCAATTCTCACTGATGAGGAGAGTAATGGGAGGTGGGGACCTTGACACTGCAAACTGTTTTGTACATACAGATCAGCTGCTTCCTGTAAATTCAGGCCATGTAATTTCCATCACATCCCACTGCGGGTGGTGGTAATGTGCTTTTGTTTGGGGATAATTATAATTATTTATTTTACTACGTATACTGCATGCTATTGGCAGGATTGGTAAAGGCAAGATCATTTAATGTCAGGCTGTAATCAAAGTGGCTTGTGTAAAACAACGGGATCAATAATTTACAGTCTGACATTCACTTTTGACTTAAATCTTTCCAGTGTGCGTGCGTCAGACTCATACATCACTGTATCTGTTATGAACACCACAAACGCCAGAGGCCCACTACTGCTGCCACGGGTTGCCTACAAGATCTAGCTACAGGTACACAAATAGCATGTCCAAGGTAATGTACAAGTGAATAGCTACATGCTCTACCTCTGTAGGAACCATAATGTACCTGTATACATCCATTACCTCCACATACAATGGCCCCGGCCCCCCTTGTGTACAGGTGTTTCGATAAGCGTTCCTGACAAGACGGCTCATTTCCCCTTGGGCCACGCTGGCTGAGCGAGCCCAGGAGTTCATCACGGCAGATGGGTGGTAATTGGAACGGATGCGTGCAGATGCTGCAGCGCAGTGGAATGGATTCATCACATCGGGCCCCCTTAAATTAACTGATAGAGGGACTGTTTGCTTGTAGGGTAATTAGGCAGAAATGTGTTTTCATTTCTCTCATCAACCAACAATTGATGTAATAGGGGTGGTCCGGCCTCGGGAGAAGGAGCGCGCTCTCTGCTTGGGCTAGGTGGTTAATGGCTGTGTGCTTGTGTGGGTGGGGCTGCTCCCTCAGTCCCTCACTACTATGCAGTTATGCACTTACTTACTTACAGATTTTACATACATTTTCGATATTTTTTTTTATAAATGTTTCGCCCAAACTTTTGGACTCCAGGGATAAATCCGTTAAGGGTGGAAAGATGCTTTTGTGTCCGTATATGTGTGCATTGGAAGTGTGTGTATTGTCCGTGCAAGAACAGGACAAAGCTTATCCATCTGTGTGTACATTACAGTATGTATGCTTTTAGAGGGAGCAGCAAAGTATTGGCTAATATGATGATTGCTGTAGCTTTCACATGGCGGCTCACTCCAGTCCAGCTAGCTACTCTATTAATACCAGCGAACAACTGTTGGAACACTGCTGTCCATTTTCATTCCCCTGAGCCCGGCACTTGCAGCTCCTACATTCTACTGTCCACACAGTGGACAGTCAGGCAGCATCAGGTGCTTCCACTCAATCTGTGCTAGAGTTCTCAAATTCTGCCCGAACCCGAGGGTACCCGACCCGACCCGACGGGTTTGGGCCGAGCCGGGCTGAAATATATGCTAATTGGTAGGGCCGGGTCGGGCTCTCGGGTTGGCGCTGCTAAAGGGGATTTTTTTTTATTTTTATTTTTTTCCCCCAATAAAAATGATTCTGTTCTGTCAATCTGTCTTTGTGTATTTATTTATTAATAATGAACAGCAGTGCTGTCAGTGTGTTGTGTTGCTCCGCTGACAGTGACTGGATTGGGAATTTGGGATGTAAAACTTTTGGAGAGAGAGAGAGAACAGCACGCGTTGCGCTGCTCGCGCAGCATAAAGTCTGTCAGACTGAGTGAGGCTGAGGGGCGCCTGATTTATACTTCATTGCAATCTGGTGTTGCGCACAAAATAGACATTCAATCTACAAACCCACTGAAGTCCAGGACCACAATGCACCATGAGCTAACGCTTTTTTAACTTGTAGATCGTTTTTTTTAAAGGGCCATAAATCACACAGTGCGCAGAGAGGTATTAGTCAATAATAATGAATTAAGAAGAAGATTCAAAAGTCTATTACTAAAGAAAGTGTGTAGCTGTGCCAGCCTATGTATGACTATGAATATGATTAACGACTGACTACTGCGGAGTCTGGCTGGCCTGGTCATGAGGTGGTAAACTGGTAAGTGTTGTTATAGGTGTTATAGCCTTCCCTTTGTTAGAAGAAAGAAAATAATAGCCTGAATTTACATGACTAAAGGTGTTACACTTACAGCCGCGGCACGGCGGTGCTCAGCAGCACGCAGCAGAGCAGACGCACGGATTCAAGGCAGACAGATAAAGCATTGATTGATTGACTGAATACTTTATTAGCAGTTTACATACAAGCGCAAGACAGTAGGCTACAGTTCAAAATACAAGGTCTGCTTGAGCTTGCCTTGTTCTCATACTAGAATATGATTTGTTTTGTACTACTGCTACTACTGCACAGCGCAAGTGCATGCATGGTCAGTGGCGTCTGTCGCTCACCGAACATAGCAGGTCTGCGACTGCAGTAGAACATGTTTTGGGTTTGTAACTTTGTTTAACTTTGTAGACTAGAAAAGATCTCTGCTCTGCTGATAAAATATAAATTACACGAGCAGCGGCAGCGCCGTCAGGGAGAGAGAGAGAGAGAGAGAGAGAGAGAATGAGAGCTACAAAGGGGATTTAACATTCTAGTGCTAAATACCTATTTCGTAGGCCTACTATAACCTATTTCGCGCAGAAGAGAACTTACTAAGTTAACATTATGTTTTCAACAACTGAACATGATTGTGATGTTTCCATTTAGAAAACTATTATAATGTCCGTTGACTCCATTCTCTCTCTCACTCGCGAGTCGCAACATGGCGCTGCCTGCGCAGTGCGCACACTAACAATCTTTTTTTTTTTTTTTTTTCCTCTCGGGTTTTGTCGGGTTTTCGGGCCTAAAATGATGAGAACTGTTCGGGCCGAGCCGGGCCTCGGGCTGGCCCAGTCGGGCCCAGTTAGAGCCGGGCTTTAATTTTCAGGCCCGTTGAGAACTCTAATCTGTGCCTCCAGCCGTGAGGGAGTGTTTTCTACCACTCAACAGCACTCAGTGGAATCTGTGGTGACTGGTTTGTCACAACCAGTGCAAACTGACTAGGGGTGCAAGTGCAACAGTTAATACGACTAATTGATTCAATTCATTTAAATGAATAATACCAATAATAATGATACTCAGATTTACAAAATTCATTGATTTTGGAGGACTTTTATTTTATTTTATATATAATTTAGCTTTTTCAAAGTATCGGAATAATTAATTATGAATTAATTATTATTATAGAATATAATAATATAATTAATAATTAACCATTAATAATATATTAATAATTATATTATGAATTAATTAATTATTAATTAATTGTCGAAATTATTGCTAATTTGCAGCCCTAAATCTGACACCATGACATAAAGAAAGGAGTCTCCATAGGGAACCACTGCACGGTAGTTAAATTATTGGCTTAGGAATGTGACAAAGAAAACAAAAAATATATATACACATATCAACAAATTCATGTGTCCATGGGCTGAGTAATCGCTAGACAAAAAAGGGGGGGGTGAACTTGAGCTTCTTGGCAAGTTTAGACGCTTACATTAAGTTTGTTTGTATAAGTTCCAGAGGCCAGAGCAACAAACCTTGGCGCTTTACCAACAACAAATATATATAACCTCTGGAAGCCAGTGTCTACAGATGTAACATACAGTATGCAGCATTTCTGGGTTTTAGAAACTTGATGAATAAATCATGCTCCTTCTTTCGACGTCGCCACACCGGAATATGTCTTAACACGGCTTTAACTCGCCTCATTACAGAGGCTGTTTCAAAGCAAGAAAGCAAAGCAAAACAAGCAACCCGTTATTCAAAGTTGAAGCGAACCCTGTGTCACGCCATCCATCATTCACAGCCCACATCATGTAAAACATAATATGTAAAGTGTTGCGCGCCAGGGAGACAAAACATCTTGATTCTTTATCTGTGGCTCAGAAGAGCGGGATGAGGAGAGTGAGAGAGCCGGCTCATCAAACTTTCAGTGATGACAATACTAACCCTCTCAGGTCCTCCTCTTCCTCAGAGAGAGAGAGAG
The DNA here is from genome assembly GCF_951216825.1 of Electrona antarctica. Lineage (NCBI taxonomy): Eukaryota > Metazoa > Chordata > Actinopteri > Myctophiformes > Myctophidae > Electrona > Electrona antarctica. The sequence continues at coordinate 48,808,321 of NC_136790.1, forward strand.
AGAGAGAGAGAGAGAGAGAGAGAGAGAGAATGTATGAGTATGTGTGGTGCGTGTGTGTGTGTGTGTGTGTGTGTGTGTGTGTGTGTGTGTGTGTGTGTGTGTGTGTGTGTGTGTGCTCACATGTTTGTGTTTGAGTGTAATATATAGCATATGTGTTAGTTTGTGTTTGTATGTATCTGTGTGCACGTTGGGGTGTGTGTTTGACGCGTGTGTGCGTGCGTATGCGTATGTGTAGGGCTTGCGTTCGTACAACTTTGTAACAGAGAAAGTGAGGAAAGGCTTGTCTATTTAAAGCCTTCTGTTCCAGAGGGATACAGTGCTGAGGCAGCTCTTTTTGCCTGTTTGCAGCCCCCCCTCCCCCCTCTTCCATCCCATCTCCAGTGACATCACTGATAAAGCCAGGCGGCATCGGCTGTACGTCGTACAGGCAGAAGAAGCTGTCCCTTCGTAAAAAATAGCACGGAATGTCCGACGCAAGTCACCCGTGAAGGAATGATGGAAAATGTATCCCCTTTCATGTATTTTTGTCCCTTGTTTTTCTGCTGCTGTGCGTGTGTGTGATTTCAATGCTGAAATATAGATAACTTCAAAAAAGTGGCTGTTAAAGTATGCTTGGTTGCATGAATTTCTGAGTGGAGTGAACCTTTTTTACAGTACTTTCTTCATACACAGCATGTAATATCTGACCCTAAGAGTCCATTTGGTTAAATGTATACACTGTGAGTTACAGCACATTAGCACTCAGGATTTCACTGTTTACTGTCATATTAACAGAATTGCAGGAGTGATCTTTGTTGATCCCATGGAGCTTCACCGATGGCTGAGCTGTGGTTCTTCACAATGAGCGCCCAGGGGTAGCTGTTAGGGGTTAATTGCCTTGCTCAGGGACACTTTGACACGTAGACATGGGCTCCCCGGGAGGCGAACCGATGACTTTATGATTACCACTAAGCTATGGCTGCCCCTAGAAACCGTTTATTTCCACTTTAGAGCACCTTTCTGACGGGAAATGTGATGGACGTGCTGTTGTTGAAGGTGTGGTCCGTGATGAAGAGGAACCCTGTGCCCCTTCATCATACTTATGATGAACACTTACCGATAAGGATGAGCATGCAGACCAGCAGCGCTATGAGAGCTCCGGGGCTGAGAGCAGCACTCATCACATAGGCTGTAGCATTGCAGGATTGGATGGCTCCATCTGTAGTGCAAAGAGACAGAGAGAGAGAAAGAAGCACTCCATTTGTATTCAAAAAGCGGCCCTTGAATCTCACTAATGCACCGCCATCTACCGCTGTGTTTTACCACTTTTGACACCAGTTATTTATTATTACATTCCCAGTGTAAACTCAATCATACCCCAATGTAGGTAGTATAATATCCAACATGACTGATTAATCCCAATCAAGGTCAGGTCTTAATCACAGTAAGCAAGCTAGAGACACAGCTATTACAGTTGTACAGTTCATTACTTACACCATTATGCCAATTGGCAATAGAACTGTCATGAAACTTATAGTGCTCCAGGAAAATAATTCACTTTTGGATTGAAAAGGTCAAACGTAAAGGTCACAATCAAAGGCAAGGTAAACATTGAGGACAGATGGGGAGATCTCACAATTGTTTAGGATTAGTTAGAGTATGTATGCACTCGACTGCAAGACTGCAAGTGCAATGTTTTTAGTTTCAGCATATAAACTCCATAATCAGATTTTGTCTGATTTTGTTTGTTTGTTGTATGTGTAAAACATCACTGGACACAGAACGAGAACAGCATCATACTCAGGAAAGAATATACATAAAAAGCCACTGTACAGGTATAGTAGAATCTTGATCACCAATGGATTATGCTGTAAAGCATTCAGGAATATAATATTAGTAGTTAGTTGCAATTACACACCACAGGTAAGCACTTTAAATTACATATTGCTGTAGGCCTAGTGTAAACCAATGTTTTACTGTCATTTGAGTGTTATTTGTTCACATGTAAGAGATGCAGTAAGACTTAACTGACTTGACTTAGTCCTCTTTGCCCCCTTGGGAGCATAGGGCATCCACCATGGATCTCCACATCACTCGAGACGAGAGCCAACTTGATGCCGTAACTAACGCAAGGATTGGCCAAAAAATAGCCAACCCATAAACTCACAATGTATAATGCGTTGCGACGTGTTGTGAACTTTTAGATAAGCTATTTCTGGTGCATGACACCCAGAAGAAGAACGTAACTTAGTATAAATGGCGGTTAACTCACCGCGGTCGCAGCCACATATGCGAATGGTCAGCGTGCCTGTGGAGCTGAGGGAGGGAGGCCCACTGTCCACCACCAGTATGGGCAGGAAGTAGACGTTCTGCTCATGGCGGTTGAAACCTGAACGCTGGGTGCGGATACCAGCCGTGTTGTCTGGCATGGTGGGGGCGGAGGAAAGGTGACAAATAGATGGGGAGAGAGAGAGAGAGAGAGAGAGAGAGAGAGAGAGAGATCAGAACGGCAGCCTCACTCCCAATCTTCCGCCGTAGTCTGAAAACCCACCTCTTCAGACTCCATCATGGCCCGTAGAACTTGCCCTAGCCCCGACGACCTTACAGGCATATGCAAAGGCTCAACTTATGTAACTTAGATAGCATTTCATAGCATTTTATGTAGACGGTACTAGAATAGCATTTTATGTGCATACGCATAGTACTATAGAGCGTCGCAGTCCCGCCCCCTACCAGGGACCAGGAAATGATTCCCCGTTCATTTTCCTCATACATTTTTCAAAAAGTATTTATTTAAAGACCTTTTAAGCCTCGTACAAAGCCAACTCAGGGACTACAGATGAAAATTAGCTTTGGCTAACTATGGCCCATTTACATTGAGGTGAAAACTGACGTTGATTAATGAGCTTTGTCCCTGTCAAATAAATAAATACAACTCGAGTTGTGACAAATCATGACAACAAACAATTTTTTTTGGGCCGAACAAACACTTTATTTTTATTTTTTTTCTTTGTGTTTGGTCCAAAATATTGTGTATGTTGTCATGATTTGTCACAACTCCAGTTGGCTTTGTCCGCGGCGTAACTTTTTGAAATGTCTATGGGAGACATGGCCAAAGCATTTCCGGGGGTCCCCAGCCAAAAACGTTGAGAACCCCTGATGTAGATTAGTCATGTACTGCACGTTTACGTTCTTCTCTCTATATATCTTTTAACTGCAATGATGAGCTGCACAACCAAGCATTTCACCCACGTTACTTCTAATGTGATGTGACAATAAAGATTGATTCAGATTCTGAATGTATAAATGAAACAAAAGACAGACACTGCAAGATGGAGGTTTTCAAGAACAACCGTCGTTATTTAAATTTACAGCCTTTCCCAAATTAAGTCCTATTATTACTGCAAGCAAGACAGTGTGCTACTGAACGCTTCTAGCCTCGGCTCACATCCTCACTCAGTCCACTTTCAGCACCCTGACATCCAGAACGTCGATGTTAGCGGCTGATTACTAAATCGTCGCTACCTCGCGATTACAATATTAACAGTTTTAATGCCGGTCAATTAACAGTCAATTAACTCGTGTTCATGAGTCAAAGTGTTAACGCTTCGATGACTTGTAAAAATACGGCAGCCAAATTAGTTTTGGCCGATTTATTTTGGGGTGAATTTTGGGGTCTTCAGAGAAAAACATCTGTCTGCATGCCTGCGGCAGGGAAGGGACTACAGACTGAATCAATTCTAACAGTAAATGAGTTCAAGGTATTGTATAATTGGGTCCCTGATTGGATGAGAGGATGTTGTGTTTGCTGTGTGATAATAGATATATTTTTGTAGTCCTCGTCATCGCTGGAGCGGAAGAGTTTTTGTTCTGTTCACTGCATGGCGACTCGAATAAACAAACAGTAACAGGACAAAAGCGTGGCATGACAAACCCCAGAGATAATCCAACAATATAAGCAGTTCAAGGACCACTCCATCTGGGGGAGCTGGCACAGCCTAGGCATTGTCACACTCAGGGTTGAATCATTCCAACAGCAAAGTGAATTGGCTGCGTGGTGTTAACATTCACCGGGTAATCTTTTTCAGTCAAATAAAAAAATACAAGAGGAAGCGTCACTGTTTGAAAATTAAACTTCAGCAGTGTGTGTGTGCATACGCACTCTTCACAGGAGACATACTGTAGTGTAATTCAGCATACGGGAGGAGGATTTGACAAATAATAGTCAGAGCAGCTTCTGTGGATAGACTCGGATAAGGGATACAAAGCAATCCATCTCCCGGGAACATATATCACTGTCATTCTCGCCATCCACAAGCACTTCTCTGGCACGTGTGGTGTACAATCTTCATGTTACTGTTTATGCAGCGGAACTTGTGCTGAGTGCAACTCCCATGACATTGTCCTTTTGACTTTTACACAGTGGTCTCGTCCATCAGTCTCTCTATCTGCCTCAGAGGAGACTCCCTCTTGTCTTACGCTTCATTGACACTCCATGGTGTGAGGATGTCGCTCGCTGAAAATAGCTGATCTGCAAGCTCACAGCACGTCGCAACACTGTCATTTGACAAAGCATAAATGAGGCTTTAGACAGTCTATAGGACAGATTCAGGCATTTTGGCTTGACTATTTCCAGCGACTCCACTAAACTTAGCATTAATCAACACACAAACAAGTTTGATTTAAACAGTTTTGGACTAAAATTATCAATAATGTAAAAGGAAAAGAAAATATCTCCTTTAAATCATGCATTTAAAGCATCCTTTTAAAAGGAAGAGTAAAGATCCCCACACACCGAGCGCGTTTTTCGGATTTTTAGCGACGTTTCTCCATCGGTTTTCCGAAAAACGCGTCCAGTGTGCAACCACTTTTAGTATTATGTTTTGGTTTTTTGTTAAAAGGTTAAATCACTATATTCTGATAGTCATCATTGCTATCAGAATTTCAGCCAAATTTCAGCCAATCAGGAGAGAGCAGCTATTTATGAGCTTAATTTTTTATAAAGGTCCAGTTCCAAATTTGTCTGCTCATTTCTCTGTGTCATCACTTACAATTCCACTTGTTTAATCTGTATCCTGACTGCGTACTCTACCCTGATTAGATAAAATTGCTATCCCAGTTTCAGTTTTAGTTTCTGAAAATGCATTTTCTGTTTAATAAAAAGCTGGAGAGACATGGAGACTCCTGTTACACTCTATACAGCAATGAGTACTATGACAATATAGAGCTTTTTAACACTGATGTTAATCAAAGAAAATCACTTCCATTTTAAGGATGAAATGTCACATCGTCAAGATAATTTAATTGACATGGGTCCTCATTCACAAAGGAGAAATACGCAAGAGTGTAACGGAAGCTTAACGGAAGCGTAAACAGATGCGGGAAATTCCGTCCGATCACGCAACGTTGTTTTTCCGTGCAATTCAAAGAGCGGTGTGTACCACAGGTACGCAGGTGTATGTTGTGAGGTACGCAGGTGAATGCGAACGGGTGCCAAATTATCGGAAAATCAGCGGATAACTTAATTTGCATTGATCCACGCCCCATTTCACACCATAAAAGGCGTCAAGCATGACTCAGCAGACAGCAGTAAAAAAAACAAAAAAGAACTATAGGCCTTACAGCTCAAACGAAATAGAGGTCCTCCTGACGGAATGCAACAAAATAATGATATTTTCCAGTATAGTGGCTTCACAAATTAAAATAAAAATGATTGCTGGAAAGAAATTAGGCTATATTAGGAAATTAAAAGAAAATGATCTGACCATGTCAAGCGCCGGAGCGACGACCACCACCTGCAGTCTCTTTTTTTACATCCATATACCATTACATTTGTGCGTGATTCTTTATATTGTCTATAGCCTACCATTAAACTATATAAATCATTTTCCCAAGCTTACAAAACGGTGAACGCTGCTCCGCACCGCTGCAGCAATGTCAAGCTGACTTACGGTATAAAATGCAGCTTTTTTATTTATTTATTTAAGTTCGGGACCAAGGCAGCAAGCTAGCGTATACTTGGCAATTATATTATAAAGCCTTTTCTTTTCTATTAAACAATTGCTCACTCACACCTTTGCAGAGGTAAAACATATATCCGATATTTTTATCAGAGCTGCATTGATTCATGCGGGGAATAGATTAATATCATCTCACTGTCATCTGTCTGAATGCCATGTGGAGAATGGATTTGTTCTGATCATGGACACGTAGGCATAGGCCTATATAGCTATTTCAAATTTCAACCATATACGGCGGGTAGCCTCCTCTTTGTCAGATCTAAGTGCAGGTTCATTTATGATGATGTCATATTAAAATGATTCGCGAATTTCGCGGGACATTTGGCACCAAACTTGATTGATCAATATAGTAGCCTACAGCCCAGCTATAAGTTCCCCATATTATAATTAATTAAGGTGCACTGGCTTAAAACTATGACTGGCCGAATTGCACGCTGATGCAATAATGTGGACTTCTATTTTGTTATAGGGCTAATTCATTTTCCAATGAATTCGTACAGTGCAGAATGCAGATAAGTGTATGTTCTTATTATAATTGTGAGTTTGTTTTTTAACATGCAGCGCGAGTCCGCGAGAGCCGATCTACAAGCTCACAACGCGTTGCACTGCGAGTAGAAAGCTGTCAAGTGCAGCGCAATCGCGCATGCTAGAAATATCCTAATAAATAAATAAAAAGGTGTCGGGTTTGCAGGGGCAGTTTCTGTATGGGACTCTAGGCTAACCTGCCTCTAGAATGCATGCATTTAGGCATCCAAGTGATACTTGGCTTTTATATAAGCTATCATTTTTTTATGTGCTGACCAATGTTTTGGACACATTCCTACATATTTTATCTGAGATTTGGGGACTTTTAATTGATTCAGAATGAAGACTAAAGCCTTCTGAATAAATCTACGCAAGCAGTACACGACCCTCTGAGCTGGCGCAGCTTTTAGCGGAGATTCCGACCATCCGACGTCACCGTCAAGTTCACGTTCAAGTTCATGAATTCCCACGTAATGTGGGAATCCACGTAAATGCCTGTCCGCTCACGCTCCGCTCACGTTACGTAACGGTATGAGCGTAAACGCCGTTGTGAATGAGGACCATTATGTTTGTCACAGGTACGGAGACATGAATGTGATGTGAGGCCGTGATAGGGAGAACACGACAGTGACAGATTGAGTGTGACAGGTTGACAAATGTAGAGAAGACACTGGAGTGGAAAATAGGGAGGTGGGAGGATAAAGGTCTGTGCTGCGCTCTGCCTGTCTTTGTGAAGATATACATATACCGTATGTTATAGGGAGAGACAGAGAGAGAGAGAGAGAGAGAGAGAGTTAACCCTAACCACAATTTAAAGGTGAATTCCGGATTTCCTTATTACAGTATATCCAATAACAGATGCATCCAGAGCACAGCACAGCTCTGAGCGTGCACGCTGGGTCATAAAAAGCCCAAACCACACCAGTAGAGACTGCTTGGGACTAAACCGTTTTAAAGGTCAACCACACTAATGCAACTCGTTGCAACTCAATGAGTTGCATTGGTGTGGTTGACCTTAACAAGCTTTTGTCCCAAGGAGTCCCTACCGGTGTGGTTTGGGCTTTAGGCCAAATTTCTTATTTTGATCGCTCGGATATATTTCATTTTGTTCTACACATCTGTCTTTCATAATGACCACACACACACACACACACACACACACACACACACACACACACACACACACACACACACACACACACACACACACACACACACACACACACACACACACACACACACACACACACACACACACACACACACACACACACACACACACGTGCATGTGTACTGTACATGTGCCTGTCTGAGTGTCCGTGTGTGTCTGTATGGTGTTTGCTTTGCGAGTGAGCATTTTGTCTATGCACTCTTGGGCTTTCAGCACCATTGTGCAGATACACGTGCATGCATGAGAGTGAGGAGCCAAAGCAGCCTCCGCATGGTGAAATTTCCTTCGCCATGCAGGTCCACTCCCCTGACATTTTCCCGGTGTCACATCAATCTTGATTTAGCCACGCGTCACATTCACTTAGGTACACATCTCCAAGCAGGCACCCGCAAACATCGAATCCAACTTGGCTCTAAAGGCACAATGTTTTTTAATAACAGTACACAGAGGCGGGCAGGCGGGAAAAAGTTTATGTCCAAATAAAGTTGCAGCAGTATGAGGGATCTTTTGTAGCCTTACATTATGCAGTTGCATCAAAAACGGCCCGGGTTAGGGTTACAGAAAACAAAACAGAAAAACATGTTTAATTCATTATTACATTATTACATTATGAAAGTATTATTAAAGTAGGGAGTAGGCTATAATAGTGTATTGAATTTGTAGAAAACAAAATACTTACCCTACATATCTAATTATTGTATAGTACGATTCATATACAATTCTCAGGGAATACATTTACAGATAATCACGTTGCTTGAATATGTTTCCTCTATCTGTGACTGTGATCAGCTCCTCACACACATAACTCCTCTCTCGGGTAAATGTATTTTTTTTCGATCCCAATGGAAATATTGCTTAGCAGGACGAAACGATACAATTGCGGGATGGTGCGGGACTAAATGTTACTTATTTTTTTGTTGTGGGTAGGAGTGGCGGACAGGCGGTCAGCCGGTCACCGCGGGCGGTCAAAAATAAAATCATTGCGGGCGCGGGCGGGATTGGTCTGAAATTCAATGGGAGCGGGCGGGAACAGGATCAATAAATCACTCCCACACAGGGCTCTAATGTGGAGTACCGAGTATGCAATAAATGGGAATTTACAGGGCCGGGTAAATGGTCAGTTACTTAAAGAATTTTAGTGGTCTTTAAATACTTCCCTGTGATTATGTAAACTTTCTGAAACACCAAAATTGTTCTGTACAGCAACCATATCCGCCATGTTACTACTTGCCGAGAAAAACTTATTCACAACGCTATTTGGCTCCATAGTTTCCCCTTTAGGTATTCACTTGACCTTTGACTTGAACTCTAGTCTTGTACAGTAGTTCCCTAGGAGCTAAATGGTTAGTGCAACTTGATGTTAACGCATTGCTCTACAGTCAGTATGACCTTATGGTGAAATGTCAGTGAAATACAGCAGTGTTTATCATTATGTAGTGTAGTCGGCTACTGTGTACTGTTCAGTTTCTCTTATTTTACATTTTACTGCTGCCTGCCACATTTTACTGCTGCCTGCCACGTCTCTGCCAGTAACCTTTGCCCTCTCACCTTTGACATCCCAGAGAGTGAAGTGTCGATTGCTGGAGGCTTCGGGGGCCAGCGTGAAATAGAAGCGATGTCCAGACTGGGGTTCATCTCTGTCCACCACGCTGATGGTGTGGATTAACTGGGGAGTGAGAGATGGAACACATAGAGAAGAGAAGAAGTTTCAGTAAGACACAGGTTTACCCCCCCTGGCGCCTGATGGAGGGGAAAGGAACTGGTCGGAATAATGTGTTCCTTCCACACGCTACGTCCGGCCGGGAAACTCTCCCCTGTCAGGTGAAAAGAATCAGCTTGGAAAACTCATGCATAGATGGAAGCATGAGGTCAGTCCGCTGCCTCCCCAGGTTGACAGAGGAAGTGTAGCGCCCAGGATTACATTAGATAATTGACACTGGGTGGAAAAAATGGGTTGCAAAATCGTGGGATAAAAAAAGCCACTGGGGGCCAGTTGTAGACAGGCATTCCTTTTTTAAATTATAATTCATTATCTAATATTTTCTGCGCAATGTTACTACTATTTGTATTATTATTACTATTATTTATTTATTTACCCGGCCATTTCACACACCTGGACACTATTGCTATTTTGTGGTCCACTATTTTGGTGGAAACACTGATAATAATATACAGTGCAACATAAATTAATACTTTAAAAAGAAAGACTCAACTTGAAAGCTTACAGTATGATATATTAATAGATTTGTAAGTAAGATTGTAGTAAGAGGTTTTTGTCTGTGGCCTACAGCATATGGCTCTGACTCTTGTACTCCTAAAAATAACTTTTTTTTTAATTGTCTCCACCAGGCCGAAGGCATGGGGAGAGAGTATGTTTTGCACTCCGTCTGTGTGTCCGTCCGTCCGTCCGTCCGTCCGTCCGTCCGTCCGTCCGTCCGTCCATCCGGTCGATGCCAAATTTTGCACACACACTCCCTGGATGGCAACAATAAACCTCTGCCCCAAATTTTCCTGAACTGGCTGTTATAGTGCCACCAGACTTTTGAAAAACACATTTTTTGATATTACTCCTCCAGATTCTGTCCAAAGATCCCGCAAATCGTTACACACTATCTCTATAGTCATGTGTTCAAGCCAGAACTGTCCGATATTTCATATCCCATCCTAATCGGCTAACATTGGCTTTCAAAATTTGCGGGATTGACCCGTTTTGAACAAAAAGCCTCAAATCATGAACGCAGTGTGCAATTTAAGTGACATCTTTCACAGACGTTCCTACTAGGCTGAGGAATATATCCCACCTTTTTCACATTGGCCTGTTATAGCGCCACCAACAGGTGGATTTTTGCAAAACACATTTTTGGAACAAAATACCTCAAATCATCCAATTGCCATCCAAGGCGTAAGAAGAAATGGCACCCTTTTCACATTGGCCTATTATAGCGCCACCAGGAGGGCACAACCTGACCTGCCCTGGTGGAGACCTGTGCCCCGAGGGGCACGTTATCTAGTTGACACTCATTCTATGGTCACACTTGAACAATAAGTTAAGGTTCATTTATGGTCCATTGTACAATGTTGTTTCTTCCTGGAATTGGCTTGAAAATAGTTCCTTTCGGCAAGCGACACCATTGCAGAGTATAAATTAGGCTTGGCTAACCGTATAAAATAGCCTACAGTGTTATGTAAAACAATTTCCTATGGTTGATGTACCGTGTCCTCATTCACTCTGTTTTTGCAGCCTCCCTTTGTGAATTCTACCTCTATTACGTGTTTGGCTTTACATGCTGCTTCAATATTGAGTTCTGCTTTTTACCCTCCAGCAGACATTCACTGGGTATATAATATACTACTAACTGTTGTTGGCAGACAAGACTATTCCATTTCCAAATGAAGTCTAAATTACTTGAGGCCTAACCAGCAGATTCCAACATTAACTCTCTATCTAACCTCTCACCTCCCCTCTACCAACTTGCAGCCATTTGAACTCTACTACACTAGTGAAGAAAATATATTAAATGAATGTTAAATTTGCATGGTTGCCTCTGACATTGGTGTGTGAATGGGTGCAGAGACGAAATGTATTTATAATCATCATGAGGACCCGCTAAATTGCGCCAACGGGCGCGGCGCGACCTGGTGCGGTACAAACAGGACGAACCGAGGCGAATATATATATCCAGGTCTAATTCCCCATGGGGGCTGGAGCCCCGCCGCCCCACAGAGTCTACATCACTGAATGGGTGAATGTTATGCATAGCTGATTCACGCATTTAGCATTTAAAGCTAAATGCCATTGATCACCATTGATAATGCTGTGGTGACCTCAACTCGGACTGCGAAAAATCTGGGTGTGACCCTGGACGATCAACTGACGTTCTCGGCAAACATCGCATCAGTGACAAGGTCCTGCAGATTCCTCCTCTACAACATCAGGAGGATTCGCCCCTTCCTCACGGAGAAGGCAGCCCAGGTGCTCATCCAGGCTCTCGTCATCTCCCGCCTGGACTACTGCAACTCCCTCCTTGCTGGTGCTCCGGCATCTGCCATCAGACCTCTGGAGCTTGTTCAGAAAGCTGCGGCTCGTCTGGTGTTCAACCGCCCCAAGTTCTCCCACACAACCATCCTTCTCCGTTCTCTACACTGGCTCCCCGTAGCGGCCCGCATCCAGTTCAAAACCCTGGTGTTAGCCTATAGGGCAGTGAAAGGAACAGCTCCTTCCTACCTCCGGGCTATGGTCGATGCCTACACCCCTGCCCGACCACTTCGGTCTGCCACCTCGGGGCGACTGATTGCCTCGTCACTCAAGGGTCCTTCTGGCCGATCCACACGGTCACGACTCTTTTCTGTTCTGGCCCCACAGTGGTGGAATGAACTCCCCACTGATGTTAGGACAGCAGAGTCACTGCCCATATTTCGCCGCAGGTTGAAAACCCACCTCTTCAGGAAACACTACCCTTCCTCTCTGCCTGACCTACTTGTCGTTAACTAGTTGTACGAACGCTTGTTTTCTATTGTTGTATTGTTTATTGGATCTTGTTTAGTCGATACACTTAATTGTTTTAGCTCATGCTCATTTGATTTAGCTATTTTGTCTCATCTGGTTAAGGAAATAGGTAGCTGATATATTGCACTTTTACTTTAGCGCTAGGTATACTCTTGGTTGCTTGTTTTTGCAGAAAATGCACTAAAGACTTCTGGTGATTAGTAGTTTTTGTTCCCTACCTATGTTGAATACACTTATTGTAAGTCGCTTTGGATAAAAGCGTCTGCTAAATGACTGTAATGTAATGTAATGTAAAGCAACGACAGTGACCTGTGCTTGAAGTCGGACACAAAGGAAAAGATCCTGTAGGAGGAACTGCTGGGCAAACAAATGGCAAGCTGTCCCCCAGAGACGCCTCTCGCCTCAACGGAGGTGAGAATTCATCCACCCTCTCATCCCACCAGCCCTTTAGCTAGCCTGGCTAATAAGCCAGACTAATATCACACAACACTGTCGCGGTATATCAGTCTGGGCTGGCTCCACTTGGATTTCATTTCCCGGGGCACATTTTCTCTTTGACGCAATTGGTCAGAGCTACTGTCAGTCAAAGGTCTCAAGCATTGAACGTCACTGTACCAAAGCCCGCCCATATTGCATACCGTGTCCCGATTGGTCCGACCTGTTCTCGGTTGTAGGAAAGAGGCGTGCTACTGAGCCTCGCCAGACCGTAATCCGCTGGTAGGCAACTTTTTTTTGCCAACGGCTGATTCGGTCTGGTTTATTAACCAGGCTACCCTTTAGCAGCATCAGAGCACAAGCTGATACTGTAGGTGACGTTCACACCCCGACTGTGCAATCTGTTTCCTTAGTAGTGGAAACAGTAGTATGGAAAAAATGTTTTTGCACATAAAGGCTACGTCTGGACATTAGATTGGCATTTACCATATTACAGAGTTTTTCAACCCAAATTCTCAGCTCCGTAGGTTGCTGGAACTATCACAGGCATCACCACATGCAAACGCTGCTGGTGAAGATAGAGGGAAGCCAGCCAGAGTGCTGGTCAAACTGAGACATTGGGCCAGCAAGCCCCTTCTGCCCGTCATCCTACTGGCAACAATTTATGTAAGGTATGGCCATGTAGCCAATAGCACCAGGAAACAAGGGACAACTTCAGTAGTTCAGTAGTCCTACTGTACTAAATCCGGCTTTCAGAAATGACATCATGTGGCATCCAAGTCTATGAAAAAAAAATCACACCCGCGTGAAGTGACGGGTGCTCTTATCATCATACATCATCTCATTCTGGCCCATCACAATTCACTTAAAAAACATTCAATGTTTAACACTCAAAGCTGGCCATGCATTGTCATTAGCATTCAATGTTTGTATTAGAACAATGTTTTAAACCCTCAAAGCTGGACATAGGAGGGCCTAGCGCCCCTCAATTCTATGGAAATAACAGGACCCCACTGGCGACGTCATGTGGCAGCCACAGTGGGTGCCCCTCACTTCACACAAGTGTGATTTTTATATTTCTGTGGCAGGAACTTTAACAAGGCTCATAAGAAAAAAATTCTCCTGAAATATTATCAACCACTGATGATGGTAGAGCTGGCTGAATATCACACTGGCCTTAGAGGAATCCACAGAGCACTGCCCTGTAGCTGTGGTGCCACGCGGTGGATCGCACTTATGCTCTGTCTTCGTCTATAGGCTTCCTGTACATGTGTTGAATGAACACATTTATGTGACAGGGTGTGATACAATGTGCCTCAGGCTTCCAGGGGATTCTCTTTTTTTTGTTTTAGTTGATGAGTTATATCATCCTTTCTGATGTCACTTTATTTCTGTCATTCATGTATTCTTCCTTGTAATCAGAGCCATCAGATGTGTATGGATAGACTTAACAGCATAATGCAGTCATTAGGTAGTCAACAACTGTCAACTGTCCTCCGTGTAAAATATTGATGTACTCATTTAACAACAGTACAGCCCTATGTGTAATCTGTAAAATATTATATGTACAGTAGTTACACAGACATAACTCATTTAACAGCAGTACAGCAGATAATGGTATTCTAGAGTTGCCATGAGAACAGAGCAAGCAATGAGGTCAAACTTCAAAGTAAACCAACACAGCAGTGGACACAGTGGTCATTAGTATGCTGCCAGAATGACAATCACTGAAAGCATAAGCTGTTGATCAACTGTGATCATTGCCAGTTGCAACACTAGCAAACAGCCAGCTATAATCTGATGATGACTAAAATGTGTTTACTTGCTAGATGATCCTGCTTTCCTATCCATTCACATTCACAACATCCAGAGTGTTAAATTAGCCCTGAAAACACTCCAGGTTTTACTGTGTCAAATGTGGCACAAACAGACCAATGCCGAACACCAGCAGCGGCGAGGTTCAATAACCACATTGACCATGTGGACAGGAGCAACTGACACTGTCCCACTGTGTGGCGAGACAGTGAGAGTGGCAGCCAACCAAAAGCACGTTTTGCTCTGACGTACTGTAGGTGTGAACTAGGCATACACACTCGACACCACAGAAACTGACTTGGAAGTATAGCAACTATTGATTTGATTTAATTGATTGATTGTAGCCTATTTATTCATGACGCCAGCAGCATGACTGCCTGTTGCCGTCATATGCTACAATCACCACAAACCAAAACAAACAGGATTGCCAGATTTCACATAAACAAGCAATCAGATCTACGAAACGACATACTTTGGCCATGGTTGCCAGATTTTGTGCTTAGAGCAAGCACGCACGCACGCACGCACACGCACACGCACACACACACACACACACCCTCCGCTAGCACCATCGCTAGATTTCCCCCTTTTCATCCAGATACAGTATATACGTTTCCCTACCATATTTACATGCCATATAGTAACAAAAACTCCAAAAACTGTAGCCTATTTATTCATGATGCCAGCAGCATGACTGCCTATTGCCGTCATATGCTACGATCACCACAAACCAAAACAAGCATTTGTCTGTTTGTTATCAGAGCCTGATCTCCCAATAAATCTATCCTATATTGAAACTGGCTACCGGGAGGGCTGGCAGAAACATGGCCACGTCACCCTGAGTGACAGATTGGACCACTATGCCCATATGAGATGAGATGATGAGATATACTTTATTGTCCCACAAGGGGAAATTTGTCTTGGGCAAAAGTGCAGTAGTACATCAACGTTTTAAGGACGCAGACAGACATTACACAATAGCAGCATTGTACAAGGTAGGCTATAGTATCACAAGAGAACAGTGCAAATTTGCAATCCGAAAAGGTATATGAATATAAAAAGTACAAGAGTATTCACAAGGTAAAGTATCACAAGAGTATCACAAGGTAAGAACAATCAGATACAGACGAATGGTCAAGAAGTCCCTTCCCCACTAAGAGCTATGAACTATGTGGCGGTTGTTCAGTAGAACAATTGAAGTGGGAAGGAAAGAAAGTTATGTAATGTATAACGAACTTTTCCGGGTCCTAAACCGTGGTGTTGTGATCCGAAGCTTTTTTTTCTCCATCGCCCCCAACGTGCATGCCCAGGCATGTTTCCCTATACTAGCTTGAAAAACAAAATCAGCTGATGACAACGCGTCTCACCGTTATACTATAGTTCTGAACCGAACGGTGGAATGGGACTTTTTATAGCCGTACGGATCAAGACTTTTGCTGCCCAATGTGCCCATGAACCCCCCCCCCCCAATGTTTTGCGATCAAGACAATGAGGCAATCATCATCATCATCTAAAAGCAGAGTTATGAAGGTTTATAGTCAGACATTGACAGGCAGATATAACAATAAACACAATAAATATGCTATACATCCTATACACCGAATGAAAGCCCTGAATGTGTACTTTTACGAGGAAAAGAGTAAACATTGATCCCATGTACAGTTTGTCATAAATTGGTTACATTGCACATTGCGCCCACCAGATATAACTGCAGAGAAGACATGGACCCGAACTCAATATTCACAAAATAAGGCCTATAGCGACATATAAATACTATATACCGTATGAAACAGAAGACTCTCTGCTTTCATAAGAAAAAAACTTCTACTGTAGTAATAATAAAAATCACACCCATGTGAAGTGAGTGGTGCAACTCTGTCCCATATTCTGTTCTCTGCTTATTCAATACAGCTCGCTATATACGGACTGAGGCAGAAAGTAATGTAAACCTTTTATTTACAGTTTGGTCTGTAAACTTCTACTGTAATAATAAAAATCACACCCCTGTGAAGTGAGCGTTGCAACTGTTCTGTACTTATTCACTACAGCTCGCTATATACGGACTGAGACAGAAAGTCATGTAAACCTTTTATTTACAGTTTGGTCTGTAAACTTCTACTGTAATAATAAAAATCACACCCCTGTGAAGTGAGCGGTGCAACTGTTCTCTACCATTGCACCGCGCAACTGTAGAGAACAGTTGCACCGCTCACTTCACAGGGGTGTGATTTTTATTATTACAGTAGAAGTTTACAGACCAAACTGTAAATAAAAGGTTTACATGACTTTCTGCCTCAGTCCGTATATAGCGAGCTGTATTGAATAAGCAGAGAACAGAATATGGGACAGAGTTGCACCACTCACTTCACATGGGTGTGATTTTTATTATTACTACAGTAGAAGTTTTTTTCTTATGAAAGCAGAGAGTCTTCTGTTTCATACGGTATATAGTATTTATATGTCGCTATAGGCCTTATTTTGTGAATATTGAGGAGTTCACGTCCATGTCTTCTCTGAAGTTATCTGGTGGGCACAAGCTGCATTCAATAACCAATTACTGTCTAACTGTACATGGGATCAATGTTTACTCTTTTCCTCGTAAAAGTACACATTCAGGGCTTTCATTCGGTGTATAGGATGTATAGGATATTTATTGGGTTCAATTTTATATCTGCCTGTCAATGTCTCTGACTTTAAACCATCCATAACTCTGCTCGCTGTTCAAGATAACCACTTCCAGGCAAATGCAGGTGTTGCAAAAAGGTCAATATCTCCAGAATGGAACATGGTAAAATCAAAATGTATTTTTTAAATTGAAGTGGACAAGTTCAGCTTTCTTTTGATGTATGCGTGTGATTCTCGCTATAAGAGAACATTTTGCTGTGGGCCCCCGAACAAGGCCTTTGTGCAATGTTAAACGGTAGCAACATCCAAATAGGCCTGTTGAGATCTTTCATGTCTTAAAGAGTTAGTTCCCATTTTACATTAATATAGTCGTTGCAAAGGTATTAATTGATTGCCTGGGGTGGGAGTTCTGGTCTGGTTTTGGTGAATATTAAGTAGTTCCGGTCATTTTGCGGGGGGCACTGGGGGCCACCCATTAAAAATGTATTAATCCACACAACTAGCGTTGTTACCGCAATTTCCTTCTTCCTATTTGCGACACGTGGCGCTAGAAGTGAGCGGGCTGAAGGCCTGCAAATTTCTAGTTCGAAGACAAATGTAATTTGTCTGTTTGTTATCAGAGCCTGATCTCCCAGTAAATCTATCCTAGCCCTTGAGCTCACTGAGGTGTGCACTGTTCGTAGAGCCTCTGCGTAGAATTCTCACTCTGCAGAAGTAGAGAAAATGAGGTAAAGACTCACATCCTATATTATTATAATGTACCATCCTTGAAATATTACTTCTGTGTCCTATTTATGTGGTTCCTATATGTGCATTCATGCACAGGCACCTGCACGCCTGCACGCCCACACACAGACACAAGCACAAAGCAGAGGCAAAAATCATAATGACGCAAACCATCTGTGACACAAAATCGAACTTCTTTCCATGCACACATTATCGACAGCGATGTGTTCACGCTGCAGCAGAGAAAGCATCGTACGTTATGTACGACCAGCAAATGGCTGACTGGGTCAGATATGCACCCCATGCAATGATACAGGAAAAACAGACATAACCATAACCATCCATTACTATCCTATATTAAAATTGGCTAATGGGTGGGCGGACGGTGCCGTGCCATTGTTCCGACATCGTGTTTGGACCGACTCGCCGCATTAGTAACCCTATATCTAACCCTATAACCCTAAACCTAACCACTCACAAAGCCACGTAGTCGGAGTAATGGGATGTCGGAATAATGGGCAGTCTCCGGACGAACAACATACACCGATGACAGATACAAACAAAAAAAACATTGCCTAATTTGCCAGATTTGTGCATGTGAGGCGCTCGGCCATTTTTGGTGAAGAGATCACACCCAGTGTGAAGTGAGCGATGACTTTGATGAGTTAATTTCATTAAAGTACAGGAACAATATTAACAGTATCACTGCCACCTGGTGGACGAAAGTGCCAGCGGTTGACTGCCGACCCGAATCTACTTGGTTTTAGTGTGACGCACGTCCGCTTTGCCGGTCCATTTTAGATGCTAAATATGTAGCATCAATGCTAGCGAGCTAGAATGAGGCCATCCTTGCTCTAGTCTAGAAAACGCCAATGTTCTAATCGGGATCACCGGACCATCAGAAAAGACGGGTGCAAACAACAAACCTAGTAGAGCCCTGGCAGCAAAGAGGAGAGAACAATCCTCTTGTTTTCAGTTGAAATATCAACAGTATTTCTCTGAAGGAATACGAGCATCAGAGGATGAGGCGAGTCATGATCTGTTTTGGACGACGGTGCCCTTGCATCGTCTCAGGGTCCTGAGCAAACCACAGAGGCCAATGTGTGGGAGTTTATCGAGTGGCAAAAGCTCTCTGAAGCACAATCACCTAATTAAATTGCAAGCGGTTCCCTTGTCTGACCTCCTTAAATCTCTAGCATCATTGGAAAGATGGACACAGAGGACTTCACCAAAACTATCCCATCTGTGGAAAGGCCATCCATGGGTCAGAGAGGACAGCAAGGGCAGCCGCTTTCTTCTCGGAAGAAGACATTAACTACTTTCACACGACGGCTGCAGCAACAGAACTTGAAAGGAAGAGAGGCGCTCAAAGCAGCTGTTTCTAGGATTAAGACATCAAAGTAAAGTAAGTTAAACATCGAATGCTGTAATTGAATACGTATTAAGTATTCAAGGCTATAGCGTTGGAGTGCCTTTGTTCATCTGCTGGTAGGTCTGTGTGTTTGTCTGTATGTTTGGTTCATCATTCAAGTCCATGTCCACAGCCTGGCCTAGTGTGGTTCAATTCCTCAGAAGAATCATCCATGTTCAATAAATGTATATGAATTACACATTTTCCAGGGTTGATGAATTATGTGTACGTTTGATATCATATCATCTGTCGGGTGGAAACCCCATGTCCACATCTGTTACTTTTCACGATTCAAGTTCAAAAACAGCAAAAGTAGCAGATCTACAAGCTCAAAACATGCTGCTTCGCCCAGCGTTTCGAACGGCACCTTTTGTATGACGTTGTAGTATGATCGAGTGTAGGGCATTCATTTACGAAAACAGAAGTTTGAATAATTATGGGGATAAGAGGTTTCTGCCTGACAGCAACGATAAGCTGCTTACTTGCACTTCTCCCTGGGGATATTGTCTGTGTATGAGTTATTCAGTGTGTGGGTGGGGAGGTGGTCCCAGGTCCCTAGCATTGAGTGTGTGGTTGGAGGAGGTGGTTCCAGGTCCCTATAGCATTGAGTGTGTGGTTGGAGGAGGTGGTTCCAGGTCCCTAGCATTGAGTGTGTGGGTGGAGGAGGTGGTCCCAGGTCCCTAGCATTGAGTGTGTGGTTGGAGGAGGTGGTTCCAGGTCCCTATAGCATTGAGTGTGTGGGTGGGGGGTGGTTACAGGTCCCTAGCATTGAGTGTGTGGGTGGGGGTGGTTCCAGGTCCCTAGCATTTAGTGTGTGGGTGGTTTGAGGTCCCTATCATTGAGTGTATGGGTGGGGGTGGTTCCAGGTCCCTAGCATTTAGTGTATGGGTGGGGCGGGTGGTTCCAGGTCCCTAACATTGAGTGTGTGGGTGGTGGTTCCAGTTCCCTAGCATTGAGTGTGTGGGTGGGGAGGTGGTTCCAGGTCCCTAGCATTGAGTGTGTGGGTGGAGGAGGTGGTTCCAGTTCCCTAGCATTGAGTGTGTGGGTGGGGAGGTGGTTCCAGGTCCCTAGCATTGAGTGTATGGGTGGTTTGAGGTCCCTAGCATTGGCCCTTTCTCATCATCATCATCATTTTTCGACCGCGGCCGAGATCATGGATTTCAAAATGCCATGCCAGACTTCCCGGTCCTTCATTGCCATCCCCAGTTCCTGCTTAATGATGCATGTGTCCCTAGCGATGACATCAGGGAACGACCTCTGGACTGCTATGAGGAGGAAAGCAGGATTCCAGAGAAAAAGGGAAGATGATCAGCTCTGTAGCAGTGGCCAGCAAACTGTGTTCTTCTGGATCGTACTACTGAACAAACACAAGGTTGCCGTATATTAGAGAAGTTGATGGGTGGCTCTTCCAAGAGAGATGTTGCGCTCTCATTAGAAGTCGGCTGTTACAAAGTGTCATCTAGTCATTTCTCTAATTTCTTTGAAAGTGTCCATGTCTCTGAGCCATAGAGTAGAATCGGCTCAACGGTCATCCTAAATATTCTTTACTTTTTGAACCTCTTAGTAAGCTGGGATGATCTTATGCATATCATTGCAGGCTGATCAGGCCATACCCTTCCTACTTTCTACTAGCCCTTTCTACTAGCTCTCTGAGAAGAGGAGGCGGAGGATGGAAGAGGTGAGGAGGCTAAGCATGAGACGTTCCGTCACGGTGACCCACCCGGCCAGCCGTGAGACGGCTAGGCAGAACTGACAGGCCTCCGTATCCCCCAGGGCACACTTTGTATTTGGCTTCCTCCCTGCGCACACACACGGCACTATATGGTATCTGTCCCTCTGCATTCAGTCAGACAAATACCACAGGGTGGGCGAAAGAGCTGTTCAAGAGACCAAAGTTATTTCGGTGCGAAGTGTCAGGTAAGGTTAGATCAATAAAACAAAACACATACGATGTGGGACATCAGAACATTCACAAATTATGAGGGTGCATGTGAAGTAACAGTCAGTAAGAGTCAAATGTGATTTTACTGTCTAACCACTTAAGCTATATCTTATAATTTGACATGCTCAAACTAGGGACACCAGATTGAAAGTGGTTAAGTGCCCTTGTTAGAAGAACTTGGCAACGTCTGTTACATTCTGCCATTCATGTGTGGATGAATGTGAACGGCGTGTTGTAGTACTCCAGTCCGGTCTAGAGTCCACATTTTCATATTCTCAGTCTTGTCTCGGTCTCACACATCATTTTATTTGGTCTTGACTCGGCCTCGCACCGAGGGACTCTGTACTCTTCCCCCACCTAGTCCACTCGAGGCTCACGAGTCACTACTATGCAATGAAATAAATGTATTATACCCATATTAGGAGGAGCCCATTCACATTAAAATTATAAGAGAGCTCTCTGGCACTTATAGACAGCCATCTTGTTAAGTAACGGATGTAGCTGACGTGCCTGCCAGCTCGCAGTGTTTTCTGTACCCATCAAATGACAAAAAAGAAAGAAAATCTGGTCTCGTTCTCGACTCAGTCTCGACTCGGACTCAACCCCCTCCCACACTCGGTCTTGACTCGGACTCTCCCCCGTCAGACTTGGTCTTGATGGACTCGACTACAACAACTGGCAGTAGAGGCAACCATGCAAGGTGCCAACTTGTGAACAGTTAGGTTCACTGTCTTGCACAAGGACACTTGGCCCATTATACGGGAACCTTCCAGTTCCCAGATGGCCGCTCTACATGGCAATCGTGGCATCCCCCTACACCCAAAAATGCCTCATTCCGTGAGTCTCTGGCATGTCTGAAGATCCACCTGCATGAGTCCTAAAGCTATTTGACACTCTGTGTCGCACCCCTGGCTTGAACTGCGTTTCCGAGCTAAAGCTGCTTAGCTTCTGTCACCGGAGCGGCGTAGCCTTTTATTCACTTCTCAGGCAGCCCTCTCCCATCTCCCACTGGATGCGCTTTGCCTCTAAACACAAACAGTACGCTAGTGTTGCCAGCCCCTCAAATGGGATCAAACCCAACGCAGTTAAAAGGCATAGGCTAATCTAATTTTCTCTGTGGTTCCACCGAGAAACCTAGAGCTGAGCCTCGGAGCTGACACTCCACTTGTGACACAGGGTGATAACACAGTACAGGAGAGGAGTCAATGGATAGATCCTCATTAGCCCAGTCAATGCGTGCACGTTTGTTTACACACAGATTTGGGACAGAGAAAACATAATATTTCATGAATAGACATGAAGAAGACAACATGGAATGCAGACTCTTCGTTCACTAGCAACGGTTGTTTTACGAACAGAGTGGATGCAATTGTGTTTCTGCACTGTTCAAAAGGACACAGAAGAAAACATTGTTCTAATAACAATATATTTGTTTTACATGAAATGATAAATGATAATATTTGTTGCAGAGAAAGATCAGTTGAAGTACTGTAGGCTAAGAAGCAAGTTCTGTGTTCATTAGTTTTTTAGACTTGCTGATTTTCAGATTCAACTTTGTTAGTGAGTTTGTGGCAATTTTGTTTTGCAAGTAAATACAAAGTTTCTAAAAATCTGCTGAGCAAAGAGCACTTTAATTTAAAGACAACATTATTTACAATTCTGGCCTAATTAAGTGCTGTTTTGTTGTGGTTACACTGCTGTGAGACTTTTTTTAAGTGAGACTTTTCTAAGCAAAACTTCAAACATAGCCTGTTTTTAGTTGTGTTTATAACAACGGTCTCATTACTGATCTGGTTCATTATTTTTTAAATGCAGGGTTTGTGCAGATGTTTTTTGGGAGGTGTGTGAATAGCAAACAGTGTGGTTGACGTTAGAGCTGACCTGCACAGCACTAAATCCAAACTAAAGCAGCAAACAGTGTCAACCTCCACTCTATGGATATGTCAAAAAAAGACTTGTTTTTGTTCTCCATCACAGAACAAACAACAACACAGGAAGGTTATTTACATAATACTGGCTTCTGAATGCAGGGCAAGAGACCCCTCAGACAGTTAACAAACTTAACATTCACAAAATATATGCACTACAGCCATTTTGGGTGTAAAATAATGAGTTTGCTTCTAATTAGTCACACTTAAGTGCTATTATGAATGATCCCTGCTGGGTTTAGACATCATGTACTGTACCACAGCATGTTTCTTCTGAGTGATGTGTTTAACACTCCCAACGCGGATCGCGTATCAATACGTTATCAATTAATCAAACGTCGGGTGCGGATCACGTATCAATACGTTTCAATCACTTTTTTATAGCATACTTTCATTCATCTTTTTACCCACCCGGACAATGAAGAACCATCGCCCTATCATTGTTGCTTAGTCCCGCTCACGTGATCAGAAAAAAAACCCAAAAAAAAAAACCCCCCTCCCATCCTGAAAACAGGAGGGCGGGCCGCTTTACGTGTAGAAGCCACTAAGCCAGTCTAAAATGGACGCGCCCATGGAATGATCCAGTCGGTGTATGAAAAGAATCACATTTCACCTAACCTCGCCTCACCAGGCTTTCCTCCAGCTATTGGCTTTCACACAACACTATACTACTCGATTCCCCCCTCCCCTCCTGTTTCTCCTGCAGGAGGAGCCTGCGAGATGGGGGCTCTGTCCTGGCTGGCTCTCGGAAAAAAACAACCGATCGGCATTGCATTGCGTCTGCAACACACATGGACAGATGCATGTTTCCTTCTTCATACTGTAGCGACCAAACGATCCCCGAGCCTACAATACTACGAACTAACCACAGTATCGACGGGCCGCCACGACAAGACAGTGTGCCGTTGGTGGATCACGTATCGCCATGCAGAACCGTCATAATCGGAGATCGCTCGGACGTGTGATTGTAACGCTTTTTTATTCATTATAATTGTAGTGATAAGACCGCAATGAACGCATCGGGGACGTAATCGACCCGGGTGTAATGTATAACGAACTTTTCCGCGTCCTAAACCGTGGTGTTGTGATCCGTTGTCGTTGACATCACAGCCGGGGGAATCTTTTTTTTTCCTCCATCGCCTCCAACCTGCATGCCCAGGCATGTTCTCTTGTTAGTAAATATACTTCACTAGCTTGAAAAACAAAATCAGCTGATGATGACAACGCGTCTCACCGTTATACTATAGTTCTGAACCGAACGGTGAAATGGGACTTTTTATAGCCGTACGGATCAAGACTTTTGCTGCCCAATGTGCCCATGACCCCCCCCCCCCCCCCCCCCCAATGTTACTGCGATCAAAACAATGAAAGCAGTGAGATAGATTAGGCGAGGCGGCAATCATCATCAAAAAGAAAGCATAGTTATGAAGGTTTATAGTCAGACATTGACAGGCAGATATAACAATAAACACAATAAATATGCTATACATCCTATACATCGAATGAAAGCCCTGAATGTGTACTTTTACGAGGAAAAGAGTAAACATTGATCCCATGTACAGTTTGTCATAAATTGGATACTGGGTGGATGCACATTGCGCCCACCAGATATAACTGCAGAGAAGACATGGACCTGAACTCAATATTCACAAAATAAGGCCTATAGCGACATATAAATACTATATACCGTATGAAACAGAAGACTCTCTGCTTTCATAAGAAAAAAACTTCTACTGTAGTAATAATAAAAATCACACCCATGTGAAGTGAGTGGTGCAATATGGGACAGAGTTGCACCGCTCACTTCACAGGGGTGTGATTTTTATTATTACTACAGTAGAAGTTTTTTTCTTATGAAAGCAGAGAGTCTTCTGTTTCATACGGTATATAGTATTTATATGTCGCTATAGGCCTTATTTTGTGAATATTGAGGAGTTCACGTCCATGTCTTCTCTGAAGTTATCTGGTGGGCACAAGCTGCATTCAATAACCAATTACTGTCTAACTGTAGATGGGATCAATGTTTACTGTTTTCCTCGTAAAAGTACACATTCAGGGCTTTCATTCGGTGTATAGGATGTATAGGATATTTATTGGGTTCAATTTTATATCTGCCTGTCAATGTCTCTGACTTTAAACCATCCATAACTCTGCTCGCTGTTCAAGATAACCACTTCCAGGCAAATGCAGGTGTTGCAAAAAGGTCAATATCTCCAGAATGGAACATGGTAAAATCAAAATGTATTTTTTTAATTGAAGTGGACAAGTTCAGCTTTCTTTTGATGTAGGCGTGTGATTCTCGCTATAAGAGAACATTTTACTGTGGGCCCCCGAACAAGGCCTTTGTGCAATGTTAAATGGCAGCAACATCCAAATAGGCCTGTTGAGATCTTCCAGCAATCAAAGTGTTAATGCATGATTACTTAATACAGCACTCACTACATCGCTCACAATGTCATGTGATGCATTGTGAGCTTTAGTTGTGTATTTATTATATTTTTTTTTTATAATTTGGGTTTATTGGGCCTGGTTTATTGGAGTTTTCTGAATGTAAAAATTGTCACCTGGGACACTACTTTGGAAGTGGTTAAAATAAAATAGAAACACTAGTCTCTCACAGAGGTTTGACAAAGTGATTGCATTTTCTATGGGTACAGGGGAGGAACACATATAGCATTAAGAACTGCCAGTGGATTATACAGCAGATGAAAGAAAAAACTGTGATCATTTGGCGTGCTTCTGAGAATGTTGACGTCATCGATGTTTCCAAACTCATTAATGGCGTTCGGGGGAGTTGAGGCAAAAATGGCTTATATTTTACAAGCAAACAACTGCTGACTGCTGCTTGATGCCTGCACCTCTGGGAGAATCGTTTACTGAAGAAATAAGAGCATTATAAAAAACAGACACCCCAGCACTTCAGAATGGCATGCCGATAGCACATTGTTATTACCATTATCAATATTTGTATTACTGCTGTTCTATTGTTTAGATCCAAGACTTAAATC
The DNA here is from genome assembly GCF_951216825.1 of Electrona antarctica. NCBI lineage: Eukaryota > Metazoa > Chordata > Actinopteri > Myctophiformes > Myctophidae > Electrona > Electrona antarctica. The sequence goes on from NC_136790.1 coordinate 48,834,413, forward strand.
TGACTTATTCCTACTTGGAATATACGAACGGTGGAACCCTCACGCGGGTGCCAGGATTTCTACTCTTGAGCTAAACAGAGAGCCCAGTTGGGAAGGCGATATATTTCCCTTTGAGCTTTATGCAGTACCTCTTGTCAAGAGGTACTACATAAAGGTCCTATACCCAGGATCTAAATGACCACCTCCACCCAATGCAGAAGTTATTGTATTAACATAGCCTACGCTAAGTTTGATAACATGCTAGTGTCCATATTCTGGGCATGTCATAATAAGCGAACATTCAGGAAATCATCATATATACAGTTAATATGTGCGTGTGTGTTTGTGTGTGTGTTAGGTGGTTGCGCGCAGGTGGTGAAAAACAACCATGCTGTTTTCGTGCTCATACCCAGCCAGCCAGGCAGGCACCCACCCAGCCAGCTATACCCAGCCAGCCACCCACACACATAACTCCGTAAGGGAGTGGTTGCACCACTCAAAAAGGAAGGGGCCAAATACACAGACCCCTGGCGGCCTGTACTGGGGTCTGGAGTTTAAGTGGTTAAAATTGTATTCACTGAAAAGGTTATGGATTGAAACGTTAATGCCCTAGACAAGCCAAGACAACATCATCATGTTAATTGATAGATTTCATCCACATGCTCATCAAACAGATAGCATCAACCTGGCACAGATCTTAAAGCTGCTCTGCTATCAGATAGTGTCAGATGTACCGACGGTAAGAGACGGCCCTCTTCATCGGGAGATTTCTAATGGACAACAGAGATTCATCAGCCATTCATGCTTCTGCTTTGAGACACGATGAGAAGAGATAATTTTGCCAAGAAGATAATTTTTCCCAAGAAAAGTGGCATCTGTTGGTGAAGATATTTTTGCAGTATTGGGCAGATTACTGGCAGATTAAAGCCTGGTTCAAATCAAAGATTGAGGGTATGTGCATAATCGAGTGGCAAAGTGAGTGAGTTATGACTTCATTGCTGCCAGTCGCTCTCTACGGGGAGGTTTGTTTTCAACCACCATCTATATGGCTGGAGTAATTCATTAATGGATTGATTCAGTGATTCAGTTTTCCCTGAGCGCTGGAACTTGATCAATACAAATAAAACCCTATCCCTGCCACAAAAACAGAGCGAGAAACAATAAACTACCACTGTACATAGCTCTGGTGCATTAAACCTGCACAAGGCAAATCCCTGGGTCTATAACATTATTACATTCTAAAACATTAAAGACAGACACCTATACAAGGCAAATCCCTGGGTCTATAACATTATTACATTCTAAAACATACGCCCGGCCGTCTCATTTTTCATTATTATTAGCTTTTGTTTTGTTATCATAAAAATAAAAAAATAAAAAACAACAAGATGGAAGAGACAGCGTTTTCTCAAAGGCTCAGCCGGTTGTATTCCCTCAGGGGTGAGAATTATCGCTAGAAAGTCTCTGACCCCAGGCTAACACATTTTCAATCTCAGCAGTCAAGTCTGACAGAACTCCCCAGAATATATATTAAAAGGACAAACACAGGGTTAGAGAGTGAAAGACCACAGGACTGAGACACTAAGTGCAAAACCAATACGACCGACCGACCGACAGGCAGGCAGGCAGGCAGGCAGGCAGGCAGGCAGGCAGGCAGACAGACAGACAGACAGACAGACAGACAGACAGACAGACAGACAGACAGACAGACAGACAGACAGACAGACAGACAGACAGACAGACAGACAGACAGACAGACAGACAGACAGACAGACAGGTGCACGTGTCCCTCCAGGTGTGCAGATCGTTCTCCCTCTGGCCCATAATTACTCTGTGAAATATTTAAGTGCATTCCTCTCTGATGAGAACATTAACAAACCTTGCTTCGTTTACAATGCCGCGAGCACGACAAGGAACCTTTTTTTCCTTCTTTTTTTGGTCGGAAGACTAATTGTCTCTGTATGATTAGGAGTTGAAGGTCAATGGTCAATGCCTCGCCCAGATGGAAGACGTAGCAAGGTGTGTGGTAGTGAGCGAGATCAGACCAGACAATGTTCATGATGGGGGGGGGGGGGGGGGGGGGGTGCAGAGCCAGGTGGTGGGGTTGCGAAGGCACAGAGAAGCTATAAGCAGTAAAGTCTGCAGATCAAGAGGAGGGGAGGCCTAAGCCTCATTACACATGTAAATGTAGCTTCCAGCATGGAGGGCCCCACTTTAATGCCTTGCTTTTTTAATTATTCCTCTGCTCTGCAAATGTCAATTGGGTCCAACTGAGCCTCGGGCCTGTTGACTATAAGTACAGAGAGTAAAATACTGTTAATGACTCTGTCCATTTCTAAAGGTGATTGGTGGGAGGACGCAGGAGGTATACGGCTACTAAACAATTAAACTACACATCAATTTGATTATGCATTAGGCACCATTTAATACGATTATTATCCCTGGGACCCCCCAATCTACAGTGTTATTTAAACTCTGAGAGAGTTTAAATGGTTACAATATCATCACGGTCCATTTGGTTCCTAACTATCAACCATTTAGCTGGGGACCCCCTGGAATCACCTCAAGGACCCCTGGGGGTCCCCGGATCACACGCTGAGAACCTCTGTTTTGACAGCCTCTACAGTTTGAACAGTGTCAGATAGTGTTGTACGCAAAATTCATTCTGGAGTTTAACTTTATTAACCAAATAAACCAAACGTTATGAGATAGAACTTTCAAGTCATGTATTTATAATGAACTGACTGTGAAATGATTCGAATCTTTGTGCATCCTTCGCAGATAGATCATGTACAATGTAGTAAGAGATGAAATACTGAACGATGTGTTACAATCCCCTTGTGAACTAGCACGCAGCAACAGTTTTGGCAGGCGTAACACTCTGACCTACGCTGGAAACCGAGATCCCCCGAAGCCTTATTTATTTAAACCAACCATATTGCTGATTTATACAGAAATCCAACATTGAAATCGGCAAAGTATTCACCCATCTCACTTTCAATCTGCATCTTGCATCAAGAAATGCAGAATAAATCTTCCTGTTTGGGGTGAAAAACAGCAGGGAACCACTTTCTGGCACCCCGTTGTGGAAAAAGTACTCACATGTTTATCTATCAATACTGTAATATATTAGAAATAGTAAAAGTCCGGAATTTAAAATGTACAAAAGTATTGGCATCAAAATGAACCTAAAAGTACCAAATGTAAAAGTACTTATTATGCAGAATGCCCGTTTCATGTTTTCAAATGTATACAAAATGCATTGTGAGCTTGTAGATTGGCTATTTTCAAATGGCCAAAATGTATATAGGGCTGAAGTGGCTAATGTATGTTTTGTAATAATTATAATAATAATAATAATAATAATCAAAATCTATTTTATTTTATTTATTTAACCTTTATTTAACCAGTAAAAACCACATTGAGTCTCTTTTACAAGTGTGATCTATAAAGTAACTAGTAACTAAAGTTTTCAAATAAATGTAGTGGAGTAAAAGTACAATATTTAGATGTAAAAGTATTGGAAATTGGAAATACTCCAGTAAACTAGCCTAAAAAATACCTAAAAATTGTACTTAACTGCAGTACTTAAGTAAATGTACTTAGTTATTTTACATCACTGCTGGCACCAGTACACTTTGGCAAATTGTGCCTTTCTGCGGCCAACGGCAGAGTTTCTAAATTGCCTCTGGAACAAAGTGTCAGATAGATCATGCTGTCCAATTGAAAAAAGAGCCAAACCAGCAGCATGCCATAATGAAACAGTTCAGACAAGCGAGGCGAGGCATGGTGATTGGCTGTCGTAGTAGGAAGAAAACAAAAGAAGAAGAAGGAATATAAATGACAAGGTGATTGCTCTCCAAACACCAGTACCTGGCAAGACCCTGGTGGAAGTACAGCGTCTGAAATGATTTATCAGAGGTGGATACATACCATAGACACGTTATCTTCACCATAAACAATGATTTATCAGAGGTGGATACATACCATAGACACGTTATCTTCACCAGAAACAATGATTTATCAGAGGTGGATACATACCATAGACACGTTATCTTCACCAGAAACAGAATGATTTATCAGAGGTAGATACATACCATAGACACGTTATCTTCACCAGAAACAATGATTTATCAGAGGTGGATACATACCATAGACACGTTATCTTCACCAGAAACAGCATTTCCTATTTCTGCACAAACCGTGTATTTCCATATTTCAATGTTTTATGTTTGAGATTTGATGATCAAGATTTGATGATCTAGAACTGCTATTTTTATTGTATTTGTTTTGCGGTGCCTAACCACTCCAATGAACAGGTATGTGTGTCCGTATGTAAGTATGTATGTCTCTGTATGTCGGCTTGAATACGGCAATACCGTTCGGTGACCTAAAGTGGCACTGTTGAGCTGCCTAGTAATGGGGCGAGTCGGACCAACGCGCCATCGGAATAATGTTGCTAACCTGAGTTAATGTGACAAAACAAAGTATATCAAACATGCCTAAAAATATAGTGCCTACCGCCTACCTCACTTTGACTATGTTCTTTTATATTTTACTGTAGTTTTACTATTGCTGCTACAAGGCTGTGCTGGGGAATCCAAATCAAACAATTTTACTCTTATTCACTTCTTGAATCTTTGACATACAGGAACCAAAGGCACCAAGGCTAGGACAAAGTGCTCACAAAGCGCTTGTGATTCTGTTTCCGGACCATTTTGAAAAGCCTACCTGACCAGGCTTGGCGTCTTCACAGATGGAAGCTTCATATGGCGTTGCCAGTTCTGGAGGATTGTCATTCACATCCAGGATACGGATACTGACCACTGAGTGGGACATCATGGTCTGGTTATCTACAGAAGACAATGAGACATCATGGTCTGGTTATCTAGAGAAGACAATGATACATCATGGTCTGGTTATCTAGAGAAGACAATGAGACATCATGGTCTGGTTATCTAGAGAAGACAATGAGACATCATGGTCTAGTTATCTAGAGAAGACAATTTTGAGGTTTTTGTACTTTACTTGATTATTTCCAATTTCCAATACGTTTACTTCTACTTCACTACATCTCAGATCCAAATATTGTACTTTTACTCCACTACATTTATTTGAAAAGTATAGTTACTAGTTACTTTGTAGATTTTGATTATTATTACAACACAAGAAGATGAAGAAAGAAAATTAACCCCATTTTGTTCATTTTCTTGTGAACCTTTCTTTTGTTTATGGACTTTCATGCTAGCCTCTCGCATCCATCTTCAGTCCTAGTAAGCCTTGAATTTACAGTGCAAACTTCTCTATATTTTGACCATTCAGAGTCAGACATCATTTCCATCATGAGGCAGCCGGTTGAGGTTTGGCATTGGTGCTGAGGGATAAGAGGTTTTAAATCTCAAGACTCCCAAAGTTCTATCCATGACCTCAATCACTTTCTAGACAAACCTTAAAGCTGCAATCTGTGAGATTCACCTCCTATCCACGCAGGATACAAACCTGGATCCCCCACGCAAGCACCTCAATTTCTACTGTTGTTCTACAACTTGGCAACGACTCAACAAGTGACACAAGCATCACCCCTGTGAGCCCATTTTCACTCCCCGGGCCTTAACATACAATAATGGAGAAAATAGTATGGCTGTTTAATTAGTTGAAGTGCAACAGGCACCTCTTGGTTTGAATGCTAATGACAAATAAATGTCACCATATGTTCTACCTTTTTCTTTTAAGATTAAAATTAGTGCAATAATAGAATATAGTTAGTTAACACACGCAACACCCTCAAAGCTATGGCTACAATCTTAAACATAGGAGGCAAGAATATTGCCTAATTAACACAATTAAAACCCACTTCAAATGCTCTGTACTACTCCTTGAATCTTAATTCCCATTGTTAATCGCATGATTATGTCTGACAAAAGGAGCAAGCGAGCGAGGGAGCAGAGATTTAAATAAAGGACCCATTCTCCTCTAAATAAGTTATCTACTTTCTTTATGTGCGATCACCCCCTAATTGCAATAGCCACAGGGTGTAGATATGCTGGCTAATTACAGCATAGTTTATGTGTCTAACAGTATAACCAACAGCTGTTACCATGCGGTTAATGTACTTAATGCACTTTGAGTAGCAGCTTCAAACAGAGAGGATGACGCCTGGGTAATATTTAACTGAACACAGTTGAGCGTGGGTGGTGTGCACAAAGAAAAGCCGATCTACAAGCTCACAACAACACGTGCACATCTCTGGTGCACAACTAAGTATAGTTATGGATCACAGAAACAGGGAAACTGGCACATACTGTAATATACACAGTGGTGGAAAAAGTACTCAAATGTTTTACTTAAGTAAAAGTATCAATACTGCAATACTACAAGTAATAGTCCCGGTATTCAAAATGTACTTGAGTAAAAGTACAAAAGAATTGGTAACAAAATGTACTTAAAGTACCAAAAGTAAAAATACTCATTTTGCATAATGTCCTCAAAGTGTTAGATCCAGTACACACAGTGGGGTCGGCATCTAAATCAATAGGTCTTGAGTTTTTACTTCCTTTGCTAATAACATATTACTGCTGTTTTATCTTTTCTTCACTGGCTCCCAGTTAATTTTTTTTAATATATTTTAAAGTGCTTCTCATTGTCTTTAAATCTATAAATGGCTTAGCTGAGCTCCTTCCTACGATTCTGACATGCTTGACCCATACATTCCAACCAGAACCCTTAGATCAGGGGTTCCCAAAGATCGCGATCTATAGATCACAAAGGCTGTCCAGTTAGATCACATGACATGCGATCTAACTGACATTATATAATTATATAATTTAAAAATAATAATAATAATAATTTGACACTTGAAGTAAGGTGACTTTATTGATTGATTGATTGATTGATTGATTGATATAAAAAATGGCCTGTTAAGCCACAATGGAATACTTAGCGTAGCATTAAAAAGTTACAAAAACTATTTCCATTTTAAACTATTTTCAGCAATGATATGAATATCTTTTGGTGGGTAGATCTTGTTGAGCAGGTCATTTTGAAAGTACAATACAGTACATACAAAGATCATACAATCTCCTCACTATGCACGGGACAAACTCTACATCAGGTTATGGTGCTTTCAGTCACTATGGTCCTACTCTGTGGAATTCTATACCAGTTGATTTAAGGTTTGTTACAACATTGTCTTCTTTTAAAAGCAAACTAAAAACCTACCTATTCTCACAAACTGTGTGTAGTTATTTTAAAAAACTATTAATTCATTCTTGCATGTTAATCATGTGTTAAATTTGTGTCACTTTTTAAGCACATTGAGTCTGTGCTTGTCATATGAAATAAATGCTTTATTATACTAATAAAGTGACTTGATAATAAAATGGCAATTCAGCTATGTCTATGTCAGTAAATGTTTATGAATTTCCACAATGGGACCAAATGAATGTAAAAGTCAATGAGTTGCTCTTCATATAGCTTTGAGTGCCAGGAACTTAATGGACGCGTTGCAGTGGCACTCCATGTCTCTCATTAGAAGCAATACAGCCAAATGAATCCCAGCTAACACTCAAATGTACGTAGGCTACGTAGTATACTGTACTTAAAACACTTCAAAACTACACATGGAGGTTTGACCTCATCCTCCGCACCAGCTGAGAGCTGTTGACAACGAGCTCGATTGGCAGATTTGCCAGTCTTTATTTGGCAGATTTGACAGTCTTTATCGCCCCAGTGGGACAATTTGGTTTGCAAACTATTAGGCAGTCACAGAGGCCAATTGGAAAGGAGAAGAAACAAATACAGATATAAAAACATTAAAGGTATATTCAGTGATTTGACTTAATTCAAATATCACTTATTTTTCTTTTTTTCTGGATAATCCTCCCTACTATAGAGTGTGCTGACCATATAAGGAGTTCCTCCCTGTCCCCAGTGAGCCCCTGGGGTCAAAAAACCCTAGTTTCAGTTTTGGTGGCGGGTGGCAAAGCCTTCATCCAATCAGGATGAGAGGGGCCTTCCTCCAATCATGATCGAGTGGGGGCGGGCCTTGGTGCACATGCTGTTGGCCTGTTGCACTTCCCCCCACTGTAGAGTGTGGCATGTGCACATTTTGTTACCGGGGCGGACTGGGTGGTTTTCCAAATCACCCAAATCACTGAATGCTCCTTTAAAAATATATATTTAAACATCATTTAATTAAAATAAATTATTTATCTAGCAAATAAACGCTCTGCAAGTTGTGTTGTGAACTCTTTGATAGGCTATTGTTGATATTTTCATCTTTTTAAAGTAATTACACAATAATATGGGGGGGGGGGGGGGGGGGCAGCACAGCCACAGGCTATGACTATTTGAGGGCCTTTCCTCGGCTTTCAACTGCATGCAGCCTCACATCCTCTGCACTATAAGCTGAAAGATCTCCAGGTTGATCCCCACATGATCCTCTGGATAATAGATATCCTCCTCAAAAAGGAGCAGTTTCTTTAAGGTCAACAACTCCTTTCCTGTTACAATCACATTGACAGGTGTCTATGATGCAATAGGTTTGGTAAATAAAATAAATGGTAAATGGTGCATTTATATAGCACCTTTATCCAAGGCGCTTTACATAGATTGCACATTACATTCACCCATTCACACACACATTCATACACCGATTGCGGCGGAAGCCATGCAAGGTACCAGTCAGCACATCGGGAGCAATTTGGGGTTCAGTGTCTTGCCCAAGGACACTTCGACATGTAGACAGGAGGAGCCGGGATTCGAACCGCCGACCCATGGATCATTGGACGACCTGCTCTACCTCTTGAGCCACAGTCGCCCTATATGGGGAGTGGCAACAGTTAAGGCTGATTTTTACTAGGAGTACCGTGGCTCGTGACAGTGCAGTAAAGGAGACACCCATGCAGTACCGTGGCTCGTGACAGTGCAGTAAAGGAGACAACCATGCAGTACTGTGGCTCGTGACTGTGCAGTAAAGGAGACAACCATGCAGTACTGTGGCTCGTGACAGTGCAGTAAAGGAGACAACCATGCAGTACTGTGGCTCGTGACAGTGCAGTAAAGACAACCGTGCAGTACTGTGGCTCGTGACAGTGCAGTAAAGACAACCATGCAGTACTGTGGCTCGTGACAGTGCAGTAAAGGAGACAACCATGCAGTACTGTGGCTCGTGACAGTGCAGTAAAGGAGACAACCATGCAGTACTGTGGCTCGTGACAGTGCAGTAAAGGAGACAACCATGCAGTACTGTGGCTCGTGACAGTGCAGTAAAGGAGACAACCATGCAGTACTGTGGCTCGTGACAGTGCAGTAAAGGAGACAACCATGCAGTACTGTGGCTCGTGACAGTGCAGTAAAGGAGACAACCATGCAGTACTGTGGCTCATGACAGTGCAGTAAAGGAGACAACCATGCAGTACACAGGACGCTTTTTGTTCCCTGGCAGGGAGAGTTCAAGCAGTGGTGAAAAAAGTACTCACATTTTTTACTCAAGTAAAAGTATCAATACTGTAATATAGAAATACTCTGTTACAAGTAAAATAATTCAAAATGTACTTTAAATGTACTGTAGTTTTAAAAAAAGCATTAAAAAAAAGAAGAAAGAAAAGTGCTCCTCGAAGCACAGGTCTTGTGGGCCGGCAATGTTTGGAATTCACCAATCAGGATGGAATATGAAAAATCGGACAGATCCACCTTGATCACATGACTATAGAGATAATGGTCCTCATTCACAACGGCGTTTACGCTCATAAAGTGACGTTACGTGAGCGGAGCGTGAGCGGACAGGCATTTACGTGGATTCCCACATTACGTGGGAATTCATGAACTTGAACGTGAACTTGACGGTGACGTGGGTTGGTCGGAAATTCCGCTGAAAGCTGCGCCAGCTCAGAGGGTCGTGTACGGCTTGCGTAGATGTATTAAGAAGGCTTTAGTCTTCATGCTGAATCAATTAAAAGTCCCCAAACCTCAGATAAAATATGTAGGCAAGGCATGTGTCCCCAACATTGGTCGCACATAAAAAAATGATAGCCTATATAAAAGCCAAGTATCACTTGTATGCCTAAATGCATGCATTCTAGAGGCAGGTTAGCCTAGAGTCCCATACAGAAACTGCCCCTGCAAGCCCGACACCTTTTTTATTTATTTATTAGGATATTTCTAGCATGCGCGATTGCGCTGCTCACTTGACAGCTTTCTACTCGCAGTGCAACGCGCTGTGAGCTTGTAGATCGGCTCTCGCAGTCTCGCGGACTCGCGCTGCATGTTAAAAAACAAACTCACAATTATAATAAGAACATACACTTATCTGCATTCTGCACTGTACGAATCCAATGTTGTTTAGTGTAGTAATGTCTGCAGTATAGGCCTATTGAAATTGTTTTGTTACGGAGCTCCTTTGAGTCAGTCTGACTGTCGGTGTGAGGGTTGGGGGGGGGGGGGATTAGCCCTATATAAAAAATAGAAGACCACATTAGCCTATTTGAATGAATGGCATCAGCGTGTTTGAAAGTCGGCCAGTCATATCATAGTTTTAAGCCAGCTCACCTCCACTCACGCTTGTTCACAAACATGACGGACAGACAGACAAGAAAGGCTGTTGATGATGATTATTATTGCCACTGTAACTCGCTGATCAGCATGTTGACAAAGACTCAGCCAATTAAAGTTTCACGTAGGCCTAAATGCCTTTGCTGCAAGCACCTATCTGCCTCCATTTGCGTCGTGGTATTAATTTATAATAATGTATATTGATCACATGCGGACGCCACACAGAATAGCCAACTCTTACCTGCAGCTGAGGAAACATACAACCGGATGAAATATAGCCTTTAGTCCAAATCCCACAAGAAAAAAAAGAAAGAAAATATGTCCTGTGTCCATGCATGTCCGTATATTTGCTTTCCAAATCCGACAGTGCAGGGCAGGGAATCAATCACCGCAGTAGACTAATCAATAATAGGGCCTTTTATCATTGCCGAGTTTTAATATAGCATTTGATCGTGTGGTGAAGTTGAACAGTACAAATTAACTTCTTTCTCATTATGTGAAAGTAACTGTAACATCAGTTAACTTATTAATTAACGACATTTAACAAGGAGTGAAGCAATGCGTGCCAAGTTGGCAAGTTTCGTTCATAATATAATATATACATATAACTCGCACTGTTTGCTTGAAGATCTGTCCGTGCAGAGACCCGCCTGTCAAAATTAACTGCTCTACAAGCTCATCGCGGCTGTTGTATATAATTTAAAACTTGGGAATCCTCTGTGCAGTCTATGATGACGTATTTCGATATTTCCTGTTGCCATGGTCGTGGATGTTCCATCAAACCAGGCGACACCAGGCGAATCGCTTGGAAAAAATGCGGAAATGATACACTCGCCGATCCGCACAAATGAAGTGATTACACCTGGTTCCCTGAATCACACGGGACTTAACCGTAGCGTGATCGGACAGATTTTCCGCTATCTATACGCATGGCCTTTACGCTTCCGTTACACTCTGGCGTATTTCTCCTTTGTGAATGAGGACCAATGTGTACCGATTTATGTGCTTATTGGAATACATTTGTAGGAGTAATATAGGATGGGATACAAAAAAGTACAAAAAATCTAACAGATCTCTCTCGATCACATGAATATAGAGATCATGTGTACCGACCGAAGGAGCAATATCAAAAAATGTGTTTTACATAAGTCGGCCTCCTTGTGGAGGCGATTGTGAAAAATGCAGGGCAAAGTTTTTTCCTTGGCCTCTAGGCAGGAGTGTGCATGTGCATGTGTGTGCACGCGTGCACGTGCATGTGAGTGTGTGTGTGTGTGTGCGTGCGTGCGTGCGTGCGTGTTGGCTACTTTCCAACACCCTCAGGGTGTCGTTAAAACTACACGACACTGTGGCACAATCCCTAATTATTCACCTGCACCACAGGTGTTCAAAGGGCCAATTGGAAAGTAGCCAAGAGGTCAGGGTGTCAGCCTACAAATACTAGGCTTTGTCCTGTACCTGTATGTCAGTCCTGTTTGTATTGTTTGATGTTCAATGTCTGAGGACTGCAGATGGAAATTAGCATGTTTTGCTAAATCTGGTATATTTACACTGCATTTTTAATGTAATGTTCATTAATATACATTGTCCCGACTAAATAAACGAATAAAGTAAAGTATCCTGTCCTCTTGGCTCTGCAGGCTTATAATGGCTGAGCTCTACTATGAATAAAATAAGAAAAATACTAAAATAACAAAATCACTATGGAGAAAATTAAGCCTTCTGTCAAAAATATTCTTCTACTTTACTGCTTCACACCCCCTCTTTCTCCCACAGACGCCTTCCTTCACTCTTCTGTCTATCTCTACCCCTCTCTCTCTCTCTCTCTATCGCTGCTCATAACACACTCTGGACTCAATGAGCAAGTTGCAGACTTGCCGATAAGCAACGCAGGCCCATTTACAGGATTGTAATTCCGATGGAATCAACCAATGACTCCACTTGTCTGGAAGTTTGTGCGAGAGGCTTTATCTGTCAAGTACAGGCTTGTGTGTTTATGCTCAATATTGGAAGCGCGCGCACGTGTGTCTGTTTGTGTATGTGCGTGCGTGCATGCATGTGTGCACCCTTGTGTTTGTGTCTCTGACGGCCAATTAACATTAAAATGTGCCTACAGTCATGACAAGCATAAAGAGGAATACAAAAGAACACAATTTGTCTTGAGAATTATGGCTCTAAATTTATGCCTCACAAAACTAATTTAAATTTCATTTGAAAATGTTTTGCTGAGGGGCTACAGTTTGCATGAATCTATTGTATCTATGGCTACATGGGATGGTAAAAAGGAACCAAGAGACGTAAGGAATTCAGAGGAAGAAAGACTGCTCCATTTCATCGTGCACTCTCTCTCACCTGGTGTCGAGCAGGGGAACTATTACAATGCAGAATGCAATCTCTTTTGCATTACATACAATCCCCAAATCACTACATCCACTCCTTAGAGATTGCATAAAGGTAGAGAATACATACAGCCATCCTTCCATGCACATGGATGCGCACACGCACACACGCACGCACGCACGCACGCACGCACGCACGCACGCACGCACGCACGCACGCACGCACGCACGCACGCACGCACACACACACACACACACACACACACACACACACACACACACACACACACACACACACACACACACACACACACACACACACACACACACACACACACACAAACGCGTAAAGGTTACTGCGAATGCCGCAGCATATGGAGTTATTGCATTGTTCACTCTCTGTCTATCTCTTACTTATGACAAAACTATCCAGGAAGATCAAGCGAGATCACAGGATTGTTTCCGCTCACAAGTCGTGAGAAACAATAATGTTTTCTTTCTCCTCTTCCAGAAAGACGGATGCCATAACACCAGCAGAATATTGCATTACATATTGAATTTATGCTACAATGATGTATTAACCAATTAAACCATAGATACTTCCCATTGTCGCCCTCCCTTTTTCCCTCTACACTTCTCTTTGCCAAAGATTTGCCAAACTACAAATCCCTAGGGATGCTAGCTGGGTTCATGTGGTTATTAGACAAAGATTACTGTAGGAAAGACTCAACGCCATGCCCTACACAGTAGACTACAGACATACATTGTGCTCGCATGAAGAACATCTAACTATTGCATTATAGAATGGTTTATTTTATTCGTGTTCCTATTCCATTATATTTTCAAATCAGTGACCCTTATTTTCCAGTGGGTGTCTCCCCTCTAGGGGGCGCCCTAGGGTGACCTGGTCCATGTCTAGAACCGCCCCGGGGAAGCTGCTGGCTATTTTGGCAGCTCGAGTCAGAAAGTGTTTGGACGCTTGATTCGACAGGTGCAATGATTTGGCAGTCAGTGAGTCTGCGTGCTTTAACTGCTTTAACAAAGCCAACTTTACTTTTTGAGAGAACAATTTTAAATGTAAAATAATCCCCCTCAGAGCCATGTTTTTCCCATAAATTGTGCGTGGGCTTTTCCTTGATTTTCTCCATCGAACGATTTAAGCCAGGAGGCAGGAGCACATTCGCCTGCCAGACATTTAATAATTGTTGTTTTTCATTTTGTTTGCTAATTAGCGGATCACTTGGGCACTGACTAACTAGTTGTGCAACGTGCGTTTGGAATGCATAAACATTACTGTTTTCTAATGTGTTACATTTGTCAAGATGCAACATGGTCACAATACTGATCACTGAAGAGGAAGAGTTATTATTTCTAATTTCTCTGATTCAAGCCTTGAAGCTTGAATTTGCTTCATTTTCTAGGCTCAATGTGGTGGTCATTGAGGGAGTTCCAGGGCATCCCAAGCTAACCATCTGACAGAACTGACAACTATATAAACCAACTGGAACTGGTCCATTAGGTTCTTTTGTAAACGTTGCTATTTTGCACGTCTTAATTACCAGGTCTTAATTACCAGGTCTTACGTATTAACTTGAGACCTGGAGGCGTGACCAAGGCTATAAGGCCATTCAAAATGGATAAACAGCATCGACCAAGCCTCCAGATCTTAACGCCATGAGACCTGATAATTAAGAAGCGCAAAGGGGGTCTGTCTGTGGTCATACTGGGGGTCCTGGAAATACAAAAATGTAATCATTTGGACCTCAGAATCCACATTGGAACAGCGTGGCTCCATTGTGGATCTCAGACATCAGTGGCCAGTCTGTGACATCAATCATCTATGGGCAAGGTGTCAATCTGATCAGAGGACCACGTTTGACGCAATCAATCAATCAATCAATCAATCAATCAATCAATCAGACAAACAGACAGACAGACAGACAGACAGACAGACAGACAGACAGACAGACAGACAGACCCCACACACAAACACACACACACACACACACACACACACACACACACACACACACACACACACACACACACACACACACACACACACACACACACACACACACACACACACACACACACACACACACACAGACTCTCCTATACATGGTAGCTAGCCTATATTCCTACAGAGTCAAACTGTAAAAAATAAAAAAAGAAGTGAGAATCCCTGTTGAGTCTAACAGAGTGTGGGAGGGAGGGGAGAGTACAGCAGCTGCATATCCCAACCTTGATTCACCTGATGTGCAGCTGAGTTTCATTCACCGTACATCACGTCACGGAATGTATAACTTTGAAAGTGTACCGAATGGACCCGTTTTACTGTGCCTAACGCTAACCGACAATCACACAGCACTTCTACTGAGATGAACTGTCTGGAGAGAAGTGCAGAAAATGTACTGCTGTAAAATGATGGAGTCACTATAGGGGAGGACTTTGATGGTGTCTCGAACACACTGGTTCTCACTGAGGGATACCAGGACCCCCAGGGGGTCCTTGAGGAGGTTCCAGCCTGGGAGTCTCCAGCTAAATGACTGAGAGTTACCAACCCAGTTAGTGGACTGCAAGAAGTGGTAGGAAAGGCACTCAAATGTTTTGCTTAAGTAAAACTATCAATACTGCAATATATAAATACAGTAAGTATTGGCATCAAAATGTACTTAAATACTACAAGTAAAAAAGTACTCATTGTGCAGAATGTCCTATTTCAAGTTTTCAAATGTATAAAACAATTTAATAAGCTCACATTGCGAAAAGCTTGGAAGTTGTTAGTGTATGTTTTGTAATGATAATCAAAGTAACTAGTATCTAATGTTTTCAAAATATTGTATTTGCCTCTGGAATGTAGTGACTCCACTACATAAGAAGGAGTAAAAGTATTGGAAATACTCAAGTACAAATACCTCAAAGTGGTACTTAAAGGGACACTTCACCCTTTTTGCAAAAAAAAATAGATGTTAATGACATTTAGAAGATTTGGAACACTTTCCTGGGGGTCTTTATGTGTGTAATATGTGGTTTTAGATATTTTAGATTTTTAGCAGTGAGCCCAGTGTCTCTGATGTCATGGACACTGGGCTCACTTCCTTCCTGGACTACAATTCCCATAATGCTTTGGTGCACTGCTCCTCCTTGTGGATAGGGGGAGGGCTGTCTTAATGAGATAACATGTAGTCCAGGGAGTAAGTGAGCCCAGTGTCCATGACATCAGAGACACTGGTCTCACTGCTAAAATCTAAAATATCTAAAACCACATTATTACACACATAAAGACCCCCAGGAAAGTGTTCTAAATCTTCTAAACGTCATTAACATATCTTTTTTTGCAAAAAGGGTGAAGTGTCCCTTAAATCGGCCTACAGTACTTAATAAATAAATGTAGTTACTTTCCACCACTGTCTGCAAGTCCATGGGTCTAAATTCTCAGAGTTAAAATAACACTCACAGTGTAAATCGAGGTCCCAGAGATAAAACCGGAAATCTTATCAACTGGTGGCCCATTGCAATCCTTTGAGGATGACTCTAACAGGTCGGCCTGACCAGTACAGTATGAGGACGTAATCCTATTGAGTGCCTCTGTTCACTAAGCTCTACAGGACATGGAAGGTGATGCACCTGCTTCCACTGCAGTCACTGTGATGTTGTGCCAGCCTGCAGTCTCTCACCTGCTTCCACTGCAGTCACTGTGATGTTGTGCCAGCCTGCAGTCTCTCGATCCAAGACCTTGCCCAGAGTGATGGCACCCGATACGGGATCAATATGGAAGATCTTCTCCTGGTCCGTGCTGTGATCAATGGAAAACCTGCAACCGGAGACAGAGACAGAGAGACACACAGAGAGACAGTAAAGCATGAGGAGCACAATACTTACAATTACTCACAATACTTACAAGTGAAATGCCAATTCTGAGACATTTAATGAATACAGTCCTTTTTCTTTTCTTCTCACTTATAATTATTTTTGGGCTATCCTTCCGTTCGCTGTGACAAACAAAGAGGTTATCTAAGGACTGGCAGAGTTGATATCAGGTTACTTTGAGCGGGAGCAACTTGTAAAAAATATTTAATGATGAGAGAGAGAGAGAGAGCGAGAGAGAGAGAGAGAGAGGAGGGTGAGGGGGAGAAGAAAGATAGAGAGATGAAAAAAAAACATATCCACCAAAGAAATGGATAAAAATAATCATCTGTTACAGTGCGTTTATTAGAAAGCTGTCACAGTGTGTGCGACCCTGCTTAGTTACTCACTGCCCACCCCGGAGCAAGAAAGCAGACATTAAAATTTCATAGTGCGCTCCAGCAAAATCAAAACACATCATCGGGAAGTCAACAGAAAACCCAATGGCGGTTTTCTTTTTATTTCCACTTTCCAATTTTCTCCTTTCTAGTTCTACTACAGTATTCTGGCTGACTCGCTCATGCCCACAGAGACCCTAAACCTAAACCAGTGAGGGCAACGGCAGCTTTTTAAATCTCTCTCCCACAAAGGCTCCTCACAGTCACACCACCCCCGCAGCCATCGTATGACAGCTAGAGTTATATAAAGTATTATTAATAAAGAGAATGTCAACAGCATCATGTACTGTTCTGAAATACCATTCATTTGAGGAGTGATGCTTTCAACACTTGAAACACAGTCCACATCGTAGTCAACAACTGTGCAGCTCTAATATCTGTTCTCTCTCTAGTGGCACTGTGCAAGTTTTTGCGGTGGAGTTATCCACTCTCTCAGTTGTGTCCAGCGGTGGAACAAGTATGTTAACACCCCGAACGCCCGGGGTTATATAATCCATTAAATCAGAGCGCCCAGCGATTTATAGCAGCGGAGCACATTTAGCGACGGACCGGATGCTATCCTGGATGTGGCTGAAGTAGCTTGATGTAGCCAAAACACTCTCGAAGCGTTCAACAACAACGGGAGGTATGATTCATTCTAACGCGACTAGCGACGGGACCGTGATGGGCTGTCTAACACATAATCTTTTCTTAGAATTGAACGGAATGATTTAGTTCAAGAGTTATTCACATTTTAAGATTTTCGATCTCGTCAGCTAAAATGGGGGGGAACATTTTCTATGACGTCCCAACGGAAAATAACATTGAATGTTGCGCAACAGACACTCCCAGCCTGTGGAGCGATGTGATCGGTTTTGATAAATAATCTCCGTCCTTTTGATCAATCTCTGTCCTGAGCGCTGGGCGTTACTAATTGATAGGACGGAGAACTCCGTTCATGCCGCTCGGGGTGTTAAACAAGTACGTACGTAATACAGTAGTACTATATTAAAAAAGTTTACTTGAGTATTTTGATTATTATTACAAAACTGTACCAGTTAAGCCCTATTTTATACTTAGGCTATTTGAAAATAGCCGATCTACAAGCTTAGGTCTGCTACTTTGGAACGATTTAGATAAATATGGTACTGAATACAGGACATTTCCTCGGAAGATGGTATTTCTACATTGTGGTATTGATCTAAAGAGCTGGAGAGACAGGGAAACTCCCGTTACCCAAAACGCTATATCTACTACTATATCTACTACTCAGAATCAGAATATTGAGCTATAACTACTTATTTTAACCAACAAAATACCACTTACCCTTCCTTAGTAAAAACATCTGAGTTTTTTAGTTATTATTATTATTATTATTATTACAATACACAAATCACATTAGAATAAAATAGATACACAATGTACAATATTATGTACATCTAACTAATAATTTAGCGCTCGCTCGCTCGCTGTCTATTTCGCTCGGTCGCTGTCTTTCAGTCAGAATACTTCCTTAGCATAGAGCAAGACAGCTGCTCGCTTCCAGCGCCTCCTCACAACGCCACGACGCACGGACAGCCTCACGGAACCTAGCGCCGCACAGCCCTGTCCTCCAACCTCAATCTGCCCTGCATTACACATCTTAATTCAATTAATTTGCGTCAAAAACAACTCATCTGCCCGCACATCACGTGTCACCAGTGTCACCAGTGTCACCAGTGAAATGCATGTTGGGACGGACACAGATTAATACTGGGACACACTTTTCCGCGCAACCCACACGGGGAAAACAACTCGGACCCTGATACTACAGCTACTCTTGCGTCAGTCGACATAACATCTTCTTTGGGGAAGCATCGCGGCCAAAGCGCGGGTTGCGTGGCACAGGCACCTGAAAGCCAGCTCTGACAGTTGGACGGGGGCATGTTAACGTGAACACACGCGCTGTTTCGACACCACACTGTCCGCTCCCTCCTCAACCACCGTGCCATAGGCTACATGCACGCTGAAAGCCTGGACACTGACTACAACAGGTTACAGCCCTGCACGCACCCAGCGTGACACACTGAACATCACCATCACAAGTATTCATATGTTATGATCCAACAGATATACAAGTGCACAGGATTGTAACTGTTGCCAAGGCAATTAATTCCCCCCTCCCTATCACATTACCCACACTGAACATCATTTGCTGTTCATATATTCAGAACGGGTAAGGACTAGTAAATAAATATGTACTGTAGGTACTAGGCCTACACAGAGGCTAGTACACGTCCGGACATGTGCAAATGTTGGAGTGTACATCTGAGGTGATCCTTTTGAAACTACTTTTTTTTTTCCAAGGCCAATTTGAGTCTGGTCTGCAGGTCGTTCCACGACCAGGGGGGCCAAATATATTTTTTACCCCCCTCAAATGTAAACGAGGGTACTACACACCGTAGCCTGGCATTTCATCTGAGGTATGTATGAAATGTAGAAAGGGAGATCACCAACAATAGCTTTGCAAATTAAGATATAAATGATGCAGCCTGCGAGATGTCAATGACAACCAGCATACAGCGTACAGTGATGAGTTCTGAAGGGTAAGGTTGTTATGAACCTCTGTGCAGCATGGTACAATTTGGCCAAAGTGGAGGAACAAGCAAACCTATGTATCATCATAGTCCAGCTGGGACAGAACGAGGCCACTGATCAACTGTTTGCGAGAGGAAGGGGTAAAACAAGCATTTTTAAGCTAAAAATCAATAGGAATTTTAAAATGTAGGTGTTTATCCAAGCAGAAACCAAGGTATTTGTAGCGCCCCACGGTCTCCACCCACTCCATGGGAGTTCCATTCAGAGTGGTGGTTTAACAGTGATATGAACCAACATAGGCATGCACAATGTGGCCTCAAGATCAGTGGTTCCTAAACGTTTCTGGTCAAGACCTAGAAGAGAGTAGACGTTGTGAGCTTGTAGATCGGCTATTTTCACTACTTTTTTCGTTTTGGTTTTTTGTTTCTTTTAAATGATGGACAAGAACATTTATTTTTACTCGACTTGTGACCTATAAGAATTGGTCTGTGACCACAAATGGGTCCCAACCCACTGTTTGTGAAACAGACATGTACATTTGTGTGCGTGCATGAACGTGTGAGTGAGTGATAATGCCGGAGGCTCTGATGGGGCATTGCAGGCTGTTAGCTGGCTATCTCTGCCCAGTAGATAGCTCATTACCAAGTACGTATGGCAAATAAATTCAACAAATTGTGTCTGCAATATCATATTACATCCATAACTCATTCGAAAACGGTTGTTGCTGGTGGCCATTTTGAAAAATGGCTGCCATGGGCGCCATGTTGAAAATTCATGATGCCTCCACATCCAAATCTTTTGGGAATGCCTTTGGCTATAAGTGTACCAATTTCATGCTTTTATCACAAACTGAACGATTCTTTTATATATTGGAGCTAAGCAGCTGGACTGTATAGATCGGCTATTTTCACTACTTTTTTCGTTTTGATTTTTTGTTTGTTTTAAATGATGGACAAGAAAATGTATTTTTACTCGACTTGTGACCTATAAGAATTGGTCTGTGACCACAAATGGGTCCCACCCCACTGTTTGTGAAACAGACATGTAGACTGAATGTTCACCTGCTCATTTAATATATGTACTAATGCATATCAAGCCACTGAATTATGACAGCATAATTACATAATTACGACAGCAGAATTATGACAGCATATCAAGGTTCAAGAGGCATTTCAGGTTCAAGAGGCTATAATACAAATGTCAACATGCTATTAGTACACACACGCACGCAGCACGAATGACCGGACGAACACAACGCACACACCACACTGTCCGCACACACATTAGAGAATATATGTACAGTGTATACTATATTATAGTAAACAATATACTTATGTTCTTACTACGTATATATGCAGATGCTTGCACGCACGCACGCACGCACACGCACACACACACACACACACACACACACACACACACACACACACACACACACACACACACACACACACACACACACACACACACACACACACACACACCTTTGCGAGCCCATTTGTGTGTATGCCCATTTGTGTGTGTGCGTGCGTGCACGTGTGAGTGAGTGATAATGCCGGAGGCTCTGATGGGGCATTGCAGGCTGTTAGCTGGCTATCTCTGCCCAGTAGATAGCTCATTGCCAAATGATTTCTCTCTCCCTCCCTCCCTCCCGCACGCACACACACACGCACGCACGCACGCACACACGCACGCACGCACCTTGACACCTGGAACCTGGCTGCACTGGAACTCTTTCAGATCAGCCTCATGCATTTTTAATAGAGGTAATTTGCACGGGGCCTGCGTGTGGTGTCACCGTGTGTCTGTCTTAGTATTCATCTACATTCCTCCTTTCACACCTTGCATTTGTACCTTACCTCTGAGGAACACTGCATGGGTCACAGATCTGGACACTGAAGACTGCTTCACTTTTTCTTTTTTTCACCATTTTGCAACCCATTTTTCACCCAGTGTCAATTATCTAATGTAATCCCTGGGCTCTACACTCTCTCCGCCAACCTGGGGAGAGCAACGGACTGACCACATGCTTAATTGAATGCATGAGCGTCCAAGCCACTTATGTTCACCTGACAGAGGGGAGTTTCCCCGGTTGGACGTAGCGAGTGGAAGGAACACGTTATTCCAACCAGATCCTTTCCCCTTCAGGTGCCCTGGCTGGCCAGGGGGAGGCAGTACAGAGACATATATGCATTATGTACAGTACCTGACAGGTGCGTTCTGTACAGTACCTGACAGGTGCGTTCTGTACAGTACCTGACAGGTGCGTTCTGTACAGTACCTGACAGGTGCGTTCACCACATCGGGGTCCTTGGCGGTACAGTACCTGACAGGTGCGTTCACCACATCAGGGTCCTTGGTGTACAGTACCTGATAGGTGCGTTCACCACATCGGGGTCCTTGGCGGTGACCGTCCCGACCAGCGCTCCCACCTTGGCGTCTTCCTGCACCTCCATGACGGCGCCCTCTGCCGGACTGAAGGCGGGCGGCTCGTCCTCGTCCGAGACGCTCACCCGCACGATGGTCTGGTCCCGGAAGGAGCCCAGGTCCACGAAGCGAGGGTCTGCGTGCTTGTTCACCGCCTCCACCACCACGCTGTGCGTGCGCTTGCTCTCAAAGTCCAGGGCCTGGAGATGAATGAAACAAGGTGGAGACATCAAGGAGGGGGTCGTGTGGAGGTCGCATGACGTGGACTCCCAAACAATTGGCAAAACACTTGACTCACTCACGGCCAAGGATGAGTTTTTCCTCAAAGGCGCACCCTACCAAGGACTCATGGAGCAAAATATTCTGTGGGTCTTGAAAGATTAGTGCTAAAACAGTGGCGGTGTGAGCAGACTGTTCTAGAGAAACTGTAATGTTTACCCACAACCCATAAAAATGGTTCCATGATCCAAACATGCAGGTCCCGACCCAGTGTAGAAAACTACAGCATATTGTTTTGAAGACCTTTGGAAGATGGCCTGCGATCATTCTAATTATCGCCATACTGTGGAATAAAATTCATTGACAGACGCAAAAAAGAGCAGGATCACAACTATTCTGAAAATCCCTTTGAAAATTGTACATCTAACTTGTGAAATGCTGGAAAGTATTTGCTTCTTACAGTACAAGGTCAATAAACATCCTTATCTTCATTGATATTTCTGCAATGATTCACAGAGTAAAATCCAAAAATCGATTTTGACATTAACAACAACGCGAAAAACAGTAACAATGTTGTTACCACTAGCCTGCAGTAGCCTGGCCAGTACAATACCTTGCTAAATGGCTAACCTTGTAGTTTACAGATGGCCAATTGTCCCCTCAGTGAAACCTGCTAGACTTCCACCAAGGCTGCAAACAATACATCCAATGCAATGCATGATGGCTGCCTTAAAGACAACACTAGAGAAAATTAAGTTGTGTGATTTAATTATTTCCCTTCTTGGGCTGAAGGTCAATCCATCTGCAGCCCTTCACATGCAGAACTGTGTGTAACTTGAGTGACAGGTTGGATACATCTGGGTAAGATGTAAAAATGGCCATATCTCCAGCTGCACAAACTAGGAACTGCATTCCTTTATCAATGCTGGGTAAGTCCTTTGTGCTTTGCTAACAAAATGGAAGTGAAAAAAGTGGATATTGCAGTCTGCTGAGTCTGACTGCTTCTACCTCAAATCCAGTTGACAGCAGGTGCTGTGAATGTTTTTTTAATCTCACGAGGAACACACCATGTGGCCAATAGCATTTCAAAGAAAAGAAAGGCAATGCCACAGCTGACTTCAAATCTATAAAAAATAATGAGTAGCGACAACCTTTATGGAAATTGAGAATTGAGCATGCTAGGATTGACAAGATCAGTAATGCGTCAGCCCAGGTTATAAGATTTGCGGATAAAACAGAGAGGCGAGTAACTAAACCGCTAGCTATGCTCCTCTGTGTCCCTGTCCGGTCTTGGCTTCCGAGGCCGGGGTCTATTTTCTACCCGAGGCCGGGGCTGCACAGGGCCTACCAGAGCTACTGGGACCAGTTAGCTACTTTGCTTAGCGCCTATAGCTCCGGTTTCTGTGTTTCAGGGCGATTTTCCACTCTGTTGTGCGGCGGCGCCGCTCACCGAAATAAACAAGCTTGTGGATCGGCCTTTTATAGTCATTTTGTTGTTGGCGGGCGGTTGGCGTTTGTGGCAGAAGAACGTTTGAGGTTAGCACCCGTTTGCAGGTGTTGAACCCTGCCAAGCGCTCTTTTTTAATCTGACTTTTTTCCACATATACTATATCTATAACATATAGCATTAGCTAACTGCCTAACTCAAATGAGTTTGACATTATTGTCTTACAGTTAGGCATGTAACAGCATGAGATTTTACTGTATGATATCAAACAAAATACCATATACTGCAGTATTTCACGGCATAACATTTTTGGGGGATTTTCTTTATTTGGTAGTACTAGGGCCCATAAAATAAACTAAATACAGTGTACATATTTTATAGACTTTCTGTGAACATCTAAAGTAGGTTTGTACTGCCTTAGAATAAAAAAAATTACAATATGAATGTAATAGTCAAATTTGGGTTGTGCTTTAGCATGTTGACACTGCCATGAGCCAAACAAATTATAATTAATGAACAAAACATTGCGACACGACGCAGCATATGCACATATTATGCATACATAAATAATGAAATACCATGACACTATATGCCACGATAATACAGTAATACGGTATACCTTTACATGCCTACTTACATTACTAATTTAATACAGTAATACGGTATACCTTTACATGCCTACTTACATTACTAATATAATACAGTAATACGGTATACCTTTACATGCCTACTTACATTACTAATATAATACAGTAATACGGTATACCTTTACATGCCTACTTACATTACGCCCTGCTCTGCCTTTGACATTTTGCGGTGACATCGCTGTTACCCTGGTTTTTAACCAGCCAAAGCAAAGCAAAGTAAAGTTCTTTGTTTACCCAGGGTAAGTGGACTAAGCTCGAGATGCTTGTTTACAGCCACGCCCTGCTCATAGAACATTTCATGGTTGGGGTTCAATGCCTTGCTCAAGGGCACTTCAGTGGTGGTAATTTTAACGTGTCGGTCCGGGGATTCGAACTGGCGACCTTCCGGTATCAGGACCGCTCCGCAAACCGTTCGGCCACCGCTGCCAAAATTCTCTTATGTAATTTAGATGGCATATTATGTACACATAGCGCTCTATAGTTATACTCATAGTCATTGTACAGATATTCTACTGTATGATAGGTTCTTAGTTTGCTTATGATCCTTGATGACTATTTTTTATATATTTGATGTATCATGTGTTGTTCTTGCTTACTGTAAATCACTCTGGATTAAGAGCGTCTGCTAAATGCCTACATTGTAATCTCTGCCACCACACTATACCACCCAAGTCTCGGCTTGTGTTTCAGACACGCTGGCTGAACACATGTGTGAGTCCAGCCTCAGGCATTAGGCCTTTCCAGGGAGACATATTTCTAGTGTGTGCCATTTTCACGCATATGCAGTCGTCATAATCATCATCAAGTATCAATATTATGGCGGCAATTACATATCTGTGATAATTTTGTAGAAGGCTTATGGAACCTCCCAGTGGGCATGCAGTGTATGTCTGCATATCACATAGATAGACTACCACTGATAATAAGAAGCAGAGCTGCTAGCTCAAGCGTATTCAGCCTTTCATCTGTCATGTTATCTAATGTTGTAGCTTGAAGGTTTCTTGTGTTAAGCATGCAAAGGTTGCTATGCTCCATATAATTGCTAACTATCAGCTCTAATGCGTTACTTAGTGATGACAGCAGACTAAAGGGTCCACTATTGGATGTAATGAAATGGACTTCCCTACAGCTTTAGGAATGGAGCACCGCTGACCAACTGCTAACAGAACCCTTACCTTTTTGACGGAGATCACCGCCTCCTGCGTATGTGGGTCTGTGGTGACCCTGAAGAGCTCCCCTCCCTCTTGGTCTTTGATCAGGTAGCTCATGTCCGTGTTCTCTCCCATGTCGGCGTCGGTGGCGATGACGCGGCCCACCGAGGTCCCCACGGGCGCCCCCTCCGAGACCGCAAACTGGTACATCTCTGGTTGGTGACCCGGGTAAGTGTTACAGGAGGACAGAAGGGCAGAAGGAAAATAAATAAGTGATGGAAGGTGTTACGAGGAAGAAGAGGAAAGGTGGATGACCGGAAGAGGGTGAGGTTAGAGGGACTCCATGTGGAGAAGATGAGACAGAACAGACAAAAAATGAAGCAGGCACAGA
This sequence comes from Electrona antarctica, assembly GCF_951216825.1. NCBI lineage: Eukaryota > Metazoa > Chordata > Actinopteri > Myctophiformes > Myctophidae > Electrona > Electrona antarctica. Next base: position 48,860,424 of record NC_136790.1, read on the forward strand.
AAAAAAGAAATATCACGTGTCAAAGAGATGAATTGAAGAAACAAGAGGGGAGAAAGGGTGAGAGAATGCAATAAAGGAAAGAGATCAACGGGATCAGGATGAGTTAAGCGAGGTCTGTGGTCAATATGTTCACAGCATACCATCCAGTTCAATTAAATTCATGTTGAACATAATACTGTATAACATTATGCCATTGCTGTTAGCTGCACTGACAGCTCCTATTGAGTTCCTGTCAGGGGTTATGCACTACTATATCTCTGGCAGGTTTGAGTGTTAATAGTGCATATGCTAAACTGTCAGTCCATGTCAGTATTAAGACTTTCAGTACTGTCTGCCAGGGTTCATTCACAACACTGAACAACAACATAACAACTGGTTTATATATTCAAGCACATTCTTTTGTACAGTTTGCGAGGTGTGCATGGATCTGCTTTCCAAACTGAATCTGTGGCCATACAGCAGTGAGAATTACTGAAGCTAGCCGTATTCACACAAGCAGCTACAAAAGTGACAGGCTACTATTCCAATGGCCAGCAACATAAAGATGACACTCGTAACTTCTGACACAGGTCTGCTACAAAAAATATGAAACGGCTTCCACATTTTAAACACTCTTTTTCCAATGTAAGTCGATGGGAATTTTTAATTCACTAATAAATTAATTATTAATTTAAAATGTGTTAAATGGGGAAAAGGGCTTTCTTAAGACCTCCATAATATTATGGTCAATGCCTGTGTGAAGAGTGAGAGCGATTGGTGGAGGCAGTGAGGAGCAATGACAGTGTTTCAGATATTCATTCATTCATTCAGACATTGTGTGAATTTTAGTTAGATGTTTATTGCGAACGCAATGAGCATTTACTATGAGACCCATCTTTTTGTCTGTCTGTGTGTCTGTCACGCTGTAACACCACCCGCCCGCCACCAGAGGGCGCAGCTGTATCACACACAAAAACACACACACACACACACACACATGCACGCACGCACACACACACACACACACACACACAAACAACTTAACTTAATAAAAAAAAACTTAAAAAAAAAAAACTTTAAAAAAACCTAACTTAAAAAAACTTAACTTAAAAAAAAAGAAAAAAAACTTTAAAAAAAAGAACTAAAACACAAACAACTTAACTTAATAAAAAAAAACTTAAAAGAAAAAACTTAAAAAAAAACGTAACTTAAAACAACTTAACTTAAAAAACTTAAAAAAAACTTAACTTAAAAAAAAACTTAAAAAGAAAAAACTTTAAAAAAAAGGAACTTAAAAAAACTTAACTTAAAAAAAAAACTTAAACTTTAAAAAAAAAAAAAAAAATGAACTAAAACAAACCCTTAAAGTACGTAATTTATTCTAATTGTTGTTATTGCAATTTACGAGCTGCGTTCGCTTCCCGCGTTCGCGCGTCTTACTTCTGTTTGATCAATTCCACTGATCTTGCAGGGGAAACTAATCTTTGTCGTCGGCCAGTTCCCAGTTGTTTTTAAGCTGAGCCTTTCTATGTTCCTTCATGGTTTTTCTCACTCGCTCCCACACAGACACACTTTTTGACATGATTAGTTGCGCAACAGTGACTCATCGGCAATGTAGCTCGTTTTTCAGCTTTTGTAGCGGCTAGCGTGAACGCACCATGAGGTGAAAAATATATATATTAATAATATAATTTCACAGAAAGTAAAGAAAACCGTATCAGTGACACAACCTAAGCTACACAAAAACCTGATCTAAAGTAACACAGCAAACAATACAACTTAATTGAGCTAGCTTGACAACTCTTGATGAGTTGGGAAAACAGGCTTGAAAGGTTCACTTCTGTGGTCTCTAACATTACACCTAGCTACATTTATTTCATATTTACATGTCGATTTCAGCTCTGACACTTAATTGGTAAATGGTGCATTTATATAGCGCCTTTTATCCAAGGCGTTTTACATAGATTGTGCATCAATTCACCCATTCACACACACATTCATACACCGATGGCAGTGGAAACCATGCAAGGCACGAGCCAGCACATTGGGAGAAATTAGGGGTTCAGTGTCTTGCTCAAGGACACTTCGACACTAACTCTGGGGGAGTCCAGGTTCGAACTGGCAACCTTGTGGTCCCCATCCAGCCACTCTACCCCTGAGCCACCGCCACCCCTTATTTCATGCTCTAGTATGTGAAGAGTCGGCCTGTGCTATTAACTCATTTTGAAAAAGAAAAAAAAGCGAGTAATGTTTTAGACACAGGGAGAAAGAGAGACGGAAATACATAAAATGTATGAGTCTTATGTTGTACTTATATGAAATTAATATTATTATGGAATATTATTCCATAATACTGCAGCCCTTTTCTGATAATTGTATACTATCTTGATGTTTTTGTCATAGTTCTTTTGCCCTGTACCTATTGCGCATAATTCCTATTGGGATTGACTGACGGGTCGACAGTGAATTTGGCATCTAAGATGACCTTAATTCACTAAACTAAATCTGTAAAATTACCACAAGAGCTGTGAGGATAAAACAAAACATCAGTGTCACTCTCTTGAATATTGATTCAGACCTCTCTAGAGTCCCATGTACCGGGCCAGACATCAGTTCCCATCACTTGATGGCCAGTTATGGGTCGAGTGTTGGACCAGCACATGCATTAATATAAAATGATTTTCTCTGACAGTATTTGGGCCAGTCAGCACGGCTGACACCATTCCCTGATTGGTGTTAGTGCCTCTCTCTCTCTCTCTCTCTCTCTCTCTCTCTCATTTTATTTTAATTATATTGCTGAGTGGAGTGGTTTCTCCAGCAAAATCTCTGGGACAAATTATGTCAAAGCATGTTGGGGATGATGTAAACAAACGATCCGTGGTAAAATAAATAAATCAGCACTCCATCACTGTAGTACTGTATACAGTGGGCGGGTCTAACATTCAGAACTCAGAGCCCATAGGGGCCACTGCTTATTCTCTCTCTCTCTCTCTCTCTCTCTCTCTCTCTCTCTCTCTCATCATGCACCACATTTCCACTCATTTTCTTTTCAGGAAATGCAAAAAAGAGCCAGTGTTCCAATGGATCCGATGTAATTATTATTTTGTCACAAGCACTTGTTAATACTTAATCGCTAGAAAAGACAAAATCTCGTCTTTGGCATTGTGGACAAATTGATAAATGACGAGAAATCTGTAATGCTCACAACGCAATGAATCTCTGAAGACAGAATCTGCTAACAGCAAGCTCTGTCAGCACCACTGCCTTAAACATTGTAACATTGTTGTTAGCAGGAATAGAGGAAAAACTGTCTTCACTTACAGAATTAGATTTATTGAGCACACACGCACGCACGTGCGTGCGTGCGTGCGTGCGTGCGTGCGTGCGTGCGTGCGTCTGTGTGCAAGAGGCTCACTCTGTGGAAAGCGTGGAGGGTTGTCGTTAACGTCGGTGATGACGATGGTCACCGTAGTGGAGCCAGAGAGACCGCCCAGTTGACCCGCCATGTCCGTGGCCTTGACCACCAGCTCGTAGCGGTCCTGGGTCTCACGGTCCAGGTCTGCCACAGCTGTCAGGATGATCCCTGATGATGGCGGCATGGAAAGGGACACATGAGAAGTGGGAGAGAGAGAGAGAGAGAGAGGACACACACACACACACACACACACACACACACACACACACACACACACACACACACACACACACACACACACACACACACACACACACACACACACACACACACACACACCGAGAGAGACAAAAGAAAAGTACACAACGGTTGTTAGAATTCCTGCAACTTGATAATATCCCCGACACCGCCCATTTTGAATATCAACTTCAGCTGAGCACTCTATTACAGATGAGACGCACTAGTGCAGTGCATTCCAATTCCCCTCCATGAGCCCTCCGGATAGACGAGATTGTGTCTTTCTTTCCCTTTTTTTCTCTTTTTTTTAAAGCACCGTGCTTATACCATTATAGGACTGGGCTGTATTAAAATGAATAATATATAGGCAACGGAATGAAGGACTGACTGCCTCTGCCAGAATTAAGCTTCAAGACAACTGCTCTATACGGTGAAAGCCAAGCCTGTGTCAGGATGTACCTCTATAGTGCAAGCAGTGGAGTCGGTAGACAAAACAATCACAATGGCTTCTCTTAATCTGCCCAGGGAGCGCATTCAGTAGTTGCATTTCAACAGGCTCTGTGCTGAGTTGAAAACAGGCTGTCTACTGCGTTAAGCCACACCAGTCTTACACTTCAAAGAGAGGAAAGAGTTCTGCAGAGTTTGAAAAGAAAGAAACAATCCAATCCTCTGCATGCTTCCAGAAATTGGATATTTGTGAAAAGATGACTGCAGTGTATTAGTCGCTGTGACTGACCCACTATGTGGACTAACTACAGTAGCAACACTCAGGTCAGGTTGCCCTGTCCAATCACAGGCAGCTGGGGATGTCATGGCTGACATTGTGACCAAGGCACAGGAGAAGAATGGGGGGAATTTCAGCTCCATATTTTTTTGTTTTGCATTTTAGTGTGACAATATGATGGCATAATACCGGTAAGCTCTGTATAATTGGTTGATTGACAAACAGCAACATGTATAAGCTCACAAGACATCATAATGTATATAGGCATTGGGAGCTTGTAGATTTTTTATATCAAAAAAAGTAATGTCAACTTTCATTTCTGTAGGCATGGCCAGACAAGGCAGGTTTTGTATAGCAGCACATTGCAGCAACAAGGCAATTCAAAGTACTTTACGTAAAACACCAGGGCATTAAGATATAGAAGCTCTATTGTAAGCTCTAATCTTCTTTTGTGATGTGAATACAATATAACCTATACAATTGGGCTGGTTGTATTTGGTCTCCCTGCTCTTCTATTGAGACATTTAGATCCTGTGTCTACAGTCTAGGTTGAACACAATCCTGTTTCTGGTTTGACACAAATTTTGACCCGAAGGTCAAAATAATATTTCTCCCCAGAGCAAGCACTGCTAAAAATGTCAGCACGTTTGCAGGAGTGCCTGCGTCATTCTGGTGAGAGACACTGGCGAGAGAAACTAAAACAGGATTTGTCAAAAACACTTGTTCTCTCCTCCGCGCCCATACCCTATAGGTGGGGTTGGTGAAAGGCCTTTCTGTGAGGAGTTTACATGTTCTCACAAAAAACATGCAGTAATCCTAGTCTCTACTGCACCCCCCTGGTCAGCTGGGGCACCTGATGGAGGGGAAAGAAACTGGTTGTAATAACATGTTCCTTCCACAAGCTATGTCCTACCATGGACACTCCCCCCTGTCAGGTGATAAAAAAGCGGTCTAATCACTCTTCGTGCATTGAAGGAAGCATGAGCTCAGTTTGGGGCTCTCCCCAGGTTGGCAAAGGGAGAGTCATGCCCAGGATTGCAGTCTAGGTAATTGGAACCGGGTTAAAAATGGGTTACAAAATCCTGGGGTGGAAAACATTTATGTGGAATGGTTAAAGTGAAAGACCATTCAAAGAGTATGAAAATACATTTGTTTAGAAAAATACATTGGCATGATAATATCACTGCATTCCACGTGGGAATAGTAATACACAGTCATACACACTGCCCCCCTGCCACACACTGCCACCCGCCAGCCCTACAGCGGTGGCACAACAGAAGCTAGCCGCTTCACTGGGTGGTAAGATAATATTTCTATTCTGCCCCTCTCCTGGGATTTTACATGTCAAAATCTATTGTTGCATTTCCTGGGCTTGTGCTCCTCTCCCTCCCAGAGGTTTACATTGTGTTGAATACACAACTCAGTGATTCTAGTCACATTTGGCTCCCAAGTAGCTCCGGGCCATGTTTGTATGCGAGTAGCCAAAAGTACATGCAGCAGCGGAGCTAAGGAGGGAGGCAAATGACATGGTCCTCTTTCATCCACAGGAAGCCAGAGGGGATGCATTTATGATGCATTTCCCCCCCTATCTCAACCCTAACTCCCTGCATTGAATAAGATTTTATTCAACACATTTGAATGTAAAATTCTGTTACAGGATTTATATTCATTATATGTCTCCCATGCTGACTGAAAATGAACGTACACGGCACAGGGGAAGCCAGTGTGGACGTCAAAACCGCCAAAACCCTAGTTATTAAGGAGCTCGAAAAAAGCTAGCCTACATAGGAAAGGAAAAAAAAGTGAGCATGAAATGTAAATGACGATAGCTCTATTTCTTCCTCAACAGAACTTGGTCTGTGAATCCACAACCGACCATGAATGGCATGTGTTTCGCTTTTGTTCAATTCATCATACTGTCTCTTGAAACATAACACATGATCTGTGGAGAGTGGTATTGCCTTCATACACAATAACATCATAACAAAACAATCCCTAAGAGAATTTTCTTTACAGAGAAAGACACAAAGAAAGATGCCTCAATACTGTCATAACAATCCAACATGTGAGAGATGTCTTTACATAGACAGCGATTCTTAACCGTTTTCATTTCAACGACCATCGGTTTAGATTATATTTTATCTTTATTGATCCCACAAGGGAAATACAGTTGTCGGGTACTGCACTGCAGTACCGCACTATGAAGCATAGGACAGATCAGAAATACATCTATATTATCTATATTACATATTGTGACGTCAACTGTCCAATCATATGAGGGCAATAATGTATCCTGTGGAATTTTAGGCAGGGGGGTGTAATTGTCGTACAATCAGAGGAGCGAAAAAATAAATAAATAACAATAACAATACAATAATAGTTAGACCACGGATCCTCATTTGATACAGTAGCCCAAGTCCTTCACCGGCAGGTCGTGAGACGAGGAGCTGGTCTCCCGGCTAGCCCCACCGAGGCAGGGCCATTTATCATCCTGGCACCGGGGCCGACCGAATCAAAGTGGCAGGGACCAAAAAAAAGAGGGATCATTAAAAGTTTAGCGCTTCTCCCACGGGGCCATTTGCAGGCAACACCAACGCTGGGCTATGCCTGAGAGATCGCGGCTCAGGCCTTATCCCCGCCATCCGCCTCACCAATACAATACCAGCAGGGAATTCAGCCATATCTGCTGACTGGGGACGAGTGACACTATCTGCATCTTGGGGGATATTCAACGTATAACCCTCTGGAGATTTAACTGTCTGTGCCCAATTAGCATTTTTATTTGTGGAAATTAATGATGGGTTTAAGTGTTTAATAGAACACAGGGGTGATTGCCAGTACATTGCAGTATATCTGCTGTAGACTAATAGTTGTGTCTTAGATGGCAGGGCTTATTTCTTATTTTTGAGTGTCATACCATGCAGGAAGGTCCGTCTGAACTGAGTGATGCTGAACTGTACTTGTTGTACTGTACTCACAGTGTGTGTGCGTGCGTGCGTGCGTGCGTGCGTGCGTGCGTGCGTGCGTGCGTGCGTGCGTGCGTGCGTGCGTGCGTGCGTGCGTGCGTGCGTGCGTGCGCGCGTAATGCTGTGCAACAGTGACACTTGGTGGTGAAAAAACGCTATTTCCATGCACAGACAGACAGACAGACAGACAGACAGACAGACAGACATGCCTTGGGCACATAGTAAAAAGAAACTAACATTGCAAGTAATTGAGTACCACAGACGAAAAACAGTCTAAGTCCAAATTTCAGACTGACCCCTCCACGAAAAGGCCTCGTTGTCCTGAACCCTTATCTATCATTTATACATTATGGATCAATAGTGTGGACTTAGACTGTTATTCGTCTGTGGCATTCAATTAATGCTTACGGCGATATATACGGCAGTGCATAAATCTCCTTGAGCAAGTCGGTTAATCCTTCATCTGTATGCCTGTGAATATATGGGGAGGCTGTATCCGTGTAATGATCATTTCTGCAACTTGTTTAGCTCTGCCTAACTGTTGTCCCTGCCTATGTCTAACCTCAAGTCACCAGGCTTTCCACCTCAGAGGTGGTTTAGATCGGATGATAAGAACATTGTCGCTACAAGTTGGAATAAAAGATGAATATACCAAACAAACTATTCCAGGAAGCACTTGAAGAAACCTGTTGGATTCATACGCTGCATCAAGGCTTTTATTGGGTCTGACCTAAAATGATGAGGCCCTCGATAGCAGGGGATTATTTAGGGTAGTCCTTATTACCGGTTTGGGTTCCAGCCTTGTGACTACAAACCAGTGACTACAACATGATGTGTAAGATCGAGAGAGAGAGAGAGAGAGAGAGAGAGAGAGAGAGAGAGAGAGAGAGAGAGAGAGAGAGAGAGAGGTTATGTACATGGTAAATCAAGCAGCTTACCAGTGTGTTTCTCCACAGAGAATAACTTCTCCCCGTCCAGAACGCTGTACACCACCCTGGCACTGCTGCCATACGTCGGGTCATCTGCATCTGACGCTATGACCTTCATCACGGATGTTCCTATTCAGAGAGAGAGAGAGAGAGAGAGAGAGAGAGAGAGAGAGAATGAGAACACACACACAGGCTCAGATGAAGAGAAGTTCAGAGCCAGGCCACCTGGGATTAAGCCACAGACAGACACTGACATCTTAAAGAGTCAGGGCGAGAGAGAGGATAGTTTATGTACAACAGCAAAGCAGGTGTTTGGGGACCTCTGGGTTCTCCATGTCTGTGTGTTTGCTGCGTGTGCCTGAGTGACTGCATGCCTACTGTAGGACTTATTATACTAGAGAGAGAGAGAGAGAGAGAGAGAGAGAGAGAGAGAGAGAGAGAGAGAGAGAGAGAGAGAGAGAGAGAAAACAAGGTTAATGCATTGAGGAACTGGCACGCCAGGGAAACGATTCATCTCTATGTACCTAATTTTCCAAACACATTTTTTTATGTTTCAAATTACCTCTTGCCACAAAACCGGCGCAGACGGTTGCTCGGCCTCTCCCAGGCACACAAGCTGTGCTCGGAAGATGAAAGGAAAACATCAACTTATTTAACATCTCTATCTTCAAAGTCCGATATAATATAAAGGTGCATGAAATCCACAACAACAAGCAATTATCGCTGATTGCTGGCACTTATGGAAATATGGCGGTAATTTCCATAAGAACCTACTGTTCTATATTATTCGTCAGCTGTGTGCAAGCCTCTGGCAGCCAACAAACAAGCACATATTTACATTTAGTCACACGCTTTAGTTAAAGCTCAGATAAAGCCTGTAAAGCTTAATGGGCAACAGCTTCCTCTAACTGCTTTGGGAAAAGAACCAACCACTGACTATAGCCTTTTAGTGGCTGAGCTGTTTCCCTCCCTATAAATAAAAACACCTTACATTAAAAGGGCGGAAGGACAAAAAATGAGGGAAAAAAATAAAAACGAGAAAGGAAAAGGCACAGAGAATCCTGGCACAGGCAGCCATGAGTCCTCAAGGACGAGGAGTCTGTCTCCATTCCCCTGGCAAGGTCCATAGGAAATTACTAACAGCTGGTGTTGTCCACCAAAGGTCACAGCTGTAGCCTCTCTCAGAGCCCTGTCATGCTACTGTCCAGCCACATAATGGCTGTATGCTAATGATGCTAATTAGCAGAACGTGTCAGAGCACTGTTTGTTTCCTGTCGTCCATTGGTGCTCCCAAGGGTCGGGGAGGGAGGAGACAGGTAAGACAGAACAGTGGATTATCATTAAAGCCACGGGGCCATTACCACGGGCAGCCCAGATCACTATCCTGCTGCTGTCGCCAACAGCAGCATTCCCTCTCTTTTTACTGGAAGCTGAAAGGCCTGCATGCAAACACAGCTATAGTGCCATCTATGCATATGCTCATAGAGTCTAGGGCATACACACGTGAGGCTATGATAATCAGCCACAGCAAGTGTTAAGTCGCAAATATTACAGTACGAGCAACCTTGTGTAGTTAAATCCAACAGTAGCTGTGCTTTTCATCTCCTGCTGTACTGTACCTACCGCAGTATGTATGTATGTGTGTGTGGTTCTTAATGCATGCTCAAACAGTATAAGTAACATAATTCACTCATTATTATCTCGCCATAATATGCAATTAATTGGCCCATGTCTGCCTGATCCTTAGAAGATCACGCACACAATATACTGCACGGTTGGAGGAAGATCAATGGGATACAGTGTTTCTCATATTGAAAACAGAAAGCCATATAGAGACAAGGCAGTTTCATTACTGGCGACAGACAGAACCCCTGCCTTTGCTAATTCTGTCTACCTGGTTGTCTCTGTGCGTCCAGCAAAGCCATTTCCATCCATGGGATTATTCTCTTATCTTAATTTTCCCCGGGTATAACAATCAGCTCGACACTCAGCTGTTTCTGGGTCCTAGCTGGCAGCTTGGAGGAACTATATAAATGCAAATGCTACTTTATTGTGTTTATATTAAAAGGGAAGGGAAGCAGGGAGTTTGCTGCCTGCCTGGGTCATTACTAACGCTCTGGTTGGCTTCTGTTTCATTAGGAGAAGTCGTTACTAGTTGGCAGCTCTCAGATCCTACTGGTGAGGGATCTCTACAGCAGTGAGTCGTTACTAGTTGGCAGCTCTCAGATCCTACTGGTGAGGGATCTCTACAGCAGTGAGTCGTTACTAGTTTACAGCTCTCAGATCCTACTGGTGAGGGATCTCTACAGCAGTGAGTCGTTACTAGTTGGCAGCTCTCAGATCCTACTGGTGAGGGATCTCTATAGCAGTGAGTCGTTACTAGTTGGCAGCTCTCAGATCCTACTGGTGAGGGATCTCTACAGCAGTGAGTCGTTACTAGTTGGCAGCTCTCAGATCCTACTGGTGAGGGATCTCTACAGCAGTGAGTCGTTACTAGTTGGCAGCTCTCAGATCAGATCCTACTGGTGAGGGATCTCTACAGCAGTGCTTCCCAAACCTTTTAGCCTGTGACCTAAAAGAGACATTTGCCCGGGATCTAGTGAAAATAGCAGATCTACAAGCGCACAGCATGTCGCTTCGTGCCACATTAATGAGCTTGTAGATCGGGTTATTTTCACTACTTCTTTGTTGTCTAATTCGTGGAATTTCTTAAATTTGTATTTGATTTATTGAAATTACTTTCGTGAAATCATTGAATTTGTCTTTAATTCATGAAATATTTTAGACACAGAAAAATGTGTCCGTGACCCACAAATGGGTCCCGACCCACTGTTTGGGAACCAGTGCTCTACAGTAGGGATTGAAGTTTCTGAATTGACAAAAAATGTAACACAAACTGTTAAATAAGGAGAAAAACGAAGGGAAAAAAGTGTGTCTAAGTATGGCTAATGAAGACCATTTCTCATTATTAAATACATATTTTTCTCTCTCTACAGTACAGTAAATAAAGATAAAGAGCATGGTAAATTGTTCTGAGATGACACAGTAGTCGCAGCAGCAATGATTTAGCTGTTTGTCGTAATGGTGTAAAGCAGCATATAAACAAACATGTTTTCCTCTGTGCCTCTTCTTGAACACACTGTTTTTCTCAATTCCTCAAATTACTTTTTCCTTTCATTCTTTTTAAATTGAGAATAGCCATTACATTTTTACCCCATTTTTTGGTGCTCATTATGCTAATTAATCCTCCCCACACATTTGTGTTGCCACTGCTGTTGTACCTACCAGTGAGGAAAGCCCACTGGGACACCACTGCAACCAGCCATGTATAAGTATTAAAGGGGAAAACCACCCATTTTCAACATTTTACTATGTCATTAATATACCATAGAGCTGTTGTGTGGAAATAATAAAAAAGTCCCCCCATTCTGTGCTTCCTAGAACTGTAATTATAAAAAAAATCATTAACATGGTGAAACACATCTTGATGATGTCATCAAGATGTGTTTCACCATGTTAATGATTTTTTTCAGACCTCTAGTTCTAGGAAACACAGAATGGGGGGACTTTTTGTATTATTTCCACACAACAGCTCTAAGGTATATTAATGACATAGTAAAATGTTGAAAATGAGTGGAATGCCCCTTTAAGTAAACATAAAGCCAAGTTGTTGTATAGTGCAGCTTCACAATGTTTTCGCTTCGGCAGCAGTATATTTCTCTTCCGTGTTTCCTATAATCACAGCCAGTAGGCCACAGTAGAGCCTACTTGCTCCATTGCATGGTCTTGATGAGTAACCTACTGGTGATTATGGGTTAATAGCATTCAAAGCGGGTGTGCCAGTGCTGACAGGTGCCGCTCCAGCCCGTAAGATTAGGTGCATCGTGGTGGGCCCCCTGCTCCACCTGAGCACCCCCAATTACTCAAATTACTAATACTAAGTACCACTACCTGACATGAAGCTATAGCATGCATTACTAATACTAAGTACCACTACTTGACATGAAGCTATAGCATGCATTACTAATACTAAGTACCACTACCTGACATGAAGCTATAGCATGCATTACTAATACTAAGTATCACTACCTGACATGAAGCTATAGCATGCATTACTAATACTAAGTACCACTACCTGACATGAAGCTACAGTATAGCATGCATTACTAATACTAAGTACCACTACCTGACATGAAGCTACAGTATAGCATGCATTACTAATACTAAGTACCACTACCTGACATGAAGCTATAGCATGCATTACTAATACTAAGTACCACTACCTGACATGAAGCTATAGCATGCATTCCCAACTAGGTTGGTGCACGTGTATAAATAAGCCATTGAATGTACTATCTAACGTTATTAGTACTCTGATAACGGGTACTACACTGGGGGTGTTCTAACTACACATTGGGTTTTGCATAACCTGGTGCGGCATGCATTCCCAACTTGTATCGTTCCCAACTTTCCCAAAAGTGTTCCTGACTTGCGTGGTCAGGAAGGGCACCGGTCTAGTTTATATGAATAATTGCTTATTTTCTTGACACTACATTGAGAGGAAGCTCAAAGTGCAAGAATGTAAATGTTTGCAATGTTGAGATCAGCTCTATTGCATATGCAGGTGAAAATGAAAGCCTTGATGTATTTGTCTTGCATCCCTAAAATAAAGTGTTACACTTTCGGTTCCACTTTCGGTGTTCACAGTCGTTGTCATTGTCTCTCATGACGTCCATCTCTATTAGGTGTCTGAAGTGGGACCCAAATTGGACATCCATGTCCCCAATCTCACTCCCTATAGAACCAAGCTGTTCCCTGTTCAAACAGTCCAAGCTAATTATGTTCACCTGGCAATGTCATAAAAGTTACATTAAAACGCTGAAGCTCCAATTCTGTCATTAGTGTTCTCTTCTCTCACCTGCTTCAGTTAAAGTTGTCTATTCGCTCTGCAAGTAAGTTGCATATAACCCCTGAGGCCTGCTGAGCTCACAGCCATCTGCATACTGCCCAACAGGCTTAATGTAGAAGTGGATATGGCTTAGCTATTTCAATAGGATTCAATAACAGGGAGAACAATGTGTTCATTACAGACCATGTTATAGTATTGTTATTGTTGGTTGTTTGCTGGCAGTTATAATGATCTATTCCTGTCATTAGAAGGCCTGACTGAGACGTTAATAAGCTACTAATGATAACACAGAAGGGGTTACAAACCATGTACTTACTGTAAGTAACCCTACACTGGTTAATGAGGTGGAATAAGGTCACTCTTTAACCCTACACTGGTTAATGAGGTGGAATAAGGTCACTCTTTAACCCTACACTGGTTAATGAGGTGGAATAAGGTCACTCTTTAAGTAACCCTACACTGGTTAATGAGGTGGAATAAGGTCACTCTTTAACCCTACACTGGTTAATGAGGTGGAATAAGGTCACTCTTTAACCCTACACTGGTTAATGAGGTGGAATAAGGTCACTCTTTAACCCTACACTGGTTAATGAGGTGGAATAAGGTCACTCTTTAACCCTACACTGGTTAATGAGGTGGAATAAGGTCACTCTTTAACCCTACACTGGTTAATGAGGTGGAATAAGGTCACTCTTTAACCCTACACTGGTTAATGAGGTGGAATAAGGTCACTCTTTAACCCTACACTGGTTAATGAGGTGGAATAAGGTCACTCTTTCCAAGGTATTGGTTTCTTTCCAATGTTTGGGTAATGTATAATTTCAATCGATCACACTTTAAGACAAACACAGAATACCAATGCATTGGATTAGGAGGAAATAAACAAATATGGATTTTAATTAAAACCTAATTTTGGGGGCCATCTCCTGTGAAATAAAGTGAGGAAGATTTTCCTTTGAGGGAGGCCAGTGATAGCTTTATATCGGCCCCTACCGACTTGGATTTATGCATGAGTTCTGTTTAATGGTATCAACACAGGCGGTTGGAATGGCTTCCCCTCACCATTTCAGCACTCTGGGGGAGACGGTTTAATTACCGATAGGCGAGCCACAGGAGTGCACCACGTGTGAAGACACTAGACTGACAGCTATTTAAGAGGCATCCTCGTAAAAGAGATTTGTGCCCAACTCGACTGGCGGGGTGGCGACACTGGCTCCGGCGGAGGGGGCATAACGGCTGTGCTGGTGACTTTCTCTCCGGCTTCCTCCCGCCTTAATCTGCAGGACTGAGTGCTCCCCGCCCGCATTATGGATCATTTTAGTAAAGACATAAAAGCTGAGGTGTTTTCACATGAAAGGTTATTTCTTCACTACTTCCAACGTGATTCATTCCTATCATCATTCCTAACATCCACATAAATGCACATAAAGAGGGGGGGGGGGGGGGGGGGGGGGGGCATGTGGCAGACAGAGAGAGGGACAGCTTAAAGCACAAATAACATGCATTTTAAAACTGCTTTTAATATTTAATATCATATTGTCTATGTCCCTCAAAGTTATTTCTAATGGTTTGAGCCTTAATCACAACTCTGATATGCAGTCCTTGTCATTTCTTTCTGGACTTTGAAAGCAGTTTTAGCTGCAGTACCACAATGTCCTGAGGTGGTGGGGGTGCTGATATGCAGATTATTTAATATTTGAGTCATTATAATACTGATAATACTGATGCTAGATAAACCCAGGCTTGTTTCCATTCCATGCCAGCTTGGAAAATCAACAATGGTGGACATTGTAAACAAAGTGGAAATGCAAATTTGGAACTGCAGACTGTAGAAGAGGAGGAATTATACAAAGTAGGGTGACATTGATGACATCACGATGAGGACAAAATCAGTTGAGCTGTTCCTGAGAGCAATTTCCATTAAACCACCTATATTATATGAAAGCCTGATTGTTCAACATTGGTTATTTGTGGGGATAGAAAACACATATGGGAGCCCCAAAAACACAAAATAAATTGAAAAGGTTGAATTTTATGTTATAGGTCCTTTAATTAAATCTCGATCGTAAGATGGTGTCGCATCGAACATAGATCTATACGTCAATGAGCTTGTGGATCAGCTACTTTCAGCGTGGGACACCATCGAATGATGGATTACATCAGGTTGAAGAGGGTGAGAAACCTGCCATGTCATAAAAGCCAACGGCCTGCTTGCAAAGGTCCTCTCTAGGGGAGTTCTACAAGGATTTAGGCATAGACTCCTACAGAGAGCACAAATCTAAGTCTTTATCAGCCACTGACTTGTGTCTTTTATTGGATTCGCGCACACACACACGCACACGCACACACACACACACACAGACACACAGACACACACACACACACACACGCACACACACACACACACACACACACACACACACACACACACACACACACACACCTCGGCTGTGTCAGAATCAATTATGTCCGACACCCTTGTGGAGTGCATAACGGTAGATGTTCCTGGTCACATAAATAGAGGTGGTTGGCAGCATGTATTGATTGTATGATATGATGCACCTGCCTTGTCACATTCCCCTCTCCTGTGATCCCACTGCTCCACATGTCTCACCTATGGTTAGTACTGTATGACAGGCTGTCCAAATGGTGACTTCAGCAATTTGCAACATCCTGTGCCTTCACTCTGAGGGAGAGAGCTCCGGATGCAATACTTCTCACAGGGTAACATGGCAAAATGGGAGAAACAAGTTCTCTGTGTAATAGTTTAGGAAAAAAGAGTTCTGGGCAGGGGGGGAGGGTAGGGAGAAAGAAAGAAAGAAAGAAAGAAAGAAAGAAAGAAAGAAAGAAAGAAAGAAAGAAAGAAAGAAAGATAAATATATAATGATAATGATACATTTCCCAAGGCTTTTTTCCTCGTCTTGATCCCTGACTTACCCTGCATTTGTATTGTCTAAATTCCATCCATGCATGATGCCGTCTCCTTTAAATCATCTTATAAAGACATGGCCCTAGTTAAACTGTCTGGTGAACTACAAGGTCTAAAGACATGGCCCTAGTTAAACTGCCTGGTGAACTACAAGGTCTAAAGACATGGAGCAAGTGCAAATGGTCGTGTCCAACTCCACTTATGCTAGTTTAATGGCATATAATCTGGGTGCAAAGGGGTCGTGTTTAGTTTCTAAATGAATCATGGGAGTGTCTCCCATTCCCTTTAGCCAGGTGCACCTGCACAATGCTATTTAAGCAGGTTGGAGGAGACGTGACCAGGAAATGGGTGCTGCTGCTCATGCACATGGTGAAAGCAAGGGGCCAGTGAGGCTATTCAACGGTGAAGCTCTGGACCCTAGTGGTATGAGGAAGGACTGCAGGCGGACCTGTGGATTCATGACGAGGAAACCCCGTGCAGCTGGGCTTTAACACGTAGGACCATTTTCCCTACGTCACCCCGGACCTCAAATTTGAGGTCCGGAGGAGGTACTTCCGGCAGTCTTCCGGGTGCTTCAAAACGCCACTGAGCAACTCCATCGAAATGAATAGCTTGGGGGCGGGGCTAGTGCTCCAGTTCGGTCTCTATCCTTTATATACTCTATGGGTGAAAGCCATCTATGGGAGCAGCAGGTATCCACCAAACAGGAGGTGAATCAGACGTGCGAGGAGGTGACTGTGAGCAAGCGTGTCCATCTTCTGACATCACCAGAACGGATGCACAATGTCCAAAGTGATATGAGATGGACAAAACACAAGCTCTCTGCTCAACAAAAAACAGGAGGTGGAAACAGGAGGTGGACCACGGCTATGCTGTGAATATTAAGGGATTTCAGTTCAGAAGCGTTCACTAATATTAATTCCTGTAGTGTGTCTGAAATTTATGTCCAAGAAACATCTTTGAAATCTTGACATTTTAACTTTAATATTTACATGCTCAGCTTACTGCATGGCAATTCATTCACACCAAGAATGATAATTTGAACTATAATGATGATGATGTGAACATCCACACTGATTAACTAACGTTCTGTAACCACTGGCTGTGTCGGAGCCTCAACATGTATATTGATGACTTCTCCAATATTCATAGTTATCATTATAGTTAATGTTCTTGGTGTGGATGGAGGCAGATAAAGAACACCAGAAGGGCATATGTTCACAAAATGCTTTAAAGATGAGAGGTCCTTGAACAGATTTCATAGTCGATTGGATATTCCTTTGAACGTGTTTTCTATCAGCAATAAAGTGTACTTGTTGAAATAAACACCCCACCTCTCTATCTCTCCTCCTCCATTGTGCTGAAAGACACACACCAACCAGCAGATACATTTTAACTGGTATCTCATTCTCATGGTGAGTCTCACAGCAATTGCATCTGCAATGTTTAACATGAGTAATGTGTTGAATGTTACGCCTTGTACATTTGGATGAGTTTTGATTATAAGCAGAGGTGAGCTTAACATTGCACGCTTTAAATTGTGGGTAATTTACTGAGAATGGGGGCATTAAAATGATAACTACTTGGTTGTAAACTGTTATAACATTTGCGCTGCGTTCCATTTTGCGCGTGGTGTAAGATAGGATACATTCTGAACGAGGGTTAGTCTATCACGCACAAGTCTACAGATGCAGCATTCTCAGGGAAAACTGTTTTAAAAATGTGGGTCATGTGATAAAATCAATGCTTTGAATAGCTTTTCACGGTGCGTTCCCTTTACTGCTACATCTGCAGAGTGTTTTTTTCCTTCCTATCAGGGCTCCAGCGTGCGACCTATTAGGTCGCATATGCGACTTAATTTATTAAGGGTGATACTTAAAATTGAATGAGGTCGCACAGGTGCGACTTGCTGGAAGGATGAGTGGAGGAGAAAAAAAACATCCCGCAGTGCTTGCCCGTTCCATTGATTGAAAACATTGGACGTTCGCCTGACGCCCAGTGTTCAGAGTGGCGCGATTACATACAAAGTCAATTCAAAGACGAGAATTGCGCAAACGGGCGCGGCGCGACCTGCCGCGGTACAAACTGGACGAACCGAGGCAAATATATATTCAGGTCTGAACGCAGCTTATCCGACACAAATTAACTAATCTTTCTCAGCTGTACAATTTCACTGGAGCGCGCAGCGCGCATATCTAACTGCATGATGATCAGTCATGATCTACCCAGCCGACTCCCGACCCAAACACTGAGTGAAACTTAGTAAACGTGTTGTTTGATTAAACATGTGCCACGAAAAATAGCTTCCAAAGCTTGTTATGTTTGCATCGAGGAGGTAGCCTATGTGTCCATACCATACGTCCATACATGCTGATCGGCCAACAAAATACATTAATCTCCCTCCCAGTGAGTGAAGAGCACTGATGCCTGATTTATTCTTCGTGTTCCGTGCTGAAAATAGCTGATCTACAAGCTCACAACGCGTCGCGGACGCAACGCGTTGTGAGCTTGTAGATCAGCTATTTTCAGCACGCGGAGATATGCAGGCTCTGAGAGCATTCAGAAACTTTTGCCTTCACAATAAAAGCATGCAGCTTTCACAAGTTGGCCCATAAATACAAGGAAAAGGATTAAGAATTTGGTGGCATTTCATATTGCAAAAGATTTTTCCCAAAATGTAGAAATATTATAATAAGGAATTAATTTGGATAATGGTAATGGAGATATTGTACAAATTGTCACTTTATTAATCCAAAAGGTTTGGACTGCATTTAATTTTCAACACAAAACCTTAAACTGACTTTCTGTGTGTGGAATATAAATATTGCCTTTATTGACTGAGTGACTTTGTGGTGGGTTGAAACCATCTACAGTGTTTTGAAGTATAACCAGCTAGGTTGCTGTTTTTTACACAGTGACCTTTGTAGGGGGTTTTATGATTCAAACCTTTAATGGTGGAAACCACTACATAAATAAATGGCGCCCGATGTGGGGGCATGATAAGATCATGTATTAATACCACGCTATACAAAGAAAAAAAAATGGTGCTACCTAATTTGTGGTGGCGCTACCAAATGAAAAGGTAGGTGGCACCAGTGCTACCTGTGAAAAAGTTAGTCTGGAGCCCTGCTTCCTATACATATTCTACATGTCATTCTGACTTTCAGTCAATTACAATAACCTTGATTTTTCATTGTATAGCGTTCTCCATATTTGTTTCATTTGGGAGCACTTAGTGTAGGCAGTTTTACAATGATATTGTAAAACTGCCTACACCTTTGACACAGCAGCATTTGACACAGTGAACCACCAGCTGCTCCTAGACACCCTAGCTGATCTAGGCATTGGTGGGACGGCACTTAAGTGGTTCTCCTCCTACCTAACCGACCGGACCTACCAGGTTTCTTGGAAAGGTTTGCCATCATCCCCCATATGATATGATGATGCATATCCTTGTAATTGTTTATAGGGGTTTATAGGGGCAGCGTCAATGCTGTCCCCAGTGTAGCCCGGGCCTTAGGCATTGCAAAAGTAGAAAGAAGAAAAAAGAAAAAAATCCCCAATGCTAGTTTCACACCTCAGGCAGCGGTCAGAAGTTGCTTTATAGATTTGTACATACAGTACATTGCATTGCTATAAATAAACACACACACACACACACACACACACACACACACACTGACCTAAAAAAGTTTCTAGCCATCACAACGAAAGCAAAGTGACATATATAATGCAGTGCTTCTTCAGGTAGTACAGTGTTTTCTCATCTTCTGTGTACTACTTTTAAAGGTAAATCATGTTCTCACATCCCGAGCCTCACGGCAAGCATTTATCCAACCACACAGCCCCACCCCCAGGCCTTTTAGCTGTTCCACCTCCTACTACGTTTGGCCTTTACAAACTGCACAGGTCTAAGTGGACTCCATGAATACTATTCAACCATTCAGTGGGCCACAGGGCGTCGTCAGGGCTTCACTACATTAGAGGAATTTGAAAAGTAAAAGCCTCCTCATCCTAAATGGACAGACCTGTGCCTCTCCATCAGCAAATGGACACAGCTTTTAACATGGCAGGTGATTTACAGTACGGTGACATCCACTTTTGGAAAATAAAGAGGTTGGCGAACCATAACGAGAAACATGATGACCCCCACAGTTTTAAAGTGAGAAACCATTTATCAAAGAGGTCTATATGTACAGTACAGCCTGCAACACTTCATTTGAGAGAGATATGCATGGCGGCAATGAACCGAACAGCTGCATGCAAACCACGGTAAAACAAACAGAAGAAGAAGAAGAAGAAGAAGAAGAAGAAGAAGAAGAAGAAGAAGAAGAAGAGAGAGATATGGATCTCTCTGTCCAATTAGCAATTGTCCAAAATGTTATCACTGAAGTAATAGTACAAGTACAATATTTGGAGTAGAAGTAAAAGTATTGGAAATTGAAAATACTCAAGTAAAGTACGGTACTTAAATGTACTTAGTTACTATACACCACTCAAGCCTCTTCCCTATTCATCATTCATTTATTGACAGTTCACTTTGCCTGTCCTCATCATTGAGTTAACCAAGGCTAAACAAAAACAGCTTTTGAATGATATGTAAACAATTTTAAATTTATTTATTTTTTAGTCAAACAGACAGACAGGCCTGGCCACTGCCACTGCCCATGCAGTCTCTGTGTGTGTGTGTGTGTGTGTGTGTGTGTGTGTGTGTGTGTGTGTGTGTGTGTGTGTGTGTGTGTGTGTGTGTGTGTTGTCCAGACCCATGTTCGGCCCCTCCTCCTCCTCTAAAGCCCCCCCCCCAGCACCTACTGGTCTGCTCCGCTGGAGCCCTGCTGGGAGGGTCCCACTGCCCCTCCTCCTGATGAAGACCCCCTCAGGTACACACACACACACACACACACACACACACACACACACACACACACACACACAGTGCGTGTGTCACACACGTTACCGCAGTGAAATTTGTTCTCCGCATTTGACTCATCTCTTGGAGCGGTGAGCTGCAGCCAAGAGGCGGTGAGCTGCAGCGCAGCACACACACACACACACACACACACCCTTACATAGATTGTGCATTACATTCACCCATTCACACACACATTTATACACCGATGGCGGAGGAAACCATGCAAGGCACCAACCAGCACATCAGGAGCAATTAGGGGTTCAGAGTCTTGCTCAAGGACACTTCGACACTAACTCTGGGGGAGCCCGGGTTCGAACTGGCGGTTACCATCCGGCCACTCTACCCCTGACCCACCGCCGCCCCAACAAACTATCAAGCAGGTGCTGCACCCCATTCGACTGTTTCAGTGCATAGAATATGCGTTATCAACCGTCATCAGGACCATGCAATGGGCCCAGTATGGACATTTTCCACATACTCACTGTTTCAGTATGTCATTATCAGCTATTGTGACGGGTGATAATGGTATTTTTGTGTCACTGATGTCAATGACGGAGGCGCGCCGTGTCAGGTGGCCTTGAGCCACGTGAGGCACCGCCGAGCGAGTCGCCGTGCCGAGCGGTGCGACGGCCACCAGACCCGACTCAGCGCCGTCCGAGGCAGAGAATAGTATATATTAGTAGCCCCTAGTTTCCATGCGCCGACAACGTTCAGCCAAACACCACAATGTCTAGTATGCCAGTATGGCCATATTGGCCGTATTCCAACGTCCTGATAACGGTTGATTTTGTCTATTTAATACAGTGATAACGGGTGAATCCGCTGGCAGGTGTCCTGTCCTGTTTTTGTCCCCCAAAAGTCAGGTTCTGGATTAGTGCTAATATGTAGGGGTGTTAACGATCACAGTATAGGAAACAAAATACATTTTAATTTCAAGAATCAAATTGTAGTGAAACGTAAACAGCAACATATCACACCGTTTCACTTTGTATCGTATCATTTTGCAATGCAAATGATCAATTGTATCAATACTAAGTACTTATGCGTTGTATTTAGCAATTTTAAGAAGAAAAATCACACCTGTGTGAACTGAGTGGTGCAACTCCCCTCTCCCCCTGTCTCTCTCTCTCTCTCTCTCTCTCTCTCTCTCTCTCTCTCTGTAATTAGCAGGCAACAGGGCAACACTCTCTCTCTCTGTTTCTGGCACAACAGCGCAGGTGTAAAAACCAATGGGCCTCTCTTTTTCTATATATTTTTACAGTATATGGCAAGAATTTGTTGAATGCTGTCCTTTTCTTTCCTTTTTTAGCTCTCCCCCCTCTTTTTCTTTAGTGACCTGTCTTTTCCTGTTGGTTGTCATGGCTGCCAGTTCCCACCTGATGTTGTGTGGGAGTTCAGACTGATCCAGACCGTACTGAATAACTGCCAGCTTGCATAAGGTCTTCAGACTAGGACTCAAGTCTAAGACATACAGGTCATCATTGACTGTGTTGTATCTTTGTCCTCCAAAGAGGATGATACGATCTCCCACCATGCAACAGAATACCATGTGACTCCATGTTGTGTAATGAGTTATTAAACATGGAACATTCCCTTTGGACTCAACCTTCTTCCGGGTGAACGTCGCTGGACTGAATTTCCACAGATCATTTAAGTCCTGGTTATTGTTCCTGCCACCAAATATGTACAGCTCTCCATTGTAGGAAAAGGCTGAATGACCGTAGCGTCCTTCTGGAAGAGGCTGTGCAGAAGGAGTGTTCATCCATTGGTTGGTCTCTGTGTCAAACACTCTGATGGTGTTGTAGTTGACCATTGTCCTAATGCCCCCAAATACAAACATCTTTGGCCCGATGATGGTCGCAGAGTGCCATGTTGAAGCAGGTGGAGGAGTTCCTCTGGTATTAATTAAAGTCCAGACCATCGTGGTGGTGTCCAACTTGTAGATGTCATTAGTGTTATTCCCAGTCCATCCTCCATGGATAAACATGACCTTCCCAACAACACAGGCTGAGTGGCCAAACCTCCCCTTTGGAACAGTCCCAGAAACCTTGGGTGTGAGCATTCTGTGGTCGTCGACATCAAATGCATAAAGCACCTTGCTGTAGTTCCCTGTGTCAGTAACTCCCCCCCAGATGTAGATGAAAGGGTCGATCAGCACAGCTGTGCGGCTGGTGTTCATGGGGTGAACCTCAAGGGGGCGTTGTCCTCTTCCAGGTGTCTCTGGGGGCAACTTGATCCAACATAAAGACAATGTGTTGAAGACATGCACTTCAGTCCGACGCTCGGACTCTATAAAGTCTCCTCTAAAGCAGTACACTTTGTGGTCCACTGCTACAGCAGCATCATACTGTGTCTCTGGAAGCCCCTTTAGGTGCACCATCCAACGAAGCATTTCACACAGTAGTTTATAGGTTTCTCCCTGTAAAAGAATGCAGTCCTGAACACCTTGAATGAATGACTTGAAGGAATGCAGTCCTACTGTGTGGGTCAGCACTTATATAGGTTAGCGGGCATACGTGTGACGTAGATATGATGTCACATGTAGGCCAAGTTGGTGTGTCGTAGATGACTGACATCATAGACCATACATGGGCAGCCTTCGCTTAACACATTGGATCCTAAGCACAGGTATACTCGTCGTATACATTAATTACGCACGGCGCTAATGACGACTGGGATCGTCTTTGGGTGTTTGATATCGCTATAAGATCGCCTCCCTCTGTTTCATTTTTTGTTGCTATGCACGGTTGCTAGCCCCCCCCCCCCCCCCCTACTAAAAGTATGACGAAAAATGTTCGTCGACTACCTTTTTCCACTGACGAAAACTAAATGAAAACGAAGCTATGATGACTAAAACTAAGACTAAATATACTGAAAGTTTCGTCAACAAATAAAAATTAGACTAAAATGTCAGGAAGGGACTAGTGGACAAGACTCAGAGATCCAGTATAAGTCATTTTACACTTGGTTGCATGCTGAAAATAGCAGATCTACAAGCTCACAACGCGTCGCAGCGCCATGCGTTGTGAGCTTGTAGATCGGCTATTTTCAGCAAGTGTAAAACCAGTCATTAGTCATTTTAGTCAACTAAATCACCTGTAGATTATTCGACTAAAATCTTATGACATTTAGTCGACTAAAACTAGACTAACACATTCCAGGTGACTAAAATGTGACTAAAACTAAATGAAAACTATTCAAAAGACTTCAAATTTTGCTGCCAAAAACAACACTGTTCCCATAGGGACATTGCTGTTCCTTGGAGTGTTATGCTTTAGCTATTTTAAAAAAATTGAAGAACCACTGACATAGAAACATAGCTTATTCAGAAAACTGTCGGGATGTAGAAGACATTTTTAGAATCTGATCTCAGGTCAAAATGGGTTAACTACTTTTACTCCATTCCATACAGCTACACTTGGTCTATCGATAAACGTGTGAATTATCTGTGTTCATGTCAAGGTACGCGCTTGTCTTACGTGTGTTCAAATATAATGTCTTTATATATTTATTTATAATGTCTGTATTTGCCAGAGAATCACTGTCAGATCTGTGATTTCTCCAGCTGGTTGGCTGAAGTCAGAAGAGATAGAGCACCGAAGTCTGACGTCACTTTCAGTAGAGGGCGCCAACACACAGGTTCATGAATTTTTTTATTTGCATTGAAATCTCCATAGGGCGATTTTAGGTCGCTTCATATAAGAACTGTGTTTGAAAAATAAACCGACCACCCCGGCCTTTCTGTCAGGGGAGTGGCTGTGCGTCGTTAATGATGTCCATTCATATTTGATACAGCCAGTTTCTGGAGAAAATGGAATTAATGTGGCCGCAAAAGCCTTGAAACTACATATGAAGGCAATGTCGCTGCTAATATACGTCACTCCCAGCTGTCTACACATTGCGTTCCTGAGATTCCTCGTTGACGTAAGCTCAGCTGGTGGTGACTCGACTCGTACTAACCACGAAACATTAAATATCAATAAAATAAAAATAAACGTAATTGACATTCAATTTCTGTTGTGCGACGGGCATTTCCACCTTCAGTCGATGCTTCATATCCATATGAGTGAAAAGGCCGGGGTGATCGGTTTATTTTTCAAACACAGTTCTTATATGAGGCGATCTAAAATCCCCCTATGGAGATTACAATACAAATAAAAAGTACATGAACCTGTGGACTGACGCCCTCTACTGACAGTGACGTCAGGGCTTCGGTGCTCTATAATGTTTAGAATCATCATCGTTACATTTTCAGTCTTGAGATTTTATTTTGCTTTATTCCATGAGCTACTGGTTCACCGGCGTCTGACCAGGCGTTTGTTCCACCGTCTCACCACAAGCAGGCGCTGTTGCACCACGGACACACACCGTAAGTATTGACCCTTTCCTGACCTAACCACAGTCTGATACTGTTGTACTGACCGGTACAACCACAGTCTGATACTGTTGTACTGACCGGTACAACAACAGTCTGATACTGTTGTACTGACCGGTACAACCACAGTCTGATACTGTTGTACTGACCAGTACAACCACAGTCTGATACTGTTGTACTGACCAGTACAACCACAGTCTGATACTGTTGTACTGACCGGTACAACCACAGTCTGATACTGTTGTACTGACCGGTACAACCACAGTCTGATACTGTTGTACTGACCGGTTCAACCACAGTCTGATACTGTTGTACTGACCGGTACAACCACAGTCTGATACTGTTGTACTGACCAGTACAACCAGTCTGATACTGTTGTACTGATCAGTACAACCACAGTCTGATACTGTTGTATTGACCGGTACAACCACAGTCTGATACTGTTGTACTGACCGGTACAACCACAGTCTGATACTGTTGTACTGACCGGTACAACCACAGTCTGATACTGTTGTACTGACCGGTACAACCACAGTCTGATACTGTTGTACTGACCGGTACAACCAGTCTGATACTGTTGTACTGACCAGTACAACCACAGTCTGATACTGTTGTACTGAGCAGTACAACCACAGTCTGATACTGTTGTACTGAGCAGTACAACCACGGTCTGATACTGTTGTACTGACCACTACAACCACAGTCTGATACTGTTGTACTGACCACTAGTACAACCAGTCTGATACTGCTGTACTGACCAGTATACCACAGTCTGAAAAGTAAGTTAATATGCACTCAATACTTCTGGGCTACTTTTGAACAAATAATTTCATCAATGGGGCGTGGCATGGAGGTGATAAGCCTGTGGCACTGTTGAGGTGTTATGGAAGCCCAGGTTTGCTTTGATAACAGCCGTAAATTAATTTGTATTGTTCAGTCTTATGTCTCACACCTTCCTCTTGACAATACAACCTAGATTCTCTGTGGGGTTCAGGTCAGGCCAGTTGGCTGGTCAGTTAAGCACAGTAATACCATGGTCAGTACACCAGTTACTAGTAGTTTTCAGAACATATGTACGGAAGCACACAGTGCTGTACAATATCCTAATAGATAGTTGTGTTGACTCTACTATTGATAAAACACAGTGATGATTTGGTTCCATGTTATCTGCATGGTGTTGGTCCACTGACATTGAAAACTTCACACAGCCATCTAAGATATTTTAGAGCACTTTGTGCTTCTGTATGTTGACAAGCTTTGTTATGGAGATGCTGATTTTCCTTTTGGGTTAAGCCCGTACCCTAGGTGGGGTTGGGCGAGAGGACCTTTCTGTGTGGAGTTTGCATGCTTGTTCTCCCCGTGTCCCCTAGGGTCAAAAATCACACCCGTGTGAAGTGAGGGGCACTTTACCAACATCACATATGACATCAATTTAACATCACAAAATAGCATTTTATAAGAATCATGGTCCCTTATTGGCCAACGTTTTCCTCTGACATGCATTTTGCCGATTTGCTCAGTGACAGACAAAACAAACATTAAACTCTGTCCATTGTCAATGGCGTTTTTAATGTTTGTCTAGACAAGACAAACATTAAACCTGTACAAAAAGGAACATCCATTACAAAACGGTAATCCTGGTCTCTATACTGCCTTTATATCAGTGGTTCTCAATATTTCATGTCAAGAACCCCAAAAAATATATGTAATATGCCTCCGCCCCCCCCCCCCCCCCCCCCATCTGAAAATATGTTCTTCCAGGGACCTCCCAGAAGCAAAGATTTGAGTTAAAATGTTTACTCTGTAAGTCTGTAATAATATATATTCAAAGATTTGAGGCACATTTTTACGATTTTTCAAAAATAGCAGACCTACAAGTTCATAGCGCGGCACTCAGTGCCGCACTATGCAGCTTGTAGATCTGCTATTTTTCAATAGTTAAAACACCAAAAGGGGTTCCCGCCCAAAATGGGTTAAGTTCAAGCTCAAAGCTATAGCCTATAGGCCTACTTGGCAAATACCTATAAAGAGCCATTTCTATTGAACACACTCGCCAGCAGAGGTAAAATAGATATCAGAGCTGCATTGATTAATGCAGCTCTGATTAATATCTGAATCATGCCTGGGGAATGAATGTGTTCTGGACAGTAAAGGCCTATAGCTATTTCATATGTAAAGAAGGGAAACGATTATGCACATCCCAGTTTTTAAATACGGTCCTCTTTATTTCAACCAACTTGACTGTCAGTCAAGTACCGATACTGTACTGTACTGATACTATCAGTCCGCTCACAATATGAGCGTAAACGTCGTTGTGAATGAGGTCCTCTGTCTCTCTCTCTCTCTCTCTCTCTCTCTCTCTCTCTCTCTCTCTCTCTCTCTCTCTCTGTGTCTCTATGTCTCTCTACCTGTCTCTCTCTCTCTGTCTCTCTACCTGTCTCTCTCTGTCTCTCTACCTGTCTCTCTCTCAGTGGGCAGAGAGACAGTTGGAGTCTAGACGATGAAGGCGGAGCCGCCGTAGAGTTTATTGTCCTGAGGAGACAGGTGAGTGACAGCTCAACTGTGTGTGTGTGTGTGTGTGTGTGTGTGTGTGTGTGTGTGTGTGTGTGTGTGTGTGTGTGTGTGTGTGTGTGTGTGTGTGTGTGTGTGTGTGTGTGTGTGTGTGTGTTACTCTGAAAATGAATATGCCCAAGGCAGCTTCCTGATTACTTTCTCATTATAATGGCAGAGCGTTTGTCATGGCGCTGGGCTCTACGGTTGGCCATGAAACAGCAAAGTGAGCATAGCTCTAGTGTGGCTATAATGCTTGCAACCTGCTGCAAGTCTAAAGCCTCGCTTCACATCAATGGTTCTCACATTTGTCCGATTAGGTTGCACACAATCATTATCCTTAACTCCATGGAATTGATTGGCCCAACAGGTGCGATGGCACCACTACAAAGGCAATTAGATCAATGCTTGTTCAAGTGTCAGATAGAATTCAGACCAGTTGCACTAATATACGAATAGTATAATTTAACACCAGGAGACGATGGATTCGTCATTACCTCCTGCAAAGACGTTATTAGTAGACATTACTAAACAGCCCAACGGTGACAACAAATAAATAGGCACACAATAGTCAAAAAATCACACCCGTGTGAACTGAGTGGTGTAAGGAAGTTGATTCAGCTGGAGTTTTTGTCCGATGTGAGGTATTATATAAGGTAAGGTATTATATAGCCTGATCAGCTCTGATCTGACGTAATGAAATCACACCCGGATGTGATTTCACAACTGGCTTTTTTTTTGCAGAAAAAATGAGCATGGTTGCTACGGTCATCCAGTTCACCCGGGTGTGATTTAATTACGTCAGAAATTATTTTGAACATAGCAACCATGCTCATTTTTTTCTGCACACAAAAGCCAGTTGTAGGAGTGGTTTACACCACTCAACAAACAGGATATTTTGCTGCTATAAATTATTTAAGTGCAATATGGGCTTGTGCAATAACAGGAAGTACCGTTGTGTGTGTGCATTTGTTGTACTAGTTTTATAGATTTTTAGCTTTTAGTGATTTGATGCACTGATCGGTTGGCACTTTTAATTTCGTTATACACATTGCAATGACAATAAACATCTATTATATTCTTTCTTACAATACTGTTTAATATTACTGCGTGTGAACTTTGTGAAGATAGTGATTTCAAGTCAACATTTTTTTGAGGGGCGCTAGCCACTCATAAACAGCTTTTTGTCATAACTCGTGTCACATTTGCCATTGACAATGAAAGGCGAATTCACGTCAGATGTGTCTGAGCAAATCGGCTAACCGGCTATGTATATAATTCTCGTTATTATTTGCGTCGGTATAACATGACCGATAAGTGGTATAGTGTGGTGTAATGCCCCACACTTACCCCAGACGTGAAAGAACTAGGCCATGTGGAGGAGGTCGGCGAAGATGATAAGAGCGCCCCTCACTTCACACGAGTGTGACTTTTGAGTGGTGCAACCACTCCTAGACAGCTATGTGTGTCCCTGGGTCTGTCCCTTGGTCCCTGGCTGGCTGTGTTCAAGCACGACAAACCCAACACAGTAACTCTGTCATTTCTCAACCATTTCGGACGCTGGACGGCTCGCTGGAACCGGGCCGCCCCTCTGGGCGCGTTACTGTGGGTCAGGACCTTCCGGGGACCCCCACACGGAGTTGCACCACTCACTTCACACGGGTGTGATTTTTTTCTTCCACATTATTCAGACTATTTTGTGTAATTCCCAACTGGGCATTCGTTTCCCCTGCATCCTCCTCACTGCAGACACTGCAGAGCTGCACATAAAGCCTGTCTATATTTTGGAACTCCTGCTAATGACGCTCGCTCATGTATTGAGGTGTGTGCCCACCTGTTGGTGCCATCAGTCCTGCAGCTGACAGGCAAGCGGGTGGGCAACGTGAAACGGCTACAAACAGCAGGTGGGCAACGTGAAACAGCTACAAACAGCAGGTGGGCAACGTGAAACAGTTACAAACAGAAGGTGAGTGATGTCTAGCGTATGTCAGCCCGTCCAGCTCTACGCACACACACCGCAACACTGATTAGCATGGTTTAAAGTAGCCTTAACGCACGTGCCAATAAACACGTGGAAGCCGGCAGATGTTTTTTACAGCCTGGTGTATTTTCCGGAAGTGCATTATTTGTCTATGGGACGCGGCAACTACTGGCGATAGCAAGCGAAGAGGTGATAGTCGAAAAGTGGGCGGAGGAACGTCGTTCAAAAACAGGAAAATATTTTATCTTTGGACGACATCGTCCGACGATAGCCAATCAATGCGCGCACACACACACACACACACACACACACACACACACACACACACACACACACACACACACACACACACACACACACACACACACACACACACACACACACACACACACACACACACACACACACACACACACACACACACACACACACACACTCTTATCCCATTAGGTCAGTTGCTCCAGTTCTATGTTTTAAACATGACCCAGGGACAGAACCAGGGGCACACATAGCTGTCTAGGAGTGGTTGCAGGCTGTGAAGTGGAAGTGGTTTGAACAGGGGGAGGTGCTGAAGGGTGATGTGTATTAGCATTAGTTAATGAACATTCACTAACTTCAACAAACCCTGGTCCCGACTCCCTATCACTGTGTTTTACTCTCCCTCTCCTCTTTGTGGATAAGATAAGTTAAAGCTTTTGCCGGTTTTGTTTCATCTTCGGCTTGTGTTCTTTCAATTTGCTTAGTCTGTTATTATATTTATTATGTATTTTATTTATTTATTATTATTATTTATTTTTATCACCCGCTCGTCTTTTTAAGAAAGCAGTGTAGGCAGAAACGCTCATGGTCTGGATCATGCTGAAGAAGCAGGAATTAATTCTAATCAGGCAGCAAAGAGCCATTCCATTTAGTCTTGCATTTGGGTGTCGCACGCACGCACGCACGCACGCACGCACGCACGCACGCACCTGCACTGACAGTATTGTCCCATGCATGCTTCTATGCACGCACACAATAGCACATATAGTACAGCGGCTTATACCCCAATACAAGAGGTATTGTGCACTTTTTCAAAAAAGCATGAAACTTCTACCATAGTTAGATGATATCATGAGGTGTATTTTCAGATGTGGAGTCAAGTCAGATTTGACCCCTGAGGCCCGGTAGAGCATAATATGTGACCAATACCCATAACATCCTATATAAGGCAAAAAAGTCCAAATTTCATCATTCTTTAAGTAGCATGTGACATATGAAACTAGGGTGTTTGCATGATTCTGAATCCATTCATTTTGGCTTAAAACGGCCATGCCCACTTGCCCAAATGTGCTGGCATCATCAATTTGTGATGACGGCATTGGCCGTTTTTAGCCCAATGAGTGTTTTTTTGCAAAACTAATGCTTGGAATGGATTCAGCATCATGAAATCACCCTAGTTTCATATGTCACATGCTACTTAAAGAATGATGAAATTTGGACTTTTTTGCCTTATATAGGATGTTATGGGTATTGGTCACATATTATGCTCTACCGGGCCTCAGGGGTCAAATCTGACTTGACTCCACATCTGAAAATACACCTCATGGTATCATCTAACTATGGTAAAAGTTTCATGCTTTTTTGAAAAAGTGCACAATTTTTTGGTAATCCGCTGTACTAATACTGTAATAGCACATAATAGCATTCTTACATTTTATGCCTATAAGGTTTGCTTTTGCAAGACTGTGCTATCGTTTGACAACCCTCCCAGAAGAAAATTGCAGTCTGCGTCCTCTCGACTGAGGATTGAGATCTCTAACGAGATGCTAATGACCCTCGCCACAACCCCAGAACCTCACTCACAATCTTTCTTACCTGCTTTTCTTTCCACATATTGTGCATTTTCACCAAGATAAGATCTGCTACTCTAGTTCACAGCATATAATTATCTAGATGAAAGGCTTTTGTCTGCAAGAGTGAAAACATGACATTTGCACTGTGTGAACGGTTTCTCCTCATTCAGAGTGCACTCAGCATTACATTCTGCTCTTCCTCGTGTGTCACTTTGCTCTTATCCATATATCTCTTAACACGTTAATGGCGCTGGGTACAGATGACGAGCAGGCTCGTCTTAAGGCGTTTGATATCGCTATAGCATTGTTTATAGTTTGATATCTCTATAGCATCGTTTATAGTTTGATATCTCTATAGCATTGATATCTCTATAGCATTGCCTCGCTGGGTTTGATTTTTTGAACCGCTCCGGTTGCTATGCACAGTTGCCAGGGCCACATTGCTTGTGTCTCAACAGCCATTAGCTTCTGTTTTAGGCCGCGCCTTTGCAGGCTTTTTTTTCCCGGAAACTAATGCGTCCGTGGTGTTGACCAGATCGGCGATGTTAGGATGTCTTTTCAGCTTGGTAGCATTAACGCTAATACATTAGCATCCAAGACGGAAGCCGAAACCGGACGCGAGTCATAGGGGAATAGCCTGAAAACACCCGGCACCCTGAAGCACCACCACTTATATCCACCACATGGGACTCAATGTGTTAATGATGGGTGAGGACGAGGCCACGATGCTCATCAGAGAGTAGAGCAGAACAGTGGAAACCCCTTGGTCCCTAATACTGTCCAACTGTACAGTACAGTACAGTACAGTACAGTACAGTACAGTACAGTACAGTACAGTACAGTACAGTACAGTACAGTACAGTACAGTACAGTACAGTACAGTACAGTACATCTCTCAGTCGATATGCTCTCATCTCTCAGTTCCTTGATAGCTAGGCAACAGCTCAGACACTCTGTAACTCTGTAACTCTCTGTACCTTCCTCCTCCTATCTGAGATTGATTTCCCTGTCGCATTTTATCTGCTATCTCTCTTCACCATTATTTTGTGTTCTTTTTTTTAACCACATGAACCCTAGCATTGCTTTTCTGGGTCATAACAGGCCAACATTTGACAAAAACAGACAACTTGTAGATTGCCTGTTTTCCCCCGAAGAGAGGGGAAAAAAAGTAAAAGGCCAAGTAGAGACCCCTGGGTTGTTCCACAACAAATATAGGGTTTAAGTGGTTAATATGGTTAATATGGTTAATATGGTTAATATGGTTATCTGTGACAACTTTTCAGCACGTCCCGGACAAAGGAAACAGGAAAACATGAAGACAAATCATCGTACTTACCTATCGGCGATAGTTCAGGCACGCTGCCGATGTACGGTCCTTCCAGGAACTTGGGCTCGCTGTCGTTGATGTCCTGGACCTTGATGACGAACTCGGACTCGGGTTCCAGCGGGTCGTCAGAGAGCCGGTCTCGGGCCTGCGCGCGCAGAGTGTAGAAGGCCTTCTCCTCGCGGTCCAGCCGCTCCGTGACGTGGATGTCTCCCGTCAGCTCGTCGATGATGAAGATGGTGCCCGCTCCCTCCCCGGAGACGGTGTACTTGATGTTCCCCTCGCCCTCATCCGAGTCCGTGTGGATCTGAAAATGGATGCAAATATTATTTAAAACTTTGCTTTTCTTTGTTTGTTTTGTAATAAAAAGATTACATGACATGACATTACATTATCTGGCATCAGCTTATTAAAAGTAATTAATTTAGAAAGGTTGAAATCCCTGTACATTTCTAACAGCACTGGCCCATATCAATGGAGTGAAGCTCCAATGTAACGAACTACCACTGTGGATAGCAGTGCTTTATGTGAATGATTATTTCCACATAATGACATCTGGAGATTGAAACATGACCACAAGGCGTACGACACGGCGTGTTTCCTCCGCCTCCATTTTCTCATCTATTTCCCAGCAGCCAATGCAGCTTAAGGTCCATTCTCAACTCCCCCTGGGCCAGCCATCATCACACTGCCATGAAAAAAAGGGGGAAAAGACAGCAGTTCC
This sequence comes from Electrona antarctica, assembly GCF_951216825.1. Classification (NCBI taxonomy): domain Eukaryota; kingdom Metazoa; phylum Chordata; class Actinopteri; order Myctophiformes; family Myctophidae; genus Electrona; species Electrona antarctica. The sequence goes on from NC_136790.1 coordinate 48,894,210, forward strand.
TATGATGATTTACACCGTCTCCACACGGCATGCCCTTCACAGGATATGATGCCCAAACTAGAAAAAGTGCCCTTCTGGGCACAGGTCTCCACCAGGAGGATAGGAGTGTGTGTGATGCTTGGCCTGTTGTAGCGCCACCATGAGGCTGATTTGAAAACTGTCAAGTGGAATTTCTTCCTCAGCCTAGTGGGAATATGCATGCACAGTTTCACCGCAATCGGACGCTGCGTTGAGTAGTTGTGGCTACTCTTGAAAAGTTTAGAAGCCAATCGTAGACAATGAAGGTGGATTATGAATCACATGACTATAGAGAGCATGTGTACTGATTTGCGTGAAATTTTCTGAACATCTGAAGGAGTAATATTAGAAAATGTGCTTTACATATGTCGGCCTCCTGGTGGCGCTATAAAGAGCAGATGTGAAAAATTCCAGGCAAAGGTTTTTCCTTGGCCTCTAGGGAGTTGACATACAAAGTTATCCACAAATCCGTGCAGTTGGAGGTAAAAACACTTTTCGGCCAGTTATAGCGCCACCATGAGGCTGAGTTGAAAATGTTCACGTGGCATTTCTTCCTCGGCCTAGTGGGAATGTGCGTGCACAATTTCACGGAAATCACACGATGTGTTCATGATTTGCAGCATTTTGTTTGAAACTGAGCACTCCTGCGAACTTTGGAAGCCAATCTTAGCCAATCAGGATGGAGTCTGAGAAATCTGAAAGACCCATTTCGTTGAATGGCTCTAGAGAGACTGTGTACCAATTTGCGTGATTTTTGGACAAAATCTGTAGGTGTACTGTCCAAAAACTTGTTTTGCATAAAGCGGCCTCCTGGTGGCGCTATAACAGGCCGTTCTGAACATTTTGGGGCAGAGGTTCATCGTTGGCATCCAGGGAGTGTGTGTGCCAAATTTGGCATCGACCGGGTTAACGGTGCCGGAGATTAGCTGATTAACACGGACGGACGGACGGACACACGGACGGACGGACGGAGTGCAAAACATACTCTCTCCCCATGCCTTCGGCCTGGTGGAGACAATTAGGAGATCAAAGTCATTTCAGAGATTGTTAAAGGTGGGGAAGTGTAGTGTAGCTGCCGAGGTTGAAAAGTAAACTTAAAGAGCTCATATAAATCAGATCTTCTCCCCTAATGTGATTAGAAGACATTCTGGAAGCTGCGACGAACGAGAGTCCCAACCTCCCCTTTGGGTCTTTACAAAGACCATGGGGTCTGCAGGCTCTCTCTCCATGTCCCTCATGAATACTCTCTCCCTCTCTCTCTCTCTCTCTCTCTCTCTCTCTCTCTCTCTCTCTCTCTCTCTCTCATATTCTATCTTCTCTCACACACATTCACTCCTCTGTTCATCTTTCACTCTCATTTATCTTTATTCCCAATCCCCCCCTCTCTCTCTCTCTCTCTCACGCGCACGCACACGCACACGCACACACACACACACACACACACACACACACACACACACACACACACACACACACACACACACACACACACACACACACCTCTCACTCTCTCCGTTTAGGTTGGATGGCACTTACACCCGTCTTCTAATGGGAGCGCAAAATCTGTCTTGGAAAAGCCACCCATCGACTGATCTAATATACGGCAACCTGCCCCGTGTTTCTTCACTAGTCCAATTCAGAAGAACACAGTTTGCAATGAGGTTATATCTTCCCTTCTTCTCTGGAGTCAGAGCAGACCAGAGGTAGAAAACTGTCGTACCCTGATGTCATCGCTAGGGACACATGCATCAGTAAGCAGATACTGGGGATGGTAATGAAGGACCGGGAAGTCTGGCGTGGCATTGTGAAATCCATGATCTCGACCGCGGACGAAAAATGATGATGAGTTGCCTTCTACCAGAAATTATAATTCCGAGCCCTCTCTGCAGTATAACCGTGTTTCAATCTACCGAACAGGCCCAGGGAGAGGAGAGGGGGGAAGTGGGGAAGTAGAGAGGTATGGTAGAGATCACCCAGCCTCCCTGGTTAATACTTTATAAAGGCTTAATTAAATACAGGCTTCTTTCACCCTCACAGGGGTTTTCATTAAGTATTTGTCGTAAAACCGCAGAATAATGCAAGCACGTGCCTCCATATTGCTTCGCTCAACCTTTTGCCCCAACCTTTTCTTATTGGCCTTTCTTTGCCTTTTCTCTTCATTCCGAAGTCAAATAAATGAACAGAGAAAGTACCGGTATACACTTTTGGCGCCATTAATATTTCAGTGATAATAAAATAAGCTTGAGAGAGAGAGAGAGAGAGAGACATAGACAGAGAGACAGCGAGAGGGAGAGAAAGTTATCCAATGAAAGTGTGACTGGAGATGTATCACTGTTTACGTACTGTAGTTTTCTGGCTCACTGTCTTTGATTCTCAATATAAAAACATGAATTTACTTTCATGTCTATTTAAATCACATTAATTCCATTAAACATACCCAACCGCCCACATAAACAAAAATACTACATTGAATAATTGTGTAGCGCACACACACTCACACACACTAACACACACACTCACACACACTCACACGCACGCACATAGTTAATGATTCTGTTGTGATGCATGCTTCTGTTTCTCTCCCCTCAGGGTAGATGTGTCCATCCATCTGTCAGTCCGTCCTCACTGGAGTGATTCAGGCTGGCGGTTTCTCACGCGCACACTAGGGCATTCACTTCTAGTCATTTTTACTAGTTGACTAGTTGCCTAGTTTACTAGTCGACTAGTCGACTAGTTGTTTAACTACCTATTATGTAAAAAATAAAATAAATTAAAAAAATTACTTTTTTTTTTTTTTAATAAATATTTGTACATTGAAAAACTGTGTACATGGTGACTATAACTATAATCTACCTGATCTTGAGGCCTACAAAATCGGGGAAAAAATAAAATAAACTTTTTTTTTTCTTTTTCTTTTTCCAACACACACACACACTAAAGGTCATTGCCAGGACGTACGTCAGCTTTAAAGCAAACAGAACCATTAGTGGTTCATGTAAATGTAAGGTTAGCATTGTGTAAAATGTAAGGTGCTGTAACCAAACATTAAAAGTCCAGCTCCCGATGTGCAGGTTGGTGCCTTGCATGGTTAACCTAACCCATGTGAATGGTAATGCACAATCTCTGTAAAGTGCCTTGGATAAAGGCGCTATATAAATGCACCATTTAGCAGAGCCTGAATGCCAAGGTCAGATATAATATTCACACATTATTTACATCATAAATAACATGTTTTCCAATATATATACACGCAAGTTATCCCACTGAACAACATTTGATATCATTGGCTCACATTATATAGCATGTCTCAGGGCGATTATGTAAATGACCATCATTATAGTAACACATTTAATTGAAGCCAATGCAAACCAGCTGGGAGTGAATCATTTATGTTATTAATTAGGAAGAAAGTTTGTCCTTCTTTTTAAATATTTTCTTTCACGTTGTTATAATGATCATTAGACTCAGAGCAATAACAGAGTTCAGTTTTAATGAATGTAGAATGCAGGATGTAATTTACACACAAAATGTGAGGGACTTCATTTATTTGACTGCATTTTTTAAAATACCGGTAGTTTATTTAAAACCAAAAATACTCTTTCACACACTTGCCAGTGTGCCAGTGATCACCCTCCTTTGTGCCAATGTTGCCACTGGTGCCTAAGGTTGCCTACCCCTGCTATAGAGTGTGCTGACCATATAAGGAGTTCTTCCCTGTCCCCAGTTCACCCCTGGGGTCAAAAAAGCTTAGGTTTCGTTTTTGGCCCCTGCTGGACAACATTTGCATTCTCTCGGGCAGAGACGATGTACTCCGAACCAATTCTGGTCGGAGCGATATGCGGCTGTATGCGGCCGCTGGAGGCGGGATCAATGCGAGACTGATGACATATTGAAGCTGTGCCACAGCGCAAATGTAAACACAACCTAACAAGACTACAACTCGAAATTATTATGGAGATAACAGATTGTTGTCCCGCTGCTTCCGGGTTCATCGTTTCTGCTTGAGAGAGCCCAGATGCAGGCAGGAGAAGGGAACTGGTGAACTCAATACTGCTGCAATCTGGCAGTCAGGTTACCATCCTTCATCCAATCAGGATAGGGAGGGGCCTTCCTCCAATCATGATCGAGCGGAGGCGGGCCTTGGTGCGCATGCTGTTGGCCAGTTGAACTTGGATGCATTAGATATGGCCTTTCTCCGAGTTGGAAAGAGTTGTGTTTGAAAGCTAATTTTATGTTTTGAATAGCAGCAATCAAAACACAAAGTCTACTACAAAGCCAAGAAAAAATTCTGAAAAACTTCAAATATTTATATAGCAGCATCATTTTTTTTACATTTTTGAATACTGTGCATACTGTACAGAACCCAAAAATGGGTTCCCGGCCAGAATGGGTTAACCCATTTAGACCTGAGGCAGATTCTAAAGACGCCTTCTAAATCCTGAACAAAGTTTTCTGAAAAACTTTATCCAAAAATGACAAAAAACTTGCTATATACTGTACACATGAATAGCAACTCCAAAAGGGGTTCCCGGATTGAAAGGTACAGGACAGAAAGTCTTATTAGCTAAAAGCTACTTGATGATAGGAAAAGAAACGAGGAAAAGAAACAAGAAGAGAAGAGGAGAGGAGAGGAGAGGAGGGAAGGGAAGGGAAGGGAAGGGAAGGGAAGGGAAGGGAAGGGAAGGGGAGGGGAGGGGAGGGGAGGGGAGGGGAGGGGAGAGGAGAGGAGAGGAGGGAAGGGAAGGGAAGGGAAGAGAAGAGAAGAGAAGAGAAGAGAAGAGAAGAGAAGAGAAGAGAAGAGAAGAGAAGAGAAGAGAAGAGAAGAGAAGAGAAGAGAAGAGAAGAGAAGAGAAGAGAAGAGAAGAGTGATACCGTTTATTTTTATATGGATTCAGCAGAATGAAGCTTACACTGAATCTGTGGGTTTACAGGGTCTCAGAGTGAAGGCAAATTGGCCGTCTTATATCCAAGTCTGTGTAATCAGGAGTATCTCTGCCACATTTCACTGCTGTGCTTGTCAAGCTCTCTGATCTTAACTGCCAACGGTGCTAACGAGGTGACTGTATCAGAGACACGACAGGTGCAGAGATGGAAGGGAACGGGCACGTTGAACTCGGGAGTCTGAGATGTAAAAGGCAAGAAAGTGGCAGTGAAGCGAGACCACAAGACAAAAGAGGAGAGATTACGAGGAAAGAATACGGGGCACGGCGATTGGCACAAAGGAGAAAATGTGGAACCTCAGACCGAAAGAACAGGCTGGTCCGTCCATATGAGGGAGAGGGCGGCCAAGAGGAAGGCAGAGAGAGAGAGAGAGAGTGGGAGCGAGGCAAGAAACATCATGAGGTAATAACAGTATTTGAAAGATAACAAACCAGAGCAACCTACATTTCTCTCTCATCTTTCCAGGAGATGTGGATCGGTGAAAGCCCTTCATGCCCAACAGCCGTGCACTTTCCCTTCTCCGTTCTAAAGCCACTTTGTACCTCTTTGATAATGTGCCATGTGATGTCACAGCTGGACCGAGATTTGACTAATTATAGCTTGGATCATTACGGCGGGGAGAATTACTGAAGAAGGCTTGCGTGCGCTGCACGTGTGCATACGTGTTTGTGTGCATGTGTGTGTGTGTGACGCACGCACATGCACACGGAGACAGATTTGCTATCAAAGACTGTGATATCATCACACCCAGTAACTGAAGAATAACATGTCTCTAATCTCTATATGTTCAGCGAACACTGATGTCCATACCCATTCCTAACTGCGAGATTCACACTCGTCCATTGCTATTTATACAGTACATTTTAGTTGGCAAAGGCAAAAGCCAGTTGGACATCTCTGTTTGACTTTCAGATATGTTTTAACAGTATATATTCTAATTAAAACAGACATGTTTAAATGCTTGTAAGGCTGCAATATACACACAGACAGTTCTGATGGACAGGTCACACAGACAGTTCTCATGGACAGGTCACACAGACAGTTCTCATGGACAGGACACACAGACAGGTCACACAGACAGGTCACACAGACAGTTCTCATGGACAGGTCACATAGACAGGTCACACAGACAGTTCTCATGGACAGGTCACACAGACAGGTCACACAGACAGTTCTCATGGACAGGTCACACAGACAGGTCACACAGACAGTTCTCATGGACAGGTCACACAGACAGGACACACAGACAGTTATTATGGACAGGTCACACAGACAGGACACACAGACAGTTCTCATGGACAGGTCACACAGACAGTTACCAAGAAAGACCTATTGCTGCACAGACCACAGACCATCTGCAAAGACAGATGTCTGCCTATGGTCTGCTTTCCTTCCATGTGGACATCCATAGCCAACCCAAACACGGACTGACATCCGTACATACACTACTAGAAAACCCCCAATAATAGCTAATAATGCACTTTTGCACAAAATAATACCTGGACCTCTTTGGTGGGGACGTAACAACTACAAATAAAAGTAAGAAAGCCTCTAGCATGGAATTCTCCTTTAACCTTCTGCTCATAGCAGTTTATAATGACTGCAGGCAAGGTTTTCTTAGATACGGAAATGGTTCTTTCTTTTTTTTCTATTCAGACAAAGATGAAATAAGGACGTCAACCCAGAACAAGTCAATACTGGCTGGAGGGCTAGGCCAATACATAAAGCACAACAAACCTTCAATACATAGACTGCCTGCTGTGACACAGACAAGACACACTTTAACCTTTTCCCTAACCTTAACCTAGTCCTCCTGCAACTCAAGAACAACTTCTTGAAAAGTGAGCTTTAAAGGAACATTTCACCTCTGGAAGAAACTGCAGTCACTCAATGATAATAGTATTCGCAGTAGATAACAGTAGCACAATTTGAAATTTGCACCCTATAATGGCCAGAACAATAATCAAGTCTGTGTGTTTATAGGGGACTGGATTGCTGGATTACTACAATGACCATATTGCTTTGGTCATGTTGTCTCTGCAGGTTTGCCTGACTGAGACAATGTAGTCCAGGAAGGAAGTGAGATCAATGCCTGATGAGTCATCAGGCATTTGAAATACTAAAATATCTAAAAACACATATTACACACATAAAAGGGAAAGTGTTCCCAAACATCATTAAAATAATCTGGTTGCAAAAGGGGTGAAGTGGCCTTTTTAGTGGTTTCCATATCTGACACCGCCATATCTCAGCAAAATGACATTCCCATACATTTCATAATGCCTATACCTCTCTCTGCATTTGTCACGGAGCACATTAGGGAAGTAGACAGGGGGGAAAGTGAGAGTCGTGGGAGCAGTTCGGTCCAACAGGATTCATTATCCAAATGTACTGAACGTACTGATACGAGGGAGCGTTTACTGGGAAATCATATTCCATTAGCAGAGTAATGGTGGCTGTACTGTGAGACAGACAGGCTTGGCAACGTTGCCCAGTTGGAGTGAAATAATTAACACGTGAAAAAAAAACCGCTTGTTGTAAATGGACAGAGATTGTCGGAGGCGTGACGCATGCATTTAATACTTGTGTGTGATTGTGTGTTTCTCTCTCTCTCCCTCTCTCACACTGTATTGATATTCTTGGCCGTGCCCTGGTACCTTGGAGAACAACTCTGGGTCATTATATTATATTAATACATTTTTGTCCCCCCCTTCCCCCTGCTGTGTTGCACGGTAAGACTACGCCTATGGTCATTAGTATTATTGCCATCACCTGGGTGGGTCAGTCGTATAACTTTCTCGACGTTAAGCCGTGTATAAGTTCAACAACACAGCCATGCAAAATAACATTGACAGGGGTGTAATTAGAAACGCCCAGCCTGCTGTGGAGCACATCACCAACATGCATTTTGTAACAATGTAGAGAATTACAAATGTACGCATGAATGTTGCCAAGCCCATAGTTGAAAAACGTATAACGAACGCCCACAAGATCGGCACGTGTGCGACTGGGACTCATCCGCGTGTCTGGGTCTCTGTCGGCATCAATATTCCATCTTTTCACATCACGTCAAATATAAGCCAACTGAATCATACATTCCGTCCAGTCTCATCAGCTCATCCAGTCTCATGACCGAGACGCCAACGAGGAGAGACAAGGGTTCGGCGGAGTGGTGCGAACATTCCCAAATTGAAAATACGGCACGCGTGCCAACAGCAGTCAGCTGTGGTTTGACATGCATTCGTTATCCATGATGACATTAGGAAAATGTCACACTAATGTCACACTTACTCAGGACATTGGCTGACAGTACCCCCCCCCCCCCCCGACTCTAAAGCTTAAATTAATTCTGTGCAGGTGTTGCTTGCCGTATCTGACGACAGATTTTCAAGCTTGAAAATCAGTTCTTGTCAGCAATTGAAACAGGTGCACATTGGAATATGTAAACCGACCCAGAAATTGACCAAACATGTTCTAAATCCACTCTCAGATTTAAGTATTGAGTACACACACACACACACACACACACACACACAGGAAATTAAGAAAACATTACATTTTGGTAACAAAGCAATCCAATGGAGTTAAGAGGTTTTGTCCAAAGCGCTTTTTGAACCACTCCTATACAGAGCTTTGTATGTCCCTGGCTGTGTCCCTGGCAGTACAGTACAGTACAGTACAGTACAGTACAGTACAGTACAGTACAGTACAGTACAGTACAGTACAGTACAGTACAGTACAGTACAGTACAGTACAGTACAGTGACCCCCTGGGGACCCCCACACGGTAACTCTGTCATTTTTCAACCGTTTCGGATGTGGGGCAGCTTGCTGGAACCGGCCCAGCCCCCTGGGCTCGTTCATGTGGGTCTGGACGTTCTGGGGTGTTCACGGGTGTGATTTTTACTACTTTTAATTACGTCTTCGGCACGGAAGCGTTGGATTTGACAGAACGTCAATTAAATCAATGTGTTAAGTACAGTACTTAAGTGAATGCACTTACCAGTTACTTTCCACCACATAAAACATGCCTTACCTTTCCTAAGTAGAGGGGCTCCGTTCCAGTGTACTCCTCCACAACAAAGAACTGGTTCCACACCCATCCTCTCTTCACTCGTTCATGGGACATGGAGCCCTGTTCCAGGCTACTCCCTCCTGGGGCTGAAGCACTAGTCCTTGACGCCTCACACCAGCAACAAGTACAACTAAGAATAGCAAGTGCTACAAACACTGTCCAAGCTCTTACTGTCCAGCACAGAGCCATTTTAAGAGGGGGGGGGAATTGCTCTCCTGCTCGGCTCTACATGTGATGTAGGAGCGAGAGAAACAGGAATAGTCTTTTTGTATTTATATGTGCATACATATAAAAGCTGTTGTCTGTTATCTATTAAATTGCCACAACTCCAGCTGGGCAGACAGGTCTTGATTCCACGCTAATCCACAAGATTCTGGAACATTCTAAAGTCTCGAGTGGTTCTGGCCATGGGTTTGCTCAAAGGGCAGGTCATGCATGCTCTCCATGAGTCTGTTGGATATAGAATAGTTGTCCTGTGAGAGTCTTCAGTGAGACACAGCCAGTCATTCTTAGTCTATATTAGTCCTTTCACTGCCCTGTTAGAGGCTACAAGGGGGCATTTGCTGTTTGCAGCAGAAGTTTCTGAAGTCAAGAGAACGGGAGAGAAAAGTTTGTCCTCAGTGCTATGTGGCCACAGGTAATTTCACTGTGTATCACTGATATAAATGGAATATGGAAATGGGAACGGCATAGAGAGAAACCTCCCTAAGCGAAAATACCAGCCTTCATCCATCCTTGGGTATGTCTATGTGCTGTCAAAAATATGACTTATAATATACTGTAAAAAAAGAAAAAAAATCGTTGATCCCTCAGGATCATTTGCACGGTTCCATGAGCACATGAGACGAATGATGACCGAGGTCCTTTCAGTAACTAAAACGCTGAAACTGTTCCAGAGCTTGGTGTCTCACAAACAATCCCGTCTGCCTCCTGAATTCTTGAGTGGAGAAGCAGTTAGTTGATTTTTATTTTTGCTGACACCGATTGATCTTGGAGAGCTCTACCCCGAGGGCGTTTTCCATCTGTCTGGGGTGTTCACTGTTGCAGAGTCCGCTGGCGTTGCTCTGGCTGTGAGGTCAAGTGAGTTTGTTTGTCCAGGCAGTGATTAGAAGGAAGCACACCTGTAAGAGAGGAAAAGAGAAGAGCTGTTACTGGAAATGTTAGATTGTGCTTGCGTGCCTGCATGCGTGTGTATAATCCATTATAGATATGCGTATAATCCATTATATATATATATATATATATATGCGTGTGTATATTATATACACGCGCACGCATACATACATACTTTATTTTACTAGGGGGTTCCATCACTTTATCAACCTGATAAATCTGCAAGCACTTCACAGTGTTGGAATGATTTATTGCATCTCAATTTTTTTTATAAACGTACAGATTTCCCCATTATACATCACGCATGCTGCCCATGTCATTTCAGTGCTATAATGTGAACACAGCGAAATTCACTGTGTGATTTATTCAATGTACATCACTGTGGCCATAAACATTGATAAATAGCACAATGCCTCTCCCCTAAAACCATCTGTCCGTTACACACACCCAGCACTTTCCTATGCCTATCTGATGTACAGCAACAACAAAAACGGGTTGGGCTTTCTGGTCGGGATTATCTGGACCAAGCGGTTC